>NW_028262380.1:78565314-79183517 GCF_047370975.1 Nipponia nippon | reverse complement strand
CTTGAGACTGGCCTGTCCGGAGGTCCACTTTTCAATTCAAGTTCACATTATTTCCCTGCCTCGATGTACCTGACAGGGCTGTGTTTCGGAAGAAGGCCTCTAAGAGTCTGCTTTGAAGTCGTGCCAGAAACCAAGCTGTTCCTCTGGACACCTGCACCTCTCGTGGGCAAGGGCAGGGATGGACCCAGGAGCGTGGGGAACCACACTCGGTGTGAAAAGGATGGGACTAGCTGCAAACCATGGAATTTTCAAAAACAAATTTCAGAAGAGTATAAATGGAAGGTTTTTTTCAGCTAAGTCACATAAACATCATCTGGCCAGCCTAAAAATGTGTGATGTCTTTAACTATTTACTTCCACGCATTGGAGAGCCGGGGACTTGGAAATGCATTCCTTGTTGTCACTTGGCAACTTTAACTAGCTTTTGCAACATTGCTAGTGTTTTGAAGACCTCTCGTATTTGTCCACAAATATTCATTCTTGTGTATCTCAATGAAGGCACAGTCTCAAGAACAAAAATTGCATCATGAAGTACACAGTAAAGAGAGCTGATAAACAAAAGAAAATACAGCATCTCTTGGTTTTGTTTATGAGTATACCTTGCGAAGGCTAGTCCCTAACCTATTCTTCCAAGTAAACCGAATGATGAATTTGGTTAACGTACAGAAGAATGACTAAGCTAATACAATTACTGAAATGACAACATCTATCTTGCATCCTAAAATTGCTGATGATGGATGAGTGACACTCTCTAAAAGGTAAGGAGATTAATAGCATTGCTTTCATTTGTCCTGGAGCACTAGGGGAGTCTGCTCATTTCCCAGTATGCACTAATCTACTCTTCATGATAATATTGCATAGATCTGCATTGTTCTCATCTCAAACTCAATTAACTCCTAAAACCACAAAGAAAACAAATGATTTTTTTTTTCCCCACAAAAGAAATGGAGGTACATTTACCTTAGCTTGAAGTTGATCAAGTGGCATGAAAAATATACACTCTTCTCTCTTTGCATCATGGCTGCCTGGTTTGTAACGGTACAATTTCCATTTCTACTGCTAGAAGGCAGTCCATTCTTAGCATCGCTTAATCCATTTCCTTTCCGTACTGAAAAGTACACCTCTCAACCACCATCATTTTAGTCTGTATCAAGCCAAAATAAAAAAAAAAAGTCAGTTTGCACTGAAAGCAAAAAGCCCCCACAACTGAGACCCTCTACTTGGCAAGTCGCCCTTGCTGTCACCTCAACTCGGCGCACTTATTAGAAATGAGACAGTTATAAACTAAAGGCATCTTTAATCTAGTAAAAAATAATTCGGACAGGCAGCAGGCTGTGCTGCTTGGCACCTCGCAAAAACTTGTGAAGTTGAAGACTTGCTTATCCCTCCCAGTAACCCTGAGCGAATACCCGCCACCAGTGAGCGAGCACGGGGTGCCACCCAGCAACTCCACCAGCAAAGAGAAAATGCGCGAGAGGACACTTGAATCTGGCTGCTAGTTTGGAGGGGAGCATGTTCTCTGTCCAGACTGGATGAATGCATTGCTGGGAAAGCTAGGATTGCATGTTTTGGAAGACGGTCTTCCATTTTTGACCCTTGAGCACCACTAGTGAGACTGAGCTACATGAAAGCCATGTGAGGCTTTACAAACTAAACATTTTAGAAAGAAAACCAGCTCTAGACACAAAATCTGAGTACCAGCTTGAGCTGTATTTTGTTTCAAGGGCCACTTAACTAGTGTCTGTTGTTTTTTCGTATTCATGCACCTACAATACAGATTAAGCAGGAGTAGTTCAAGTGGTACCACAGAATGGTACTACTTAACGGGTTGTAGTTATTGGATACATTATTCAGATTAAGATTATAGAACAAAAATTTGAACTAAATAAAGTTAGATTTCTTTAACTACGCCTGTATAACACAGGTATTTAAAGTCACATGTTTTTTTACTATTAGGTATTGCTAAATTTAGTTATTATAAACTAATGATTTAGGCACCCTGAAAGGTTCAAGTTGTTTGTGGTCATTCCAACCCAAAAGAAAATCACATGACCAATACCAAACACAAGTTAAAACAACATCAGTCACACAGTAATCTGAAAGGACAGGAAGCGCCTGTTCACACTACGAAATGGCTACTTTAAGAGCATGCTAATAAATCTTCATGCCATTTAGAAACTAAATTATAGGCATCGAAGTAATGCAACTCCTCAATTGAACAAGGAGCACAGCTCTCCAGATATATTTATTATATAATAAGGATACCAATAGAAGTTATTTTGAAAGAATGTCTCATCTCAGATTTCATAAAAACATGTGAGTTATGGAAATGGGGTAAATGACACTAAGAATGCTCGTGCATCCCAAGACTGCAGTATTCATGCTACATACTTTGAATACCTGAATTTCTGTCCATATTTCAAAAAGGAGGTAAAAAGAGATGCGAGTAGGCGATACAGCAAAACAAATTTAGCTTATGACAGAATATAGTTTTCTTTTATAGAACTCTGTGCAGAATTTTGCCATCTTTAAAACCGAAAAGCAGAAACAATTCTATCCTGAAAAAGCTGAGAAGTACTTACTTAATGAAAGTTCATTAAGTCCAGTAAGTTCCTGGACTCCAAGGAGGATACAGTCAGTACAAGGTTTGTGCCTGTGAATGAAATGAATGTCAGCACATAATTCCCTCGCTCAGATTTTCCAAACCTGCCTTGTCCAGTGAGTCCCCAGTTTCAAGGAACTCCATTTGCCAGCTAGACAGAGTTATTGAAGTGCCTCTTTGGATGTGTAAATCAAGCGTACAAAGACAGCCAAGCCTGCTCCTTGTGAGCAACCACTGAAAAGAAAAGAAATGTAGCTCTGTTAACATGCCCAGTAATGAGAGGGAGCGACAACACGGTAGTAATATAGTCTCTAATAACTAGGCTGAAAGAAATGTGTCAATCTTTTCTACTGTATAACATCGTTAAGTATTAATTGAAGTAGCGCCTGGAATCCGGATCTTTCTCTTGTCTCAGCAGATCCCTCTGACTACAGAGTCATGCATTCTCGTTATTCTAACAAATGTTCACATATTTTATACAACATGGGGTGGAGTCATCAAAAACAGAGAGAAACAACCCTTTTAAAACTAATCTACTTATTGCTGACAGGGCTCCCCAGCTCCAAAGGTGTTAAGTGCAAAATGCCGAGGAAAAAAGATACCCTGGTGCACCCACACCCTGACAGAGAGCTCTACCCATAGACCTCTGCATTCAAAAAACCCCACTGTCACCTGTAGTCATCTCAGCAAAGGCTCCCTCGGTTTTTTGTAAGGAAAAACCCAAGCACTCAAATCAAAAAGCGGGTTTATGTTTTGAGTTTTGCGAAAGCTCAATATAGTCATTGACTTAACCAGATCTATAATTAAATCAGCCATCAAGAGTCCGTAGAGTCATTGATTAGCTTCCTGCTTGCAGATGTATTTCTAAGACAACACCACTCTGTGAAGAGCAGCTAGGTCCTAATGTGGTAGGAAGGAACAGAAAAATCAAACTCGCATCACTTGTATGCTGCATAGTGCCTGAAATCCTACTGCCCACATAAATAAACCAGCAAAATAGTAAGTACAGGAGCCCTTAATTGGATTAGTTAACCAGCCATTTAAAAAGAAATCCAGCTTAAAGCACTTAATGTTGATTTTTCAAGCCAGAGCCCTTGATTGTTATGATTAATAAAACTCTACCCAGGCTTCCCAGGCCATTTACTACCATGTAAAAGGGATAACATTGAGGAAGGGGAATGCAAGTCACAGTGGTAAGAACACTTTTTACAGCATAAAACTACGCAAACAGAGGTCAACCCACCATCCTTCACGCAACAGCTAGCAGCCATGGCAATATACCAGCTTAACACCCAACAGCAGCTGAAAAATATGGATACCCCAACAATTCCATTGCCTTGAGCGATATGAAAACAAATACAACGTAAACACAAGGAGATGAGAAAATCTGAAGCTCTAGTAGTTTTACTTTGTGATCTAGCTCAGCATAAAAAGATATGCAAGAATGCTTAAGCACCATTTGGCCTCGGTTAGGCTTGTCCCAGGATGCGCCTGCTTAGCCTGAGTAGCCTCACCTGCACTGCATTTTCCCATTCTCTTCAGGTGGGTGTGCTGTTTCATTACAAGGTGAATCCCACAACAGATGTACCTTGGATGCACCCACCTTTCTCTTTAGATGGCTTCTTCTTTGGTTGCTTTCTTCTTTTTTTTTTTTTTTTCCTTTTGCCTCCTTCAATCATTTGAAGACTCAGAGTTTAAAATATTTATTATGTGCGCATTCAGAAGAATAAACTAAAGATGCTTTGGGGCTAGAGATGCTAGCTACTCTTGAATAATTCAAGTCATGTTTTTAAGTGAAACACTTCATGCATGGAAGCAGCCACCAATACCCAGGTGCTCTGCTCCTGCAAGTATTTTATCCCGTTCTGATCTCTAGTTGCCCTAAACAGGCTTAATTTACCTTACATTACCTTTCATCTGCTTCGTTTTCAAATGCGTTTCAGATGAATAAATAATACAGAGTATGAGATAAAGGCACACAGGCAAAGTTGACAGCTGTCAAGCTTACCACCACCACCATATATTAATGTTCTCCATCTCTTCATCCATCCTTTTTATGTATTACTCTTGATGACTGGCTTGTACTAAATGTGTTAAGAACAGATCTGAAAAGGCCGCTGCAGGGAAAAAAAAGAAATATCCTCATGCTAAGCAGCTTTTTAAAACCTGCATATTCTATATTCAAATTAGGCTTCCAATTAAAAAAAAGGGCAAAAAATTTTAAAACAGAGAATCCAAAAGATACTAACATCCCCTGCTAAGCTTTTAGTTGAAACGGTAGCCTAATGCTTTCATTAGCATTATGAGTGGCATTTGTTATAACAGTGATAAAGTCACTTAATTACTAAGGAGAGCTTTAGAAATATGTGAGCTGCCTTGAAAAGATGTGGCATTTGATGACAGGGTGCTCTCCCAGCAGGGCTGTAGATGCAGTTGGATAGTTCAGAAACCCAGATGTGGAGATCATCAATCACGTTTTCGTCTTATTTAACAATATAAAAAGTATCCAGAGAGATAAGACTAGGCTATTTTAAAACTAAATACATTACACGCTTCCAGGGTTTTTTGTGTGTGTGCAGATGGACTATTACTATAAATTGTTTGCATTTTCTCTGCCACTCTGCCCATCACAAATATTTGTGTCACACGTATAAAAGAAATAGTTGAGAAGAGCAAGTTCTAACGCACCAAGGATCAGGCAAGCAAGGAGGACACAGGTATCTTGCCAACACATGGTGAAGCAGGGACTCGAAATCCCACTCTGTGGGAGGGTGGTAGGTGTCCATAACCCGTCGATTTGAGAAAACCAGAAAAAACCCTGGGGAAGGAGTGACTCCTAAAGATTCCTCAGGCCTCTCACAGGACCTTGCCCTCAGCATCCCACTCATCTTCTCCTTTATGCAGGCTCCCAAATCCATTGACCCCACTGCAAACTTTTTGTTCTGCTCAAAAATACTTTAAAACTTCCTTGACGTGGCTGCCATCAACCCCCAGGATGCTACCAACCTTTGACCGCCACACCTACATTCTTACTGATAACTCAGTGCTCTGCTGCTGTCACCACCACCCTAAAACTGAATCCTAAAGACTTACTAGGGTGATACCGCTGCTGTTTCTCATGCTGCTGTGAAATCTTGAACTAGCCATGCACACATATGCTTGCTTTTCTTTCACGCTCACTTTCCTTTTCTCTTTACAATGCCTGTTGTATATTTAAATATATACCTGCACACATGTATACGTATACATACACACACATATATATACACACACACACACGTGTGTGTGTGTGTGTGTGTGTGTGCTCAGCTACCCATGCACTCAATTGGCTTCTCTGAATTAGTTGTTTGGCTTGTAACATATGTTCAAATTGCTGCCTGTGTGTATTTATACTGTATTTGCAAAACGCGAATATTTGCGTAGTGTCTAGCAATATGCTCGGTTCTATCTGGCTATCCCCTAACTCCTCCTGCTGTGCTCAACGTGTTCAATACCGACTGCCAGAACTCTGAGAGAGTATCAGGGACCGGTTGCTTTGTCCGTGCCCCAGCATAGGCTGAAATCCTGAATTCATCCCCAGGCTTCAAAATACTCCCAGTGAGATCTGGAAGGGGGCTGTAGGATGACTACACAAATTTTCAGTTTCTCTTCCATTAAGCACCCGCTCCCAGCCACCTTTGGAGACAGCTTATTGAGCTTAATGGACTCGGTCTGACTTCAGTGGGAGCTCGGATGTTATTGTATGTATGGTATGGTTTTCAAATCGGCGCCTCTCCCCCACATTTTATATGCCAGTCTTTCTCACAGGGTCAGCATAGTTTATTGAGGCAGAATTGACGTTGACTCTCATGCACATTATGGTTTCATATGTATTTACTGGGCCAAAGCGGGCACTGACATTATTGGGACAGATGCTGTTAGGGGCCCAGGTCTTGCTGCATATATATCCACTAATGAGTTCTACCTCTTGTTCAGTTGCTCTTTGAGGAACAAAAGTAGGAGAAAATGTGGAGGTAAACAGGTGCCTTGCAAAGAGAAGCAGATTTTAAAAAAATAGCTTGACAGTTCTATAGAAATATTTCCTGAGCCTCTCTCCGGGCATACTAACCACGCATTTGATATCGTCCTTCACGATGGCTCAGTGGAAGCATTTGTCAGTGAAGCCGTTCCTATTCATATGTTTTTCAAATGTTTATGGCACTTTCATTTGTACTGGACATGACATGATGTCGGTGTAGCATTTTCCCTCCTTACGTCTTTGTGATATTATTAGTGACAAGAAGAAAGGCATGCTGCATGCGTAGTAACAGCTTTTCAAAGGCAAATAACCCAGCTGCTGTGCCTGATTTTTATTTTATAAAGGGCATTAGTTAATGATTAATTATAAAATAAAAATAATGCAAGACAGCCCGAGGTATCTGCCTTTTCATATGCTGTTATGGTGCAGGCAAAATGTCTTCCCACTGTGAGATGCGTTAGGCAGACACTAAGTGGGGACTGCATCTTCAAAGTAACAAGTACTTAAGGTCATGGCTGACTTCTCTAGTTCCCCCCCCAACCCTCCCCGTATTCTCCACTTAAACCTCTGGAAGCTGAAACTGTATTAAAAAAAAAAACAGTTTTCTAAAGCTATAGCTTCTTTTTTAATTAAATAGTTTAAAGAATTTTGGAACCGTTCCGAGCTTTAGATACACCAAATATATCTTCACAGGACTCTGGCTACAGAATTGAGGCTTTTTGTCAATTAAACACCCACACACCTACAACCTACATCTACGCACTTGTCCTGTCTCTCTGCCCCCCCGCCAGTCCCCAGACAGCTGCCTGTGAGGCGAGACCTTTTGCTGTTAAGATCACAAAATTCTGCGCTGAGTTTTGACAGACTTTTTTCAATGGCTTCAGACAATTCCCCTCTCCACTCCTTTGGCTTCCTCACCTAAGAGACTGGACTAAGGATTCCTGGAGAGCCGTCACTGAAAGCAGCCATCACTCAAAGCAGCCATCGCCAAAAGCATTTTGAAATCCTACAGCTGGAAATGGGACGAAAGAACAAAGTTTTATCTTAGCAAATCTCTTCTGGTTGATTCTATTAAGCCAGCAGATTAATACCCTGAAAACTGCCAGCGCTATTTTAACACTGTGCTGTTGCACAATGCCTTAAGCTGCTACATAAAGTAAGCTTACCAACTGAAAAAGGTGATTCATGTATATTGCACTGGTCATTTCTGGTAAGTCAGGCGATCGCATTAATTAAACTAGAAAAAAAAAGAGACAAAAAAAAAAAAAAGAGACAAAAAAATAATACATACACCTCAGGGGCGAATGGCATAAAGAAGCAGTTACAACCAGAAGAAAATCTGCCAGAAAGAAGGTAAGTTCATGCCACACTTAGTATCTGAAGCAAAGCAGTATTTCATTACGACGACAGAAATGAAGCAATGCAATGAGCTTTACCTTGAGTAATGAGTATGAGCTATCAGCACCAAATGGCTTCAGGTAAATAGTTCAGTACAGAATCAACTTGTTGCATTTGATTTTGCATCTAACTGTGTAAACAGCTTGAAATAATCAAGTGCAGAAACTTCTGCGGAATATTCATTCAGTGTTTTACCCATGGGAATCACAGCCGCTTACTGCAGTGAAACCGCTTCTTTCATATCCCCTAATACTGATCATTTGTCGATACACAGATAACCGGAGGAAATTATCTGGGTTCACCTCTTGTTCTGAGTGGCCACCGGCTCCCTGTGGGCACAGCCCCTGAGGGCACCTGGGGCTGGTACCCATGGCGTGGGTCCATCATCCCCTGGCAGCAGCCTGCTGATGTACTGCAGAGCATCTCCCCTGGTGCTGCATGCCTGGGTTTGGGCAAATTCATCTAGCTCCCTGTCTTTTCCACACCACTGAAGCTACTGTGTAGCATCTTTGTTATCACCTCACCAGTTAGCTGGGAGCTATTTCAGAGTTTGGAGAGCAAGTGTCTTTTTTTAGCCATCTTGTTCTGTTGTTTCCTCTTCTTATTCCTCATCTAAAGTCCATAGAAATCACTGCAAGGGGTGGTGGGCTTTTTTTTTTTTTTTTGGGGGCGCTGAGACCTAGTTATATTTTCTCTAATGAAATGTTATTTGCCAGTGTCGTTGCGAGTTAAGTACATACCAAGATCAATCCCAAGCTCCTTAAGTTCCTAAAGGTTCTCCTTTTAGCTTCTATTCTTAAGGCAGTTTTCATCTAACTACTGCAGCGCATTACTGAAGCTAATGGTTTAGCAGGCTTCAAGGATGAATGGGATCTATCTATAGATAATAAAAGCCTTCAGAGTTAACTCTTAACTATCATTACACAGCTTTAGAAAAAATACAAAATCTCATACTACAGATCTGGAGTCTCTGGCTAACGAGGGTTTGAAAGAAATTCATCCTCTTGAAAGGTGAATCTGTAATTGCCTCCTGCGGAATTTCTGTAGCTCTTCCCAAACCACCTAATTCTAGTCCTCACCAGCGACCAGCCCGTCTTCTTGCTCAGACGTATTCCCTTTTGCTGTATTTACAACCTGCCCATTTTCTTTGTCTGCTGACTTGCATGTTCACCTCTTAAATTTTCTTTGATAGTTTTCTGAAGAGCAGACTTCCATATTTCATTATTTCTAATATTAGATACAACTCTAAGATTTAGGCCAGGGAAATACAAGTTAAAGGAGTCATTTCCCTTGTGATTTATTCATATCCTTCTCAAAGTGGGGCTATGCTAATTAACTAACGGTTAAGAATAAAGGTAAATTCACATTTGCTATAGATACCGTATTTTAAAGCTCTGAAAAATTAATTATACTGTAATTACCAGGTTCACAGTCTGTGAGTGCCAGTCCTTTGATACACCTGCTAAGCTCTGCAACACACCACTGTTCACCCTTAATATGTCCCTAAAGCTACAAACTTAATGGACAATGAACTGGCAATAAAGCGCTTTTAATTTTGACAGGCCTACCAGAAGGAATAACTGGACAGTGTTCCCGTCCCTATTTTTAGTAGTTCCATGAGTTAGTCCTGCCAGTTGTACTTCAGAAATGCTGATCAACATTTCAAGTGGTCTTCAAAACCAAACTGCAGTTCTTTTCAAGTTACGTTAATATTGGACAGACTTGCAAAAATTGTTAATGCTGCTTTTGTCTTTTATGTGCCTTTGGTCTTACTGTGAAGCTCCAGTAACAGAGCAGCAGCTTGCCCGGTCTCTCTTCTCTGTCACAGTGGAGTTAAAAGTGCTGGCCACAGGATGACATATCCTAGACAAAGGGAAGGAAAGGTGGGATTTGTGGTGGCTTCGCAGATCCCTGACAAAAGAGGAAACAGGAGGAAACGTGGGGGGAATGGGCAGTGAGGGATATCCACATTCTGGCATGGGGAGGAAGGGGGAAAGGGCATGCCCGCAGGGATCCTGCAGTTGATCAAAAATGAAAGCGCAAGCAGAGCTTTAAACATGGATGAGAGAAGGCTCGAGAAGAGGAAAACCAGCAGCTCAGCCAGAGCCCCAAGTAGCCATGGCTTCAGAAACACAAGGGTGTGCATCTGGGATCAGGCAACATGCAACTGCCCTGTCCCGTGGTCTCAGTCTTACGGACGCTGTGAACGCCATCATCTACACCACAACAAGCGGAGAAAGGCGCATTTGCAAAGCTGTTCTTTGGGCACCTCGTAATAGCAGAGTCCTCTCACAGGTGAATATTAAAATTTTACCCATTACCAGAAGTTTGCCAAGCGTCTCATGAAACTATTAAGTCTAAGCTCCCTCTCCAAATTCAGCTTTCAGAAAGTTGAACATACGGTTACAAGTCAATGGGGCCCATTTCTTAATTTAAAAAAAAAAAAAAAAAAAAGAGAGAATAGAAATCATGGCTAGCTAGCACGTCCCAGCTCTCTCCCCAGCCTTGGTACTCTTGAGGTATTCCTGCCCTGCCTGCCGCTGGCCACAACGCTCAACTTAGTTGCAACTGATATTCATTATTTCCTGATTTACCCTGAGAAATGATTAGGTGTCATATGTCCTTCTATGGACATAACCAGAATGGAGTCATAACGTAGTCCATAAATAAAACTGATACTAGTTCAGTAGCGTGATAGTTTGACATTCCGCAAATGAAGAAAAAAGGACAAACAACTGAAAATAGTTGTTTGATTTTTTTTTAAAGTATAATTAATTACACGTGTAAATACGTTAGCTACAACTCTGCACAAGCAATTAGACAACTAATTATAGAGAAAATGCAATTGAAGGCTCAAACAGATGACCGCCCGTCTGCTAGCCATCCCAGGTGTTTATGGGCTCTCTGGGTTGTTTATTCAGATTTATAAAAACACATCTGTTCACAGAACTCGGACATAGCTACAAAATGCAATACAGAGAAGTACAAAGAAACGCAGCCCTCCCACAAGCAGGATGTTTCCTTTCTCCTGCCAGTGCTGTCAGCCTAAGAAACAGTTCTTGTACCCACCAAAGCATATACACTTCAACACGCGTGCTGAAATGCTGCTCTTGTCACTGGGTCTTGAACGTGGGACCAGGTGTTCTGCTCAGCAAGTCCTAGACTAGGTTTTTGTTTAATTGCTTTTCTTAAAATGAGGGGTGGTGTATAACTTCTAGAACATTTTTTTCATTCTTCAAGGCAGAATTATCAGCCAGAAACACATACTTTTTTTTTTTTTTAAAAGATCCCCAGAATCTGATCTTTCACTATTCTTACCCTTCTGTCATGTACTGTACTTAATGCCCAGAATTATATTTAATCAATCGTATTGTCAGTGGGGGACACATGGGATTATGTTGCTTAGAAGAAACTGTAATGCAAAATTAGTATCTTTGCCTGGTTTTCATGTGTCCTTCAGCCACCTTCAGGGGCAAGCCAATGTCCTACCACCTCCATGCTTAAATACTGATTTAAAATGTCAGAAGCAGCCTCTCTTTGTTGGAGTTCTACTCCTTTCCTTCCTGTTTTGGAACAATTTTCCTGGTGGAAAAAACTGGAATAATGCTTTACATGAGAACGTGCTATTTCTTCTGGATTGCTGCAGTTCTTTTCAGATCTGCTGTTTTACCTCACTAAATGCAGTATTTGGGAAGGGATTTTTTTTTCAGTAATTTATTCCCTTGAGAGAAGTTTACAGCAACTAAACTAATTACGCACGAGTCTAAGTAAACATGAAAATGCTAATATGCTTCCAAGTGTCTGCACCTAATGAATTAGTTTTTGTTTCATATTTATCTTTTAGGCTGTATGAGAGTCTCCCATGTGACAGGAGCAGTTCCTTTCCTTTCCAGGTTCAATGCCACCTTACCTTCTGTAGCTCCTGTCTCAGTGAGGATGGGCGAGGTTGCCCCAGTCTGGGCACAGCACAGGTTGGACAGCCCAGGGATAAGCTCGATGAGAAGGATCTGGACTGAGAAAATGAAAAAACAGAGTGTAATTAGGAAAAATATTCACCTTCACGTAACCGTTCATAAAGACTTCATCAAGTTCAACGTGCAAATACAATTTTGCACTGAAAATTAGGTTTATTTTTAAACTAAATGTAGACTTTTTCTAGACTTTACTACACTATACTAGCTAGTACTTGCATCCATAACGCTATCCTCTGGCTGCATTAATACTGCAGTGCCCTAAATAGTGAAGTTTAAAACTTCTGTAGTTTTTTAAAGGTTACCTCCTCATTCATGGACAAATATTTTTGGTCTTCAAACTCTTCTGCTCACTTAAGTCTTTTCTTCTTCTAGCAAAACCCCCAAACTCTTTTTCATGGTCAAATTTGAAAATAATGTCACACATAAAAATAGGGACACTTTTCAGTTCACATACTAATAGGTTATCGGGAACGGGGAAAAATGCACGGCTTATGACACCTCTTCCCATCTCATTCTCTCAGGTACTCAGAGAAAGTTTCACAACCTGCTGTAACTCACCTCATCTTAGTTCTGTTTGATTCCCTTACTTTTCATGTTTAGTAAAACACTTACGACAACTGTTTTCTTTACCTAATGGGCAAGAAGGTCACCTGCTGAGGTTTTCGCCACTGACTGCTCCAAAGTTACACAACACCCCTTCTCGATAGACTATTTTCCTAATACAACAGAAAATTACGAGCGTAACGGCAAGCCTGATTCTGCCACTTTGAAGAAGTAGCAGGTAGAACACCGTCAGTCTTTCAGGTGTAATAATTGTATTACTTTCTCAGTATTAGTGAATGCAGCTTGCCCACGTAGGGTCCTTGATGCTAAGAAAGGCTATTTCGGCAGCAGTTGCGCCAGATTAAGAGGTTATTACTCTGCTTTCTGCTGATCCCATCACCCATTTCATCACTACTGGAGGTTACAGACTTCTCCAAACTGTCAAGTAATGGCATGTGTAATTGCTTCTAACCCAGTTCTGTCCAAATGTATCCAACAGCTAAAACACTTCTAAAAATAGGGGTTATCTAACACAGCTCAGTTCGGCAAAACCGGCTTAGGGAGAGTACACGTGCCGTTGCACTGCCCGCTCTGAGAGGCTGGTCATTTCAGGGAGGGGGCGATGAGCAGCTGAAGATGAGGTGTGGAACAGCGGGAAAACTTTAACACAAGTCAACTGAATCCAAAATGGCAATCTGATAGTGGTGTTACTGTGCTCTCTCTACCTTTCAGATGGATGCGCAATAAATATTGATGTCTGGTTTAACAAAGCACTGTTTAGTGAACATCAGACTTCGTCAGCTGGTTCTTTCTCATGCCTCATTATTCTTTTTATATCTCGGAATATCAGCAGAGAGAACACAATTACAGTACTATCAGCGGAATCATACGGCCTAGCTGTAAGCTTTCATTTTGGCAAACTCAGGGGGAAGGAGACACCTGTGGGCATGCTCTGCCCTTTATGTATTTGTTTTTAATAAGAAGCAAGTCAAGACTGACGCAGCAAAGAGACTGAGGCGTTAATGCTAAAGCAGGTAACAGCACTTTCTAGAAGTATGAAATACGCTTCCATTGTGCTGAGTTACAGGCTGTGCGAAGCACCCCTTTGAGCGCTGGCGTGTTACTAATGGAAGGGCTGCTTCACCCTTGAACGTGACCAGCTCACTCGGGAGCGACGGTGGGAAAGGCTTACGGAGCTGTTTCCTCCTGCTCCCTTCAGACACACACTGGCTCAGTATCAGGGTGTCAAAACTGCTGAACAGAGTTTGTGACCGGCTGTCTCTGTTCCAGAGAGCAACTCAAGGGAGCTTTTTAAGGCACACTCAACTGGCTTAAGGCCTAAAGTTAATCAGAATGGAAAAGCATGGCTGGGGTGGTTGGGCAAAGTAGACCTTACACGTTATAGCAGAGGATAGCTAATAAATATATTTCCATAAGAATTCCCTCTGCTAGGAAAACTTTCTTTCTTCCTCTGCTGTGCCAGCTCAGTGCGTCTGCCCAGGCTCTGTCCTCCCCTCACACGTTCAGAAACCACCTTCCCACCTCCTGCAGGTACCTGTGAACCACCTTACAAGCAACTTCCTCACTCCTCCTTCCATCTCTCTTCAATTCCTGCCCCCCCCCCCTTTTTTTTCCTCTCTTCTAGAAGTTAACTTATTCAGAGCATCAAAACGTCAAGCCCAATTTTTGAGAAATGGCAGAGCTCAGGGGACTGCTGGAGGGCTACAGAAGTTGATTCCTGTATCTACCGACAGTTGTAAATCTGGTTATAACTCATGGCTTTGTTAACAAGATCCAGAACTATGTCCCTAATTTCTCCTGTTCTTTCGTTTTCAGAAAATGCAACAAAGTTCTGTGCATCAACAAGTGAAACTTAAATTCTGTAACTCAGAAAATCTCAGCTCTGCTACTTGAGACTTTTTCAGGAGTTTTACAAACAGAAAAGCCTCACTGAGCTGAATATATCTACAAATCTCTTTTATGAAGATATCTAACACAAAGTCACGAAATGCAACAGCAAAATGAAATAGTCATGAATGGTTTTGTTGGTGTTTTTTTTTTCCTTTCAACTGCATTAAAAAGTCCACAAAGATGTTTCGGAGGACATGAACCCAGTGGGTTTCTAACCTGAAAGATGTGCAGAGTCACAAAATTAGGTGCCGTATTACTTCTGAAAGCCCTCTTTGATACTTGAATTCTTTGACAGATTTCTAGTTAATTTTAAAATCAGACTACTTACCTGTGTTCATCTCTTTTTGCCAATTATTTAGCTGGCCCACTATATCTAACATTAATTTTGCTATCAGTTCCAAAAGGGTAAGATTTCACTCTGTGAGTCTCATTTCTTTGGGAGGAAACGCTCTCTCCTTTTTCCTGCCTTCTTGTAATGTTCTCAGAACTATACCCTTATACCAAGTAGTTTGGTAAGCGAATGACATTTCCCATATTCTTCCAGCTTCTGATTCTCAGTCTTGCCACAAAAGATGGTGGCTCGTAACTACTGGCTCTCAGCAGGTGCCACTATTTTCAAAATAGTGAGATAATATGAGCCAAGCAAGAATTTTGAAAATAAAGTTTAATTTAAAAATCTTCCTTTCTTGAAATGTAAATATTAACTGGAAGTAGTTGGTTGAAAGAATAACACGGATTCTGGGAAAAAAGATCTCTTGATATTTTCAAAAGGAGAATGTTGTTTCTTAGTCTAGCTCTTTTTAAATTTTAGTTTACAGTGGTTGTTTGCTGGAGGTTTAGTGCTGGGAGCCAATTTGGCAATTAACAGTCTCAGACATTTTCTAGCTACTCAGGAAGGACCTGAAGTTCAAAATTCATGAATCGGGAAAAAACCCTGCAAAAAAACTCTGAGGAATGGTCGTTGAGAGTTTCTCAACAACCATCGCAAGGATCTGATGGCTGCAAGTTACCATCAGCTTCAGCCCCCCTCAGCTTCTCCCATGCTGAATGGGGTCTGAAAACATTTTCATATAAATCTTTTTTCTGCAAAATATCATCATATAAATCACACAAAGCCATCAGAATAATTACAATGCAGAGAAATTCCAACAAACTTCTGAACTTCATCCATTTCTGTAGTTGCATCATTTCTCAGTTGCTGCCCATCTATAATTAATGGCTGTAAAAAGAAAAAGAATATCTGTAACAAATTTAGCACATACCTGTTTAAGCTGCCACAGTTACGGCTCCCATAGAAGAGAGAGGCAGTGGATGAGGAATGCCGGTCTGGTACATATCCAAAGACTGTGTGTGGGGGATGTTATTTGGCCTCCTTTGTACATTCAATCCTTGGGCCTATCCTAAGTGTTTTTATCAGTTTTCCAGTCATGTTTCAGTGATGAATAAGAAGTCAATGTGATTTCAGAAACTGGCCCTCCATTCTTTCAGACGCAGGGGCTCCTGCATTCCCGTTCACACCTACTGAGCGCGTTGTTTAAGGCTTCCTGAAGATTCAAGCAGAAATCGTTGAATCAATTTACATGTAATGACTGCTTCGAGGTTAGTTTTACCACTTTTCAAGCTAGAAACTTAATTAGAAATTTCTCTCCGCACTTCCCAAGAGAACTTTCCGTTCTGGACTCCGGAAGATAACATTTACCACAACTGATAGGGGCAGTGGTGGCAATCCTGATGCAGGGTCAGACATGATGACTTGTGACTTAACAACCAGCCAGGGTTTTCCTGGGAGGCAGCCGCAGGAGGAGAGCTGCCACGGACCGCAGCTACGACGAGCTATTCAAATTATCGTAGCAACACCGCTTAGCAGTTTGCACTTCAGGCACAGAGAGCTTTCACCGTGCCTGAGGTTTTTACCTCTTTCCAGGCGCAGGAGCTCCTGCTGCTTCATAATCAAAGCCTTCAGCAACCAACATTGAAATTGGAGGGGTTTTTTTGAAACTTCCTCCATCGCGCGTACAAAGTTTTAAGTGAAAGAAATGGAATTATTTGAGTGGCGTCACGGCTCCACACCACTCCCTCCTGCCCTCATCCCTCAGCCCGGCAGCAAAGCCCACCAGGCCTCAGGTGCCGCCTGGCATCCAACGCACGCATCCCCTCTAACGGCAAAAGCAAGTATTTTTATGTCACTGTAATGAGGTTTTTAAGTACTTTTTATCCAACACTTGGCATTGCAGGTTCCTGATCGTTATGGAGTCTGAACAAAAAGCAGTACGTGTAGCTCTCCCGGAAAATAGCATTTGCTCAGTGCATTCGCACTGACACTTTCATCCTTTTTTTTTTTTTTTTTTAAAAGATCCTAATTGAAAGCCCTGCGGAGAAGCTGTCAAGTTAAATTTATGATAAAGGTAGCTGCTTCTGCAGGTTGGTTTTCAAATTGCCGGCTAGAAATGTGACTGACACGCGTGTCACATGCGTGACAGAAAAAGAGCTCATTCTGAAGAACTTTTAAAAATCAGTATTTTTATGATTGTTCTGAGGTTCGTGAAATGGGAAGACAAAGATGCTTTGCTGTTTTTCAGAGCATTTATAGGCCATGTTTCAGGAAATTACTTCCTATGGAAAATTTCTCTTAAGGACAGCATTTAAGCCTAAGTTTAAGTCCCACTGAGACTTCAGCAATACTGAAGGCCGCGTACAGATTTAAATGCTGTGTTAAGAGGGCTGATTTTCTGACAGACTTTCAAAACCCACTGTTCAGGGAATATGCATTTACATAGGGGTTCACAGCTCTAAGCTACACAAACATCGCCAGCAATAATGAAGTGCTGGTACGCAGACATTTCTGAACCACAGAGTCCCAAAATTTCCTGTTACCTGAAATTTGTTCAAGTCATTTTGTCTGAAATCTTTTTCCCAATACTCGTTTTAACAGAAATTAGTAGGTAAACATATTTCATCAACTACTGGAGTTCTGCCTTTGATTTTAGTTAGGCTTGGATCAGGTCCTGAAAAAAAAGACAGGCTATTTCATCAAATGAATTGAGAAAGTCTTCACGTCTTAAAAGTGGTCTGTAACAGTGAGTTGAATGTATATTCATCTACCTTATATAATTACTTCGAATGGAAAAATCCGGTTTTCCTTGTGTTCAGGAGGAATCACTAAGTCTGAAGAATTTTCTTAAAGAAATCAGAATTGCCCTTCTAACAGTGTCTTTGTATTTTCAGATTATTTTATCGTCTTTTTTTTTTCCCCCTGCATTTCTTTTAACATTCTGACTAAAAAACCACTTTACTTTCAAAACCTTTATTTTCACAAGTTTCCTCATTTCATCAACACATATGTTTTCTCCAAAGCCTTTCAGAAAACTCCATTATAATCCAAACTTGAATCTAAAATGAAAAAAGAAAGTATGTTTCGAAAAGGGTAGAACAGATGGGGGAATAAAATAAACCCCAACAAAATGCAAATTCTTTCAGCTGTTGCTTAAATATAATAAAGCCTCTAACATCACAAACAAAGTTTTTCTTTTCCCAACGCTCTACTTCCTTGCCTTTGAATTTTTTTGCAGGAATTCCTAATACTGCTGCCATAACTTCAGCCACTTGGATATGAAAAATATAGAAAGCTCTAGCATAGGTGTGATGTGCATTGATTAGACTTGCTAAGAGCAGGTTTTGCCACCAGACTACTTCTGATGCCAGTTTCTTTAGTCATTGTTATTTTCATCATATATTTAAATTCCATTATTAGGCGTATTCGCTCTGTCTAGCTTTAGGTGTCTGACATGGCTGCCTAAATTAGGCTAGTCTCATTGGGCTTCTCGACAGCGAGCGGAGAGAGACAGACTCCTTCACAGTCTGGGAGTTAATTTCCACATCTGTCATCAGTTACGGTCACACGGGGTCACACGGGCTGTCTAATGTCAGGGAGACAGCACATCCACTTATTTGGGACCTTTATTTCCTCTTCTAGTCACCAAAAGGAGAGGATGGTCACCAGGTTTCAGAAGGCACAGAAGGAGAAGCCTCATTTGTTGACCTGAGCGTTCATACAAAGCCACTAGTCTGCACTAGAAGAAGTAGGTAGAATAGATGGACACAAATTTTTAATGTGCATTATTTTATGTGTGGGTCGTTATATCTATATGTGAAAAAGAGCAGCCCAGCCTAGATGGTGAATTTGGAAAGCCGAATCTTCAGTAAACTTAGAGGATCCAGCTCTCCATTTCTCACATGAAAGCGGGGAACACAAGATAACCATCTTCCTATGCGAGTACTGTACCACCCAGACGCAAGGCATCCCTTCTGCAGGATCTGTGTCTCCCCTGGGATGTGCAGTCCCGCTGGGACCGCTTGAGGGAAGGTGTGTTTCAGGGCCGCTGGACCATCAAGCGCACCTTGGTGCTGCTGAAAAACTGTTTTTAAATCCTAACGCATTGTTGGACTGTCATAACTATGCTAAGTTTATTCAGTGGGTGACATTAACAAACGTGACAGTTCCAGATATAGCACGGTAGGTGTCATACTGCACTCTTTTGATAGTTTAACATAGGGGAAAAACTACAATGCATGGCTGCAACAAGAGGCTACATCATTACACCTGATACCAGGAGTACGCCTGATCTGATGGATCAGTGAGAATGGCGATACTCTTGGCCTTGGGGGCCAGAGAAGGTGCTCATTTGGGAGCGTTCTCAGAATAGAAATAATTGGCACTTTTCTCAAAGAGAAAACGACTTGTTGGAAAATGACTGGAATGGGGAAAAATTCCAGGTACCTGGACAAGTGAGCGAGAGCAGTACGGATTAAAAAGCAGAGTTATTCTCATCCCGAAACTATTAACTATAAATATTTCTATTTATTTATTATAGGTAGGATGTGTCTCCAGGATATATTTATATGTGCGTGTAAATGACAAACATTAACTGAAATTCAACTGTGAGGATCTAAAACCACTAGGACTGTGTCTATAGAGAAAGCTTCAAGCAAATATATGTTACTGGTATTGTCACTATTTTACAGCAGAGTAAGGTGAAAAGCAGATATCCAGATTTCCACTCCAGTGCTAGCAGAACTACTACGCTATGCTTCCTCCCAGAAGAGCCCAAAGTAATCAATTTATTTATCAGAGCAAAAAATATTTGAAATTTTACAATTTCCTTAATATTGATTCCTGCTCACTGATGAGCTCTAAAGAGCCCTGATTTACGTCACATTCAGTTAATATTACCAGTTCATTTATAGTCTACACCCAGAGCAGCTTATGACTTCACCCACGTAGAGTCAGAGAAGCATTGATAAAATTAGGTATTTATGAAGCTCAGGTACTAATTACTGGAGACGGGGCTGGCTGAATGATGCCTTTTATCTGCAGGGTACTGCAACTAGACAAGTCTGATCTGTTAAGCTTCAAAACTCAAGCTAGGGGTTCTGATCACAAACTAGCCCGCTTCTCCCAGGCAAAAAAAAAAAAAGAAAAAAAAAAAGAAAAAAAAAAAGAAAAAAAAAAAAGAGGAAAAAAACTGCAAGCCTTCAGATAATAGCTGACTGACTGAGACTGACCTGTTTCCTACTGCTGATGCTCAGTGTTTTCACGGTGTTGTGGAATCACTCATCCTCCTCACTTGTCACCTCCTACCCTCAAATATGTACACAAAGGCTTGTTGTTCCTAAGGAGTAAGAAGCATCTTTAGATGCTGCAATGATTTGGTTTGTTTGTTTATGGGATGCCTCCTTCCTGCTTGCACAATTCTGACAGCAGCATCTAACTACTGCTGCTCCCCCCGCTGACGGGCAGCCTGAGCCAGGGGCCTGTTCCTTGCTATTCAGGGCCTCTGGCTGACTTCTGACAAGAAACTGCTGGGGAGGCAGTTCCTGTCATCCGAGTCCTCAAGCTAATCCCAACAGCTCCATTCTATGTTTGTCATGAAATAAACATTACTGGTATCTGAAAGAGAGCCACGAGCAGCTGCGCTAATTATACCAAACCAGCACCTTTATTTAATCACCCTTTTTATCATTATTAACTAACTAGTAAATTGAGTATTTACACAACACGTTAAAAAAACGCAGAGTACACAAAGCTCAAAAAAATCTGCGCCTGCCTAGAAACCATTACCACCCATGGACTGTATAGTTGATAAGAAAAAGGCAGTTAAAGTAGCCTGATTGTGTAAAGTGCCTGACAAGCATTCTCTCTCGAGCATTTTTTTCTTTAATTTATGGAATAATTACAGTTGCTACTGGAGCAGTTTTACTTACAGCTTCATTACTGCATAGTATTAATTATAATTTTATAATACAGTTTAGTATATTCTTCCTTCATATATTGACTTAAAATATTTTGATTCAATACAAAAATTCTCCCCTCACCCATTTACTTCAGTAATTCTCCTATCTAGTGCTTTTCATAAATACACCATTTTCAGTATGCTAGTTCATTTTGCATGTTTTGGTGACCTTCTGTGAGAACCAAAGGCACTGGATCTTGCAGAATACATCCTTTAAAGTAATTTTTATAATAGCTTTGTGATTAAGCACTGCTTTTTCCTGTAAAAATCACCAAAGACTTTCAATGCCTTTGACACAAATAGCTCCTGCTATTTAAGGTATTGACAAAACACATAATAACCGTACCTGGTTGCTATGGCAGGCAAATCTAAACTCTTGGGTGTAAAGGATTTGGCATGGCAAGACGGTGGGAGTTAAATGGGAAAGGAAAGCTATCTCGGCCAGCACGAACTTGCAGGATTTAAAGGAGGAGTGGGTACTTACGTAGTAAACGGCAGGACTATTCAATTACTGTAGGGTATGTACGAAAGAAGCAACAGCTGTTCTGAAGCAGATACAAGCTAATGTTCAATCACTAAGGTTTAGGGGGAAACATCTCTTTCGACAGATTAAACCATTAACTGCAGTCTTCCTGGACTATTTTTTTTTGGTACATCCTCTGAAATGAGTCAATGAAGATCATTATAGCTGATGCTACAGTGAAGTACGTACCTCTGCAGTCAGACTCGCTACGGCAGGTGCTGTTCATGCAATTCCTCAAAACAGAGACATTGGAGAAATCCAATAGTCGTAAAGGAAAAATAGCGCTTTTCCCTAAAGTGGACAAGAGTTATATGAAACCAAAGGGATTTGAACAGTGTTCCTGACAGAAGCTGCTAGCAACTTGTAACCCCCAAAACCAAAAATACAAATGGTGGCGATGGTGGAGATACATGTGGCCACAAGCATCTTCAATAGCATCTTGTACCTATTTACGCTAGAGCACGATCCTTCTCATTTCCATGCAGACAAATAGCCCTGTTAGTCTCATTAGCATGAAGACAAAAGAAAAAACAGCAGATGCAAAAAGGTGCACTATTCATCAATTTGCTACGTTTAAGTAATTTTCTTACCAGCCAATGCCCTTACATTAATTATCCCCGTCAAAAAAACTGCAGTTTTCCAAAGGCTCTTGATCCACGGATATTACCAGCAACTGAAGAATGGAGCAGTAAGAGCCAGCCCAGAGTAGCAGCACCTTTTGAAAATGAAAAGCAAAACGAGTCAGCCTCAAGAAAGACCACCACCACATTTCTTCTATTTTTCCTTAAACGTAATTAAGACATTTTGACATTCATGATGGAAAATCTATGGTCTGAACATATAAACCATCTATGTCACAATTTTACTCCAAATAGTTTAAACTATAAACATGGACAAGATGTGAAACCTCTCATTTTCACTGCTTACCTTGCTTCTTTTCCCTCTCCTTTGTTCTGACCCTCGAGATAATCAGCAAAATCAATTTCCCTTCTGCTGTGAGAGCTGGTGCTCCTTTTTTATCGTGCTCCTATCATAGAGTCTACTACTACAATACTTGGATACATTCAAAATAGATATCAATTGAAAGAGTGGCATATTTTAATCTTGGAAGCGTTGAACTGGTGTTGAATATCATATGCTGTTCTAGGAGAGGCTTTATCAGAACACAAGTTTTAGAGTAAATTTGGCTTATTATTATCAAAACATGCACACTACTGAGGAAACTCCTCTTCCAGGAGTCCCACAATAGTACCTCGCAGCTCTCTAGGAGGAAAACACAACTGAGTTTTCTGTGGATCAGTGAGACTATACAAAGTCCCTTGCCAAATTCCATGCTTAAAAAAAATCTTTTAAAATATATTTACATCCCACACAGTTAATTCCCTTCCCACATGTTTCTTACCAATTTTCTGAGGTCCTATTACAAGAATTTTGAGTTATCGGTCACAACTCTTCTCCTTGAGCAGATGTCTTATCACTGCATGGATTCTAACAGAAAAGTAATAAATTGCAGCTGAGCAGCTTTCCAATCTCAAAAATGCTGAATTTCTTCCTGTAGAAACTCTTCCCTTACACCTGCTCAGTGCTGTAATCCTACTCAGCCTTGAAGCCGAGTCATAATGAAGATGCTGCTGAATAAATTTTGCCTTTTACTGCCCAAAATCTAAGTTGTTCAATTACAACTATTCAACTTAATTCAAATAGCTTTTGTCAGTATGAATTTTGTTTCTCTAACGAGAAATATCAACCATTCCTTTCATAAGTGCATATATGAATCTTGATGAAAAAGTCGCAAATTGAAAAATGCATTCAGTACGATTCCCACCAAATCGAAGTGTCTTCAAAAATAAATACTTTCACAATAAATTTAATATCGCTATCAGCTCTAGTTAGAGATTTAGGTAAAAGTAATTCCAAAATTCCTTAATGGGTATAGATGTCCAGGAAACAATTTGATCTTACGCACACTTTTCCAGACAGAGCTCCCTGGCAGTCTCATCTCTAGCTGAGAGAATCAGAGTAGCTGCAGGACCGGGACTTTGCGACACTGACTGCTCCTAAAACCGTCATACTTGCAGTTTCAGGTTGGTCCGCTTCTGAAAAAAGCTGGATGGGTTCACAGAGGTGTATAAACCCCAGCTGGTCATTGCCACAGCTGCACCAGTGGGTCATGAAGATGCTGATCTCCAATACAATGGCAGGTCTGAGCTCACTGTAATGCTTTCAGACGTAAGGCTTTTCAGGTGACACGTGGAAGGAAATGAAGAATTTGGGTGGCCAAGAACTAACGACAGAACGTCTTTGCGAGACTTAAAAACTGCTCTCACACTAACATTATGCATGAATTTGTTCCTGTTACGTTTCGCGTAACAGTGTTCACCAATTATTTTCTCATCTCAGAAAAACTACATAAACATCACCGCAAAGAAGCAATTAAAACAAGTAATCCAAAGTAGCGTAAGACTTAAAATGTTTACAGAATCATACTTGTCAAATACTTAGAATTTGAAACTAGTATACATTCTTAACATCCCAACCTGCATTTATTTTTAGCATAAATGTAGTTCAGCTGACCTAAGCAGAACAATTCATTATGCTAGACTTGCACTTAACTCTTTTTAGGGCCAACATAACCCTATTAGATGTTTTACTCCATTTTACTGCACCTTCATATTCACTGAAATCCTAGCACACAGCATACTTCAGATGTAATTTTAAGACCACCATCTTTCTTAAATATTTTCTAAATTATGGCACAGTACACTGAAAATTAAAAATATGATAAATGCCCTTACAATCAAGGAGGTCTTCCTTTTCCCTTAGATTTATACTAGAAGTCTCCCTCTGCAGTTCTGGGTGCCAGATGCTAACCTGGAACGTGGAAATCTGGATTCATCTCTCTGCTCCAGTGGGACTTCTGGCTAATAACTTCCTACCTCCATGTCTTAAATACCCCTTCTGTAAAAAGGGCATAAAAATGCTTCCCAGGAGCTCTTATGTTGTCAACTGGTTGGACACTTCATGCGCATTTACCTAAGTAGCTTCCATGATTTGATAATAATAAGGGAAGTCGTGGATTATAATGCATTTCATTTCACTATCGTTCATTTTATTGAGTCCAGTTTAAAGGATTTCTTTCTCTTCACACTGTTATCTTAGCGCTTCACAATACAGTGTGAACTGTGAAATTAATTAATAATTTTATTAATCTTCCCCTCACTTCTTCACAGAAGTGTTAAGGAGAATATAAAGGAAAGACTAAATCTAACAGCTGATCTTGAGATACTAGAATGAGTCCACTTCCGGAGTAAAGCGTTCACCATTGTCTTCTGTTTTCATTCTGTTCCTCAATTAATTAGTTTCATTCCCCTTTGTACATTTCAATTTATTGTAAAATTACTATACACTTAGGGTATTTTCTACAGAAAAAAATAACACGGCCATGCAATTAATATTACCAAAATACAAGTGGGGATACATTAAGTATGCCCTCGATCTCCTAATATCATCTATTTCCTAATTTTTGAGACACTGACTGTCGATACGGGTTTAATTGAATCCATTTGGATAATATGTATACTCTTGTACATAAAGACAGGCTTTTCTCAATTATCTTAATATGTGTTATACCAACTATAACTATGTCTACAGGGAAAAGACATTACTAAAGTTGTTATTTAATAATTAATCAGATTCTAATCACATTTTTTGTGTTTCCAGCCAGCTCAAGCTTTTATGTTTTTCAGTATTTACCAAGTAGGTACATTTTTACATAGAAAGTCCCAGTAGAAAAAATGTTGAAATGTATACAGACACAAGCCCTTTATTTCTCACCATTCTACTTAATAATTCTCTCTTCTTGCTTTATTTTTGCGTTGCCTAAAATCTGTCAGTTTGGGTGAATGTTTTCAAGAGCATAGAAGAACATACAACTCTCATTTTCAGAACTGCCCAGACGTCTTTTAATTTCAGAGTACAATTTGCATTTGCCATTTTAAATGACAACTCCTATTTTTAGGTCTCCAATGTGCTTTAAATCATTTTAACCTTACTGCCTCAGAATATTGTTTTTTTCCCCTGTTCTTCCTCTCTTCACCCTAAGTTTTAGAAGTCTGCTATTTCTTTGAATTCATTAGACCTAGCTTCTCCAGCTAGCTATGCGCACTCGTAACATTAAACGCATACTTGATTATCGTGCTGCTATGCCTCACTGAAAATAGGCGTAGTTAGTGAAGTGGAACAGGAGGAGATCAATACAACATCTATCTGTGTTGTTAGCAGAGTACCTCATGTACTGCGCATATGCGCTGGACGTAAAGCAGCACTGTAAAAGATGAAAATAACCTTCCAATTGTCTCAAATAGACATTAATCGCTTTGCTTTATATAATCATTTTTACTTGCTACGAGACCAGCCAATACTGATGCTAAGCACCCAGCCAAGAAACAGAGAAAGATGGATGCACATTATAAATGTTAACTAACACATTTTTAGGCTATAAACTCACTTGGTATCCTTCTCTTACTGAGGGATTAATTCTCCAACTTAGTAACTGTATACATCCTATCCCAAAATGGTTCTCCTTCCAGCTAGCTGTCTTCTCACCTCATTGTATCTCTTCCCAAGCTTCTTCCTGCAAGACTCCAAGCTGAATCTCATCCGGAATGGTTTTGCTATGTGCCCGTAATTGTAACAGTACTTCAGAATATTTTTGCAAGTCCCCTGAAACAGGTAATTAATCTCGTCTTTTTCCTGAAAACTTCAGCAGCATGCAAAATTATTTGGTGAAATCAGGATCAGGGTGGAAAACAGATGTTGTGTCTGGAGTTGACCTTTTTGGTGAATAAATTACAAACAGAACGACCACTCTTCCAAGGCTTGCGACATTACTCTGCCGTTAGTATATGCCCCTGTGCATTCAGCTTTTTGCACAGTAGAAATGAGAAGGCAACATTATGCTCCTCCTCAAGGCAAAGTGATCATCTCCTCTGGGAGGACTTTTTCAGGCTGGCAGAGGAGAGACAACATGTGCTTAAATCAGGAAAGAAGCAAGGAGGTAGGAACATTATTTTTAGTCTAAAAAGCTTCCAGATCTTTGGTAGAAGCAGCATACGTAAGGTGACTAAACTGCAGCTAAATGCCAGATGATTTCTACACACAGGCCTTGTTTCTAACCGTGCTTCTGGAGACATATTTTAATAGAAACAGACTGTTCTTTGGGAAAGTTCTGCAAAACAATAGATACAATGGGCTGGACCTCAAACAACAAGAATACATAGATTTTCTTTTTTTATTTCTTTCTTTTCACCCGGGGTTTTCATTCTGCTTTGTACCTTTCTGTTTAGTTGTTTGTTTCTGCATTTTGAATTCTCATATTTTAGCTTGTATCTGAATTCTCCAGAGGCCTTCCAGAAGATCCCAAGACAGTGACTCCTAAATTCCCTTTATCTAAATGACAAAATACTCCTGATGATTTCTGTTCCCAAACCATAGCACCATTTGAGAACAATTCCGTTCTCAAACTATGGAATGTTTTCTTCCCAAAGACATAAGATCATGGTAAGAATCAACCAAAATTATCTGTTACTTCTGCCTGTTTAGAATCATGCTGGTTGTACATTTTTCCTTCATTGCTTCTCAGGACCTTGGGAAAATACAAAAGAATTTTCCTGAATCTTGTAATTAGAGAATTTAATATATCTGCCTAGATAAGCTCTAAAGAAGTATGTCAAGTCCCATGTTTCATACAGATTTTCTTCTCTCTCCCATAAGCCTCTGATACACAGAAAGCATGCAAGTGCCAACTCCAGAAATTCAGAATGATGAAAAAGGAAGGCTGGCTTCGCCATAAATGAGTATCGGAGGCAGACTTATCACCCACCTCAGCAAAGCAGGCCTGTGTGTGCTCTTTTTATCCTCCTCCAGAAGCGTTCTCCTAGTTTAGCACCTTCCATATTTCATTTCCCAGGTTTGCTACCTGTAGCCTCATTTGTAAGCACGCACAGCATCCGATGCCCCAGCTGATGTTGCAAAACGGTGCAAGCAGCTGACGCCCTCCACAGTCCCATACATTTGAAGAATGCAAAAAGATAACACTTCTGGAAACGGATCTCTTGTACCTCATCGCGTACACCTGAAATCTCACAGGGCTCTACCTAACACATTAGATAGCATTGGTTAAGTTTACAGGGACAGTTGTTTCTCAGTAAGAAATTCGTTTTGGAGTTTCTCAGTAAGATCAAATACACCTCTCTCTCATGTTCTGATTTCAAGCACTCAGGCAATTTTCAGAAGCACATGACATTTGGAAGCATGTATTCTGCTGAAAACGAATGAGGTTTAAGATCCAAAATCACTTCTAGTTTGAAGGTCACTGCCCACATTTATCACCTCTTAAAGGCCTTCCCAGAACCCATAAAATAGCAGCTTTTGTAGATGTTTTCTGAGAAGAATACAATAAATTAACACTTGGTACAAGTCAGCACTTTCCCAGATGGCTTATCATAATATTTAAATCATCGCAGCAAGTCTCCTTTTTCCCCACATAAGGCAAAACAGTAGAATGGAATTGGGACGAACAACGGAAGTATACGTTGAAAAGAAAATAAATGGGTTTTGGTGAGATTTTACTAAGCAGCAAACATTTAGCTTCACTCATAACTGAGGAAATCACTGAAGTGTGCTATCAATCATCTCCTCCTGGTAAGACTGCTTTCCTGAAGTACCGCCTCAGGACCACAAAGCCCACAGACAAAACACTGGAAGTACAAAAGAACTGCTGTAAATGGAGTGTTCAAATAAATACCCAGATTGCACCTGATAGCTAAATTTGAAAGCTCACTTATATCCTGTAAATATATGCATTTTCAAGTGTAATGGAGATGTCTTGTTTGTCCCACGAGCCCACAAGAGTAAGAGGCACTCAGTTTACTTTATTAGGAAATGTTATTAAACCAATCAATCCAGGAGCTATGACTTATATGAATCAGAAATACACTTTGTTCCTGTATGCTCTAACACCCTAGATGTCCTTTAAATTAACTTTTAAATCACAAAAAGACACTATCTGGGATCTGGTCTCCAGAGCAAAGCTGTATAAAAGACGACTCAAGGTAATTATTAATTAAGTAAAACTTGCACAAAAGGAGAAATAAATGGTAACCAACGGCGTTTGGGCAGTGGCCACTTTCTCTGTGGTGAATTTGCTCAGAAGAATCGCAGGATGCATCACAAACTCCCAGCGCATTGACTAACTGAAAACTACATTTTGACAGAATGGCCACTAAACTTTTCTTACTAGCACCTGGCTTTTCTTTGGTCTTCTGAGTTTTTTTTAAAAGAACGATAGTCTTCAGAGGCAGCATACTACAAAGGTATGTGAAAGCAGTAGGGCTACAATAAATCCCTAAGAGAAATTCTGCTGTGGAAGAGCACTAAGTAGTAGGACACGAAAGACAGGCAGCTTCTCAGATGCTGCACAAAGCCTGAATAATTTAGACCAGACAAAATAGTCTAAAAAATGGATTAGATGCGAAGTAATAAGGCCAGGGATAATACAGATGCAGGAAGATGGTTATTAAGTCTCTCTCACTCTTAATCACTGGCAAAAAATAGCCTGTTTCTGTTATTCTGTTATTGACTTCTGCTGAGTCACTTCCCATTCATTAATTCGGAAATCTCACAACTGTTACCAAGAGCAACAAATATGCCTTTCTATGTCGTACAGCGTCACCTAGAGAAGCTGTACCGAAGGCCTCATCAAGCTGGTTTGCCTTCAGTGGAAAGCTGGTTCTCTCCATCCTGGAACACACTTGGCTGTGTTTCTGTGAGTAGCCTTTTACAGCAATATGTTCTCATGGACTACAACTGAAGACATTAACAAGAAAAACAAGACCCCCGAGCCAGATTCTGCTGTCGCTTGCGCTGCTGTCTCCTGTATTTTGCACTCGGGTAGCTCAATGGCTGCAGCAGCTTTTGCATCCGGTCCCTTCTCACCACACAGTAAATGGCTCCAAGTCTCTTTTGCTAAAGGTCTGCATAAGGGAGTGAGTGAAGCAGCCTCTGCAAAGGCAATACTTTCCTCTTGAACAGGAGGGCTGAGAGCGATTAAATAGAGGTTTAGCAGGGCTCCGCCAACATATAAGTCACCAAAAGAAATAATCTTCACTAGGTGATATATGATTGGGATAGAACACTCCTTATACTCCAGGCACTTCTGTAAGGTAGTGCAATTACGCACCGGCCCAGTCTCAAAGCCCTACTCTAAGCCTTATGCTACTGCAATAGAGCAGACTTGAGCCTATTGATTAGATACCTATTTATGTTATAAAGGTACTTTACTATATAGAGTCAATTTTTTTTGAAAATCCTATTTCTCTGTGGAAAAAAAAAATCTATTTAGTATGTTTTACCTTAAATAGAATGACCAATTTGAGAAAAATTAAGTAATACGTCTAATTAAATAATAAAATGCAATTTTAAGCTACGGTGAGCTGAGTAAAATATGGACTAGGAGCTTGCATTTTTTATTAGAGTTCATTAATCTTGTTAATGACTTATTGAATATCTTTGAATCGCTGCGCATGATAAAAATTGATCCCAGTGGCTACATTGTTATATGCTTTAGCAACCTCTTTCAACAGCTGCGTTTAACTGACAGGGTATTTCTCCAGTCCATTCTCTGCAACGTTGCAGGGAACACTGCAGCAGAGGTGATTTATGGCTGGAAACTATTTAAAAGGTTTAACACTGTTCTGAACCGGACATCAATATTTACTTTCTTCCCCCTACATGGATAAGGGGAGTATATGGATGCCCAACAATAGAATAAGCTACCTATGAACGCAAGCTGTCAGCTTTGCTTTCTCTATTTGCTGTCCTGAGTTTGGCTGCAGTTCTGTTTTAGCTGTAGAACATTTCAAGACATCTTACATATACCAAGAGAATTTCTGTCCCGAGTTAAAAAGTTTAAACACACACCGTATTTGACTAAGGGTATCCAGCAATGCAGAAGGAGCCTTCAGTTAGCTCCTTGTTTGATTTGAAGCGCTGCCTTGGCCCGATTGTGGCTTTGTGCCTTCCCCACTGAAACTACCGTACAGCCTCCAGAATGGATCCACACGTGTACGTTAAGCACAAATCCGAAGGGTGCCACCTGGGATAAATTAATATCCTTTCTGTGATAAAGCTTTACGACCTCCTAACCCACACCAGCTGACAGCATCTCAACCGTACTGTTGCAAAGAAAGTATCCCCAAGTTCCACAAAACCACGTGAAATAAATGCCAGTCTACTGTGTTTGTGCATTTTGTGCAGACAGTGGTAAAGTATTTGATGTGCTGTAATATAAAAAAGAGAAGGGTCACATTATAGTCCACATTCTCCTGTATTACGGACACATAAAATATGAACTAACACAATAAATACAAGCTTGAAAGAAGCAATGCCTACGATATAAGCACAAATCCTGGAGGGAGGGCTGTATAACGTAGCCAGCATTCCATATTAATGTAAACCACTGAGAAAAGAAGACAGTCACAATAAATCTGATTTTAAATGAAGGAGAAAGAGCTGGCACAGGATTACTGGCTTTTAGTGCTTTTGTTATCCAACCTGCTATACGCATATTTGTTTCTTTTGAACAAAGGTTCCTGGCTGAATAGTGGAAGTGAACATACCTGTACGTTTATAATTCCGTGTTTAAATGAAACGTAGAGATATTTGGAGACAACCTGGATACAAACACAAATGAGGGTTCCAAGTAGGCATTAAAATAAATTATTTCAAGCCTTATTTCTAAGTGAAACAGAAGTAATTGACAGTATCATGAAATACTATTATCAACTCACAATTTTAGCAAAAAGGAGGACTGGGAGAACAATATTCCCCTAAAAAAGGGCAGACAAACCCAAACGACTTCAGATAATATATCACTACAGGAAATACACTATTGCCTATATCATAATGCATTTAACTCCAGTAGTAATTAGACTAGCACTGTTGTTTTATATTAAAAAAAAAAAAGGTCTATTTATTACAACTGGAAGCTATATCCGATAAAATGCAATTCTTTTATTAAGCAAGGCATTGGTCTTTATAGCTTTGTCATACCAACTATGAAGTATCTTTTTATGCATAGCCTTTGGATTTCCCTAAATTCTCCAAGCTGATTTCCATTCCCTTAGTTGGGCAAAGTCTTCTTTGAATTCATGGACTTTCCCCAGATGGATGTTACTGAAAATGAAACAAGACATCGGCTCCATCTAATTTCTCTCACAAACCCATTTCTCATTCATACTCTCATTTATCGTGTTCCTAGGGCACCCAAGAATTAAATAACTAAAGATGGTAATTAATAATTAAAACATCCAGGTAGATTTAACAGGAAATTAACTTCTTTTTTATCTCGGAGCTTTCTACCTCACTACCCCAGTTTTTGTAGGGCTTTTTTCCCCATTGCTGTTTTTGCTTATAAAAGTCAAGAATCCTGACAAAACACTGGGAGTCAGTGATACGCTTGCTAAAGCAGTTCACTGGAAAGTACGCCATGCCCATTTATTTGTAGGTGACCCAACCAGCAGAAATACATACGCTCACTCATTTTAGAAATACAGGAATAAACCAAATGTTTGCAAGAGTAGCCTAAGTAGATATGATGGAAACAAGCAAAAGCTGCGCACTTGTTACAATTGTTGGAGAGGGAGGATTGAAATTGCACTAAAATACTGCATTTTATGTTCTTGAGTTTAATCCTGTTACTCTTTGGCTGGAATCCTGATGCTGCTCCCATTTAGCGGACAGCACATTTAATCATATTTTTATATGGCTCATAAAGCAGATGAAGTCTTCTGTATGCATGTTGCAAAGTCTCTCGTACGTTGGTCACAGCTCCCTGTACAGGAGATGGAAGCTGCTGTTTTGGAATAAAAGCATGTTCTAACTGGCGAGTAGTTGCAGGCTGCAGTTGTGCGGCAAGCCTTCCCCCTCGCATGGGGTTACTAGCAGGAATAATTACAGTGCTGTAATAGATTAGCTCGTTTGGTTTACATTACGACATTTGATGAGCACTGTATAAATCCTTTATACAAGTTATTGCTTTAATCTTTGATATTTCAGGCGGCGTGATTAATCTTCTTCAGAGAAAATGAAACCAATTGCAGTTCTGCTCCCTTCATTTCTTGCTTGTACAAGCCAGGCTGTCATTATGGTTTAGCAGTACTGTCATTCAGGGGATCGTGTACTCTGTTTTTCAGAGCTTTCTCTGCTGAGGATGGAAAGCGTAATGGATATTTACAAAATGAAGAAACTCTGACAAGTTTGTTAATGTACTTACATACATTTTCTTTTCTTTATATTTAGCTTTGCTTCTAGTCGTATTTCTTTTTACTAAAAGTAGGTAACCTCTTATTTATTCTCTTCTTACCCTTCCGCTTTAAATTCTGCATTATCCTCCATTCTGGACTGTACACAATTCCACCTGTGTGTCTGCGGTGTCCAGCAGATATCGGCATCTCATCTGAGAGTCCTCGAGTAATTGCAAGCCTCCCCTTAGTACCATGTTAAATAATGCCATTAAGCATTCTTTACTTTCAGAAAGAAAATGCTCCTAAAAATATTTTGCTACTCTTGAAAAGCAAGTTTCCTGGAATTTTATCGTCCTTACAGATTGAAGAAAATCACAGTAGCTTACCACATAAAGTTCTGTCATTTCCATTTTGAAAACAGAAACTCTCTGAGATAGATACAGAGATCTATTAGATTTGCTATTACTCCCTAGTACCTGAGTGCTTTCCTCTAGTTCTTCTGACCAGCAGGATGATCTCTGGGGAATACAGCATGTGTGAGATGGCCATGGGGAGCACCTGTGAAGGCGGTAGCAATAAGAATTCACAAACACATAAATATAGGCCCAGATCAGTCTAGGACATAACTTCTAACTCTCTCAGGAACTCAGGTTCAGTTCACCACTGGAGGTGCAGAGGGCTTCACCGTCTGTCTAGCAGACAAGTTACGTACCACAGAGACGACTCACCCCAGCATGGAAGAGGCACTGCATGGCTGCTAGCGTTCCCTAGGGAGTCCCACTGGGACGAAGCGACTTTAGCTTTTGGCTGAAGCTCTATGCCTGAAACCACCCAGAGCCCTCAAACTGCCCTTTGCTTACACAAGTTTCAGATGGTGTGCACGCACTGGAATACACCATGTGGCTCACCCTGTAATCCAAAAGCAGGGCACTGGGCTTCTCCCTGTGCTAGGAGTATCATAGCCATTTCCTAATAGGAAGTAATTTACAAGTAGTTATTTTTCCTTCTGTGTCTGAACAATTATGGCAAAGGTAGCATGACAACAATGCATAAAGATCCCACAGGGCATGCTTTTCAAGCAAAATTTAGGAAAAAAAAAATCTAAAATACACTCATCTAGTCCTACTTGAGAGAAGATGGCAATAAATGAGAAATCTATGTTTACATTGAACTAGTTACCGTGATAACATTAAGGATAAAACCGTGGCTATGCTGTGCAGGTTTTAAATGAGGGTATTCTTCTGTGCTGGTGACTTGGATAGGTCAGACTTTCACCCAAGCCTGTACAACTGAATATGAAGGGGGCAGAGCACTGAACAGCGTGGAGCCACTGCATGCCCCACGTCAGCTGGAATGCCATGATCCTGAAATATGTAACAGTAGCACTCATGAGCAAACTATACCAATGCCTGGTTTTCTGCGATTTGTGCTCAACACTTACTGACATGGCATTTTTGCCACAGAGAGCCATAAGCGGTGTTGGGTCCAAGTCAGAAGTTGACTCCATCTGAAATTTCAAAATTTCACGTTGTTGCTGCTCCAAGGTAACCAAACCAGATACTTTCAGAAGCTGATCAGAATTTCAGGAGAAAAAAAATAGCTTCACAGATTTGATTTCAGAGTTGTGAAATTTCATGTCAAACAATTTTAAAGGAATTTTAATTTCTCTTTTACATTACTCAATAGCATGTTGGTAGTAGTACAAAATCAGACCACTGCTTGCCTGTCTCAATGAGACACAGTGCTATCTTTGGAGTATTATTTTTGTTCCCTGAATCATTAAGGGAGGTACTACTGTTATAAAAACAACAAGGAAGAGCTCTGATACACAAAGGGGCACACCTATGCAGAAGAAAACGTCCTCATACCCTACAAAACACTTTCTTGTTTTCAAAATACTCATTTTCTGCAGGAGTTTCCACTGAAATGGATATAATGCCACACAGTAAGAAAACAAGGAAACATCCATATAAACGAACGAACTGTTCCCAACCAAAAACTAATTGGCAAGAAACTCTGCCCAGCTGTGAGATTAACATACACCTAAAAACACTGGATAAGCCCAGCCTTCCCCTCCAATTCTAATTCCAGACTCAGAAGATGTCCTTCTCTTCTCTTCCGAGTTTGTGCTAATGCTCGAAAGTATGCCACAGTCAGACATCTACTGATGTAAGCTCACATCTAACTGTGACAACAGCACGGGCACTTGTTTTTATATTAGTCTCCCACTGTACTGTTTTTTTGTCCAATTCACCCAGGGGCAGTGGAGATGAAGAGGATGCTGGCGATCCTAACTATATTCTAGCCAGAAAGTGCAGAAAATGGACTATATTTATACCAGTGCTACAGATCACCTTCCTCTTAGCGCAAGAAGCTGTGACACTTCTGACTTCCCTATGATAACCTTCACCTCAAAGGAGCAATTCAGCTCTGCATTACTGTCAAAGCCAAGTCTGTAAAAAATGCTCATTTGTCTGAAGTGACTCACTCAGATCTATATAGAAACCCATCTCTGAATGCAGGTGAGATATGCAATTGTCATAGCTCCCCTGGTGTCCCTGAGCCACCATGAAGAGAAATATTTTCCTAGATTTAACAACAAAACAAGAAGACAAAAAAAAAGGGACACACACACACACACACATAAAAATTTAAGATCTGTTGAAAGTAATGTTATGATTGTTCATGAGGTTTAGTACAGTGACAAAGATTGTTTGATCTATTCATTAATAATTTGAAAAACATTCTCAGTAATGACTCAATAAATGCCCCAGAGCCATTGCTCAGGCTAGTAAAAACTTCAGGGCTCTGAAACATTTAAGAAAAACAGATTAAAAAAAAAAAACAAAAAACAAAAGCCCCCCTGGAAAAGACACCAATGGATTTCATATAATGGTAGTTCCACCAAATGAGTTCATGATGGCAGAAAAAAGTACGGTAAACTTTTCATACACATACAACAGACATGAAACCCAACTGAATCATCGATGGCTAAAGATCACTTGCTCAGAGCTTTGGTTATGAGCTAAGAGCACGGTTGTTTTTATCAATGACAAAAAAAGAAGTTATAAATGAATTGTGGCTACTCATGATGATAACTGACTTCAGTTTAGTCCATCACATCAGGAACACAATTTTATTTTCTACATCTGCCTGGGCTTTTTCTCCTTCAGTTATGCTACAGTAGGCGATGGGCACATAGTTGCCAAAATAGAAAAGATACAGAGATGGGGAATAAATTGATTAGCACAGACCTGCAAGAGACTGGCATAGGAAGAACCAACTGGGAGAGGATAGGGACATTTGAAAAGGTGAACTACATGAAGTAATGCAAATGTAACAGAATGTTTATTTTCCGCAGTGTTTTGTGTCTTCAGGCAATTATTAGCAACGCTTAGCAACACTTCCAAAAGCAGCAGACATTTAGGGAATGAAAATACCAGCTAGTACCCCAGTGGGCAAGCGAGACGGTTGCAAGCGATCTCAATCTTTATGTGTCAAGGTGCTAACTCATTATTTGCTGGGGTGGGAAGGAAATTCTAGCCTCTTTTCCTTGCACTTTGCAGTATTTTGCCTAACAGATCAGGGACTAGCGAAATTTTTATTTCCTTTCTTCTGAAATGTTAGACACGCATGACTGTCCTCAACTGGATTAAATGCGTTTCTCGTGTATTTCACGCACAGAGGGAACAGACATTGGTCTGGCTTGGGCAGAGCGGGGGAGGCCAGTTCTCTGCTGCCCACCTCCCCTGATGGCAGAGGAGGCACTGCTTGCACAGGGGAGGAAGAAATCAGCTACCCGGCTGGCAGGGCTGCCCTCATTTCTGGCAGGCTTCGCCACACTTATTTGCACTGCAGAAAGTTACTTTTAACCAGCCGAGCTGCGAAAGCCTTTTCTTTGTGAGGCAGAGGCCAGATGTTTCCAAACCAGCCTGAACCACAGCGTTTGCTCTGAACTCAACGGGGACGGAAACAGCAGCCTCAGTGAAAGCAAATACTCTAGTTCACCTCTATGAGAAAGAACTGATCCTTCTGAACTCAGCTCTGTGCTCGGAATACAATGCTCACCTAAGAAAGCAGCAGTGCACTGGCATTCAGCAGAAAACCCCGGCTGTCTGGCATAGAGCGGGCAGACAGCTCCTCGAGCAGGCTTTGGCATGGTAACCCCCTCCGTTCTCAGAACGCAATTAAGACATCACCATTTGTAGGCAGCACCACCCAGCGAGCTAACTTCTACTTCATGTTTTCACCTTCTGAAATATTCTCTCCAATTCAGAAGAAAGTCTTTGGAAGGTCTTAGTATTATGGCCAGTTGTTCTACATGACTCACACATGGAACAGATTCAGGTATCTCATCACTGAAATTAAAATGAGGCCAAGAGAAAAGCACAAAGTCTCTGAGGCAGCAGAGAAAACTGAAAATGTTGTTTTGGATCATAATTTTTAGGCGATTTTCCACATATACGGAGGCTTTACAACAGCTTCTTTGTGTTATTCCGTAAGAAAGGCTTATTTTTTACCAAGCTGAAAGTTTCCTGTATGAAGAGTAAATAGAAACATAGAAATAATCCCTAATACTAAGAATACTGAGGCACTTTATACAAGTTAACACTTCCTGTCAGTCTGATTTGTATGACTATTTTTGGAATCATTTACATGTGATACTAAAAAAAATAAATAAATAGGAGGTATTCCTTGTATGCTGCTAAAGAAAGATCATTGCCTCTATCTGTTTTGGCAAGAATACCCAGTTTGCTTTCTTCATCAGGAACCATTTAAAAGCAACACCAAGCTAAACTGCATACCATTCTTCCAGAATCCCAATTTTTTCATTTTCACTAAAGATTCATCTAGATTTAATTCAATGCTTTTCATAGCCATATAACAGAAGCATATTTTTCTTAAGGAATATATGAATTAATAAAGAAATAGAAAAAAAGAAGTCTTTGAATTACAACTTAGGTAGGATTTCCAATTAAAAAGTAGCTATAAAAATAAAGACAAGATTTGCCCCACTACATTAGAATCTCTCAGACCATCCTGATCCATAAATGTTATAATCAAGATTAATCTACCAGAGCTTTTTTCCACTAACTGATTCCATCATTGATGCAATACATGAAGTAATTTACATTAATAACCACAATATCATACAGATTATTTATTTTATAATGAAAGCAGAAAATATCAAAATCTCAGCAGAAATTTGTATTAAAGGATTTCTAAAGCATCAAATTTAAATAGCTGTAAAATAGTTTAACTGTACATATTTGGTAATACAAATCTAATGGCTTCAGGGGGATTCTCATATTCTGTAAGGCAAGCCAGGACTAGGACATATAATCATGAACCGTTCTTTTCACCCCTACGTAATTAGGAATTGCGAGGATATTTCTCTTAACTGGTAGGAGAAAAGTAAAAGAAAATAACAGATGCCATCCCTTTCTTCTGGTGACTTTTTATGTCGTAATACCGTACAGCTGACAAGGAAACCCTGTTTCAGGTGGAATGAGGGACTGGAAGCCCTTGCAGCACACTGACTGAACTAGACATAATTTCTGTGTGTTTCATTGACATTAATTACTGAATAGCATGCTCTATTGCTAATTATTATATTATTATTGCTACTACTGTTTCATTGCTACTAATTAAAACACTGAAACTATCACAATTCAGTTTAAAAGATGAATACACCCTACACAGACTGCACACACTACATGGTGGGACATCAATGAGTCAGCTCCTTTGGTGTCACTCAGGATTTTACCTCTGGCTCCCAAGCGCAAAGGGGTTTGGTTCAGAGGAAAGCCAGAGGCTGTGCGGGTAGGTAAACAAGAACGTAGACAGGTTTCAGAAATCTCATGAGGAGGAGATTTTCAATTAGAAGTTAGCAAAACTGAAAGAAAATATTGCTACTTGCGGTCATCAGCAGTTCCTGGCATATAGGATTCAGTGAAGTCTTCCAACCCACTCTCATCCTGAAGCCCTGTCTCATGTCCAGGCAGCAAGAAGCCCTAATGAAGAAAGGCAGAAATAAGGAACAAATTCGGAGATTGCTCCTTCTTACTTGCATATCTCTGCTCCTCTGTCTCCCTGCTGTATCACGCAGCCGTACATACGGTAATGTACAGTTTGTCATACATACAGCAAACCAGAAAACGGATTTCAAAAGAACAGTCTGGTTGGTGCAGGAGATGAAAACACACAAATTTTAAGAGCAAAAAGCGTAATTTGATCGTTTAGTCTAACATCTGATGTAGCATAGCTATCCAGATCATGAACTCCATACGTAATATTCCCCAACAGCACAAGTTTCACCTGCCCCGTTTCACCTGTGACGCTTTTCTCCCACTGCAGTGTTCCCTCATTCTTCATCTCCATACACTCCCTGCATCTCCCCGTGACGAGGGAGAAACCTCCATGGCTGTTTCCCATCTCCAGTTACCTCCAGCTGCCTTCCACATCCTTGACTGGTTTGAGGGACTATAGAGGCAGCAGAGAAGCGCTGGCTGACAGGGCTGGCGAGTGCCCCTTGGAATAGATGGGCTTTGAATTGTACTGTGGTTCCTCTCAGAGAGACTGTTATTCTGGCCTTCCCTCCACTCCTCAGTCCCTGGTTTTCATGAAATGCATAGGATAGCTATCTTCTCTTAACTTGGTTCAAATTATCTGGTAAGTTAAAGGGAAGGAAGGACAGAAGGGGTCTCCGGTACAAACAAACTAGCAAGAGCACAGTCTTATAAGCATCACCTCCTTGAGAAAGGACAGAAACATGTAGCAGATGGCGAGCGAAGTCTTTTTTAATGAGACTGGCTCTAACACACTAGAGGCACCAGTTCCCAAACATCCTGGGAGAACCTCGCCTTTCCTGGAGGTGCCCAACATAGAGAATCTGTACTGCCATCATGTGGAGGATGGCACTTCATCTTTTCACACTTGCTGAATATTATTCCTGTGCCCATCTTCTCTTATAGGGTCGGTCTGTCCCAAACCATGTGATTTCCCATTACTATCTCTCCCTTTAAACTACCATCAGTATTCATGACTCTGAATACGCCTGCTTCATGGACAATGTGCCTGGGCTTTATTAAAATCCAATTGCAAGTGCAAGTGAAAAAAAAATTACAATGTGAAAACAGTGGATCCAGTAGGGAAAATTTATAAGATAAAGAAAATAAATAAAGCACAAGATTTTAAAAAAAGTAAAAAGAGAATGAACTAATTAATATTCTAAGGATTAACTTAGCTAAAGAACATCTGTTTTCACACGTCCCTCGGATGAGATCTAATGTGAAGGCTTGTGTCGGTTAGCTTTGAAGTTGTGTTTTATTATCTAAGAAGTTCTGTGCACAGATTTTGATAGGGATTATAGATATCCTAGTAACAGAGGGACCCCTGGGCCCCTTGATCCACTACTCTTAGTTTCTTTATTTCCACTTGACTTGTATCTATCCATACGGCGTTCTCTAGTCTTTGTTGAAAAATTTTCCACTGGGCACACTTTTACTTTATATTCTATTTTAAGAACATTACATGTTCCATCCCTCATCCACAAAACAGGCAGGACATTTTCATTCTTCTTTCCCCTATATTGCGCTACACGGCCGGTTATTAACCTAAAAACCGTACAAAGCCTTCACTTGTTCCTTAAATTCCTCTGCATTTCCTATTCTCCTAATTTAATAGCTCCTTTTCTAATAACATCTTTCAAATCACGTTTGTACGGTACAAATATGATCCCAGGGTTCTAAAAATTAAGAAACCATCTGTAACACTGTAAGAAGTATTTTTCCATCTGGAAAGTTTCTGAGTCACCTGCTTGCCTTCCCGATTATTAACATGAAATATAAACTTTTTGAAAAACCCAGAAAAATGTTCATGTAGAACCTCTCCCTGGACATGGACCCTTGCTTCTTGTAGCCATAGTTTAAAGAGAGTCATGAAAGCCAGGATTTCTAGGCAACCTTTTTCAGCTCTTCAAGCAGTGGCTATTTCTGAATCCCTTCCCCACCTCCATCTCAGGCCTGCAAATGTAATTTATGCAAATTTCAGTTCTCCTCAGTTCAAGCAAACAATAATCAACAACAACAGAAGCACCTTGCAAAACACAATTATTACATTTTGGCCAAGTCTGAATAGCAGAGGATGGGTAATAACGCAGCATGTTGCAGAGACAGGAGAGAAAACACAGAAGATGGGAGATGGCTGTGGACCGAAGCCTAAGCAGCTCGGACACGATGGTATGACTGGTACGCTGGTGACTCCGAGTCGAGCTGGTGACAAGGCTTACAGTTTCCTACTGAGGAATATCCATGTCAAAATTTCAGTTTTTTAACACAGCAACTCTGAGGAGTTTACAAGGAATCTGAATCAACTGCTGTTTACTGTTTTGCTCAGCCAAAGATGGCACATCCAGACATTAACCTAAAGAGAACCAGACCGCTTCCGGCAAGCAAGTACATAATAAATTCACTGCCACACTCTAAGCACAGCTGAAACACACTATGATCGTGGCCACACAAACAAGTTACTTCAAGTTGGACTAAAATGATAGACTTCTAGTGCATGAGCTGTTCACCATGCTACAGCCATTCCCTTTCTCCACAGCACATGAAAAGCAGTTTGTTTATCTACAAAGACAGACTGTGCTATCTTACTGGAGGCATTAGCCTGACTACAGGCAGTCACAAAAGGTTAGCAAGTCTGCTCTAGATCCACAGCCAGCCAAAATAACTTCTCTGCATAGCCATACACCAAGACGCAAGTCCTTTTGGTAAAGCATCAAAGTATTTTGCAAAGTACATCTTTCAGTGTTCCCAACACAGAAAACCTGTTATGGAAGCATGCTACAGATTTTTGTGGGCATAGAATGTCATATATAATTGACCATATTTGTGTGTCATATATGAGTGATTATAAAAGTCAATATTCTTCAGCAAATTTGTACTAACTCTATTCATTCTTTAGAGAGAGCATCATCACAAGCGGAATGACCACTGTGATAAAAAATTCGGACTCAGTGGTCAGCAAAAATGATCAAATGTCTTTGCCAGTTAGGAATCAGGCAAATTGGTGGGTTCTCGGCAATGCTGGCACTGCCGTTTATTTAACCGTACTCATTATATGCGTAACGGATTTCTCAGGCCCTCAGCTCTGGCCTACCTAGACCTCTTTATGAATATAAAATTATTTTCACTAATGAACTAAAAAAAAAAAAAAACCAAACCAAAAAACCACAATTACTAAGTAGCTTCTTTTCCTACCTGCCATAACACAAACGTGTAGGTCATTAACTTGTCCTCCCACTAAAGCTGATAACGTCATTAACACGTGCAACGGTGCTAACGCAGAAGCACAGAAGAATGATGTTTTTCCATCATTCTATGTTATTTCACTAACCATCGCGGCTAAAAAATAAAGCATTGCACTCACAACAAAATCATTTCGATTCACCTACCCCCAGCTAAACATTAATCAGTCTCTAACTTGGTCATCATACCAAAATAATTTCCCAGAACAAACTCTAAACTAGCTGACGGCTGAACAAATTGAGCAAGGAAACAGCTTTTTGTATTTTTAAACATCTAATTGATTCTGTGGCTCTCTGGTTCCTAGTCAATACAACAGTAATTGGAACCATCATGACTAATGCGCAGATCATTTTACAGGCCTTTCTTATTTGCATAAACATCTCCTCATCTGCCTTCTCACCCTCTCCAGCTTCTCACAATATTTTTTCTGCTTCTATCCAAATTCCCTCTGATGTGCTAGACAGGCTCCATAGCCAGGATGTTTCCCCAAACGTAGCATTCCCCTTTAGTCATTCCTCTGCCACTGCTGCCGTGGTACTGAGACTGTTTTTCACCATAGTGCACCTAGGCAGCTATGGTTAGTTATTGCCATTTACAGCTTTACTCTTAGTATGAAGCATCACCTTGTGGAAGCACTATGCTGTTTATTATTCATAATAATAATAATAATTAGCTGTTAAGCTACACATGCAGTACTTGTTAGGCAGAGCAAAAAATCATGTTTATGCTTTAGTTTATTAAAAACATTATTTAATTTCCTATTAAAGTATGATTTTGAGTATGTCTGATTACGTGGGCCCTTAGAGTCAAAACAAAAACTTCCTTTTTCACCTTGTGTGTATTATTGGTCTTGCTTGCCATTTGTATATCAAAAAGCAAGATTTCCAAAATGCTTTCCACCTTCTTAGTTATCAGAAGATGGGCCTTGGTTCCCTCGGGGAAGCAGCCCTTTTTGGAAGCGTCAGTTTGGACTTCTGGCATCTCCCTGCTCACTTCTGGAAAACCTGAAAATAAAGTCCGGTGTACTCTTGTCCTTGTCAGAAAGAGACATTATCTCACCTAATGCATAAATCATGTGTTCCTCCTGCATCTTCTGATACTCTCATATTTATTAGCGGACAAATAATCTGTTCCTCAAAGACTTATACATTCCCTTGCCCTCAACTTGTACCTGCAAAGCAATTGTGATTCCGGTTGTGTCACTCTTAAATATGCCATTAATTACTTCAGTAAGACATTATACCATACTCAGAACAGACTGTAAACATTTTATGTCATTAGGTAATGCACTGAGGCTTTTTTTAATGCCATAACAGCTCTATTTATATACTATGTTCTGCATAATTAGCTACTAATGAGGCTCTAACTTTCACTGCTGTAAGGCCTAGATATCTGTTCCTCTTTCAATGAATTCATTTTTGCTGTCTCATTAACACACTAAAAAACCTGAAAATTGTATTTTAATTAAAAGCTAAACTACCTCTGTCTGGAGACGCTAATGAACGGATACACTCCAAGGGAAACACAAAAACTTTGTCAGTCAAGAGGACAACATGCACGTATTGCAAAAAGATTAACGCCAAAAGATAACATAGCTCACACTGTTATTTTCAAGGGCAAGGTCTTCTCGACTTTTCCTTCTTTTTTTTTTCCCACTCTTAACTTTGTCCTTTTCTTTTTTCTGCCTTGTGACCAACTAATCTTTAAAAAAAAGCCAAGAGTGAAGTTTGTTTTCCAAAAATTTTAAAACTGTTACTTTTACTAAATCATTTAATACACTAGCACTCCATTAGATAAATGTATTTGGTAACACTAACCCTAATGCACATGAAGAATCATACCACCTCCTGTGTCAGACTTGCTTTTCTATCTTCAGCAGCACTGCCTACCCTCAGACTGACAAATTACAAGCTGGACCCTAAGAAATAAGACGACTGTCTTAAAATCATTTAGGTAGATGTGTATTTTGAGTCCTCCTGATGCCTTCTATACCTGTCAGTCTTCTGAATCACATTTCCTGCCTTTTCTCCATAGCTGCAAGGGCTAAAAACGTATTAGCAGAAATTCATCTAATTACATGACTTCACAACCACTGCAATAAAATCATGAGCACTGACCACGATGCTTCATTTCCTGACTTCGGCAAGCACTTCAAGCAATTAATCAAGTAATGTACTAAAATACACCAGGTTGTCGGGCAGAAACGGTGAGTAATTTTGAAATATACTGGAGAAGGAACAGCATCCCAACTATCTTATCAACACACATACAAAGGCACTTGATTTTACAATGTTCCAGCAGTAGAAACAGAGACTCAGTTTTTGAAAGGTACTTTGAATGAATTTGAAAGATTAGTTTTACCAAGGATGCCTTCTACATCCTTAGTCATGCAATCAATTTTGTCTTCTTTACTGTTATTCCCTAGCAAAAGCATTTTCATGCCAAAGAACACGTGAGTTGTCACCAAGAGGTGGGTTGCGAAGTATTCATATCTGGTCTTTCCACCGACGTTTCTACATTTGTGTTTTCCGTCTACTTGTTTAATGCCATTTTCTACGCAATGTATCCTACGTCTTGTAATTCTATCCCAAATCCTTTAAAAGAATCCCGCAAAAGACTTCAAATGCATCAACGGCATGGATAGAGGAATCCAATGACAAGCGTTGCCCTAACATACATCATCTCCCTTTCTCTGTCTGTCCCGTTTTAAGCTGTTTCTAATCAGTGCCTAAGGCACTTTCAAAATCACTAACAAATTTGTCCCGTCTCTTCAGAATCTCAAAAGAGAGCAGCCTACAGTTCAGCATTCTAAAACGCGGTGCTCCTTGATGATTTACTATGCTATCCTTTTCATTTTTGAAGAGTAAGCACTGGTGAACCCCAGATTTTTAAACTGCTTTTCAGGAAAAAAAACAAACCCCACATTTTAAAAACTGAAAACATTGCTTTTAGCTTACCATCATCTCAACTTATAAGTTTACCTCTTTTCATAAAATGCAAGCAAAACTCAATTTTTGTACCCATGAGAAATTAAGAGCCAGACTTCCAAACAGTGGAAGTCAAACACCTACACATTTTTGAAGAACCTATTTGGAAACCATCTCAACATTTAGGTCTCTGAAAAACCTTAAAATAGCTTCTTCATAATGGTCTGTCACAATCTAAGTAATTCAGACAAAATATTTTGACTTGCATAATTCAAATAGTTTTTTGAATGTATGTTTACTAGTTAAATACTTTTTTCAAGCACCTACTTCATTTATACAGAATGACTACTATCAATGATTCAGGCCCTAGAAATAAATAATGACATTTCCTCTCATACTAATTGGCTAGACTAATGTAGTTTCCAAACTATGTTAAAGCAATGTGAAAACACATACCCATTTGCAAACAAATAGCACAGGAGGACAGTATAAATAACAATTAACATAGAAGGACCACAAGATGTAAGGAGGCAGGACTTTTGAAATAATACGTACAGTTCTAGAGATATCCAGAAATAAGGTTCAGTGTTCTTAGACATAAGCAGCCATAAGATACTACAATTAGATGACAAAGAAGGGACTGTATCATTCTTACTGGAAATTCTTGATAGAAGCCATATCAGAGAAATACAGCGGAGGGAAGACCATCACGCAAAGATTTCTGGATTAACCGCCTGCTTCCTTTGCAAACACAGGATTCTGAACTTGTCATTTCCCCTCACTTCTTGGGATAATCTGAAGCTCACTTAGTAGAGGACACCAGACCCCTATATACTGATACAAGTTCTGGTTCTTAGTCTTAAATTCAGGTACTTCATTCTGATCATCTTAATGTGAAGAGAGCCTTAAGCTCTTACGAAGGCTTTTCCTAATATTAAACTAAGCGACGGTATTGTGACTGCTTAGCAGCCTATTCTCCCTAAAGATGAAATCCAAAGTAAGCCAACTTAATTAAGAATTAATTCCCTTTAAATCACAGCCTGAATTGTTCATTTCTGCTTCAGTCTCTGATCAATTATTTGTGGCATGAAATGATTTACAAGACACAGGGGCAAATTAATTTAGGTGACAAAAGTGATTCCATCGCTCATCAGAGATACTCCATCCTGTTTTAAAAAAATCATGTATTAATAAAAAGTTTTGGCCTGCTTACAAGGCTCTATGTTATGACTTTGATATTTCTTCACATAGACCCACAATGCCATTTTCATTTTATTACAACCACCCCTCTTTTCCTGCTCGAAGGGATAATTTTCAAAACTGTGTTTTAAAAGAAGGTATTAACTCCTTCGGAATTCTCTGAAAGTCTTCTGACTTCAGCTGCTGACAAAGTGATGGCTTCTTTCAAACATTTCACATCAAGACTGTGAATATAAACTTCCAATTAATTAACGTTGTTACTGCCCCCCTAACTCAACCCAAATGTTGATTATTTTTGTTACGGTGAATGAAAGATTGTGCTATTTAAGCAGCTGAATACACAAAGAAGGCTACACAATCATGCTAGAACATTTTAATTTCTGAAAACTACTTTTTCAATCTCTTGGTATGAGCTTCTGGATCCAGCAGTCAGAGGGCACAACAGCTGACGATACTTTGTTTTTTAAAGCTTGTTGCAAACAAAAGGAATGGCTGGGGAGTACTAAGAAATAAGTCATTTTGCAAAAAAGCAAATAATAAACCAATTTTTTTCATGATCAACTACGAAGACTGAGCAAATATGATTAGTCAGCAAGCTGCTCTTAAAAAAAAATTTAATGTATTCTGGGTATCAGTATAGTAGGACAGGAGATGGTAGTCTTCAATCCAGACTTATGGAGAAGAAACAGTCCTTCCAGAGGATCTATGGCTTTACTCTTCAGATACTCTTTTGAATTATGTACCATATTGCACAAATCTGATCTATTACAAAGGCAATAAGATTGCTTTAGGAAACATTTCCATCTCTCTTGTTGATGAGGATTATTTGTTTATAAATTACAGGCTGAGTAGCTGACATATTTTAATGAGTGCTTCTTGTAAATCCCAAGGAATCCTTTTCAATATACTACTGGATGATGATTTTTAAATGCTCAATAGAATTTTCATTTCAAATAGACGTGGCTTTTAATGAGTCATAGAAAACAATGACACAAATACGATACTATGCATGACGAACAGAGGTTCAAAGAGCCACAGCTGGAAGGAAGCATGGCTAGAAAAACTAGAAAACATCAGAAATACGTAATAAAAGCTAGGGGTCTGTATCCATATTTACGTCATCAATAAGTTTATCAAAACGTTGCCATGTGATTTAGGAATACAAGTTGTACTGAAATTAACTGGTGTAATGCATCAGTTGAACCAGAGTCTTTTAGTCTGTTGTCTCTCTGATGTCCATGGATTGATTTTGGAGTCCCAGGAAAGACTGCTTATAGAAAGCAAGCATATTTGTCAAGAGACTAAAACTTGCTACACAGAACTCTGCAAGCAAACAAGATGTTTTTAGGGATCTGCAATGAAAATAGGTTACAAATTCTTAAATTGGCCAATTGCTTATTTATCTCAGGCATTGATGACCTACATTTTTCCCAACTACCATCATGACAGCACTTACACCATAAAGCTGAATTTTAGGCCAGCCATTTAGACAGACATCAACTCTTGAGTTTCCACTGTTGTGCTGAGGCCAAAAAAGCGCATACACATGCATACCGTTCAGAAAGGATGTTATTACCAGAAAGCAAACAGAAAAAATTAATATTAAAGTTTCATATTCTTAATCATGTTTTGTCCTCATCACTGAATTAATTTACTTCACTTCAGCATGGGCATGTTTGCTGCATTCCCCTCTCCTCTGCAAAGACAAAAAAACCACCTGTTTAAGACAATTTCATAAGAATAACACTTGAATAAAAGTGGAGGGTGAAATCCCTCATCTACTTCAGTAAATTACAATCCTTCCACTGCCTCAGGGAGTTGGGGGGAGTGATCCTTATGCTCAGTGCCTACGGAGTCAGCCTCTGGCGTAGCTGACAACATCTCCTGGTTTCACCAGGAGTATTTTACCAGGAACTCTGCCAGCGTGGGAGAGGCAGGGCAGTGGCACTGGATTCAGCCAGTTCTGGATGTTTACCTAGAAGCCCTATACATGCAGTCCATTGTCTTAGAGAGAATTTCCTCCTAATGCGCTCTTATTAAGAGTGAATTGGTTTTAGTACTTTAAGCTGGATTGGAGGGGGGGAAAAAAGGATCTGCTAAAAACGCTTTATAAAATTATGTCAAAGCTGACAAGTCTACTCACAACAATTCCTGTTAGAAGATAATATATTTAAGCATAGGATCACAGAATGGTTTGGGTTGGAAGGGACCTTCAAAGATCATCTAGTCCAACCCCCCTGCCATAGGCAGGAACACCTTTCACTAGATCATGTTGCTCAAAGCCCCATCCAACCTGACCCTGAACACTTCCAATGATGGGGCATCCACAGTTTCTCTAGGCAACCTGTCCCAGTGTCTCACCACCCTCATCATAAAAAATTTCTTCAATATATCCCAACGAAATCTATCATCTTCCAATTTAAAACCATTGTCCTTTGTTCTGTCACTAAGGGCCCTGGTAAAAAGTCTTTCTCCTTCTTTCTTATGTATAAGCTCCCTTTGTATGTTGAAAAGCCACAATAAGGTCTACCCAAGGACCTTCTCTTCTCCAGGATAAAGAACCCCAATCTCTCAGCCCTTCTTCATAAGAGAGGTGTTCAAGACCTCTGATCATCGTCGTGGCCCTCCTCTGGACCCGCTCTAACAGGTCCATGTCTTTCTTGTACTAGGAACCCCAGGACTGGGTGCAGAACTCCAGGTAGGGAGAGGAGTAGAGGGGGTACAAGAATCCAGGTGCAAGAGAGGAGTAGAGGGGGAGAATCACCTCCCTGGACCTGCTGGCCACGCTGCTTCTTATGCAGCTCAAGATACAATGGGCTTTCCGGAGTGCAAGTGCATATTCCTGTCTCATGTCCTATTTTTCATCTACCAATATCCCCAAGTCCTTCTCTGCAGAGCTGCTCTCATCACCCATTCTGTAATGATATTGGGGATTGCCCCAATCCAAGTGTAGAACCTCGCACATATTATCTAATCTGGTTGAGATCTTAAAAATTATTGTAAACAGTCCTATACCCCCAAGAAAAATATCAAGGGATGTCTCCAAAGAACCCCAAAAATGAAACTCTACCTTAATGGGCAAGGCTGTGAGATGATGTGCCTGTCTGTGGTGTTGCATGGCACTGAAAGAGCAAAGTCTCAATAGTTACACTGATATATCCCTTAAAATTGTCCACTTTCCCAACAGCGTATGCCTTAAAAAAAACAAGGTGGCTATAAGGTAGGAGAAGGCTTTTTGTTAGTCCGGACTCACAAATATACCTGATGCATGCTCTTGAAAGGATTATGTTAATTTATCTAGGTAAAAAATAACTGTGGCCTTCCCCTGCCACCACCACACCTTCATGCTGTCTCTACAGCATGTTGTTTAATTCCTGCCATGTGTCAGGGAAGAAACTGATCATCCACAGAGATCATGAAAGAATTTCGCTCTGTCTGCTGTACAGCACTGAACGTTGAAACAGCTAGTTGCATGAAAAGAACCATTATCAGCAAATATTTTAACAAAGAACGATAGAGTTGGTATTTTTCACATGAGTAATTCTTATACTTGTCCTACTGTCATCTGATTATGCCTGAGAAATGCCATTAGTCAATGGGACTTCTTGTGTGAATAAGGATAACTCTCATGAGAAGTTGAAGAATTAATTCCTGAATAGTTAATTTTCATGTACAATGTGAGCATTTCAAATGGCCTATTTACAAAATTTTGATCTGAATAAAATAGAAAATGTCACCTCAATGCTAATACAACAATCCTGTAAATTATGCACATTTTTAAAGCTAATGAAGCTGTCATTATCTTATTAAAACTTGGCATAGCAGTTATTTTTAAGTTATCATCCTGACTTTTCAAATATTTTGCAATTACATGACTTTCATTCGTTCGTGTTACTTGTCGGCTGTATGAAAACTATTTTTTTTCGTGCCTATTAAGATGAATGGTGGTATTATGTTTTATTACACATGTTCAATCACATTCAAAAAGTTGGCTACCTTCATTTCCCACATCAATATGGATTGCTTCAATTCTGGTCTCAGAGGGAAAGTGCCCAAGAAATTAGGAGCCAACTTCATGTCCCCTCCTCTGTGCCCCAGCAGGTGCAGAGCTTCACCCACCCCAGGCATGCTGCAGAGGACCTGTCGGGTGTCTGCGGGCATTTACCACTTCCGAAGCCCATCTCTGCCTGGATGCATGGTCCCAAGGGTTAAGCTGTTCTCCTTGCAGTCAGCGGATGCCCAAGCAGCTGCAGGGCCACCTTGCAACATTTTGCAAAATGGGAGCCCCCACGCTGCACCGCAGCCTTCTGGCCTTTCCCCAGCAACTCCCACCAGGGCAACGTCACTCCCTCCTCCAGGCTGGACTAAAAAAGTAATGTTTTATCTCTCACTTTGTGTAGGACAAATGTTCCAAATGCCAGGAAGAGAGAGGAGAGCCCTTAGCATGCAGCAGCTATAGCAACTGCACCCTGCCTGGCTTAATCCAGTTCTGCCTGGAGCCCATTAAAAAGACTCAAGCAGCAGGAATGATTCACAGCTCTCTCACCCAGCACAGTTTGCAATGCAGCTTCTCACCCTGCCCCAACAATTACAACATGGCACCCACCGATGGGGAAACACCAACTCTGTCGTATAGCAGTTGCCCCATACTGAGGGCATGGCAGGTTATTTCCACCCCTTCCCCTTTTTTGTACCTTCAGACTTCTTGCTCTCTTTCTGTATACGTATGTGGCTCAGGCAAAGACAGTTACCTCATTCAAATAGTATCGATGTTAAGTCTTGAGAGTACAGAAAAGCACTAACTAAAAAGCAAGCGAGACAAACCTAGCTCCTCTTTCTACAACGTGAAGCTTATAAAGACTTGGGCATGCGTCATGTATTTATAATTCTGTGCCTGTTGCAGGATAGCTAGATAGAATAAAAACCACAGTTAGTTTAACGTAAATTAGATTACTGGGGCAAGAGGAAGAGGGAGGGAGTTTTACATGATCACCATTTAATCTATGGCTGCAGATAATACAGATGATCTTAGGCTCTGCTATATCACGACACTAAGTCATATTCCCACCCTATTTACAACACAGTCAATCAGCAGTAACTGTAAAGTCAGGTTCTACCAACGTTGGGAGTTACCACAAGATTTCTCCCACCGGGATTTTACACACAAATTCATTTTGCTGGAAACAAATTTGGGAAAATATTGTATTCCTCTCACAGTCAAGTGATGGATTAGACAGCCCCAAAGGATGTTCTGGCTCTGTCATGGTGCTGCTGCGCTGTTTGCTTTCAGATTTAGGCAGCTTCGTAGCAGAGACCTATGAGTGTCATTTGCTGCTACCAACACAGACAGCTGGCAGTGTTCCCTGAATAATGGAGAGCTTTCAGTCACCAGAAAGAGTGAAGTAGCAATTCGAGATTAATGTGCAAGTAAGTAAGAAAAAGGCCTGCAATTAATCAGATGCTTCAGTAATTCCTAAACACTTTTTCTTTGATTCTGCTTTCCTGAAGAATATGTAAATGAAACTTTAAAAATACACTTGATTTTTTTTCTTCGTAAGGAAGATAAAAATTCTGCTGCTAACATGGGAGACAGACTTGTAAGGAAAATTAAAATGCAGCTTTAAGGTGTGGTGATATCAGCTGCCTGCTATGTCACCATCTATTTATTAGCACGGTACCTGCCACTGATCAAACTGAAGAAGAAAACAGAGTCAAAAAGAGTGTGTGGATTTCATCACTCATTTGATATTTTGACAAGAACTCATCTAAATCCCTGTCCAGTAACTGCATCTATAGCAGGGCTACATAGAGTCTTACGGGAATAATACTAGATTTAAGAACTGGTACAAGTACTTTGAAGGCTTCATTAAGCTTAAACAAGATACAAGCTAGCGTACTGCAAAGACAACATATTATTTCACAAGAAGAGACTGAAGAATTGGATATTGTCTACTAGAGAGTAGAAAGCCTTAACTGAAAAATACTACCTTGCAAAATTAAGTGGAACGTGCTAAACTGATGCAAGACGTCACAGTAAAAACGGTGTTGGTTATCCAAGTAACCACCAGCAAAGTGACGTAACTGTGAGAAAATCCCCGAGACAAAAACCATAAAGTGACAACTGCCAATTGCTTATTTGCCTTTAGGGATTTCAATACAACCTGTCACAACATCTAACAAACTGCATGGTTTTCTGTTATTGCCCCTGGAGCAGCAATGAAACCCCAAACTCAGTCTTGACAAGAGATGCTTCTCTGAAATAACTGTTATTCTGGCTCCCAATTAAATTAAGTTTTGGCGTGGAAGACCATTGTAGTCAGCAATGAGTCAACACAAAATTAACCATGCTAAGGATTGCAAAATAAAGTATTTGATTCTCTGGCAGGTGTTTTTTGCTATCCAAACACTGTATCGTTACCTGCCGCCAAGCAGAGAAGCTTCCTCATCGCTCTGGATGGAACAAAATGGCTCCATCAAGGAGCAATCTTTGGTGCTACCAATATTTTCAACAGCTCCTATGCAGCTGCAGCATATCACCTGGTAAACACACGGTCTTAAATTAACAACCTAGACTGGACACTAACCAGCTCTCATGAAGTGCAAGTCCTTTCTCTAAATCCTGAAGAAGCTGAACAAACACCCATTCCCCATCAAGCAATTTCTTGTTTGAAGATCTAGGATAAGAAGCATATTTCTTCATAATCTTCCAAGAACTTGGGACAAATTATTCCTGTTTGTCAGGGGTAGGGGGGTCTGAATGATGCGGACTGCCCCTCCCCCCAAAAATCCCTACCCCTCTGGGTGGTGTGAAATGTTTTGATTTTCTTGGTAGGGCACGTAAAATGTAAAAAGTTTCTGTAGATAAACAAGCAAAAGAACTACATGGGTTAGGGGAAAAAATGGAACTAATTTCTGCAGATAATATACACTCTTTAGAGCGAGAAAGACAATTACTTTTTACTGAGTTTCTCTCTGTAGCTTCAGAAGTAGAACAGAAGGAATTCTCCATTGGGGTATCTGGATGCTCTTTCTTCTTGTCATATCACTATCTCAAGCCTATTTCCTCAGTCAGGAAAGTTACCTTTTCCATTACAGACTCTTGGAAAATGGAATTAAGATGAAAAATATGTACTATGAAATCAATTACAGTCTTAATGGGATTTTTCAATGGCAGGCCAGAGAACGGCATTATGTTTTTAGCTTGTCTGTTATCCTTCTATTAACTTATTTGAACACATAAAATATACTGCAAGAAATAAACAAGAAATAGACAAAGAAAGAAAGAAAGAAATGTAATAAGAATATAATTACCCAAGTTCCACATTTGATGTAAACTGACATGGCTCTAATAAAGTAAATGGAACTACAACAATTTTATGAGCTGAAGCTCTGTCAAGTCTTCACATAGTTCTGGCTAGGAGTTTTATACAGCCATCTATAACCAGAATAGCTTTGCACCTTCTAGGGAAAAACTGCTTAGGAGAGGGGCATTCCTTTGTACTTCACTGAACATACAGCTGTAATTAATGTTACGCTGCAACATTTCAGAGATACTTGTTATTGATAGCATAGGCAATGTAAAACAGCAAGTGGCAACTACAGCTGGGTGGGCACAGAGAGCAGGACCTCACATGACTTCAGAGTCTATGGTCTGCAGTTCTCTGAAGATGCCATGCCATACGTTCTCAACAGAAGAAAACACAACCGGCTCTTCCAGTTAGGACGGTTTAGGTTCACTTAAAGCCATTGCCAAGAAAACATGCTTGAATTTCCGTTTTGCTTCATTTTTAACATCGTTATGTACAGAATTTATCATCTATTTGAAAAGGGAATGGGGCAATGACAGTCAATCAATTTTGACAGTGATAATTTTGAAAGGCAAAAATCAGCTTGACTGTATGATTTGTATGGGGGTCAACTACAGATTCCAGATATCACTCTCAAGGCCTTCAGTCAGCCAATTCAGTGAAAAATTTCAACTATGGAGGTTTGTTTGTATGTAGTAACTGTGGAACCGATTGCCGACAGTCTCTGTTCAGTCCTGAACGGGAGACACAGGCCTGTTACCCAGAGATGTAGGTGGTATCTTGTTTGGCTTCCTCCAGATTATGCTATGCAGTGAAATTGCACACATTTTTTGGTGAAGAAGTCACTGATGCTTTGAGTTAGTTTAGTAATACATTTCAAGCTCTTACTGTACACACAGAATGCTTGTTTACCATATTATCTTGGTGACATGTTAGACGGTTCCTCTTTTTCTAATTTCAAAGGCAAGGGATAGTAGACAGAAAATAAAGTTAAAATAAAGGCAAAAGCAGCATCCTTTCATATCCTCCTTTCAAGATATAACATTCTGGCTCCCCGTACCACAATTTATTTGGAAAAAGATTTTATTGGGAAAAAGATCCTTATATAGTAAAGACACTTAATACCTGGAAGCTAAGCTAATCCCATTTACACATGGTGAACACTAAGCCAAAAACAACTAGATAAACAATACAACTACAGCTCTCACGCATGTTGTCTAACATGGCATTTTGCAGATGTATGGAGATACAGGTTTATCCTGTCATTACTTAGAGCAAGTAGAACCATAGTGTCATGATGACAAGCCAAACCTACCACATCTTCTATCTCGGTAGGTCAGGCTGAGCTCTGCACTAATTCAGATGGAAAAATATTTGGTTAGCTTGGAAGAGGAAAAAAAGGAACCCAATCCTGCTCTCAGTCGTCTAGGTAGACAGACCCAAATTTAACCAAAACTGATTATTTGTTTAGAGCTGGCTGTCAAAAGCTGCTTCCGCCACAGAGCTAAGCTGTTCTATTGATCCTTGTAAAAATTACAGACTGAATGATCCATGTTAATAAGACTGCAGGGTTCTTGGTCTGCCCATCTACCTATGTTAAGAAATTCACACATCACAGAGAAAAAGATTCCTGCTAACATAGGTATGACCACATACTTACCACACACAATCCTCCGGGGGTGGGGGAAGCTCTTCTAGCACACATGCAGCTTGTGTAGGACACAATGTAGTGCAACACAAAGGAAACCCCATGCATTTGTGGCAAGAACCTACCCTCAGTAAGATCAAAACCGTAACGTTCAAAATTTCCATATATCTTAACTATAGGAAAAGATTAATTAGTACTCATTGTTTAAAGAGAAGTAGGATATCCAGTTCATTTACAGACCTTAACCTGTTCCACTGCACTTCAGGGAAGGTAGAATCTGGAAGTGTGTCAATCTTCTGTGCTCTTCCCTTCTGCAAACACAGAGGTTTCACTTCAGGATGCCAGAGAATTCACGACTAGGTACCGCAAAAGGCAGCAGGCATCACTTTCACAGTTTCCTGGGCACCTTTTGCTTGAACTTGTACTGTTGCTGGTTTGCTGAAACCAAAAAGCTGTTCAGAAGGAAAGGGATGATTTTGAGTTTATTTTTTCATTTAAATGGAAAAGAAGTATCACAGTTGTCACAAAATCCCATGTCAACAATTTCTAAATGACAGGTTCCAAAGTTTGGCTTGAGATTACTTTTTGCTTAGAGATATAAATTAAGAATAGTATTTTTTAGAACAGTGTTTTCAGAAAGGTCAGCATCAAAATGAAATTTCACAGGTGATGTAACACCAAACACTTTCTTAATTATTAGCTTACAAACACTTCCAAGATTTTGGCGTTTCAACCCAACTTGGGCCAGGAAAAAAAAAACCTACTCTGAGTGTGATACGTAACTGCGGGCGATGGAGCAAACAGAAGCACTAGACTCCCTTGACTATCCACAAATATTCAGCTGTAATAGAAATGTTGGAGCTGACAGGAGTGGAGAATGAATGTGAATGTCTGAGTGTGGAAGCATCAACAGGCAGGGTAAAAGAAGGGCTTGAGTTATGGCATATGTTTATGACTCCTACAGTAGCAGGTTATCAAAATTCCAGCATATCTATATGCAGCTTCTCCCAGCACAGAGATTCAGAGAAAAAGGACAATGAGAAAATCCTAAAGATTCACAGAAGTGGTACAGAGTGGAGGTACTGATTGCTGTCAGCTCTTCTATGGCTCCAAAAGAGCCAAGCAGCAATCCGAGAAGCAATCCAGCAGACGGGACTTGCAAATGCAAGGGGAACACATGTCTGTTGGGCCACTCCAACTAGCTCTAAAACAAAATCTAGCACCTCTTTGGGGTCATTCCAGGAAGAATTCCCAAGCGGTTGTATGAAAGAAGCTTCACAAAGCTCGGTTCCCTCTACCTCTTGCAACACTGTGCTAACAGGCAATGCACTATCAAATCCTCCCACACTTCTTTATGGCACAGCCCAGGGCATGCAACACATAACAGACTTCTTTTCACTCTATGTTCCTTTTTGTTTTTGTTATTACACGATCTGAAGATCCATGAACAGTTTCTTATTTACTCAGATTTTCAGAGATCCACTTACAGAGAAGATTCTTCCAAAAGGATTTGTCGATAGATCCAAAAGGGTTGGGAGTGGTGAGAAAGATGTAGAAGGGAACGATACATTTTTCTTGTTCCCTTAACAAAAACTGCAGACCTCCTAGTAAGTATAACCCCTCTTTTTCCAGACTTCTTGTGTGATTTTTACTACTAGTCCGTTTAGGATGAAATCCACACTAAGTTTTACATACATAAATTGATTTGTAGCTGATATTTAGATACCCAGAAGCAAAACTACAATCCTCAAAATGCCCAAACTCAGCTATTTGTAACTCCATAGACTCCTACATTTCTGCTTTTGCATCTGTGCAAATGCTCCTCCATCTTCTAAAACAAAGGCATTTCTCCACCGGAATACAGATTAAGGACAACTCCAGGCTTCCAGACAAACATAAGCATATCGACCATCTTTTTTTTTTTGAAAAACACGAGATGAACCTAGGGAATAAAGTCGTGGTGCTCCCCTTTTATATGGCTGCTTTTGAGTCTAGCATTTACAAGGGAAAGCCTGCTGTGGGTTCAGCTGTCCATAGATTGTACTCAATTCATGCTTAATCTAAAGAATATATCTTAATTGTCCTTGGGGAAGGAACTGACGCCGTATCTCTTCTGTCTCATGTAGTGTACTGTACAAGTTATACTGTTATTTTTCCTCTGGCTCAGGAAATCTTTAATGATCTATTAGAACGCCACAGATTCAAAGGGTGAAGTAGATTTTTTTTTTTTACAGTCCAAGCTAATCTGTAGTAATACAGCTAGGGCACTCTTCTGGCATGATGTCAGCTGTGAACAAGATGCAAGTTTTGGAAACTTGCATTGGGAAAGGACAGAAATGTTGACTCCCCAGACCATGTGAGTATTGCATGATAAAGCTATGGAAGAATAAAACGAAGGACCCTTCTATCCCCCTTACTTTGTTTCTAAGTAAAATAAAACAGTGCTTTGTACAGAATGTACCAGTTTAGATGGCAGAAGACCACACAAATCCTACCCTAGAAGTCCATCCAAGTCACGCTGTACATTAGTCTCTCTGTGTCTTGGCTCCTCCTTTATAAAGGGGTTCTCAACATTTCCCTGCCTCTGCTTTGTTGTGTGTGTGTAAAGGCACTGAAGTCTGTACGGAATTCACACAGCATCTTAATGGAGTCATATAAGCCCTACCGATTATTGTGGGGCTGGTCCTGCGATAGCTGCTGGCGTTAGCTCAGTTCCTGTGGAGTCCCCTAATCAAACAGTGATCCGGGGGAACTCACAGGCACATACCAGGGGATCTTATACCTGCTCTACCTTTTCTGGAGAGAGTGCAATCCCCTGATGTACACCTCTAATTGATTCTTCTCTGACAGGACACAAACGAAATTAATGGACTCAAGTAATTTTCCGCCCTACTATATTGGACTGTCCTACATAATTACTCTGAATAACCTTTATTTTAAATGCACCAGGTAATTTATGAAAAGTCCTCCTGTATATCCTTAAAGGTATTCAGGTTCTGCTAAAAGGGGCTTCACTTCTTAAATGATGGGAATATAAATCAATTTTTTTCTGTCTTCTCAGAGGATCCTTCTCACTACATTAAAACAGACGTAAATCTACAATGCTGACTCATCTCTATGGCTTCCATTAATTCAAATTTTATATGCATGCATGAATGGTCATATATTATAATGAAGTCTTCAGCAGTAAATACCATCCGTGTCAGAATCTTATTAAAAATAAAAAAATAATTAGAACTGGGCTTACATCCATGATTGGGAGAAAAATATTAATTTGTCAGGTTAATATCCATTTACTCAGGAGCCTTAAACTAGTTTTATAACTACCGTTCTGTGTTTTGTGGGGTCATACATACACCTAGACATTGTTGGATAGAGTACTGTAGAATGTTCACTTAACAAATGAGTTAACCTATCCTAGGACCTGGAAATACTGATCAACCTCATTACATAAACAACGGTTTGTCTCTTAGTGACCTGTGGTCTTACATCAAACCTCACCTTCTAACTCATCAGTGCTTTTGGAAAGACTCCAATCATCTTCCGCTTATCCGAGAAAGCAGGCCATAGTAAGCTAGCTGACAGAATAGATAATGCTTTGCCACTAACAGCACATCATAATCCGCAGGGGAAAAAAAGAAGTGCCAATTTTCCCATCAGAAACACAATGATAGAGCCTCGCTCTGAAATACCTCTGTCTGTCATCCTAAAAGGCAAAACCAAAAACACCATAGCAAATGATTAAATGAAGTGCAAAGAGAGAAGCATCTATTCGGGCAGATGCCAGCTACTTTCCACAATGCCAGGCATTTTTCTTATCCTTTGTCCAATGATTTTAATAGGCATTATTAGCTGAATTGGACTTACGTATTCCTCTGGATTTGTGGTTTCATTGAAAGAGTTGAGTCTTGGGAGGATGACTTCATTCCTTTTGCATTTTTAAATAACCTGAACATAGACAAGAATACCAATATTCATAGATAAAGAGATGGAGAAAGCTAGAGAGAGAAAGGTAGATATAAAACACACATGTACACATACTACTATATGGGGTGGAGTAAGAGGGAAAAATGTCAGTTTTATTTGCCTTCCTCTATTCTGGATGAGTACATTAAAAACACCACTGATTCTTACAAGACATTCAGAGTAATTCTGAAAATCCCAAGCTATTTCTGCAAGTGTCTCAAGGTTGAAGAATTATTCATTGTTTGGAAATTTCGAAATTACCTAGATAATGGGCTTATGAAATGTTACACTGTCAAATATTTAAAAGAATAGATGCATTTGCAATGAATCAGCTGTGATTCAATGCAAATATATGTGGAGTTATTCACTGAAAATAAGGCAACAGGGCAAAAAAATGAAGAACGATTCAAAAATTGGAAAACATGCAAATTTGAAACGAAAGAAGATATGGAAACCGATTTTGCCTCTTGCATGACACACTGTGAAATCCTCCAGGAAATCATAAACAGACTATCATTTGGCAAATTACTGATAACAACCCTGGCCTGACTGAAAACCTAGGGACAGGTTGCCACAGCCAACTCCAGAGGGATGCAAAAAAGAGGCAGAAGAAAAAGAGGCATAAAGGAGGAGTTTTTCCTACCCTAGAAAAATCAGTCACAACAGGAGGGGCAGCACCCTGCACAAAGCAATCTGCAATATATTGAAGTCATACCTGTGGTTTATCACCCCCATTTCAAAGGCCTTTTTTGATCTCAACCTGATGTATGTATCTCAAGGAAACATTCATTTAGCTGTTGCCTTTAAAAGAGGAGGGATTAATGCAGCTGTCACGACACCTTCTGAGGAGCAGATGGTGTTCAGCAGCAGCTCCATACAAAAAGAAATTCTCGGAGTTTTGGAAGTGTTTGGGGCATGACTGGCTGGAAGGGTTACCTTTCCCTGTGGCTAGATTTCCGTGTAGGAAAACCAGAGGAGATAATTCACTTAAGAATAGCTATTGCTTGGAGAGTCTCCCTCGGAAGTATACTCAGCAAAGCAGAAGCTGTGAGTCTAAATTAGTTCCTGGCTCTTTCTGAGCACTCAGCCTCAAGTGTTTACAACCCATTTGTCCCTTGCAGAAGTGAGGACAATTTTAGGAATTCTGTGTGACAAAAGCCTGCAAGGGGACTCCTGTCTTCCTTCATTTTTCCATTCCTTCTTCCAGCCCTGCTAGTTTTGACTCATCTAATGTAACAGGGGGAAAAAATTGTCCCCTGGACAATTTTTCAGTTTCTCCATGATACTATTCAATAAACTTTGCATTTCTGAATGGAGGAAAATCATCAGCAACTATTCAAGCTTTGCATCCTCCTCTTTTCATCTGCAAACACTTTGTCAGATTAGGAAAACAGCTTGTGCTCTAGCAGCTTTCTCACCAAGGCTGCTATGCTGTTGCCAGAGCTCATGACACTGGAGCAAACACAGCCCCAGAGACACCGAACTGTCTGCTCTCAGCCAGTTCTGTGTTCTGCTCTCACGTAGAGTCACCTCGTTTGGACTACTGGAGCCTGAGTGGGTCAGTGAAGAATTAATTTGGAAAGAGACTCAAGGCATGCACAGGGCAGAAGACACTATGGAGCTGTTTTGTCTGTTGCTTTATTTAACTGCAGACAGGCATTCAAGAACTGGCATGGTATTGTCATTTTCAGAGAAGTCTCTTCAGCCTTTATTGCCCTTTCATTTAATTCTTTTTATTTTCATTCCTTTGAAGCTTGACTTGAAACAAACGCCCCCCCCCCCCCCCGTTAGTTCTCAGCCAATCTCAAAACCTGCCTTCTGTTGTCTGAGAAAAGGCCAGCCTGATACATCACCTACATGGTCAGGCTTCCTGCTGTGAAGAGGATTTCGTTGGAGTAGACAGGAAAGAGCCTCTGAACCTCTTCACATTGTACTGAACTTCAGGCTGGGCAGGATGAACTGACCCAAGCATAACTCAAGAGCAGCCTCAGAGTTGCTCTTAATCTCAGGCAGCTATAGAAAATGCCCACATGGCAGTCTGCATTATTCATAAAGAAATAAACAAACACAAAATGCTTTACACACAGAAATTAAGTAACGGTCTCAGGACTTACCAGGTAATTAATCCCGGCATCGATTTCTATGTAGTGACAGCATCAGGTTATAGATTTCTATTTAACATTTCTTAGTTTTGAAGTAAACGTTTGCACTGTTTTCTCCCAAGATCTGACTCCGCAAGCGGAAACTGGCTCACTTGTTTCCCACTTCGTATGTTAAGTCAGGCAGCCCACGTTGTCAGTAGGAAACGCTCCGAGGACTCAGTTTTGCTCTCCTGTACACAAAGAAACCACAACCGTCTTTTCGTTACGCCTTTCACAATACTTTAACCACACCACTGAAGGTTAATAGGGTTGCACAGGTGTCACCGATGGCATAATCTGAAGACAACCACATAGAGATGCGTTAGAGGCATAATAAAGCCTGCAGACTTTGTTACCAGCAATGAGAGATAAAATGGAAAGAACCCAGGTTGACTGTCAAGAGCCTAAGGTGAACGTGCTGAGCAGGCTGCCCAAAAAAAAAAAAAAAAAAAAAAAGAAAGAAAGAAAGAAAGAAAGAAAACAATCAAAGAAAACCGTATTTGTACTTGTAAGCTAAGCAAGTTTGAAGTGGAAATCAGTGAGCTGTATTAAACAATTAAATTAACAATTAATTAATTAAAAACAATTAAACCCTCCTGAGTCCCCTTCTCCTCTGCCTCCTCCAGGAGAGTGCTGCACTTCTGGCTTTCCTAAGACTGTAAATTTCTAAACGAGACTAGATAGCTCATTTGAAACCAGAGTCTACATTTGGGATGATATTCTGTGTATTCAATGCGGTTTAACGTTCAGTCCCTGTGACTGGAGGATTCCAATTCATAAGGCTGAATAGCAAGCTTAGATGGTTTCTGTATATATGGTTTACAAGCTGCCATTTTTTTTTCATGCAATAATTAAATAAAAATGTTGTAGAATATTTTTGAGTCATGAACATTTTGCAACTGATAAGTCTGGATCACATGTCCTTGGCAAAGCCAGATTTTGAATCACTGAATATTAACTGATTTTCCATAAAACTTCATTTGTTTACTGTCCAAGTCTACATAGCAGAGCAGTTTTAAGCAACCTATTGTAACTACTTCTCTACTTCCTTGCCTTTCATTTTCTCTAGAAATTAAATACAGCAGTGTATCTTTAGTGTTTATTATGGAACAAATTTAACTTATTCAGATATAAAAATATTTTGAGCCCTGCTGTTATATGTATAATGGTATAGTAGATAATCCAAATTCCAGCAGTAAATGTGATGCCATAAAACATAAAAAGATGTATTTTATTATGAGAAACACGTACTCTTCAGATGTAACTTTGATTTAGTATCTGTTTTGGCACTGTATATTACCGAGTTAAGATTGTCCTACCGTTACCAATAGCTGTGATACCTCAATACTTAAAACTGACACTTTCTCTGTGTAACAGCACATGCAAGAACACGCTGGCTTTTGTTTATTAATTTAGGTAGATACAGACAGATTCAGCAAGTATAATAACACTATGTACAGCAGCAGTCGGCTCCAAAAGGGATCCCAATGTACCTGGACAGAGGTATCAATTTAAGATGACTGCAACATGACTGCTATTTTACAATAATGCTGGAACCTCCTCTTTATGTCACTGTAATGCAGCAGTGATTTTGTTGTTGTTATTTATGCAAAAACAATTGCAATACAGGCAATAATAAACATTCACCTGCATAAAAACAGTAATTTTACTCAGCCTGCTGACGCAGTAGGTCTAAACAAGCTCTGCTTGTATGCGTACACTCTGACACCGGTTCTTGACGACGTGTTCTCCTTCCACCTCCCGAAACCAGACGGCCTGAGGAAATACCGTTGCTTTTTCAAGGACGAGGTCAAAACGAACTAAGGGGATTCACTCCATCAAGGGATGCGGGTATCACAGCTCTGAGTAACAGCTAGCTTTTGAGCACCCTTCCACTAAACAGAATCTGAACAACTGAACTGGCACGGTGGTTCCCTGTACAGTGCAACAGAAAAACTAGCAATGCTCTCAGAAGGTCAATGTCATTAGGCCCTGCAGCGAATAACAGAGCTGAAGTCTTTAACTGGGAACGTTGACTGTCCTTGAACACAAGACAGATACTGATGGACCCAGCATGTTGAGCACCAAAATATATCTGGGCACACCCCAAAACAGGCTTTCAGAACTTGTGAAACTTTTATTCCATAGTCTCTATAGCAGCAGAGAGATTTTGACAGGTCTGGAATTAAACACTACTGAGTACTGTGACATCCCACTACAATCTTTTTCTATTACCTTCCTCTTGTGGATCTGGCCTGAATTCTTGTGTCTTTCTGTCTTGTAGCATCTCCTCTTCAGGTTCCCCCATCTGTAAAATGAAAGGCATTGTCAGTTGATGGTGCTGTTGCTGCTTTAAAAAGCACTGTACGTTAGCTACACGTGCATGCCAAGTAAGAATGCGATGGATCCAAGCCTTGCTTCCCTATGATGAACCTAGACAAAACTCATCAGTGTGCTGAATGAAGGCAAAATTCTGCTTACCTCAGGAGATAAAGTCAGAAACCCCTCAGGCTAGAAATTTCAGATGGACTTCAACCTAATCTAAAGGAATATTTAGCAATTGTTTGAGTGAAGTCCAGGAAGTTTGGATCTGGAATATGATTCCAAATGTGATTGTGGGGTTAAACACAGGTGTTCAACATTGTCTGGAGTTCTTAACAGTTTACATGTTGCCAACCCAGTAATTCCTCAAAGCAGGCTGACACGCTGGTCCATCCATGGAGAATCTGCCCCTTCTGCCAGGGCTGCACAAAGCTCCCTGCTTTGCTTTTCCTTTCCAGCCTCAGCCAGTGAGTGGCCAACAGCATGAAGGATCGTAGACACTCTTGCTTCTCTTCCATCCCCTATGGGGACAAGCTCAGAGGAACGTTACTCTATTCAGATAAGCAGAAGATGCTTCCCTCCTCCTCCTTCCAACTTTCACACTAGGGAGATGGTAGCTGGCACAGGAGACTGGAGGCCCCTCCAGCTCAGCCAGAGGGACTGGCTGCCTGTCTTGGAATCTGTTTGCCACCAAGCAATCTGCCTTCCCTCACACTGCCTCTTCTGTTTATTTTTTAAAACACTGCCCCTTTATTAGTTTTAAAAGCATACCCCGTATTTGCCCTAAGAACAAGGATCTGACATCAAACAAATCAGTCTGCAGCTACAAAGTTAGTACATTAAAATATCAACGGAGCATCGCTCTAGCAGTATTCGGATTTCAAAAACAGAACTGCAGAATAACCTGATATCTGATTGCCAGAAGAGTTAACAGATACATCTCTGGTAAAAAATTTCTCTCTATTAGTTATTAAAATTTTGACCAGCTCAAGATGTATCTTCAATACATTCACACTTACTCTAGTTCAGCTGATTTAACTTTCAGTACAGAAGATAAGTAATAAGGATTTAAACTACATGTTTTCAAACTGGAAAAATAATTAACTTAGTTATCTGACTAGTTTTCACTTTGAACCATATAATAGTATTGCAATATTTAATTTATTACTATAGCAATCAGTCCTTTGTACTGCAAATAGAAAGAAGAGTGTAGACAACCAATTTAAATGGCTTCATATTTTCTCTTCATTCTTTCAGTAGATTAACAGAACTATATAAATTGATCCAGTTCATACTTCTTGGACTGATCTTCAAGATTGGGGGAAGGGAGGTGCCTATTTATAATGTAAATGTGGGGGGAAAAAAAGCTTTCAGAAACTAGGAGCTCTTCACAGATCCTGACCTGATTTGTATAGTTGCTGAAATTACACCTTAACAGACTAAGAATATTGTGATCATAAAATGAACTTCTGAGAAGATACCAAAATTCAAGCATATATATCAAAAAGAATGAATCATGGATTTCTTTCAGAATGGAATTCATTGGCCTGTAGTATTAAAATGCAATCTGGTAATATAAATAGGGGACAGGGAGATAATGGATGACACCTACAGTAATCATTGAAAAACTTCACTGAAATAAGAAGTTTAATACTGGAGAAGCACATTTCTAATATAATATTACTTTCTTAATATCCTTGACTAAATATTACAGACTGTAATTTAGACATCCTCGAGTATTTGCTTGTAATATGAACAACACACTATATACAGTGGAGAAACGGAATTAGTTCAAGATAGTTTTGATGAAAAACACAGTTGTTAATCTAGCGTTTCCCATGGCTGCAAAGCAGACGTTTTAAATAAGGTAATTTAAGTAAGTATGAGAAGAAACGTTTTCGCAGTGGGAACTTTGTAAATACTGCTGGTAGGTACCACTGTGCATACATTTCCAAGTTAAGCAACAATCAATGCACTGCCAAACGCTGTATCACATGAAGTGAAGGAGCCCCATGATCCATCTTGTCTCTATGATGAATGTATGTATGTATTAGAAACAGAGAAGTAAGAGCCAACAAGCCCAGAGTAGCACTCATTCAACATTAAAGCACAATTCTACTCTAAATAGAATGGCTTTCTATTTAACTGAGCTACTACCTGTGTAAATTCAGAGACATGGCTGATCTTCCTAGTAACTAAAATAAATGGTTATTCATTTTAAGTCCTGCTAGCACTGCAAAGCTAATAGAGTCCTAGAAAAGTGAGCTGGTTTCAATTTTGGCTTACCAGCATTAGCATAAACTGAGCTCTCACTGCAAAATCTTCATGACTGATGAGGCAGAAACCAGAAAAGGCACAGTTTTGGCTTTCAGACTTCAGACAAAGCTTCCAAAGGTTTCCTAACATCTTCTCTTTTCTTTTCTTTCTGACAACTAAACATATTTAATACAAAGTCACTGTGAGCAACATATATGCAAGCACATACCATTTTTATACCATATAAAGGCAGAATCACAGTTTGAGATGAAGCACTGAAACATAAAAATAGCAAGCAATTCCAGAACTAAGACTACTCCCCCACTGCTGATACAATCCTTTCTCATCGTCTATGTATTTTAGCAAGTGATTTCCACCCCGATTACCGATAGCATTTCTGACATGACGTGAGCTACCAGAGCCTGGTTTCGTAATTCTGCTCTCTCTCTGCTATCTCTAATAGCATTTTTAGGATTTAACTGACCTAAAAAAGGCTAGCATCCATGCCTTCTGCATGTTACTGAAAATACAAAAAAAGGTTCCACTAAAAATAGTACTCATGGAGAAACCAGGACTGAAGAGAAACGAGGCAAAATAGGGAAATTCTGCCTCCACTGAACTCAGAAGCACAATTCTTATCAACTTTATCAAGCCAGGATTTCATCCCTCTTCTTAATGCCACTGCAGCAGTTTCTTAGCTGGTTTACGAGTGTGGAAACCCAGTATTTCCTTCACATCTTACAGCTAGGACTGCTAGCACTTTGCATTTTTTGAACATTAGATACTATCTTTTGTTTTTCCAGTCTGAAGAGTTGACCAAAATATAAGAGACCTCTAATTATTTGTTTATTTCTCTTAGGTGTGTTAGCTAGCCAATACTGCATTGCACTGGGTTTATGTAACAGATTAAGGAGGTATTTTCAGCCTGGAAGAAAATGAACAATTTTCAAGTCAGTGGCAAGCTGAAGAACTCTGAGAAACTTGACCTCAAATGCTATATATTACACGTTAAATCGGCTACAACGTTAGCTGTTAGGAAACTAGCATATACTTTAAGAAAAGGCATATTGACAATCATTGTTCATGTACAATACGTATGAAGCAATCCAGTGTTTGTAAAAATCACCTGTTGAAAAGTGGCAGGCAAGAGAAGCCCTACCTAGCATGCTGCACTGCAGAGGATAATTCAACAGCGAGAAAATAAAAGCTAGATAACAACTTCCTCTATGGGACTAAAAAAAATACAATAGCTCTAGCAGTCTGAGGTTTCCAAGTCAGTAAACAAGAATATTTCAGACTGTATGAGAAGCAGTAAGGTTAAGTTATTTAGTAATGTATGCATCACCTGCTCTATCTTTTCCATCATGACAATAGCAGGACCCTTTCTCCTGCAGAGCCCTCCTCTTGCACGCTGGCTTATCCACGGATGGGGAGGTCTTAGAGACAATGTTCCCAGCCGTGCCTGGGACTAGCTGCAGCTGCCACTGTAGCCAGCAGCTTCTACTACTGTTTGATTCCAGACAAAGCATCAGGAGAAGACTTTCTTTGACTTGGGTACACATACAGTAGAAAGTAGATCCAAGTAGCATGTGTTGGCATGTTCATGGTAGCAGGATCCTGCTGGCTTACATAAGTAAGAGCTCCCAGGGCACTGCAGAATTTCTGCTGTTGTACTCAGCATGTCAAGACAAGCTGTACTCGCATCTACTTTTTGCTGCGTAGGCTTATCCAGCATCACAGCAACTCTTCTAACTTCTTGTCCTGTACAAGTAGTAGAGAAAGCGTCCTCATCACTGTTGGTATAACTTTCGTCTACGTTAAGCTTACAACCCTGTGCCAGATAGCATTGAAATTACTTTTTGCCCCCCCTCCTTTTTTCCTACAAGGACATCCCCCAGGGAACATTTCCTAATGTAAATACAATTGCCATGCCATAATTAGGTGCGGTATGCAGCTAGGGGTTAAAACATGTAAAACCGAGTGATGTGAAATTGACTGCAATGACATAGTTCCAAGATAAAGCTAATAGCTGCTTTCTACAGTTTGAGATAAAGAACTTAAACGTTCTAATACAAAGTTGTTTAAAATGTGTATTCTATGCTACTTTAACTCAAGCTACGGTAGCGGTTTCATAAATTTTCTGTTTCTAACTGACACATAGCAAAAGATCTCCTACAGCTCTGTGTGTTAAGTCCTGTATATTTACCAATATTTTACTCCATGTATCCTGAACATTTTTGCGTTGGAAAACATGGACTTATAAAATTAGTATCTTCAAAATTTTTGATGTACCCTGCAGCCAGACCGTTAACATGTGGCATATCTGAAGTCTTAAAATTTGCAGCTTTAAAATTTCTCTGAATGGTTAAGATACCATCTCGCATGCCTGCTACAATGTTTTGCACATGAATTACTTTTAAACCACTGTGAGATTTTAACAAGAATTTGACAGAGAAAAAAAGGCAGTAACTCTTATGAGTAATTTAGGCATGTCAAAAATATAAATTGTTGCCTTACTTTTTTCTTTTTATGATTTGTGACATAAGAATGGATTACATCTGCACTATTTTCTACTTTGGTTATGATTTTTGTCATTCAAATGAAGACAGAGCAAGAAAGAATGAAAATCAATTCCTATTGTTCAACGTAAACTATTTGCGTGATAGTCTTAAGAAGGAAATTAACAGAAAAAATGTATTTCAAAAGTGCAATTCTAATAATGAGAATTGGAACCTTAATGGAAAAATCATATAATATTACCTAATGTATATGTAGTTCTGGTACAATTATTTAATTCTCCGTGCTGCAACACCTGAGAGCAACTAAATTATGATGACCTTCAAGTTCTCAAAATAATGACTAGGATTTCTACCTTTCTTCTCCATTGTTACAGTCAGTGTCATTACAATTAATTTACCTGGTACCATTTTCCAGTCTAGTTATAATTTTTGTCACAGAAATAAAGAATTTGAAGCCTTTTACAAATCATTTTTAACATTCTGCATTTGGTTTCGTTGGTAATTCCACCTCTACATTCATCTACGGGCACAGTCTCATGAATACATATGTAAAGGTTCATCGAGCCAACCAAATGAAATATGGAATATTAACAAGATGAAACTTGCTGAATGGCATGTTACTACACATCACTAGCAGACATACCAATTCTTGTAAATCATGCTGTGACATGCACAAAAAGAAGATGGAAAACAGTAGAAAACTCAAAAAAAAACCCCACCAACAAAACATCAGTGTGCTTTTAAAGTAACGTTAGAATCATTCTTAGATACTTACAAGCGCAATTAAACCATGACAGGTATGTGTAGCTCACTAGCCATGTAAGTGATTATCTCAATGCACTATACCTTAACAGCAGAATGATGCACTCCAGATAATTCTGCTTTCCCAAAATGGCACAGGCTCTTAAGTCCATGAATTTTGGAGATTGCAGAGATCATGATCTCTGCATATTGCTACATACATCCCAAGTTTTAGGTTTGAGCCTCACAATGAGCAGAGTTACCTGGCAGCACTAAGAAAACCCTGAAGAACATTGCTCAGTGACTTATGGATGATCTGCCAACATTGCAGCCATACGGCCAGGTACTTCTTACAGAATCAGGTCTTGTATTCTTACAGCATTTAGGAAGCCTTGCATCTGAAAATGACAGATGTCAGCATCATCATTTTCTTGTTATTTTGTCAACATATTTGAGAAATTTAGATCCTTGAGGAAAATCAGTAACATTATCAATAAATTAAGGACATGCCTATCCTATACAGTGCAGAGATCCTAGATACTGTTCCCATTCTGATATCTACCCCACTGGTACAACACAGAGGAGAAAGAATACATCGTATTTCTTATATCAGACTGAAAGGCATTTATTATCTTAGGCGCAGGGATGTACTCCTGTGAAAATATCATTTACAAACCCAGAAGGAATACAGATGATGATGGACCAAAACTATAACCCCCCATTTCATTGTATGGTATGGTCTTACTCCTAATTCCATCCTAAAACCATCATTCCACGAATTCTGCCGTACGGACAAAGGTCAGCAAACTCACCATGCTAGTCACAGAGACTGTTAAGATTTCTTGAAGCTACTTTTCCTTCGAGTATTACGAAATTTCAAAAATACACGGAGCACAAAGAAAGTTCTCAAAAGCATGAGGATTTTCCATGCTTCATTTGGCAACAAAAGCCTTGCATTCTTGGCAGAGACCCCCCAAAGATGGACTGGACTGCTCCTCCTTGCACCACCCTGCAGCCTTGCTCCTACTCTCAGCACTTTGCACGAGCACTCCTGGTGGCAGCAGGCACAACCTAGCAGGGAGGAGAAAGCACCCTGTGCACCCTCACCATGACTCAAAGCTTTGCAATGGGTGCCGCCACGACAGGTGCTAGCAGGAGAAGGCTCACAGTCTCTTACATTGCCAGTAAATTTGCACTAGCACTATGTCCTTCAGCTAAACCTCTCTTTTCAAAGAAGTCTCCTTCAAGACAGAGGTGCACTGAGTCCCTTTTTTTCTTGTGATGTGTAAGGTCTAATTCTCTTGAAGTACAAAATTAATAACGGACTGCAATGAAGTATCACAAGCAAGTTCCCATCCCTTTTCCCTCCAACACACGCAAATTAGGTATGAAACACAAAGCAAACATAAGCACTAAAACACTGGGAAATGCAAAATGTAGGCAGACCATGCTACCCGTGTATATCTGCTCTAAATACAGATTTAACTGCCTGAGGACAAACTCTCTTAAAAGGACTTCTGCTTAGCTCTCCACACAGAGTGGTCAATGCTCAGATAAACGGGCAGCCACTCAGCATTTAGTTTTCTTCCCTTTGTTTAATGTGTGGCCTCAGGCTTCCTTTACTAAGCACTATTCTGCTCTGAATATAGATTCTAAATGTCAGAGTGATTCATGTACATTTATTCATTTAAACAAACAAGGAATTACAATTTGACATCTGGGAAAAAAACCACACAAGCATCCCTCATAATATTAGCTCATGATTTTTAAAATTACAATCTTCACTGAGAACTCAGTTGCTTCAAGAGATTTTCTCCTATTTTAGTATAACAAAGAAGTTACCTATGTCTTTTGCCTGTCAAAGAGGAACTTCTTTAACCTTGCTCATTTTTTGCTTCGTTGGTAACTCTAATGTAAGGGATCTATGCAACTACACAATACTTGCCAGCACGTATGTGGGTCCTAAAACCCACACAATTCTGCTATTCCAAAATTTCACAGACTCATTTCAGTGTTCTCCCACCATCCCTCTTTACAGCGTTGCAATGTGAAATGACACAGAGCATGTAAGAGTTCAACCAAACAAAAAGGCGTCATTTGTATCACAAACTAGATTTCATAAATGTTTGTAAATGTTTCAGTATTTTTATTTTTCTACATAAAATGCTCTCGATTTTATGTCCAATTTGAGACATAGCTTCAATGCTATCAATGAGTCAGAGAAACATTTGCAGCATCTCTGCTGCATTATGAACTTTTATTTGAAATGTATGCAGATCCATCCATCCATCTACTCGTCTACACAACTAATGTAACTAACGTTTGCCATTTTTCATTCTATCAGAGGTTCATGACTTATTCAAAGCTATTTTACAAAAATATTTTCTACTTCTACTAGACTGATAACTGCAGAAGGTAAAGAAAACAATTTAACTTTTTTTTTTCTGACAGAAATCACATATTGTTGGACTACTACTTAGAAAAAAAACAGATTTACTGATATATGAGATTCATATGTTATTCTGGTTTTCTTCTTAGCAAGGACAGAAGAGAGAATCATAGGCTGGGAAGTTTACCTTTCTTTTCCATTCCTACATATTATCTTTGTAGTTTAAACTATAGTGTAGTGTTTAAAAAAATACAGCAGAGCAGCTGTGGTATATAGTATTGCATCTGGACACTATCCATTTTCAAGAAGCGTCATCTACATGACTGCATTTGGATGTAGCTTGGGGAGAAGCCAGGATATTTCCAACACTATCAGTTTTAAGGTTGGTTATTTTTTTCTTCCTTTGTTTATAAAAGCATGTAGATTTATGAGAAGAAAAAGCTGTTCTTAATGTGATGTGTTTATAATCAACAAGATGGTCTATCGTGACTTGGACTTTCTGACATTTGGATTGAATTTCAGCTGTGTCTCAGCACAACTGATTATCACAAAAATAATTCTACCTTCATCTCAAGTCTATCAGACCAGACAATTCAAAATGTTTTTAAAAGCTAGGCTATTTTAACCACTTTGGAAAATGCCAATCTACCAGATGGAGAAAGAAAACCCTAGCAAGAAAATAACAGGATTGTTATGTAACTTTGAACTATGAAGGTTTCTTCACAGAACAAAGTCAAATCTGTTGTATGTATGTGTGTATGTTTCACAAGAAAAAACCTGCATGTCTGTGTGCACATGTGTACATGTGTGTGTATAGTATAGTAGTTGAAGGCTTTTCTTTTGAGAAAGCCATTTCAGCAAAACTGGTTTTTTTCATGTTCATATAGGCTTTGTTGAAGTTCCTATGGGGAAAATACAAAAGAGCAAAAGAAGCACTTCTGCTAACACATAAATTAATGAAGTCTACTTTCTTATGAGTTTAGCCTGCTGGTTGCTTATGTCAGTGTTAAAGAAGGTCTGGCTAACGTCTTTCTAACTGTTAAAGAATAAAAAGGTAACTCTCTTAGGAGCGGGTGGTGGTGTGTGTTTAATCCAAAAAGGCATGAGCTGCAACTTCTGTTTTAGCTAGAGCATTTCTGACTGGGAACAATGACTTTCCTCTACTCATCAGTCATTGTATCCTTTATCAAACACGCCTGAAAGCAGCTAACAGTTTCCAAAGCTATCAGCCGACAGAGGGGGAAAGGACAGCCGGTGGCACAACAACGGGGTCACACGGACAGACTCCTTCCCTTCCTCCAGCTCCCCTGCCCTCCCTTTCCTTTCCTCCATATCGCCTTTGCCATTGCCCATGTGATTGCACAGATCTAGTTTCCCTAGGAAACCATGCTAAAAAGTCTGTCAAAACATAAATATCAAGATTTATCTTTCCCTTGTGAAAAGTGCTTAGTTGTATGGCTTAATGAACTGCTAGAAGGCAGCTGGGTGGTGTTATTTTCTGTTTCACAGAAGAAAGAATAAACATCACCAAGTGTCTTTTTTTCTCCCCACCAGCAACTCCAGAGTGAGAAAATGCATGAAAAGTTTATTTAATGGTGAGAGACATCATTATGATCAAAGGGAAATAAAGCTTTAGAGTTACAATCCAAGGAGGAACATTTTCCCTTCTTCTTAACACTGTAGCTGTCTCTGTGCTGGAAACTAAACATTGCCAGGGCAGGGGCCTGGGCAAAGACCCTGGCACACAATCAGCTCTTCTGTTACACTGGGGCGATGTCCGTGGCCTGATTGTGGCCCCTACCAATTAGCGCTTTCCAAAACAGTTCCTGAGCACAAGTCAGGCATTAGCACAGCCCAGGGACTGGTCCCCTTAGGCAGCCTCAATGCAGCCATCCTGTCTGAGAGGTTAAGAGAGTTCAGCTCCGTGAACTTGTGTGATATTGCGCCTTTTGGCTTCTGGGTGCAAAATAGCCTGAATGAATTTTTTTTATAAGTACAGATGTAGACTGCAAGTTCAGCTCCTAAGGCTGCAGAGATGCCATAACTGACACACTGTTAGAAAGGCCTCTTCTACTACAGGTCAAGTAAAGCAATGTGTGCTTTACTTTGTTTTCAGAAGGCTATTTTAAGCAACAGATACATTACTGAGATTTCAAGCTCTCCTTCTGATACAGAGAAGAGAAACAAACCTGTGTCAATAAGGCACAGGTAACAGAATTAGTTGGTGTGAAACTCCTACTTATCCGAAACATATGAATCTTACGCAGCATCTTAAATCTCCGCTTCAGCCAAAACTTCAAATGGTAGTTTCCCTTCATCGACGTTCTTTGTTTATCATCAAATGTGCTTAACTTCATACCCTTTTAAAGTCAGAATCAGCACATTTCATGTTTTTTAAGTAGCTGCATGCAAGATTTGTAATTTTTGGAGTAGCACAGGTATGTCAGTTCCCTCTAGACAGTTACGCGGTATATTTCAACTGAGTTGGTGTCTATTTTGGGTAGGATTGCAGATTAGTTGGGGGGGTCTTAATTTCAAACAGAATCTAACAATACCAGCTTGTGCTCTAAAATGTGGCTGGTGGGCATTCCTTCACACAGACTCGAAGATGATATACTTGTGTATGTTATTAATCAGTTCCTGACCATCCCAATCCTGGATAAAGCAGGTGATTGAAAAAGCCCTCTGGCAACACAAGCAACTAGACACGATTCAGTTGTACAAATTGCATCTCAACAGAGAAGACTGAGCCAAAAGTCAGATTCTGCAAAGTAGGAAGAGTTTCTTGCTAGCACCTAGACAGGACTTCAGAATTGGATTCCAGTCTAAGATTTTACATCGACCAGATCATGAAATTAACGATCATCAGAGAGGAATGAATAAAATTACAGATTCTGAACATCATTTATTTTATTTGTGGTTGCTGTTGGGTTTTTTTGTGGGTTTGTTGTTTGGCTTTTTGTTTTGTTGTTGTTGTTGCTTTTTTATGTATTTGAGAACTCACAGATGCCAACATGGGGGGAAATAACCGAGAGTGCTGTGGAAACCCTGCTAGCACAGTCATTATCAGTGAGACTCGGGACAAATGCAGTCCTCAGAACCAGGTACAGATGCAAAGAGCCCTACAGAGTGAATAATACAAGAAATAGAGCAATTGAATTGAGTTCCCCAAATTTCCATTTTTAGCTGCAAAACACAGCTATTTAATGTCAGTGGACATCAGCAATAGTATTTTGCCTATTATTTCTGAAAACAAGGGAAAAGGACGGGAAGCAATCAGATGCATACATCCCGATGTATTTCCTGCAGTTCAAATAGGCACGGTTAATTAGTTGCGTGTATGTCTACAATCACTCAAACAATTTATGGAAAGGTTCTCTGTGGGACATTATACAACATTTCTCCTGACCAATATTACTAGGATTATACAGCTATTAAAATTAAATTTTACAAGAAGCTTTGTATGTGTGCTCTCCAGGGAAATTTCAAGAAAGCGTCTGGCCACAGTTAACTCAGATAAGACCAATTAGGGAAAGCTTAAAATGCTTCTCTCTCACATTAAGAACCAAACCCAAAATTATCCAACCCAAACTCCTGGATTTAAGTACCTATTGTCTCAACACTGTGGTCAGTAATTAAAAAGACTAGGTTCTAAATGGAAGCTGTAATACTGTGAGACTTAATAACGTCTTGCCTCACAGAAACTGTGATTCCTCCCAACATTGAAAGTGAGACCATTCCAAAGGTACACGTATGGCTTTTGGCTATGAGGAATCAATTCTGAGTGGAGGCAGTATCTAAGAAAACTTAGCACATTCCTTTTTTCCCCAGAGTTCTTTCAACTGCACATACTATAGTCATCACAATGATCAATATATAATTTCTGTGAGCACACATGTATCTGTGAGATAACATGCTGAACTTTAATATAGCTTTAATGTAAGCACTAATGCAGATGTAAGGCATGCTCTATACATTTGAAAAGCATTAGAAACAAGCAATGGGGGCTCATATATCCCATAGGTAAGTTCAAATATCTAGCACTTTACTGCACACACTAAGTCAAAGCTGTTTTGAAATACAGACAACAGAAGGGGACTTTTTTTTTTCCTAAATAATGCAGTATAAAAGACATAAGCAAAATAAAAAATGAGAATAAACCCATTTTTAAGGACTTCTGTTTCTAATGTTTTGATATCAGCATCCAAATCCTGAAAATAAGGAATAGTAGATGTCTGGATACAGGATCTAAAAATAGAGTACCTTTTTATTTCAATATTAGGACACTGAAAAGATATAGATTAGTGCTGAAATAAGAGAAAATTTCAGGCAGTTTTTTACTTGACGTGATTTACCAGGAACATTACAGAAACTCAGATTAGGTACCAGGAATTTTGTGGAAATGCACCTCTTTAATCTATGCCCACATATGCCCTCTTGGTTTCACAAACCAATTGTTCAGATATGAGACACTTAAATACATATTCCGATGTCTTGGTCATTTCTCAAATAGACTTGCCAAAAATTTGCATGCAGCAAATGACCATTCTGGTATCGCGAAGCTCCGCTGGTTTCAAATAGAGTCACATTAGTTTAAGCATCCCCTTTTGCAAATGGAAGTATTTAAAGATATGGGAGAATCCTTTTAACTAAGACCTCTAAAATTAACTATCAAACTGAACTTCAAAGCACCCAAATCCTAGACTGATCAGGAAATTACACTTGCGTCTCTACTTAGGTGAATTCTTTCTTTAACTTCTGCCTCTCTTGCTCTTGTCCTGTACTCAACTACGATTTTATTCTGCTGAATAGCATGCTGAAGTGTGCAGAAAGACCAGATTTGTTTCAATATAGTTCAATAAAAAAGCTGTTACTATGCATTAAGCAACCAGTATTAATCCGCTTTTAATTCTTTTATTGGACTGTTCTTTGATTAAGGATTTTTTAAATTGTACTTAAACATTAAATCCTACCTACCTATTCAAAAGAGTAGCGCCATTCTTCAGTGGCATGAATAAACCGAGAAGGATTTGTTCTGGAGGTGTCTTTTTGGGGTTTGCTCTTGTTATCTAATGCTTTCATCACAACAACTGTATATGGCAATTTGCAACAGATAAAAGAATGGCACTGATTGAACTCTAATGGATAATGGCCTTAATTTGCTGGAATGAGACAGATAGTCTGGTCTGTTTCCCAGAAAAATTCTTCCATTAGTGATATTGTGATAATTTCCATGATTATAAGGAATTCATGTTGCTAAGGCAGTGAAAGTGCACCCCCGGAGTTTTATTTATTGTCCACTCTAATTTTGTTATTTCAGTCTAACACATTTATGTTCCAAGTGTAATAGCGTTTTTGAATTCATGCCCAGCTTACGTTATAAAAATTCATTTAACAGGAGGGCTTTCTTTTAATATCTAGCATCTTCTAAAAGGACAAATATAGCTCTGGCATTTTACTTTTCTAATCACATGTTACTAAATTATATAAAGAAAGCTTGAGAGATTAATGTGATCTGGCTAAAAGAAAATGATTGTGCAGATATGATAGAGTGTCCTTACCACCTACTGCCTTAACTGAAAAGTCGAGACGATGAAGGAGAGTAATGACAGTTCTCCATAAGTCCAGCCGGATATCTAAGAACTCTACAAGAAAAAAAAAGCACCTATCACTAAGAAACAAGGGCACAGAAGAAATTAATTTCAGAGTTTTGACAACAGTTGTCTCGTGATCACTTCTGAGGATACTACTTTACCAGCTTCTTAACTACTTACACTAAATACTGCTCAACTCACACGTATGTATGGATAAACCGAACAACAGAGCATTTACATTCTCAGCTCCAGGTCACACAGTACTTCAGTGGGAATTTTTCTTTACTTTCACACCCCCGATGGTAATTGAAACGTTCAATAGTAAAATATGAAAACATCAAAATCAATCATTAACACGCTTCACTTTTAGTATCATTTTAATAGCTAGCATGTATGACTAAATAGAAACATCAGACTGGCTACAGAGAGTTTTTAAACAAAGAAAATTGTTTTCACAGTAGCTCAGACATTAATTTGGAAGATACAAACATGTTTCATACAGAAATATTGGCATATTATCCTAGCCATTCCTTTAGAGTAAAATCATTTTAGTTGTTAAATGTATTTAATATATTCATAACACTTACATAAAATGTATGTCCGTGGATTACAGGACTAAACAATTGTAGCCTCAAACTCTTCCTTTGAAATAAGCAAGTTCTATGAATCATCTTCCCTTACGTACTGTACTGAAGCTGATAATGTGGCAAAGTCTCATGAACACTAAAGCAAATTGGTGAATGCCCCCCACCTCTATGCTCCCTCAGCCATATTTGTAACCTTGCTATAAACTCCTTATTCTGTTTGGGTTAAAACACAATTGGAAGATGAACCAGTAGACTAGAATTAGCTTTCCTCCTAAAATCCGAGCCTCCTCGCTGACGCTGTATGATTTTGGATAGATAGCTGGCCATTTTGGATAGAAATACTAATGCCCCAAACTCAACCCCGCTTCACAGACTAAATATCACTCTTCTCCCTCTCACCTCTAAGCTCATTGTTTACAGAAACTGCCCGAGGTCCCTTTCCCTTGACACCAGCCAAAATCCAGCTGTTAATAGAAACTCCTCTTGACAGTTTGCAATGACCTTCTCCTTTCCAGTCTCTGATCCGTTACTAGATTTTTCATACCCTCTGACCTGTCAGTCACCCTTAACGTTTTTCTACCTTATTTATACTTCTTTTCATTCTTTCTTTTACTAGCCTGACTTCTCTCACCCTACCTTTTGCTTGCTTTCTGTCTATGGCCCTGACTGTTAACTCATCCTTTGCAGAACCCATCTCATTGCCCCTCCAGCTCTTAGTAAGGCATCTCATTAGCCTCAATCTTTGAGCACTTTTCTTCTCCTTCATCCCTTATGTTTGGATAATCTCATCTGCCAACCAAAACACAACTGACATCTCTACATCAAGACTTCCAGATTTACCTCTGACCCACAGATGCCTTCAAACAATTTTCTCTGTCTTTGGTTTCTGCACATGGATGACTTGCTATCATCGCAAAATTAGCAGAGACCTTATTTCTCAGTTACTTTAAAGCGTCATAGACTAAGTAACATTGCTAATATGCCACCTTCACTAAAACCGTCAAAACTCTCATGGTCTTTGTTCCTGATTTCCGTACCACCCTTTTCTTTAGCAAATTAAACTTTTTTTTCTGTCGAAATCCCTTCAGAATTCTGCCTTTTTCCTTTAGATATTAGAATCTCAGAATGGTTTGGGCTGGAAGGGACCGCTAAAGGTCATCCAGTCCAACCCCCCTGCAGTGAGCAGGGACATCTTCCACTAGATCAGGTTGCTCAGAGCCCCCTCCAACCTGACCCTGAATGTTTCCAGGGATGGGGCATCTACCACCGCTCTGAGTAACCTGTGCCTGTGTTTCACCACCCTCAGATCCTTCACCTCTTTCACATGAGATGTATATCTGATGATTTACAAATTGGCTCAATTTGGATAGATTTACACAGGGGCATCAAAAATACGTTCTTGATTCCAGAATACTAATTCAAAGTTTCAGCATATCAGCGTAAGTATGCAATTCATTGTCTGTGTATTTCTGTATACAGACACGCGTCAATGTGTGTAAACTTAGCTATATCCTTCCTGGAAGATCATGTTGGCAGTTTATCTGCTTCTTTTGTATTTAAAAAAATGAATATAAATACTGATACTACACATCTTTGCAGTTTTCACACCAACTACTTACTTAAGATTTCTGAAGATTTTTTAATAGATAAACTTTAAAGATGGTTATAAATAAATCCATTAACAGCACCCAGAGACAAACTAAAACCAGGAGAAGTTTTCCTACTGCACTGTTATAAAACAGATTAAAAAAACCCCCAAACCAACCCAAACCCAAAAAACCAACCACACAAAAAAGTAAATACATCTGAATGGATGAGATTTTGAAAACAAGTATCTGCATTGGTACAGTATAAATATTTGGCTGCATAGCAGCTAGCTCAGATACTGAAAGCAGAGCAACAGCAGTAGTATGCATGTGCTAAACTTGATGCACTTACGGAGGTCAGTGGGGAAATTTTGTTGACCAAATCCTATACTGTGTATTTTATTAGAAGCAACCTGTATAAGGAATAAAGCTTCCGTTTAGTTGGTTGGGTTTTGTGTGCCTGCAAAGCTGTGAACACCTTTTAAGACCCCATTTCTGTTATGCTTACAGGAACTTATCTGATAAGGATATGTGTCCTTTTAGGCACATGTCAAAAATCCCAACCTAACCTTCAGCGCAGCAAGGCTGGGTGATCACTAGGGGGACAAGGGGGGAAGGAACACATGCTCTTGCATTAAACAACATAAGATAAATCTCAGAACAGAGGCAGCTTGTGTCTTTCACACGAGACAGCATGTCAAAGATGCACCTCAAACTGCTATTTCCCGTGCAAACTACAAACTGCTTTATCTTCACAACGTCCATATCACAACTCCAAAAAGTCAGTCCTTCAAATTACACAAGCAAAATACTTTTTCCCCTACTTTGCCACATGAAAATTTTGGTACTCGTAGTCAGTTGTTTTCAAAGCAGTCCTATAAAACAGTCATATTAATGAACTACAGGGTTTTTGTGTTTTGGTTGGGTTGGATTTTTTTGTATTTGGTTCCCCCCCCCTGCAATTTAACCCTTGAGGTAATAACAGAAAAAAGGTATGTACCTGGAGCCAAATCATTCTAATTAAATTTGCTTTAAGATGAGCAGATAAATGAAGGAACTATTTTTCAGCCTATGAAAAATTTTTTCATAAATGTGTGATCTGCTAGAAGTAGTATTACTGTATGCAGTTCTCATCAGGGGCATTCCTTCAAGAGAAATACAGGCCAGCCGGAGACAGATCAAAGAAGATCACCGAGAACAACAGTAAGTCTAGAAAGTACAATCTACTTTGAACGTAATGTCTGGAAAAGCCTGAGGAAGACTTAGTAACAGTTTTTAAATGCATACAAGTCTGCTGTAAAGAGGAAGATAAGTCTGTTTTCATGTCCGTAAACAAGATGTAATGGCTTCCAATATCAGCAAGGAATTGCTGATTAGCGCAGTACTGGGACAGACTGCATCAGTGAAGTCATGGAGTATCCAACACTAGAGGTCATTAAGAACAGGTTAGAGAAACATCTGACAAATGACAAGCATAGCTGATCTTGCCTTCAGGTAAGAAGATAACCCAAATAGCCTTGAAAGTATTCCTATTTTACATCCTATGTTATTTTTATTATGGTCTTTTTGAATATTAAGTATACTCCAGAAAAAGATTCTGACGCAATTCCACAATTTCTCTTATTCTCTAATAGAAACATCACATTCAGAGCAACCTGTGAGATGCATATTATAACACCAGAAAGGAGTCTCATTTTAAGTATCACATCTTAAAATTTAGGACTGTATTCCGGACCTGTGTTTGCCTAAACTATTACCGATTTTGCAACTGATCATCTTAAACACTATTTTACACCTTTTGCAATTTGAAAACCACCATGTTGCAAACATTCGTTTTTTAACCTTAAAAAACTAATTACTATTTCAATTAATTAGTATATAAAACCTTCGATCTATACCAACAATACTGACCTACTCTCTATTCCAAACAAGCTTGTGATTTACCACTGATTAATTCAAAATATTACTTAAGGTGATCACATCTAGCTGCATATATGTCAAACTATAAATAAAACAGCTAAATACAATTATATTTAATATAGTATATACAATTATTAATCTATTTATAATACCTTAACATATGCAACATATATAGTTTAAAACATAAGTAAAACAAACCCAGAAAAAAAAATCACAAAAATGCCGTAGGGCTAGCAGAAGTTTGGGAGAACTACCCAAATGTAATACTTCAATATTGTAATATTTTACTGCTTAAGAAGATAATTGAAGTTTGGGTCAGAATTCACTAACAGATTATTCAGAATTATTTGTAATTTTGACAACGTGTTCTCTCTGACGTATACATCTAAGATACGAAAGAAAATATCAAGCATGACTACCATTCAAACACAGCACAAAAAAAAAAATCTTCTGACAATTTATCTTTTTTTTTTTTTAGATAAAGGATAGAACTGCAATCAAAGACTGCAGAAGAGAACTAACAATCAACAAAAAAAAATACAAAATGCTTCTAACAACTAGAGACATTCACTTTACTCAACAGGGAAACAAAAGAAACGTAGCAGAAAAATTAATACCAAAGGAACATTCAGTCGCATTTATTAAAAGATTTTGTACCTCTACTTTTATTCGGATTATGAAATGGCAAATCCGAAGGGGGAACTACTTAGAAGGGGTGGCAGGCTCCTACACCTGCTTTTTTCCACGCTCACTAATCGCAAGACCAAGAAAACTGCCTCAGTTGTGGAAGGCTCATGTTCAAGTCCCTGCTTCATGGGATTCAGGACAATCAGAGATGAAAAAAATCTGCTCTGAGGTCAGACTTCAGTGGCACTCCCACAGCATTGAGGAATATCCTACCTAGACATCTTCCCAAATGGAAAGATGCATTTAGATCCGAACATAGACACTGCAGCATAAAAATATTCATGAAAGCTTTTGTGCCATTTCAGCAAAAGCAAATATAAAAATCTCAACAAAAACTGGCTGTGACACGGATCATTCTCCAGCAGCCATCTTTATCTGGCCTGTTTCCGGTGCCCGACAGAATTAGACAGCAATGTATCAACCATCCGTCATGTAAATATTCTTCCTTCTTCATATAACAAGGGAATTCTTGCGTGACTCTTATGCTTTCATCAAAATGATGAAATACTTGTATGAAATAATAGGCATTTCACAAAACAACATTTTCACATGCTTGCGTAAGTATTCAACACAAGCAGAACTTTATGACCAGACTTGACCGAATTTCTACCCTCAGACTGAGGAAACACTGAAGTGAGCTAAATCTACCTCCCTCTCAAGCACAAATTGCCTCACCCTGCGAATGAGGCCAGCTGGCAAACTGACTGATTACTGTTGGTACGGACATCCTGGGATCAGCATGCAACAGGAGGACTTTTTTCAGTGCTGAAAGAGCCAACGAATGGCACCCGTAATCAGTTTGCCCAAAGGTTCGCACAAGGATGTCAATTCTGTTTTAATTCAAGGGGTTCATTTTTGATGTTCTAAAGGAAATCATCAAAGTTGAAATTCGGAAGCCAAGCTGTTGGTTCCGAGGAAACACGTTACTGCCTCGGAGCAGAGAAAACAACAAACTTCATACAAAATCCAGATTTTTCTCGCACAGATGACATTATCTGCGATCCCAAGAAATATCTTTTGAAACATTAATAAACTATACGAGATGAAGGTGTCTCAAAGAGGCCAGCGTCCTCATTAATTCCTGCAGTAAGCACTGAAGTTGAAAACAACTTCTGTAATAAAACCAATGACCTCCGAGTCTTCTGTTCCTTGAACCCAGCTGCCCAAATGGGAACTCGGTGCATATTTTTGATCATTCTATGTATTTTGTATACAAACACTGCGTTGTTCTCCACATACTACAGTCTCTGTTCTTAGAGCCACAAGCTGCAGCTGTGACCCAGCCTCCAAGGCCAGGAAGCGCACCCCGGGTTGCCAGGGGATGGATGTCACTCGTTGTGGGTGAGGAGGGACTCTTAAGGAGACTGGTTTCTCAGGTAAGCCCAATGTAACAAAAGACATCAGATTTAGCCAAAGTGAGAAAATGTGCCCCCAGGTGTACAATTAAAAATCACGAGCTCCGTTTTCAAAAGCCTACCTTACACCCAGTAGCAAGGAAATGACACTATGAATGAAGATGCCGAGGGAAGGCCAGCTTCAAAGATATCAGAGATGAGGTAAAAAGGTGCTGATTTAAAAGGGAAGCTGAAACATTTAGCTTATCCAAAGCATTATTTTTATAATAGCAGAACCATATTTAGCTAATGCATTCACACATGGAATTAATTAAGCTGTATTTAAAGCATTCCATTTATAATTATTAATTTTCCATTTCCTGCAAATCAGACTAACGAGGCACGTACTTCATTTTGAAATTATTTTTTAAGAGTTTGCATAAATTGGAATGGCTACATAAAATTTATACTCAGTTGGAAGACCTAGGCTGCTGTGTGTTGAACATAATTTAGTTTGGCAATAGGGTAGGTGAGGCGGGCAAGCTTTTATCACTACATTGCTAATAATACACTCAGATAAAAGTTTTATTTTTACAGTTACATGGTTATAACCTATCAGAAGTCTGCCCAGACAAAAAGTTAAGTAAACTTTCAGAGAGAAACCAAGAACTATTTTTTTTCTTTTACCTTACTGCTCTTCATCTCTTCAATCTGTGGCGTTTTTTTGTTTGTTTGTTTTTGCTGGGTTTTTTTTCTTTGTTCGTTTTTTTGTTTTATTAATCACAGCATGCATGCCATTGCTTACTTAGAAGTACTAAACAAAACTTGAACCTGAAGTTTTAATATTACAAATAGAACAAAAAACACTATCTGAAAGTAACTACTTTGGAGCATTTCGTGATAGAAACTGATGTAGAGAAGACACAGAAAATCTTAAAGACACTGGTTCCGAGATCACCAAAGTCTGAGGCTCAGATCTGCACAGAATAGAAAGTTGAATCAGTTCTGCTACACAGAGCGGCCTCAGGGGATGCCATGTTCTGCTCCCATATTTTGGGGGAAGAACATGCGATGAGCGCATGCAGTTCCGTGAATGAGCTGAGCGAGTAAGAAGGAGCAGGAAGTAGGTGATAAAGGGTAAAATGCTTTTTTGCCCATTTCCCACATCCCAGGCATTGGGGAGGAAGTGGGATGCTTCTTTTTCAAAACAATGTGCTTTCTCTCCATAAGCAGAGGCAGGAAAGGCTCAGAAGAGGAATTTGAGCCATTATCATTTCCTATCAGCACATACCTCATTTTCAAAGCTGTAGCTAGCCCATAGCAACCGTTCATATACCTATGTGCAGAAACACATACTTTCTGGTCTGGTTGTTAAAGACTGTTAAAGCCTAAAAACATTAACATTATGGAAAAAAGAGAGATGAAGGTCAAGTAAGTTCAGTTCGACTAATGTAGCCTGAAGAGTCCAGTTTGCACTGAAAATGTCTGGCTGGTAGTTGTAGGTGTATTTGTAAATTACCCACACAATTTTTCACTAATATCTTTTTTTCCCAGTGACTACTTTAGGGAACTCCAATCCTTTTTTTAATTAAAATTCAGTAAAACCAAACAGCCCAATTTAAAGCTTGTCAATACCATTCATCCTTTCAGGTAGTGCAGTTTTACACAACGCAGATACGTCAGGTGTTCTCGTCAGCCAGAAACCTCAAATTAAGGTAAATTGTTGATCAAAAACATTTATTTTATTTTCGAGGCCCATATTTACTCACAGAGCACTGTTTCAGCAGATATAAAGTACTTGGCAAGTTCTAAATTGAGGTAAAACACCTTTAAAGGAAACATGGATTTCTCGGAGCTTAGACTGCTTTGCAAAATGGCGTGAGGTAGTGGAAGCTGATAGAGTTAATGGTAAAAAGGCAGAAAAAGCAGAATTTATAGTTGGCTCCCAAAAATCTGACATGACAGTGTTTCCTTATTGGGAATGGAAGTTATAGAAATGGCAATGCTCAGAATACATGAGTATTTAGGTACTTCCAAACTGAACTGTGCTCCTCCATAGTCCTGCTTGCAAGATTACCAGCTAGCACTGCTGAGAATGCTTTCAGAAATGGCTTAATATAAGCAGTGCAAATCAAAACCCAAAGTCAGAGAGTACTTCTCCATTAACTTCAGGGGCCCTTAGATCGAGAGTAGAATAATGCTTCAGTGGTCTTTAAGAAAAATGAAAAAAGTATCCTCAAGAGAGAGGAACCTAGAAGAAGCAGCTCTACTAAAAAGTGAATCTGGACCTTTATTCAGCTTCTATCATGCTATAAGAATATATATCCACAAAATGAGAGCTGGTTCACATCGTTTCTTTTTTCAAACTTAAGCTGTGAAGCCCATTGTGATAATTATCTGCCTAGCAGCTGGGCTAGATTCCAAAAGGGACTCAAGAATAATATTATCTATTATGTTCCAGTTCTTTCTTTCAAAGTAGTAAAACACATCTGAGAATTACTCTTCTGTGGAAGGCAGTCAGTCAGTCTTGAGGGGCTGTCTCATATGGAAACACCTTCTAAGGACAGCAGCAGCCAGAGTCTATCTGGAGTGCTTTCCTCTATTACTCGTCTCGCGCTGATCCGACAGTGCTTGTGTAAAGGTAGCTATCTGAATTACAGTGAGGGGTACTTCACAGCTAGGAGCAAACCAAAATCAGAAGGGTGCAAAGACAGCTTCAAAATACCTGAGTCAGCACACTCTTGTGAGCTGCGGGTTCTGTGCCATAGCACTTCATAAAATTAAGTTTCACCAAATACACTTATACCAGAAAGCAAACACAAACAGTCCATTTGGTGAGACAGAACTGTATTTTTCTTATCATTCAAAATGCCAGTTAATTGAAATCAGGAGTAATCTTTCCCCAAAATCAATGATTCCCACCATTGCCCACTGCAGAGGTTCTGGAAATTCTCCTGAACATTTAAGTGTGGCTATTGCTTTAACACGATGCCAGTGCACATTCATCACTGAGCTTCTGCTGGTAAGAAACTCATCTAAATAAAGCCATTTTGAGGAAAAAACATTTCCCACTCATCCAGTCATACAGTTTGCTACATTTGCAGCAATTTTGCAAACCCTTCTTGTTCATATTAAAAGCAAACATTTGGATTAATTTTAACTAATACTTGTACAGAGAAAAGTGCTAGACAATCCTAACACACTCGTTTTTGAACGTTTTAAATGTTTTATATTTTAAACGTACTTCTGTAAGACTATCATAAAAAATGCAAGTTCATAGCTAACAAGAATCTCATGAAAATTGGTATGCCTAGATCTTAAATGTAGGGAGTTTGTTAATTTTATAACTATTCATCATTTCATTATTATTAAACTCCCCAGTAAATCTTCCCTACAGTCTCGTTTCAGAAAAAAATAAAAGCAAAAAAAATCTTCCTAAGAAAAAACTTTAAGCTATCTGAATGCCTGATCATCTGCCAAAATTCTACTGCTAAAGCTACCATTCAGAGTTATACTGAAAAAAGCAGCTGAGTAGAAGAGAATAGACCTGCGACTGCTTTGAGGCATTTTCCAGTCTTTCTATGTGCTTGTCCACAACTTGTATGAGGCTTAAATCTCTGGTAAAAGAGTAACTATCTAGCGCTACTGTACAAATGAGCATACTTTGACTTTTGATATTATGGGCAAGAAATCTTTCTTACATTCTATTCTTTTCTCTTTTGTTGCTAAAAAAATTTCCAAGGAGTCATTAAAACTTGGCAGGGTGGCAAGGTATTACAAGAGGACAGAGAAAACATGCTGTGCACAGCACAGTCTGTTTCTCACAGTCAGAAATGAGGGTCAGTTGGAGTGAAAAGAACTGTAAGCTCCAAGGGAAGATTTAGGTGAAAGTAAGTAAGTAAGGCTTTTTATCATTTTCACCCTTTTCTCTAGATGCTTTGAGCCTTCGGGGGAAGGAAAAAAAAACCAACAGTGTTTGAAGTTGTTGTTTCTGAGTAAATATAATCAACTGCACAGTTCCTGGGAGTTAAAGAACTGACAGGTACCAACTTCAGCTGGATTGATCAGACGAGCACAAATTGAAAAGAGACCCAGTGCTAGAACAAGCAGGTCACATCATTTCATCCTCAGTGAGATGTCAAATGTCAGGCCCATCACTGGAGACAAGAAGAACTATGTGAACACATAGTATACATGCAATTCACCTTTTCTAGTCTCCAAGAATTAGTTCAGTCCAATGGCTCCCATCTCAAACACCACATGCAGAGATGGCCTGCACTGCCCACAAGTTTCACAGCCACTGCTGGTTTAAGCTGAGACACTGCGCTCTGAGGCTTACCATGCCTTTCCCTACCATTCAACACACCCACCCCACCCCCCAGTATCTATTATTCCCTATTATTATAGGGAAGGCATCCTCCAAATTCAGACTATCCTCAACTGTGGCCTAACATTCACCCATCTTAAGTAAAAGAAAAGAGAAGTACTCGCTCTCTTCTCCTTTATCTTTCTTGCTTAGACCTTTCCTTAGCTCAAAGGGAAGCAGAAATTCTTTGTATAAAGCAACATTCACACTGATGAGTGATAGTTGTTTGGGTAGCTTATTTCACAGCTTATTTAACCATAGATATATTTGAGTCATTCTAACACAACTACATCACCTACAGCTCGATAAATGCCTGAAGCAACTGGAGTAATTACAAAAATTCTAATCAGGGACTACAGCCCAGACCTTGTGCATTAGAGGTGCGTGGTACACACATTGCCCCAAGGGACCAGACCTGAGAGGCTGTCTGTCCGGAAAAACCATTCCAGGAGCCAGCAGCATGCATCGGGTCCAGCTGGAGCACATGGCAAACCACTTCATGCTACATATGTTTTTGAAAACAGCAGCAGTACACACATGGGAAAAATACGGGCTTTTTAATAACTCTGCTTTATAGACAGAAGAAATAATAATGCTAGTTTCTTCCAGCTGTCCACTAAGACAGCTGAGTTCATAAACAAAAAGTTCATAATCTACGTGTAATAGATTTTGCTTCCTCAGGCAACGCAGTGCTATGGAATTGTTTAAAATGGACTTTTCTCTGTGTAATCAATAAAGCTTTCACAGAAAGATTGGTTCTGTTCCAAAGACATTTTTAGCTGCTTGCACAGGACTCCCGAACACCAAATAAGTCTTTAATCAATTTCTACCTTATAACTCTCTCCCATTTCTTTATAACCCCTCCTCCAAGTACACTGAGTTTAATGGTGAAAGATTTATTTAAATCACAAATCTAAAGAAAAATTTCAACTCATAGTTTGTAACCCAAATTGACACTACATGCAACTTAAGTTTTACTGACAGAAAAAGACATATTTTATAGTGTATTTCATTATTTCCTCATTTTAAAATGTGTGCAGGGAGTATTCTGCAGGTAAAGACTTACAATGATGTTCAACATAAGTAGAACTTAAAATATATCCCATAACGACATACATATTTTCAAAGAGTACACATGAAAGTATCAGCTTTTCCCTCTGAGAGCAAAATGCAGGTTAGCCTCAGTTTCCAGCTTGCATTGGGTAGTTAAAGCACGTTTAGCCTGTACCTGACTAACACAGAAATTCACAGTGCCAGAATGCAACTAAGTCACTTCGTTCTTAGTACTGAATAATGCAAAGCAATAGTACAGCAACTGGACAGTATGTCCAGGTTCCGCATGATTTTTAACCTCCTAACAGCCATTGAGGTGTTTGGGGTTTTTTAACTTTACATAGATTTCCATTAAAAACTGGAGGTTTAAATGGTTAACATAACCAAAATCGGAATATCTGCATTCTTATCGGAACAGATGTACACAGAATTCTCGCTTTTGGTCTTTATCATAAAATTTAATCTTTCACCATAATCACAAGGCAGAAATTTGATTAGGCATGCAAAACCTAAAATTATAGAAACTTAATTTGGGCTTTTGTATACACTAAAATTGTAATCAATATAGATGGAAATTCACTACTCATTCACCCGCATCAGTGTTTACCCACTCATTATGGATAATGAGTGGTGTTTACCCACTCATAATGACCATAAACATTGCCATGTGTAATCCAGTGGTCAGGCACACAGCACAGATTTACCTGTATTTTTCTTAAGTTACACAAATTTTTTTCCATACACCTCAGAATAATTCATCTGACTTCACATGATCTCCCCAGGTTTCTCTTGCCATAGCAGAGTGCTTGACTGTTCTCCTGGGATCTTTTTATGGAACGGACCCCTTCATAAACTAATCCCTTGCTCACAGTTGGAAGAGCCTTGACTCACTGTTAGCCTTTCCTCAGAAAGATTTTCCACAGGGCAAAGGCTTAAAAGATGAGACAGAAATACATATTTTGATTAGGGTTACAAGACAAACTTGCTTTTGTCTGGTTCTGTGAATAATTCAGTAAGAGGCAAACTCCACTACTTTTGCGTGGTTCTTAGCACATGGAAGCACCGACTCCGAGAAACACATCGACAGCACGCCTTGGCAAAGGCCATGAAATAAAAAGAATACCACAACATACAATGCCAATCTGAAGAACAGCACCTCAATATGCTCTGTGATAAGATGACAAGCTTAGTGCAGATAAAAGGGTAAAGAGCGGGGGTCTCTCCGCTCTCCTTTGGTCTTCTTCAGGGTAAAGGATTGAAAGAAAGATTCTGGAGAGAAACAAAACTCTCCCAGCCCCATAGGTAGGCTTTTTCACCATGGAGGTACCATTTAGTCATGAAATAAGCATTTTTATAATTCAGTACTTTCAGTGCTTTTACTATAGTCCATACCACTGCAGTGAAGGCCACCTCAGGGATCAAAATTCCACTGTGCTACACGTCAGTGTACAACAGAACAAAAGACAGCTCCCAAATCCCCTGCGCTTGCCCGTTTTCCTAGTCCACATCCACTTTCTTCCCCACTAAAATCAAACTGAATACACTGCTATAAGGAGGTTTTACTCTCAAGAATTCTTTTCCTCTGCTGAAATAGTTTTGCTAAATTTCACCTAGAGAAAATGGTCCAATACAGAATTTAGATGTCTTATCCCTCATTCCATAATGCTGATAACTGCCATAAAAGGCTGACTTCACTACTTTTATATTGAAAAGGGAAGTTTGATAGTGCTACGACTAGTTAATGTGTTAATATAACATTTGGCTTTCCTCATATGCCAGCCGCTTTCTCTAATAGAACTACAGCAACAGAAATATCGAGCAGTCATTTGTATACGGTATTCAGTTTCATTTCAGGAACTGAAAACTTGTCTGAATGTGAAGAAAAACTGCCTAGAGGCTCAATCCCACAAGGTGCTAAGTGCCCACAGCCCTCAGAGAAATCATCTATATTCTGAGATTTTTAACCTGTTCTTATTCAAGCAAACTTCTCTTGACTTCTCTTGCAGGAGGAGTTTGCACAAATGAGGAATAAGGAATGATACAGGCTTGTTTGCAGATGGAAGCCACTATGAGATAAATTAGGGAGTGAATTCCAAGTCTTACAGCTGTTCTCCACTAACACCCAACATGGCCACATTTAGTCCATACAAAAATATTCCCAGTGTGGAATTAGAGTGCCCACAGGGGAGCTACTGTAGAATTGCCATTCTGGATTACTCTGAAAAAGAAGCACAAGAATTTTGCATGCAATGGGAACTGGGGCTGCTCAGTGTGTTTTACAGCTAGATCTCAAACACCATTCACTTTACCCACGGAAGTGGCAAAAGGATGCCAAGGAGGCTTTGCTTTGCCAAGCAAAGATAATCTGGCTCCAATGCCAGTTGCCTAAGGCTGTTTCAGAGACAAGAGAATTCTTTTTTCTTTTTTTTTAAGGTATGAGCATAATTAATTTCAGCATTTACAAGTAAGTATTACAGAGATGGTAGAAGTAGGCTAGATAGATAAAAGCAGACAGAATCAAGAAATAAGCAACAAAATCCAAGGCCTCACATATGGGTGCATCCATGCATTAATTAAATTATATTCCAAATAGCACCTTTGAGATTAACCATGTTAAAGGAAGTATTAGGCAATTTTCATTAACAACAGTCAATGACTGGTTATCTCGTATTTCCGATTTCCTGATATTTAACATCTGTGAGCTTTGATTGTCTCATTACCTTCCCCTGCCTAGCACATATTCTTGACCTCCCACTTTGAACTCAGAGGATCTCAGAAAAGATTAATTTTTTTTTTCTGTCTGCAGAGGAACTAGTAAAATTGTATACAGTCTGCTCTGAGAGACAACGGTAACTTGAAGAGCTCTACTCTTTTTTTTTTTACCTCTGAGAAGATGTGAAAGTTGGTCAGCCTGGTCACAGGACAGAAAACAGACTATCGCATCCTTAGAACTTACATATTAAGAAGGCAAAATATCTGGCTTATTGTAAAGGTGAAGAGATCGCTAACCGGAAGAGTTAGCAGAAATTAAAACGTGGACTTTTATTTATTTACATAGGTTGAATCCAAGAGAGTACTTGTACGTACAGTATAACATGACAGGAGTCTGACCTGTTGCATTAGCTAGATACTACGGCAATCTAAGTTATAGTAGCATCTTATGTGGGTTTCCTAAGACTGCTTCTCCTGACATAAAAAAAAGAAACAACTATCAGGCAGACATACAGCATTTAATATCCCAAATAAGTTAATTTAGCCTTTCCCCTCCTACTGCAGTGTCAATCTATCACATTACTGACATCTGCAGCAGAGTGCATGGCTACCTGTCCATTTGGTGGTGAAAAAGTAAAATGACCTAGAGTAGTAGTTTAAATTTATTTCAACTATTGATTTCAAAATCAATTTCAACGCTCAGGAGGTGGTATCTGTAGCTAAGACACCTTGGTAGCAAGTTTTTGCACTCTACCGTTAAGTATCTACTGTCCCTTCTGTTTCAAATGTCACCATTACTGCGTTTATTTTTTGCTGAATTAATAGCAATAGCATTGCATTTTACTGCAGTATGTCAGAACAATTAAAATGCCGGCACTCGTGGCTATCTGTATTCTCCATGACAATCAAGTTACTGCAGATTCATTAAACAGCAATGAAAAAAATTATCTTTGGGGTGCTGATTTGCCATAAAAAGACGACTGTAACTGATCCACATCAGGTATCTGACTGATGAACTCCGCCTCACTAACTCTGTACATATACAAGTGAATGGATAAGCATTTACCTCAGTTATACTGAGGGATCTGGCATCTAGTTACTTGCATTCCTGAATTTATCCAGCTAACCTTTCCTAGTGCCAGGCCATAGCCTTCCTGAGCAGAGCTCTCTCTTCAATCAAGAGCACTTGCTAAGCTTATTTCTATGGAGTGTCTTTTCACCTAAACTTAAGAGTATCTTGCAACTTGCCTACTACATGACCTAACCTAGTTGCGCCTTTTTTTCTGGAGTCTCTTATCTGGTCCTCTGCTCTTCAGTTTTCTGCATCTACTTACTACCACCTCGTAATTCCAAACTGGTTGTGGTACTTTGCATAAACAGCTCTCTCTGGTGGGGACCTTTAAATTGCACCTGAATTAAGCCATTCAGAGTATTTTACTTCCCATTTTTTAACACTTTGTTTTAATCTGTAACATATTCTCTGCATATTCCCTACCAGAGACTCGTTTTGCCTTATTTTTCCATTGCCTAATGCATTTTATATGTATTTTTTTAAAATTATTTTTTTACAGTCCAAAAAAATGCAATGGTAGTGAATACCGAAACAAAAGCAAATATTTATGAGAAACGTTGGCCAAGGAACACTCCTACAAAGACAGATATGGTTATTATATGTTAAATCATAAACTGCTTGAGAATCAAACATAAGATGCTTATACTGAAAAAGGACAAATGCTACACTTGATTATATTAACAGTAACAGCATGTGTCAAACCAGTACAGAAATCCTTCTGCTCTGCTAGCGATGCTCAAGCTTCAACAGCAGGACTGATTGGATTCAATTTGGGACACGACATTTTAAAAAGACAAATTGAAAACCAAGCAGATGAGAACAACAAAGATAACAAAAATGGCTCAAATAATTATTCAGAAGGGTTTATGTTTTGCATTCTTTTCACATGGATAAAGAAAACAGAGCTTGAGAAATATCCCTAAAAGAAAGATGGAGTCAAAAAAGGCAGTTTCCTCCAATACTAAAATTGCTGTGTTTATTGCTTTCTGTTTAATAATCTGAGTGAAGGAAGGAAAGATGAACAGGCAGAAAAGTGAGGTTATCTTCCCATTTGTTATGACACAACATCAAATAAAGATGTGATAACTATGGAAGGTGAAGAGGTATGGACTAAAGGCAGTCTGAATGCATGATACATGAGTATTTTCGTGTGTATACTGTGGTGAGATCTGTATGTTCCAGGGTTGGTAAGTGAGCACCTATTCACTATTTAGTTACCTATCCTCGCTATATATCTGAACACACTGCTGAGTAAAAGGCCTTTCATTTCCTGAAAGGGCACAATTTCTCTTCCAGTAATTTCAAGTTCTTGTATAATGTTCAACACTATGATTAAAATTTTATAGAAAATTAATTTCCTTCAAAAAAATAAAAAATAAAGCCAGAACACTTCTTTTTCTCCTCCCTCCTTTCCCTAGAAACATTTGCAGAAGAAAAATAAAATTTAAAAAAAAGAAGAAAGGAATCCAATGCTAGTGAAATTAGACCCTGAATGTTTCATCTTGCCAGCCACCCATCTGGAAAGCCTTCTTAAATTCAGTTTTAATAAAGTCAGAAAAGTACTTCCGAGTACAGGGACTTGAAATCTTGAATTTAATTAAACATTATATAGCAAATTAGTTCAGTGCGTCTCCGTTGTATCCTGTGTAGTCCATATTCAAGAGGACACTTCTGTTTTCTGTATTAACACAGTGTCCTAAGCACTCCATGTTTTACTGTCTCAACATGCCCTGCAGTCAAGAACCGATAATAACATGACCAACCAAGGTCAGTCATTCTGCTCAGGATGGAAGGACTCTTCTCTTCTGGTACCATAGGTACCATTTGCAGATGCTCTTTAGAGAGCTAGTGAGGAATTCAGGCTGTGAGGTCTCCACGGTCTGAATCTCTGCAAGAAAATTAATTGCAGTAGGGAGGAGAGATAACAGCAACAGATCACTCAGAAGCTGTATTTCTGGAGAAGGTTTAGTGCCAAGGGCATTTTCAGAGACTTCAGCTACCAAACTTCGTATGTTCCTAGTAAATGTCCAAAAAAATGAGATTTTTCAGAGACTAGTGACTTGATAGGCAAATTTCATAAAGATGGAAAAAACTCATCCCAGGCAAAAGACAGTTCCTCTGATCTCAAGCCTCTGCTCCACCACACAGAGGATATGAGATCATTTGGATTAAATGGTTATATGATTTTATTAGCATGGGTAATAAGAATTTTTCCTTAACTCAGTTTCAGAAAATGGCTGAGCTGTTTTAGCTGAAATAGCAGGAAAAAGATATCTAAAAGAGACACTCTATATGTGGTGGGGAAAGGAGGGAAGGTCACATGCATTTTAAAGCTACAAAATTACCTGAAAATAAGGTCTTACAGCAAAAAGCAATGGGGGACTATGACAATAAGAAGCACTATCAAGTACACCTCTCATATCTATGGAATAACAATTGCCTGAGGTAAATATAACCACTTACAATCTTTTCAAACTTAAATGCTGAAAGAAAGTAGTCTAAACTGAGTGTAAATCTAACTTCAGGTTTAAAAACATTGGCCCAGAGGTAGCAATATTCAGTACTGGTTTTTGGGGAATTTGGTGGCTTTTTTTTATTAAATACATGGATGCAAGACTAGTATCTATTTTGAAATCCATTTTTTGAGATAACTATCATTTAAATTCTGATTTTCATATTATTTATGTGCAAACTACCATGGAAAAGATGTTTTCAGGTCTGGCAAAAGAAACTCTTACCTAATGCTGTATGCAAGTCGCCCTCTCCCCACCCAGGTCCCCACACACAGACACTTACACGATGCTCCCTTTCTTCCTTCTGCTACCAGAGGGGACAAGAACATTATGGAGTGATCATACTCAGACTAACAATAGTAACAGAGGTTTATTGCTTCTGAGGAGTCTACTCCTCCAGCACTAAATTGTTTTAAAATAAACAGATAATGAAAACAGGAATACCATGCCATAAATCTGTCATACCTAAAACAAAGTAACCACCTGGTAATTCATGCATGTCTATTCGGTGCTGACACTGTAAACAACTGGATCATGAATGTTTGTATTCATAATGGCCAAGAGCAGACATGTAGCTCTAATGCATCATATAGTCTAATGAATAAATGCCTGTCTGCAGGGCCCGAAAGTGAGTCTCAAAACACAGAAAAATTGCTCATAAAAGGTTAAATATATATAGTAAGAAAACCTAAAACAAGAAATTGACAATTACTTCGCAAAATATAAAACCTTTCAGGTGCTGTGTAACCTCACACTTGGACAATTTTTGCAATTACTTCACTGCTCTTTTTTGAAGACTTGCAAATTTAGCCACTATTAATGGTTAGAAATGTACTTCTCATCTTCAGAGTAGATTTATCTATGGCTAGTTGAAACATATTTGTATGTGTCTTCTACCTCTTTAGTGTTCACAGTTTTGATGCATTTTAAATATGTATATAATATCATCTGTCAGTCTCCCTTGTGTCTAAGCCTGTCAAGCACTGTCCTCCTTCTACTACACATTTTTCATTCCCTTCTAGGCCTTCTGCATCTCTCCAGCCCCCATCTTACTTGAATGGGTGACCCAGATTGCATATGGCTTCCCAAGTGAGACTGCACCAATCTTGTGCAATAGCATATTTTTCTGTTGGAAATACCTTGCTGGGCACATTCTACAATCACATCTGCCTCTTCTGTGCTGTTGTGTCTTGTTGGTCTCTTGCAGCCATTCTGACATTTATAGCAGGTCCTTCTCCTTCTCTATCATTTCCTCCAGATCATCTATCCAGTTTTTAATGTAAATTCTTGTTACCTGTCACCAAGAAAATATTGCATAGTTTTATGAATCCCATTATTTTAGTTTTGAAGATAATCCAGTTTTCTATTTGATCGACCACATCCCTGATTTTATTATCTTTTTATTTATATAGATTAAAATATACTTGAAAATTTGTTTTAATCATCTTTGTAAAATCTAACTTCGTTTACCTTTTGTCAAATCTGGTTTTATCCCTGTATTTCTTGATCTCCAAAGTATGACCATTTTCTTCATCAATCCATTTGTTCTACTCTTTAGAGGCTCTTTTTCTTAAATCCCACATTATTCTGGAAATGATCTTTCTCTCATTGTTTTTAGAGCTCTCTCAACATTTTCCCTCCCTTTTCTCACACTTTTTATATACATTTGTAATACATTTTCCTCTTTTGACTCAAAGAAATTCCAGTCTCTCCCCATTCATATCCACCCAATTGACTTAACACTAAGAGCTCCTGTGAATCAAAATATGTCCTATTAAAACTGACAACTTCAATCACAGCTATCCTTTTGTCTATAATTTCTTCTCACTTAGAATGAATCAACTGAATACCTAATCTGGATTTTGCATACTTCTCTCTCTCCCTCCCATTTTCCTCCCCTGAACTACGCAAAACCTTCAACACATCTGTTACAGATGTTATACATACTATATATTCTTCATGAATTCACTAAGTGCCTCCATTTTGTCCCATAGCGTCCTTGAATTAAAAAGCAGACTCTTGTTCCTGATGACACTGTTGGGACTAGCTCTAGCTGTTTTCCGCCCACTCTGCTATTTATCTGACTACCATTCATTAACAGAAGGTGCTGTTTTCACATTGCTCTATCTCCTATCCAGTAATATTTCATTATCTACTGTCATAAAGTCATTTGCCAATTTTTCCTTTACAAACAGATATAGAAATTAGTAAAAGCCTTTCCCAGTCACCAGACTTTATAGCCTAAACATCCCCCATCACTGACAAGCTTCCAAGGTTTTCATAGGGTACCCTTGGCAACTCTATCTCCAGAAAGAAAATCCTCCAAAAGGGAAGTCTCTTTCCATGAATGCGTCTCAATGGTTGAATATCCTAAATCCTTGGTTATTGCAACAGCTCTTTCCAACCTTACTTTGACAGTTAAGGTTATACCACCAAACAGAAAACGGATCAGGTAAGAGAAGTGTTTTGTAAATAAGAGAATTAGTATCCTGGTGATGATTTATCAGAAGAGGGAAATCTTTGAAGTTGTAAGATCTGTTTTGCTTTGTCTACAACTAAGCTAAGTCATTGCAAGCCGTTAAAAGTTTTACTGTTATTTTTCTGCTTTGTAATATACGTCAGGTTTAAGACAATCCGTGCAGTAGAGAGAATATGAGGAAAGTCATCCCAAACATGGCACATATCCCCCAGTCCATACGCAAAGACAGATCATTTCTCAAAGCTGACATCTAGTCACAGAAATAGTGACGTGGGGCCACGCACAAGAGCAGAGGCCTGCGGCTCATGAATACATTGATTAAGCGAAAGTCACAGTTCAAAGTGACATTTACAAATAAACCAACAAACTCCAGGCTACTTTATCTAGAACAATCCTACATTATTCTGCATTTTCAAACCACTGTATCTAGTAATAAAGGACAGACACAGTTTAAGCTACCCTTAACTGCACAATGAATTATGAAATACCCACAAGATAATACTTAGCCCTAGCCCTGCAGTACTGACAGCACTATTTAGGCTAGATAGTGGTTCTTCAACAGCTAAATTATGCTTTTTCCATGTGTACATGCATTTGCACAAGCACTAGATGTTTCTTATTGAAATTACCGAAAATAATAATAATAAACAATATCGCTAGTTTTAAAAAGTTAATTTCACTTAGTTCTTGCAATAACACATGCACTATAAAGAGAAAACAGACATAAAATTAATGCAAAACATGAAAGTTATTTATTTCTCTTGGTTTAGTTTATAGTTGAAAATAATTTTATCCATGAAAAAAACTGATTTGGTTTTCACTAGAATTTTGAAAGCCAGCAAGAAGAGCAGAGAAAAAGACCTTAGCAACAAAGCAAAATTATACTACAAGAAGATGATTCCAACAGCCTTTCCTGTGAATACACCAATCTCTTTACATGATTATTCCATTATCAGAGAAAATAATGTTGCTAGGTTCCTTTACCGCTAAATTGAACTTACACTGATTTCTTCCTTAGTGATGTCAATAATAGAGTCTGGTCTGATTACTCATGAATACTTTACTCTTCCCCTTTAAAGAAAACAAATATAATTTTAAAATATTTCTACAAGCCAATACAGATAAAATATAAACTCTTTTTACACAAGTGTTTAACATAAGCAAGGAAAATTCTGCTAGTGCTAGATACAGTATTTTCATACACACAGCAGGTAAACAGAATCAAATGCATCTCTGAAATTAGAACAGCAACAGCTGGAAAATGTCCAAAGATTTGCACTCCTCCTTGCTGTATCCATGGGTTTGAACTGTGTGTACTAGTTTTGGAAAACATTTTTCTCCATTATTATTTAGTTCTCTCCTCATCACTACTCACCATTATTCATTCCTGTGTGTTGACTACAACCTCTATTACAAACTGTCTGGTATAATGGCCATCTTTGCATTATTCATCTCTGTTGATTATTTCCATCTTAAGATATTACTGCAACAAAATATACAAACTGACGGAAGAGGCAAATACGAAGAAACAAGCGACACACTAGAACCTGAGGCTCATTAAGGAATGTGCATGCTTTGATGAAATCCTGTTCTCATTAAGTGACAGAAAGCTACAAAAGTTAAGTCACTTCTGGTTTAACCATCTCTTGGGACACATATGAATGACCTTGCTTAATGACACACTACTACCTCCCAATTTCTGGACTTAGCACATTACTAGCCCTGTTCTAATACTCCAATCTGACTGGCCCTCATTTTTTTTTTCTTTGCTCCCTTTCCCATCCCCTGTTCCCCCTCCATATCAGTAGAAGTCTCACAGGCACATATGTATGTCCTACATACACAGGAGCAGCTGTTCCATACTTCTCATGCACTTCTTGAGATAAAGAAACCAGAATTGCACACATCATTCTAGGTGTAGGCATGAATTTTCATATTCTCTATTCCTTTCCGAATAACCCTTAATGCTTGATTGGCATTTTCACCTTTAATCCGTGAAGTTAATTAAAGGAAACAAAAACCAAAGTGCAGTAAAGACATTCGTAATAGAACATTTTAGAGAACTGCTAAGCAGTCATTTCAAAATTCAATTCTTTAATCACAATTCAAGACTCTAGAGCTGTCAGCAGTCACAAATGTTTTGGAAATGGATGACAAGATGGTACACTATCAACAGCTATTGTCCTATATTGCAAAAACAACCACAATTTATTTCAGAATGGCACAGCCAGCAGACAGAGGAAGGTTATTATATACTCAAGACAAAATAAGCCAAGTGTGCTTTCCTTGCTTGTTTTCAATTTGGCAGATTTTAAATCCTTCTGACAACAAAAGATAAGCTGAGCATCGAACTCAATTTGTGAAGTTGATAGTAGCATTATTTACAAGCAAAGGAATAAGGTTAACTGGTTATCTGTATGTTATCCCATAATTTTTTCAAGCTAATTGGGATAAAGGCTTCTAGAAAAAAAAATACTGAAAGAGGGCAGAGCTTGTTTGGTTTTAGCTTTAAAATCTTCTCTGTCCCACAGAGAATGACCAACCCTGTTTTCCTGGAGAATAGTCCAAAACTTTCCTCTGTGGTAGCTATAATTTGCCCTATAATGTACAAATTTAAAGCCAGAAGTATATGTATAGGAATTTAAATCTAATGTCTCTCCATAGATGAAGCAAGAAAATGGTGTGACTTTATTATTCAAATGAATGTCAATAGGTAATATCTTTGTATAGATCCAGGTACATTTTCTGGCAGACTAAAATAATTTGACCGCAAAAGACCTTTAAAATTAACCTACAGTTACTTCTGCACTAATGAAAGAGCTGCCTCTCCAAGGCAGTTATTTTCATTAAATTCTTAGCTCTCAAATAAATACGTTTTCCAATACAGAATGAGAGCTTCAGTGCCAAGAAATCTACCTCAATTTGACTGAAAAGAATGTTTTCTAAAGATTTACACTTGATTCTTTCTAGAACTATCCACATTTTTCATTGACTCAAATAGTATCTTTTTTGCTATTGTGAGAATTGACAATGGTGTAAGGGTCAGATTTTAAGCCACGGAAACCGAGCAGTCTAGGCTTAGTTTCTTAGGAGAACTTACATCTGAGATAAGAAATAGCCACAACTGATGAACTTTGCCTGCTTCTTCTTAGCCCATTTTGCACAAAACCACAGATAGAAACTTTAACTTCATTCCAGGCAAAGGAAACTTTTCATCTATTTTAATAGGGCCAGGATTCCACCTACACATTTTCACTTAACAGACATTCTGCAGAGCCCTCCAAATAAACCTAATTACATTCTACACTTGGAAAATGCCAGGACAGAATAGTTAAGAATTAGAATAGCCACTTTCATACTTAAAAAGCACCATCAATCGGTACAAAGCCTTACTGATGCAAAAGTCACATTCCCTGATGCAAAAGAAGAGCTAATGCTCTGTTCTAAAATTGGTTATAGGACTTATTCATCACCAGAGAGCTCTACTGGATTCAGGTGAATGCACTTAGCTACAAATATTTTCCCTAATACAGTTCCCAATATGGAACTTCAGTGTAGCAAAGCAAGGGAATTTCAGGATAAGCTTTAAAAAAGAAAGATTAAACATTTGGCACACAACGTGTGAGAAACCATTTCAAATACAGAGGAAAAATATTATTGCTGACCACTCTTCAAAAAATAATTAGATAGTACAAAAAACCACATTAAACTTCTATCAGGGCATAGCTGGGACCATTGTAAGGCAAGCACAAACACCGTGTGTTGTGGCAGAAGGGGGAAGGCTTTAAAAGAGAGGTGGGGAAACAATTGGAATTGATCAAGCTGGAGTTTGCCAGCTTAACTAGGGATAGGAAAATGGCCTATTTTTCTGGAGTTCACTGACTGTGCAAACTATTCGCTTGATAACATTGCCCATTTTTCTTGCTTTATGCACATTGATTTCCAGTCCACAAAGCTTTGGATGTTCTCATTTGTCTTCCAAGGGTAAATCTATCAGAAACATTGTTGTCCTCTCCTTTGAAGAAAAGGAAGAAGGAAGGAAGATTAACCAATGCTTCCCCCCCACAACATGTTGTGCAAAAGTGAATTAGAGAAACACACATTCATTACTGAAAGGAAGACAAGTGTGACATAGCTGAAGTTGGTTGTGTTTGGTTTTGGGTTTTGTTTTTTTTTTTTTTTTTTAATTAAGAAAAATTTAACAGTATTTTCAATTACATTGCAGAGTTCACCAATTTCAGTGGAAAATGTGACAACAGAAGAATGAAGGAAAAATGAAAAAAGAAGGAAATGTGGCAACAGCAAAAGAGGCACAAAAAGAGAAATTGGAAGTGCAACAAAGGCTAAATATAAGGGGAAAAAAATGCTGTTCTTTCTCCTTAAGCTGATTCTTTTGGCCTACTTTTATGTTGATATAAACTCACTGGTTATGTAAATTTCTACTTCAACGTAATTCTAATCAAACAGACAAATGACATACTATCATTTTTATTTATGTTTGTGTTTACTCTGATCTTCAATTGGGGTTTGTTCTCCACTGCCTTTAATACTACATTGCTGACATTGAAGAATAGTGAGCATAAGGCACACATTGCTTCTTAAATCCACAAACAGGTAAGGGTAGAAATAATTTTGTTCCCATAATTAAACAACGGACAGACAAAATTACCTTTAGGGACTGAATACTCATTAAAAACTCTATTACTGTTGACAAGCACGAGGGGCTTCATTACCCAAAACATCTTCGAAAATGTTAGCTTAACTAGAGGGTAGCAAACCCAACAAACTTCTGTTAATACCTCTCTTTTTTAATAATCTCTTTAAAAATACTTCTTTTTACGCTATTCATAAAGTGAATCACACTCACACACATTTAAAGAAGAAAATAGTACTCCCTCCGAGTATCCCAGGCACACAGCTTGTAATGCTATGTTTTCTTAGGAGACAAACTATATTTATGTAATTATGTGTATGTATCGACAAAATGTTCTCTCTGAAAAAGCTGTATAGTAGAACTGTGTCAGTTTAAAGACAGAAGAAAATGAAGAGAGCTGCCTGTCCATAATGGTAGAAAATCTTATCTTTTGTTTACTTTGGCTCTAGCAGGCAACACAATACTGAAACGGATTAATTTATAACTGGAGCATCAGAGAGCCACAGCTGTGAACAGAAAGTTCACAGCAAGCAGAAGTACCAGATTGCAACGAGCACACCTTACACGTTCTAGGCAGAACTCATCCAGACGTAAGGAAGAAAATCCAGAGGAGACCACTGGAGCACTCCTAGTCCTGTGCTCAGGAACAGCATGGATGGATTTTAATTTCTGAATGTAAGAATATACATTTCTTCATCAAACAGGGACCAGAAATACAAAGGTTTGAAAAATAAAACGTGAACTGAAAGTAATAGCAATGGCTCTGTGATGAAACCCTAAAATAAGTATTTATGACTACTGTCTCTTATTGTTAGTAGACTAAGCGATAGCACCGACAAGAAGGGAAGATGCAGCAGGTCATTTAGGCGGACTGTGCAAACACAATGTTCTCCTTTTGGTCCCTGTCCCACCCTCCTCTTTTTTTTTAATCACAGTAAATAAAAGGATCAACAGCAAGAGAGTGCAAGCCAACAAAATCTTAACACTTCTGTCTAAGCTCTAGAAAATACAATAGCACACAGTATAAAGCTCAGGAAGCGACAAACTTTAACAAGCAAGCATCTAAATTATTGTAGTAGAACTTCTAAGCAATTGTTTCATGAGTCTTTAAGTGTATTTTAAAGGTGAAAACACAGAAAACTGTCTTAAAGCATGAAAAAATTTTTCACAGCCATCTAAACTGTAATCTGATACTTAAAACAACAGTGAATAAATAGTTGGGATTCTTAAAGCTAAGCAGCATGGCTCTACTGAAACCACTACAGGTATCCCCAAGATCAGGGTTCACAACAATAATTTATAAAAAACTAAAATATGTTCATTTCCAACATACTGCACAGTCTGGTTTAATTCTTTTCTTTCATACTTGAAAGTCCTTTATCAAATACTTCACCAGATGAAGTCATGAGGGCTAAAATATTCAAGAGAAAAGACAAGGAAGAAAGGAAGTTTTGGAGTAAACAAGCCACCATCGGAAAACACCAGGGAGCTGTCAGTGACTGTTTTCCCAACTAAGCTTGGGTTCTCTTCTACCTCTCTTCAAACAGGCTCTCTAAATTACCATCACCTAATGCTTGAACCAGGTTACCTGGTTCTGAATCATCTGGCCGACAGTTCTTTCAATACCATTTTGATGAAGAGTTTTAAGAAAATTCTCATTACTCAAACTCTTCAGTGAAGTATCTTCATTTAAATATAGCAAACATATTTTTTGCTACCAGCCTACAGAACAAAATGATTAATTCTTTCAAGTCTTCTATGAGCACCATCTGGTCATTGTGATTGTTGCTATTTTACTTATCAACATGTTTTAACAATTTTTCTTTTGACAATTTAGTCTTTGACAGTGCCTTTTTGCCTGAGAACATGGGGTACTTTGTATTCTCACCACGTTTGTGTTACCCACAGAAAATGCTGGAAACTGTCAAGCAAGATGGAGAACATATCGACAAGCTTCGTGCAGGAAAGCAATTTCAGATGGTACTTTCTTGGAAGGAGGGGATGTTTTTTCAAGTTCAACAGTGGAGTGCTCTTTCCATAGATGTTGGGGTACCCCATTGAATGATTCCGAGAAGATATTTGCTGCTTACTGAATAAAACTTGCACTGAATGCAAAACAAAAAAGCTCTGGAATAGACGGGAACACCCAGATCAAAGTAGTCCTTTATGCTTAGGAGATTCCTATGTTCAAGAAATAATAAAAGAGAACTGTAGAAAATTAATTTTTAGTGAGATAAGTGACCCACCTGAAATACAAGAAGGTGAGGAAGGATAACTTAAGAAAATGCAAAACTGCAGTGGAATGCCCCGTTAAAAGAAGTTAAACTTGGGGTCGATGATAGGTATGAGCTAAAAAACATATAAAAATTGTTACAAGGTGACTTTGGGTTTTTTGGACAACATCAAATCAGGTCCTGTTCTGGTGTCTCCAGCCGAAATCTTCAGTTCATTCAAAACACTGACATTTATGCACTCCTAATCATACCTACAGATTCACAAGTATTAACCACCACCAGTTACAAAAAAGGGTTTTCAACTGATAGCTACTAGGAGGGAACACTTCTCATCTATGACATAAAACATGTTTTCTGTGAAAGCTGATTTTAATATAGTATATCGCATGATTTGGTCTTTAGCCAGATAATGACTATCAGGTATTTTAGAGAACTAAAACCAAAACCAGTTAATGCACTTGAAATTCGTAGCGAAACATTTTGAACAACTGCCTTCAAATGTAATTGTTCAGAAAACATCATTGAGGGAGAATTTACATATCATTTACCTGAAAATGTATTTATTCAAGAAATAATACATATGCACTTCATTTTTCATATTTGCATTATGAATCATTAAGCAGAGGAGCATGTAATCCTCAGTGTAATCAATGATAATTTACAGAAGGAATCACTGCGTGCCATTAATTATGATTAACTTTTTCTGGTACTTGGATCTCTACTTTGAACTAATATTTACCAGCAAGAGTCTGTGTCTACTAAAGATAATGTTTAAATTACATATTTCTAGCAAAATTTCCATACTACCAATCATCATCTACTGTTACCAAGCAACTTCCCATCAACAGGGAGGATCGTGAAAACATGTGAAGAACAATCTAGAAAACAGGGAATTAGGACTTGGTTCAAGCCTCTCAAACAATCTACTTTTTCAGCATCACAAGGCTTTGGAGCAAGACTTCACAATTTTTCTGAAGTGGTATCTTAAAAGTGCTGTGAAATAAAACCCACTGTTTTAAACTTGTTTGATTTGTCACATGACTTCATTAATCTCTTCCTGTTTGTATGATCAGCCAGACAATAGAACAATTCTTCTATTGTCTATAATCCCACCACATGATAAAGATGTACTGACAAGAAAGGAGTTTATTTTGTTTTTTTTTTTCTTTCTTTCTTTTGAATTTATCTGTCTGTTGAGACTGAATTTCACTAGATTCTAAGTGAACCCAGTCAAAGCGGTGCAAATCATGTCATGATAGGCTAAAATTTCTAAGCTAATACCCAGCCAAAACACCTAGCTCTAAAATAAACTTAGCAAAAAGCCCCAGCAATAGCATCTAGTATGGTTTCTAACAAGAGCATATCTAACTCGAACAACATTTTTGTTTCCTTCTTAGTAAAATAAAATTTAAAAAAAAAAAAAACAACCAACAAACAAACACCCACCCACCACGTGGCTATAATTTAACGTACACACACACACACTGGGAATGTCAGTGTACTCATTCAAATGCATGTGGGACCTCAGTGCTTCATAGCATTTGTGCGTGACCTTCAGGAAGAGAATATTTCTCTGCAATAAAACTGTAAAAAATTATACCTTCTTAAAGTTCTGATTGGAAAAAAAATTACATTTTAACTACATGAAAACAACTGGTTTAGATCTTCCTCTGGAAGATCTGGAAAAAGAAAAACGAAACCAATTGAAAAAAAAAACACGCAACATTTACACCTATCTTATAGGTGTATTTTAATATAATCACCCTTTGTTAAGCTGATTAAGCATAAATTGATTCTGTATTTCAGATATGGTTAATTCGCGTACTTCCTTTAAGTCTAGTCTCAAGATGATAAAAAAATTCTACTGTCCCTTTCTTATTCTCAGCACTGCTCAGAGGAATCCATGTGACATCTAGCCTGTAATAACCCCCAACATTAGCCCCAGGTCACCTTGCTGCCCACCACCAAGATGAAGACAGACATATTCCTTCAGATTGGGAGCATTTGATGTTAAGAACTTCCTAACTTATCTAATATATTCCTAACAACAGCCAAGCTAGACAGTGTTCTGAAAAAAGTGCACCGTTATTGATGGTCTTCTATTTTGTATAAAATCTTTAATAATCACTGGACAAACAATTCTCCACCTAGAAGCCAAAATATGCAGGGAAAAAAAAAATTTGCACCTCTGTCACCAGAAAATCCTGTAAATTTAATTTCAATACCAATTCAGCAGTTCTTTCCTTCAGTCCTTACTCAAGCCATTTTTCTACAAATATGAACAGTTTTGCCTGATAAGGTCTGCAAGATTTTAGCTCTTCTGCCTGCACACATTTTCTAGAAAACAAATATAATCAACCTAAAATGTCAAATTACTGATTTTGATAGCACATTGCTTGCACCAAATACACAGGTACCATTACAAAAGAGCCTTCTTAAGAACATATGTTTTAAAGAGAAAAGACTAAGGACTAAAAAGATACATATACCACATATTGAAATATCACACATATTCAAAGGCCAATAAAAAAGTGTTTAAAAAAGTCTAATGTAATCCTATACTTTTAATATGCAGGCACCTTCCAAGCCTTTTGTACTGTTACCAACTAGAATTCACAAGCCGCCTCTTTACCAAGCGCTCTGTTTCGGATACAAGACTCCTGTATTTCCCCATCTCCCCACCATTCCACATACAAAATTTTCTGGATGGCAATACCTTCGAAATGCATTAAGAGGTGCAACAGGAGTATGGTATGATACATAAGAGGCAAGAGTTTAGTCTACCCTAAAGAACACAGAAAAAAACCATTACTATAGCTGCTGTGCTTTCTTTCTGTCTTAGCTGCAAATTAGTTTTCTTTGCCAAGGTTCATTTTTAATCTTTGGGATATACTAGCATCTGGTTTTACTGAATACCTAAGATAAGCAACTGTCTCACATTTTCAGAGCTCAGAATTTTAACTACTTGAGTTTTATTTGCTTTATAAGTCTGAAATCACACGCATCTCCTACTCCTACTCGCAGCAGTCTGAGGATTAACATAAAAATTGACTTAAATAATTTCCATGCTGAATTTTTTCCAAGAGACGTTAGGAAATTAAAGCCAGAACTACACTGATGATATAAATTATCCAGGACTCCAGTCCTGAGCACAAGCACCTCCTGTGGTTCACGTAAAGGAATTTAGAAGATAATTGCTATCCTATTTTTCATTGTGCATTGAACTTTCAACCGCTTGAACATAATCAGCCTGATTATGCTTGAGCATTCAGTCAGTTAGTTAACTGCTTGAAAACAATCTGATCCAAACATTAGACACTGGTATAGGTGCAGATTGAAAACACTAGCAAATAATACAATTTTTATATGAATTTAACTTCTGTTCTGGAAAAAAACACTACAGAATGTGTAAAAAAAAAGCAAACAACAAAAAAACAACCCCAAAAAGACCCTCAAATTGTTTGAAAGAACCAGAAGGACTCAGCAATTTATGGTGAAGAGAGAAAGGGTTGAAGAGTATTTTGTTGAACGGATGCCCTTAGAACACAGCAAAGTGTAGACACATATTTTAGGTACTTGATCCTAGATCTCAAAACTCAACTGCTTAGAGGCATGTCTGTGCAGTCAAGGGCCAGATTTTCACTGTATTTAACCCAGCCGGAAACGTAAAGTATCATCTACAGTAATTTTTGTTTCTTGCTTCTCTGCTAAAGTCATAATTTAAGGAACCTAAAACGATCCTATATTGTGATCTCGGTATTATGAACCAGGAGGAAAAAAAGACCTAGTAAATGTATTGAGCCTTAAGGAAGGACTGTATATCTATTCACATAACCAGTTTCCTATCCTTCATGGTATCCTTTAGCAATGAGTTAAGACAAGAAAGGAGTTATTCTATTTTATACATGAGGAATAGAATCTTAGAGAGATTAACAGACTTGTCTGTTAATGACACAGTAAACATTTTAGTAATATCACTACAATAATACAGATCTTTTGACTGCTTCCTATTAACTTCATTTAACCTTTCCAAACATCATTTCCTTATCCATTTACCCTATCTATCTATTTCTAGCTGAAGATATAATAAAGTCTGTAATAGCCTTTCAGGTTTTGAGGAGGGTTCATATTGCTTCCTTAATTTTTAAAAGGAAAGGTAACATTTCAGAAAGGCTAGTACTAGGTCTATTAGATTAGAGGTAAGGTTGGAAGGATTCTTAACAGAAGTCTAGCAGTGCTGACGAGTTTGGACATGAAAAGCCAGAAGTGAGAAAATCCGGCCCATCCACATGAGGTTGCATTGTGGTTACTTCCTCCTTTGCAATATGGTGGAGAGCAAAGGAGGCTCGCTCTGTTAATCATCCCCCATCAACTGCTGGATATCCAGAAGGGACATTAACGGATATAAGCAAAACGTATTCAGGAACACCTGCAAGTTTGGGATCAGGCTTATCTAGGGACTACATTTCACTGCAAGGTTGCGCTGCTCACATGGCTGCACCATCTAACCCCAATAAGGATGTCTGGGCACATGAGAAGAGTTGATGTAACATTCATTTGTACTTCAGCTGAACGTAGATCTCTTGCCACATCAAAACATTATTCATTTAAACTACCTATGTGAGCGGGGTGGGAAGGAAGGGGTTGCAGATGCAGAATGCTCGTAAGATATAGCATTAGGTCAAAAAAACTACTCATTTTTTTGCCTCATGCTTCTAATAGAACCTGTACTGTTCCATTTAGCGAATAGCCATTGTGTTCAAAAGGGAAGCTTTCCTGTAACCTTCAAATGAGTAGTGGGCCAGTATTACAGAACTGAACACCTTCAGCAGTTATAAATAAACAATGAAATCTCCATGGTGCTCTGTCCTAAGAAAAGATTTCCTGATGAAAGTATTTGAGGGCAAAATACAGCCCCTAGTTTTCCCCTTTGGAATTAAAACTCTTTCTTCATAGGAACTTTAACACATAGAAATCAAAGTGAAAGGTTTTTTTTCCCCCCCTTTTCTTCAACATCAGGAAACTGGTACGTTCTGAAATTTCTTTGTGCAAATCCAGCTTTATAAACCAATTAGTTGGGGATTGTGGGCTGGAAGGGCAGATAATTAGATTTTCCTGTACCTTTTTCTTTTATGCATTCAGATATTTTTTTTTTTTGTCCTTTCAGCCTCAGATAAAACTATCTAAATTTCTGATAAATACAGTCTGGTTATAACAAAGAAACAGTAACAACACGTTCTCAGAATATCCTGGTTTGAGGTTTTCAGGATTTTGTTTGGTTGGGTTTTCATTTGGTTTGTTTTTTTGTTTTGTTTGGTGTTTGGGGTTTTTGTGGCTTGTTTGTTTGTTTGTTTTTGAGGGGGTGTGTTTGTTTTTATAAGGCAACCTTTTCTAATGGACATCTTGACTTTCACAACACATCCAGGGGATAAAAAAAGATGCTTGAAAAATAAGGCTGGCAGCCAGCTGCACAAGACTTATTTATAAATCTCTTATGGTCTTGTTTTCCAGCTATCCAGCCACATCATAGTTGGAATGCCTCCTGATGTTTTAGAGCAACTAGATATAAATACATACAAAGCCAGATGCCCAGGATGGCAGGAGTTTTACAAGCAACCAGCTGGGAAACTGTTCTGAAAGCCAGGGAGGAGAAAAAAAAAAAATAATTAAGTTTTCTTAGGCCTGCTAAAGCGTAAGGGTTACAGTGATGAGATGAATAACTGGCCTCTCTGACTCTACATGACACATCTCAGGATGCTAGCAGGGAACAGAGTAAGTTGAGGTGTACTCCATAATCTGGGGACCTACCATAGGGTGTTTCCAGCATGATAAACAGGAGAGTAGGCGATTCCACTGCATCTCCAGGGAAGAGAGCCAAGTACTACCATGACCTGGTAACTCTGACCTCTGGAGACCCTGCTCATTCACTGCCTCTCCCAGGCAAGGATTTATCATCAGTCTTTTGCACCAGTCCCACTTACACTCCCCATGATCCATTCAAGCAGGGAAAACCATTTGGACTATTCCAGAAGCACACAGCACTTCAACTAGGGCTAGAGGCTAACTTTTCTGGCTCAGTCTAAGACAAGAACGTTTTTCCCTCTACGCTAATAGGCCTTTTCTTGGAGTTTGGAATAAGAACCATCTTTTGTGCTTTCTGTCCGATATCTTTGGTCCCAAATGAAGAGAACTTTAACATGATGCTTCCAGCAACTAATGGGAAATTGAAGTTGCTGTGCTTATTCAAGCAGGTCCACTGGGGAGAGTTATCACGTTAAGAAAGAATGGATCATGCAGTGATCATCCCAAATCCATTTACAACCCAGACCAGCAATCTGAGAAGCTTTATCGTAATAATTCACAGAAAAACAATTAGGAGAGGCCTATAACAGACTGGAGTTACTACAGTGCCTATTTACAGTTTCACGGAAGGTAACAAATGTAAAGGGAAAGATCATGTTAGTCCCAGTAAGCTAGCTCTACTTGCCTAGTTAAACTCCTTAAAGGAATTAAAGACTCATAGTAAGAAGAGTAGGACCAAGGTAATGTGATTTTGTTAGCCAGTTGGTTGAATATTGAATCATACAAGTAACTGACACAGTGATTTCTAATCATTTTGGCTACTTGGATTCTGAAACAGAGATAGAAAGACAAAATGAATACACTGAAAACTTTATCCTCATAGTAATTAACTACACTCTGTGTGGATAAACTTCTTAAAATAAATCTCTTCATCTACTGCAAAAGCAAGGCACCAGTTACAAGAATGGACTTTGGTCATTTTCTTAAATAAATAAATATATACATTAAAAATTTTTTTAAGGGCGTTAAAAAATCAGAGCTGTGGTTCACTGCTACCTGTCACACAACATTAACAAGCCTGACAGCTTGGGTTTCTATAAGATATACATGGGGGCTGAGCAGTAAGTTTATGGTTGCTTTATGTTATCAACAAAAAGCAAAACATTTGAGACTATTGAAATATATCATATGAATTAGTCAAAGCTCATAGATGCTGCTAACAGTCCTCAAAAAGAAAAGACAGGCACTGAAGTGCTCCTTCTGTTCAATGGGGTAGCAACAGCAACAGATGAACTGTAACTGGAGCATGATTAAGCCACCTGATAATCAGAAGCAATGTTTTACTAAACCAGTGGTGAAAAAGCAAATGCTGACCTCAGTGTTTACCAAGCATGGAAAAAAGAGGCCTTGTCGGGTTATCTATGGGACTTTGATGAAAACATCTACTGTTGTGCTGAGACAAGGTTCTTTGGTCTGCATTAGAAAATGGGATGCACGTTGTTAAAGATCTTCCTGTCCCTGTACGGGGGACAAAAGAACGAGTCGTGGTTCTGTTCTGCTGTAACCTCTCTGATAGGGGTAAGTTGTGCTTCTGCTCCAGGAAAATAAAAAAAACACACCAGTATTTTGCCAGGGTTCATAATCTACCTGAGGAATACAGAAACAATTAATTTATCAGAATGAATGCTGCTGTGTTAAAGGACTAATTCAGAGATGATGAAATTCTGCCAAAGAGAATGTCCTTGTGTGTGAGAGAAAACACTAAACCTTTCCCTTTTCCAGAGTAAGAAATTCTCTCACATAAAAGATAGCTCATCATTAGATTTCATGAAAGCTTTCAACATCAGACCCAGCAAAAGCAAATGTTCTGGAAACCTTAACAATTCTGCTAATGATTTTTTGAAATAGATGTGCACTCATGCCAAACTGACATCACCATAACAATGGGGTCTAATAGTCACATGCATAAATGGAGAGTTAAATGCTGACACGGTCATTTGTGCATGCCCCAGCATGGCAACATGAAGTTGCATTAATTGCATGACCGCATTAGGGTTCTTTCACAGTTTTTGGAGGGGGAGGAAAAGAAGAAAAATAAAAGAGAGTTACTAAGCATTACAAACAACAGGTACCAATTAGCATAATCAGGCATATTGTTTCATAGGCTCATTTTAACTTTTTTTCCATAGAAGTGTGGCAATGACTGTTCTTCTAAACTTACTCACATTATGTTCAGTACAGCATTGCCATCTAGATTTACTACCTTAGATATATTCCAGCACCAGTTTTCAGCCTAAGATAAAAGTGTAAAGTGGATTTAAGATTGCCAAAACATTTTCCTGAACTAAACTAAGTAAGACCATCTTTTGCCTAAGTTTTCTATTTCAGTGATTCCATCTGACAAGAAAGCAAAGGCGTGCAAAAGAAGGTAGGTAACGTGATGCCGTCAGTGGTAAGGATCAGAATGAGGTGCGTTGGGTACGTATCCAGCGTGGGAAACCAGGCAGAACAGGAAGAGCTGTGATTGCCGTAAAACGTAACCCTTGATATAAATGCATGTCACCAGTGAACACAGCTGGAAAAGCTCTGAATATACTTGACCTGCAATGTTCTGCTTTAATAGCTAGGCTTGATCTGGGAGCACTACTAACATTGTAATTGGAGCATTAATAACAATAGTTGTATTTAATGGATTGTTAAGACTTCAATTAGATTAGCAACAAATTCTTGTCTTTGTATACACAGGGTTTTTCTGTTCCCCTTAACAAGACCTTAAGTGTAACGCAGTAGTCTTGAATGAGCTTCTCTTTTTATCCTCAGAAATTGTGAGAATAGCCCAAGAAGCTTCCGTGGCGTACCCTATCCAAGTGTGCTTTATCATTATTCTGGAGGAATCATCTCTGAAAATTAAGGCAGAATTTTAGTTGTTTAGTTTCTTCCTTTTCTGTTAAGATTGCTTATTGGGTTGTCTAAAAGGTCATCAGACTTTTTTTTTTTTTTTTAACAAAATTTACATAGGTCTATACTAGTCAGTTGAGTCTCTGCTGCCATCCAACTTGAGGGAAATAACACCTTTTTAACACCGCCTAGAAACACAGGAGTGAGATAAAACTAAAATACACAGTCCCAATGAGCAAAGAAATTATGTTCTACCCACATTCCGCAAGTCGAAGACCAAAATCTTTTCGGAGCATGTCATTCACTTTCAGCCTTGGACAGTGAGCCCTCAGCTCAGGGATGACCATAGATGGAAAGATGCCTCACTAAATTACAAGAAAAATGGCTGTTTTGTTGCGATTCTATTAGTCATAGCAAATCTTGTGTGCACCAGCTGAGTTCCAGGAAAATTCTATGCAACCGCAACACCCTTTTTCAGAGGCTATTGCAGTACCTTATCTAATTATGGCTCCATGTCTTTCGAAGACTGCTTTACACCCCACCCCCCCACCCCCCGCAACAAATCTAATCATCCAAATCCTTATTAAATTCCACATCCATCTTAACACTCCTGCATCATACCACAGGATGACGGCCAAGTCTCACAAACTACTCATCCTCTACATAAACCGTTACACGTCTTAAACTGGAGCTCTTGAACAGCAAAACTTTCTAAGAGTGCCATTATACTTAGAATTAGGAATAAATTTGTTTCTAACGTTAAGCTCCATGCTACGTCAGGTTTGAAACAGTTCAAGTTATAGAAATGATTTATTATTCATCCTCCTGGAACGTCTCTGCACTTCAGCTCTACTGTGCTATGTATTTCATGAAGCCAAACAGAACTGACTGCTGTCCCAAAATAAGAGTCTATGAGGAGTTTCCAATGTCCTTCATGCCTTCAGAAAAATAAAAGAACATTCACTATGGAGCTCTAGGATACAAATCCAGTTCAGATGAGAAATTTTCCAGAATGATCCCCTTGCTATTTATGTTCTAACAAAACCACAAACAAACAAAAAAGAGATTTTATGAGGAACAAGAGTTGCTTAAAAGCAAATCTCTAAACTAAGCCTGCAATATTCACCCAGCACTTAAACACAGGAAAGCAGGCAGTCTTAACTACTATTTCACTTTAAGAGATTTCTAAACTGTACAAAATTAAAGAAACTGATCAGAGAGCAATATAACCATATTTTAATTAATTTAAGTGTAAGTAAGAACACAATGTTTTCCCTGAAACGTTTTTTTTTGGGGGTGTGTGTGTTGTTTTTTTTTTCTTCTTTCCTAGTTTAGTGCCTGAGTAGGATTAGCAATTGAAACAAAACCACTGAAACTGTAAAATTATTTCTCCACAGGAAAACAAAAGGTAATTATTTAAAAAGTAGAAAAAAAAATCCAATCAGAAACATAAGACATTATGTACCATGTATTATTTTTATCCCTGAGAATTGCTCATATAAAAGGCATGGAGAAAACCATAATTCAGAAGTGGGAAAACAGAGGGACTGTAAAAGTGAAATGGACTTCTGACAAATGATACCATATAGAGTGAGTTCACAGACTGACAAAACAGAACACTCCAGCACTAATAAACTAGAATAGTGTATATTCCAGCTGAAGCACAGATGTTCTGGTATTAGTCTTTTAAACTGGCACACTTACTTGCCAGTAACTTCAAATTTTTGAGTTTTTTGGTGGTGGGGTGGTTGTTTTTATGGTTTTTTTTGTTTGCTTGTTTTGATGTTGTGTGAGGATGGTTTGGAAGGTATGACCTTCCATTATTAAATTCATATGTTCCCTGAATTACCAGGCCTGTTTGCGTACTCCCAGCTTTATCCAAACAGCCCAACAACACTAAACCTTTACGTAAGCATCGCTTGAGTCAAACCCCATACCTTGCTTATTCTCAGAATCTTTGAATATTGGGATGTTTATAATCTTTACGAAACATGTACCTGACTTAAAGTAATCCAGACTACTTAGAACAGAATTAAGAGCAACAAATTTGTGGAATTAATAGTTTTGTCTCCTCTTTGTATCAGACTATTATTTGTAATAACTTGCTGTTCCTACACTATTCTCTCCATACAGCTGTAAAAATTACGGAGACCTATAAATGGAGGTAGAGCAAGGAAGCATGTACGTTTCATGACCGAGTTATTCTTCCTAGACTGCTTCTTGGAAGCATCTGTGCAAACTGTAAGCCATTCTTTCAGGGACACTCTAGCAACAGCAAGACACACCAGTCTGCCCTGCTCTTCCTCTTCCTCTGATTACAGACTATGCGGTAACAAGCCCTACTGCTCCATACAGGAAGCATTTCTATGTTCTCTTCTGCCCAGTAACGTCCAAGACTTCACCTGTTTTTTTCTGTAGCTGTTCCAAGTTTTCACTTGCTTCTATTTCCTTCTCCTCTAACTGTCTATGGAAGCCAGTTATTCTGATAAGATGGCAACAGCCTGCTTAGTATCGAGCATACAAACATACTCATGCTGGCTTTAAATTCCACACGAAACCTGACTTTCTGACTCACCCTATCTTCCTGTCCTCCGACAGTGATTTGGATCTGAGGGACCATCATTTAACATGCTCAACTTTACATATGGAATCTGTGTTCTTGGAGGAAAAATAATTTACTTCTGTATTAGAGAGCAGAAATAAGAGATAAAAACCCTAGCACCTGTAGCTCTTTAAAATGTCTTCATTCTGATAGCCATGCATGCAGAAAACTTTCAAAGGAAGACAATATTTGCTATACCCTATCAGATCACTGGTGCAGAGAGTCTCCTATCTTGCCTGTGCTAGTGCTTCAGAGAAAGGCAAAACAAAATCCCTGTGGTGCTCACGCAGTAGTCAGTTTTGTATCAACTGTTTGCCTCAGTGCTGGGAATCTTTTTCATGGCATTAAATCCTACTTACTGGCTACGCAAAGTGAGGCCTAAAGCACTGCTCTTTAGAAGACACTCAAGTTGCCACTGTTTGAAGTTTATTTGTACACACAAAACCACTGGTCTCTTTCAAATGCTATCATACTTCCTCATTTATCATGTCCTTCATGCATGCAGGTATTTTTTTTATTTGTTTAAAGACGACTTGAGTTGTCTACCACTCGACATCAGTATCACAAAAATGTGTTAATACAACCTACATTGCATTCCTTTTCAAAGGCAACTCTGGTTAGCCTTAAAAATCATTTGCCTAGTGCAATAAATGCATAGTTCAGAAGAAGGGAAGTCTTGCTGATTTACCTCAGCTAATGGAATTCATCAAAACAAGCTGCTTCATTTCTCCTTTTGAAAACTCATATGCTAGAAAAGAGGGTAGTGCACTGAATGGCATTACTTTTAAACTGCAACACACACATGCTTCTATATCTATTTCTTCCTAGGAACTGCTTTAAAATATTGAAATGGATCTACTTCTACTGGGATAGTTCACATAGGATTCACCCGTTATCGCACTTCAAAGTATAACCTGTCACTTATACGACAGTATAATCAGTAATCAGAAGTATACATATAATTAGTTACATCAATGCAGATAGCAAGTTAGAGCTCTTAAAATATCAGGAAGATATTTTATTACGTCCTTTGAATTAGATACACAAGGTAACTTGGGTAGAATATACTCACAAGTCATCTTAATCATAAATCCAAATTTAAAAGTTCATAATTAGCAAAGAAAGAAAAGCAAAGAAAATTACACGGCAAAGACCCACTGTCCATTAGAGAGAAGCAGGGGGGAGATGGGGGAAGAGGGGAGAAAAATATCAGGAAGCCCTACGGCTTAATCAAGTCATGAAACGTCCAGAAAGATAAAACTATTCCTTTTCCATAGTACTGCATCCGGCGCCGCCTTCTGATACTAAATCTGACCTTTTGTCTTTCAAGTCTCCTTGACTGAGAAGGGAGCACAACTGTCTTAACTACATTAAGTCTTCATACGGAACAGCAGTAGTCCCTCAGCTTCCCTGGATATCATCATCCCTGAATATTCTGTTTTCTAGAATACTTCTTTTAAGCACTGTTTGGTTCAGTGGAGCTTCCTTTCTTATTAAAAAAAAAATAAATAGTAATTTCAGCCTTTAGAGCCCCAAACTTCATAAACAGAATTTGAAAGACCGTATTAAGCACATAGTATTACTTGCTTTTTTTTCTAAAATGAACTTTTGCTCGTTAAGAAAAGCTATCATACCATAAGTGACAAACTACAAAGAAATGCAGCATAAACAATATTCTACCTCCACTGGAAGGGATCATCCAACAGACTTTATGAATACCATGGAAATGGATTCAGGATGCCCATCTACTTTCAACTACCTACTGTAGAAGAACCATAAAATTCTGCCAGAGCCCACTGGAAGATCAGACCTTTGTCACTGTAAGATTTCTACTGTTTGTCATTTTGAAAAGTTTTCAAAGTATTTTGAAAAGCTTGATGAAATGACTGTAAGCTGTAATAGAGCTGTAGCTTATATACAAAGAGTGTTTAAATACCTAGAATATAGCTAAGAAGCCTTCAAATCCTGAAACAGTGTTTAAATGCATTTAGCATTTTCTGACTTGACTTGAGAGTCCCTGAGTTCAGTATCTGAAAAAGTTTGTTAGTGACTTGGCGGTCCAGCGGAGTCAAGTCTGCATCTCCTGCTCCGTGAGCCAAACAAAGCTTCCTGGAGCTGGGACACGAAGGCAAGAGCCTTGGAGTGGCCTCAATTTAGCATTATAAATACTGAACAACTTTTTTCCTATTCATTTTCTCTTACAGATTTTTATTTATAGCCTTCAATTATCTGCCCATTTGACAATGAAAGTAAAAGAATATGCAAAACTCTGAAGTCAAATTTAATGAAGATTTTCTTGTAAATTTAGCCAGTATATGTTGCACTTTGACTCTTGCATTTCTCATAATTGCTTGTGTTTTAGAGACAAAAATTTCCCTCAGATCCATTAAGACATTCCAATCTGATCTTTTACTAGCTCTGTATATCCCATAGAACAACCTGGTCTACAGTTTATAAGAATTAATAGTAGACAACAAATGCTGTTTTTTTTCCTTTTATCTACCAGCTGAGACACAATGCTAAAACATTTAGGTTTGTAAAAATCCATGAGAATGGATTCCATCAACTGAGAATGAAAGCAGAGAAAGGAGGACTGAATTCAACGCTGGATGAAAGCAAGCAGTGTCAGCTTCAAAGAAATATTTAAAGGTACCAAGAAGGACACAGAAAGGAAATGAAGAAACTTCAAAGGGAAAACAACAGGGTTATGAATGGCATGGAACAAAAAAATACTAAAAGGAGAAGACGGACAAGGTAGATGAGTAAAGCAATGCAAAAAGAAATCAAAGGTTTGTAAAGACTCACAAGCTACACAGGACATGCACAAAGTACGGAGGGAAAGTCTGCAGAATAATACTGAAAAATATGGGGAAAAAGAAAGCTAAAGATTATGAAAGACAGACTAAAAATAGTGATGCCTAGCTTGCTGTTGCAGTTCAAGAAATATTGAAGACTTAAAAATGTGCTCCCTGCCATACCTTTGCTAGACTTTGCCTTCCACCCTCAAGAAAACAGGTCTCACCAGCAATGTACAGAAGAAGGGAAATTCACCAAAGAGCAAGTGTTTATACCTTGCTCCCCACTGTTACGCTCCTATCTACGACTCCACTAACTCCAGACTAGAGGATGACTCGCATGCTTTGCTTTTTCCTCATCATCTTTGTCACCTTTCTCTTCTTTGGAGTTGGAAAGGAAGGAAAAAAGCTTCACTGACAAATGCATACATTATTCTCTTTCTTCAGCATCAGTGGAATTTTTCTATGTAGACACTTGCTCCACAAGAGAGTCCGCCCTCCAATAAATTATGAACATTAGAAGATACCCTCCTAAAGCTGGATAGAATTTGTTTGAGGTTTTCGATTTCTAGTAGTGTGCAGTATCAGCTCACCTTACATGTCCTGTGAAAGAGAAGACTGCAGGCAGACTGGGACCAACTGGCAAGAAGGTAGACTGACTTCAGTCACCCCCAAAAACCAGTACCAAAAATGAGCTGGGGAAGAATACTGGTGTGCACTATTCAGTTTCTTGCCAGGCTGTGATCACAGAGCTGTTATCTATTTAAACCACATTTTATCTGCTCTGTCATGTTATGTTACGTAGTCAAAGGAGCTTTGTAGCTGCCAACTGTCACAAAGATCCAAACTAAATTATGACCCTAAATATATGCAGCTTCAATTAAGGAAAAGTGATGCAATGTCTCTCTGGTTGTTATTTATAAAATACAACTGGTCAGATGCTAAAAAAAAAATATGGCCAAGATAAGTAAGTAGTGGGTTTGGATGATTACAAACAAAAAATACTGCTGATAAATCTGCCAGTCTTAATAGATTTACATCTGCTAGGGAAACAGGGAGAGACAAACCTGCCTTCATATTATTAATAAAGCTCGTTAAAAATTTTGATTTAACTCAAGGGAAAAAGTTAACTTTTTTCTTACTCAGCACTGGAAGAGAAGTTTTAGTCTTTGAAGATTTACACAAACAAGATAAAAAAGAACAAGAAATGTAAAGGCTGTTTTTCTGGTATGAGAAGAATTTCCTAATTTGTGCTACTTATTGGCTATTAATTGGGTAGTAAGACTTCCATTAATAGAAAGAAAATTGCTTCTAATATCTTAGGCATTTCAGACAGACAGAATTAGAACTACAGTGTATATTAGGGTAATACCTGAATTAAAAGTATGCTTAAAAATTATGAGATAATTTAAAACCCTATAATAATCAGTTCCTTTAGAGTACCAGTGGAATTTCTACATAAACTAACAGATAAGATTTAAATGTACTAAAAATTGTCCTGTAAAGACAATTTTTTATTTTCCCATACAGGTAGCTTGCTCCTACAACTTCCTTGCACATATGGTCAGTTTTTAACCATTAAAAAAAAGAAAAAAAAGGAATAGGTGTGTTTGCCTTTTTCTAGGAGGATATCATAGAAGAAAAGACACTGGGTTGTTGTCTGTGTCTTGGGTTCAGGTCCTCCAAGCTTAGTTGCAAGCTTTCTATATAGCCTTAAGGGAAAACAAAACTTGATCAGCCCTGTCTTTTAACTGCAAATAAGAGGAAGTTTTCCTCACCTCAGGACAGCATTGATTATTGACAATAATAACTATATTGTTGAGAAACACTAAAAAATATTTTTGCCTCTAACCAGTCTCTGGACGTTTCCTTTTATGTTATTTAACGTCTTAAAACACAAAAACCTCCCTGGCTTTCCACAGAAATCAGTTATTCAAATGAAGACAGATTAAAAAAAGTTGTTTTCACAGTTCACAATAAGATAAAATTACATTCCTAAGATATGCCATTTAAAAAGATAAGTTAACATGCTGGCAACTATATAAAACTGAAATTTGAAGCAGTTGGGCTAAAAAAAAAAAAAGGGAAAATCAACACCATGGTTAACATAAAACAAATGCAGATGTGCAAGGACATACCTAATTTTCCCAGTTTGGGATATAAGCTTGTATTATTAAAGCAAAACAACTATTTCTAACAAAAAAGACTTTTTTGAAGTTGAATACCATTTGTGGTGACCACTGATGAACTCTATGTATTATTTCAGAAGTTCAACTGGCACTAACTGTCTTTCTAGGTATAGGAAGAGAAGAAGTATCTGTTCTTTTTTTAAGTACAGGTTTCTAATAATACACAGTTCTGTAGCTTAATTAGAAATCTTTCATCTTTCAATATTTTTAGTAAAGAGCTAAGGAAGAACCTGTTTTGATATCAACTATCCTTAGTAGCAACATTTCATAGCATGCAACCTGAAAAGGTCACCTTGCGAGGCAGTAATACATAAAATATGAAGAAAATGAGGGTAAGGAAAATCATCTTGAAGTGAAACTATTCTAAAAAAACCGAAGCGATAATAAGAATCATCCTGTTAGTATGAACCACACATTCTTCAGCTATGAGAGAAAGCACACTTCTTAAAAATTTGTTTACTACATTAAAGATAAAAAATTAGATAAAAATCAGGTGTTCGTTTGTTCAGTAGTCAGCTGTTTTGACCAATATACTTATTATTACAGTTATTAAGAAATCAGTTTGACAGATATATTCCAGATGAGAATTTTAATTCATTGCTATGCTTTGGTTCTATCAATAAATCCAGCTGCGAAACAGTTAATTTTCTGGTTTCAACATCATGTATAATCAGCTACTTGACTAATGACCCACCACAGACCTCTACACAGGAGGCAGAGATCTACACAGATTTGCCTTTGAGACCTTTTCACAAGTGTATTACGTTTCTGTCGGCAGCTTCATAAAATGGTGGAAAAGCTATTCCAAAGAACTGTATCAAGGAAATAACACAGCACTATGTGTTTTCTCCAGGCATGAAATTTTTAATGGGTTATGTGAAATAACACAGAAGCAACTCCTGTCCACAGAAGAGATTTAAAATGTTTTTGCTGCACGGATAACCAATTGTACGTTCAGAACTTCTGGTCCTGAAAGCTGCATTAGGTCCTTCACGTTGAATGCTGTATCTCTCCCTAGAACCTAAATTGTCAAATTACTAGCTCCCCAAGGATAAAGTTTTCAGTTTTTGCAAGTCAACCCCAAACCTCAGAAAAACCAAAACAATAGGGTTTTACTGCGCTGGTTCTATGCTTGATTGCCTTTCAAATACTTACTAAAAGAGACTTGCTTTCACTAGGACAGCTGCCAAACTATAGAAAATCGGAGGGTACCCCTACAAGAAATGACAACATGCGCAAATGTTCCTTTCCATAGCGGTCACAAGCAATACACTGATTTCTTTTTATCTATCCTGTTGCAACACTCAAAATGGCATTAGGTATCTTCTTCCTTCAAAACAAAAACCAGTTTATTTTAGTTTTAAGAATTAACTGTGTGTACCCCCTGCTTGAATGACTTCTCCGTGACACACTCTGCATATTGCTCCTTTACACCACTACCAGTTAATCACCTCTGTTCAAATACAGATCCCTCACTGCCAGCAAGAGAATCTCGCTATTTACAGAAGAATGTTAACCAACAGCTTGTTGCTCCATAGCTATACTGCATAGTCACCAGCATCAGATATGGTCTTCCAAAGTATCCTTTAACCAGATCAGTGAGATCTCAACCGGATAAGCAGACTATAAGGTGGGTGGAAAATTGTCTGGACAGCTGGACTTCAAGGGTTGTGATCAGCTATATGAACTCCAGCTGGCAGCCAGTTAGTAATGGCATCCCTCAGGGATCAATACTGGCACCAATACCATTTCACATCCCTATTAATGGCCTGCAAAATGAGGCAGAGCACACTCTCAGCAAGTTGGCAGATGATACCAAAAGGGCAGGGGATGGTCATCAACACTCCAGAGGACAAGGCAATTCAGAGTGATTGTAACAGGCTAGAGAAACGAACTCACAAAAACCTCAATGTTCAACAAAAAGCAGATGCATAGTGCTGTGTCTGGGACAGAACCCCCTGCAACACTACATGGCCAACCAGCTAGAGAGCAGCTTCGCTTGTTTGGGAGTGCTGGTCAACACAGAATTGAACGTGAATCAGTAGCGTACCCCGGTGGCAAAGACAGCCAAGAGCATCCTGGGCTGTATTAGCAAAAATGCAGCCAGCAGGTTGAGAGAAATCACAGAATCATAGAATAGTCTGGGTTGGCAGGGACCTTTAAAGATAATCTAGTCCAACCCCCCTGTAACGAGCAGGGAAATCTTCATCTAGATCAGGTTGCTCAGAGCCCCCTCCAACCTGACCTTGAATGTTATTTCCCCTCTGTTCAGCATGGGAGGGAACAGGGAGAAGAGCCAGCTTCTTCTATGATGTACACAGTGAAAGGAGAAGACACAATGAACCCAAACTGCAGCACGGGACCTACATTGTATCTTATTAAAATGCATTCTTAACCTTAGCTCCACTTAAAGGTGTGGACCTGTGCAAAAGGAATTTCCCTGGAGAGACATAACTAACTTCTCAGTGCTCTGTCCAAAAAGTTACCCACTCATAGAAATCCAATAGGACAAGAGATTACAAATCAACTTTACAACTTCAAAGATGTAAAAGCTACTCCTTCAACTGCTACACAACGGTTTCACCAATGGCAACTTCAGAAGCGATACCAAAACAGCACAGAAAACAACTGGAAGCTTAGATAATCAGCAGCTGACCACCTAGCAAACAAACGAAGTTTTAAATCTAGTTCTAAAGTTCTCTAAGAGCAGTTTGAGTGTGTAAATGGAGACATTTATAGAGAAGTACTACCATTTGCTAGGTTTTGCCCTCTACTATCTGGGTTTCCTCTTCATTTTTTAACTTTATCTTTCACCAAAATAAGCAAGAACAAACAAAAGTGACCTTTCAGGCAGAGAAAAGATGCTGTTGGTCTTTAAGAAAACATTATATTCTGCCTGTATAACAACCTACTGGGAAAACTGTGAGCTTTCAGCAAAATGTCACTGTGCTGTCACAGTTGTTCTACCACTGTGATGAATAACAGGCAACTCTAAGACTGCTGTAGTTCACCCTGCACTAGGGTCATTGACCACTTATCACTGCAGGGATCATTGTGAATAATGATGGTTGAAAATGTGGAGGTAGCTGGGAAATAAGTATTTGCCATTTCCTGAGCAGAATTAAAAAAAGCTATAAAAATAGTTTGCCTCTGAATTAGGAGAATTTAAAGGAACTATTTTACGTCTGCTTTTGAGTCAACATTCATCAATCTGAATTTCAGTATGTGCAAGGCAGGAGATTAAAGGTAACATTTTAAAATAAATGTATATTTACTTGTACATAGCCTATAATCAAAACACATTAACCAGCAATGTTTTGCTTTAAATCTGCTTGGTATTTGCTTCATTCAAAATGGTTCTATACTCATTAGATGATTAAACACCTGGGGAAGTATATATTTTGTTCCATGAAAAATGTATTATTAATCGGGAACGCATACCTTTATCAGAGGAACAAGGCATAAATTTGTTTAATTTTTGCAAATAACTACTTTTGTTTCACTCGTCTCTTACAACGATGTTACTACTGTCACTGGTGATACTAGCATTCCTTGGATAAATTCAGTATACCGACACAAGAAAACAACAGCAGTAGCAATGACAGCTGATGTTCAGTATAGCCGGTAAAAATAATGAAGATGTAGTCTGAGGTTTTTCAAGTGTTCTACAGTTGTTAAGACATCTGCAGAAAGAGGAGTAATCTAAAAATAGCACAGGAAATTTTACACCCATTTCTCTGGACATACAGTGGAACTTGGGTTGTGGTTTGGTTGGCTGGTTGGTTTTTTGTACGTTCTTGTGGGCCACTGGAAACTCATAACACAGGGAACGAAATGTGGTTTTTACTCCCGAGTGATACGAGTTATCCACTCACTTTTAACCTTGTTCAACGCTCAGTGAAATCTTGGAAAGGGTCACTTCAGCAATATGAAATTTAAATTATAATCACAGAAGTGGGTATTTCTTCCTCCATTCCCCCCCTCCCCAAAATGTATCACCACCAAGCAAGAATGCTTTCATTTGAAAGAAAATAATTACAAAATTGTACTTGGACATAACAAGTTCTAGCAGAAAGAGAAAATAGAGAAGAGTCTAAAGTTACCAAACTCAATATAAAATCCAGCTCGTGCTTTCCCCAGAAGCCTCATTTAATTTATCCAGAATTTAAAATATAAATTCATATAATGACCTTTCACATATTATGTTAAATATTATCATTTCTATCTTAAATATTCATCATTATAATGCTTTTCTGAAGTGAATTATAAAGCCATATGCACCAATCTTCCCAAAACCAGAAGGTAAGTGTTTGCACATTCATTCACTTAGGAAACAAAAGTAATCCCACATGTCTCAAGATCAATAAGAACTAACCAACAGAACTTGACAAAGTATACTAACTTGTCAATAAAGTCAATAAATACTTTCCACTGTAGAAGCAGATATCACCAGCTTATAAATTTTGCTAGTAGAGGTTCAGTGAAGAAAAAAATAAGTCTTTATTGCCAAATCATTTATCAGTTGTTCTACTCTATTGCCAGTATGCTGTGAGTATAAACACTGTATTCTTCATAGTCTCATCCAGGAAGAATTCCTCTTAGTTGAAAAATTAAGTATGTTCTCAGGTTTGATCACAAAAATAAAAATTATGTATTAGAACACAGTGACGGCAGCACTGTCACTTTGCAACGAATCCACTTTAAGAAGTACTCTCTGATAATTCTGATGTCCACGATCACAAAGATAGTTTTAAAACTTAGTGACAATTTCTCATAATCACCAAACAGCTGAAGCAAGGGTGAGTGGAAAGAAAACATCAGTAATCCTAGATTACAGCCAAGTCCATCTTTGTCTTGCATAATGACGAATACATGTTTTGAATTCTGATCCTCTCAAGCAACTACAGCAAGCCAAATCCAAGCCAACCTACTGCGGAATAGTAAGTGTGTACATGCTTTCTTTCCAATGTGGAGCAGGTGGTGCGTTTTAGTTTTATGTCTGGATGCCTAGGATGAGTAGGCAATGATAAGAAGTTTCCCCTTTGGTGCAATAAATCAGTGGCTAAAGTATTCAGAGACCTTTAAGCCATAACATCTTCCAAAAGAGCATTTCATTAGCCCAAAATTCCTCTGAGACGAGGAGCAAACATTCAAATTCTCTCAGCTTTTTTCTTCATAGCTTCAATCAGTGTTGTCAAAGCACCTATTATGACACAGAGCACATCAATACTGTCAGTATGGGGCTACAGCTACAGCCTAACTTCTCACATTGCTCGTCTGGGAAGAGTAACTGAGATGTTACCTTAGCTGGTCTGTAACCTCTTAAGGAGGGGAAAGCCGAATGAACCATGAGAACTGACAATGAAGAAATGATTCCTCTGATGATGATCCTTCATCTCAACACTATGATATCAGACAAGTCCTAAGGCCACATGAATATCTTGAGAACAGATGAACCAAAGAAAGTGGGAGTTGGGAGTGAGCATGGATTTATCATATGCCACTTACCATGCCACATATTCATGACAAATACTGGCTAAGAGCAAACATTGCAGATTCTTGATCAGATCTCCAAGGTCAAGTATACATGGTTATCATGGTGGGTTGGCCCTTGCTAGGAGCTAAACTCCCACCCAGTCATTTGTTCACCCCCTCTCCTCAAGGGGACAGGGAAAAAAAAAAATAAGAAAAACAGGAAAAAGAAAGCTGCTTCAAGATAAAGTCAGGGAGATCACTTACCACGTATTCTCACTGATGAAACAGACTCGACTTGGAGAAATTAATTTATTGCCAATTAAAACAAATATTTAATTACTGATTAAGGTACTGGGAAACAAAACCAAAACAGACAAACATTTCTACACTTAGGGAAAACACCTTTCTTCTCCTTTTTCCAGGCTCAACATCACTTCCAGACTCAACTTCATCCCAGACACCTCTCCTCCCGCCTTGTTATGGCCACAGGTTACACTCAGTCCCTTCAGTGAGGCAATGGGCAGTGTTGGGCAGGGGGAGCTGTGGTCAGGACATAGGGGTTTCTCTCTACCACTCTTTGTTTCTCACTTTTCCCATGCTCTGGCACGAGTCCTTCAAAGGCTGCAATCCCTTCAAGGGTATACCTGCTCTGGCATGTATTTATCCATGTGCTGCTGTCCCTTCAGAGGTGCACCTCTTCTGACATGGGTTTAGCCACAGTCCCTTCATGGGGAGTGCCTACTCTGCTATGGAACACCTCCTCCTCTGACCATGGTGCTCCCTCTGTTGTTCCTCACTCTTTTGTTCCCTCCTCTTCTACCTCCTTGGCATTTTTTTTTGTCCTTTCTTAAATACATTTTCACAGAGGCACCACCAGCTTGACTGATGGGCTCAGCTGTGTCCTGCAGAAGATCTGTTGCAGAGCCGGCTGGAACCAACTCTGTCCAGCAAGGGGCATCCCCTGACCTCCTCCTGAAAAGGCCACCCCTGCAGCTCCCCCACTACCAAAACCTTGCCACAGACACCCAAGCCAGTTATCAACTAACTTTGGTGAAGCTGTGAATACTCTCTGCTGAACAGGAGATGGCAAGGCATTATTTGAGCTGTCATGCTGAACCACTTAATCAGCACTTCTGTTACTGAAACTGTTTCATTTTGCAGGGAATGAATTACTTTTTACCATCATATAGGGTAGAACCCGATTCCACATAAGTGTAGTTAATTTACCTTCAGAACAACAAATTGTAGGTATGCAAAGGACCAGGACTAGATTAAGTAATTGTTCCAAAAATTATTCATTTTCCACAGGTGATCACACCTACACCATGTATTTTACCTTAAAAAGCACAGGCTGAAAAATGCATGCGAACACTGCAGACCTTAGACAGTCAGAGACAGCAAAACTGACCTTAAGTATGCTATATCATGAAGCAGAAGCATTAGGGCCAGGTAGCGCACATCTTCACAGAAGCTAATTTACCCTTCTTTCTACAGTAAATGAGCCTGCACAGAGCTCCATGGTACAACTGCTAGACTGCTAACAGTAAATATCTATTTCTTTGACTGAAAGTCAAACCCCACTAAACAAACCGTATCAAAGGAAGAATGAAACATGTATCATTTGATTGACCTTCAATAGCCTGAGGAGATTAAGAAGTTCAAGATTAAGAATTTCCCAAAATACAAAGCAAAGGACTGATTTTTATGGACTAAATTTTAAATAAGCCTGTAAAATTGCAGTTCTTAGACTGCAAATGAAAAGGGAAAAAAAAAATCCAACCCAAACTTCAAATGCAATTTCAGATCCTTCTTTGAAAATCTGGCTTAAAAAGAGAGGAAGGGCTACAATCTACCCCTCTTCTCCCCCCTTTTTTCCCCTTTTTTTTTTTTCCTCCTGTTTCACAGATGTAGAGTACAATCAAAGGTCTGTTCCCGATTTGATTAGAAATGTTTCCTCTGCCAATTACTTTTTCAAACAAGTCAGGAAAGATCCTTTTTGCCTTCAGCTCTCCTTAGCAATGGCTTTTCACCACAAGGAACTTGAAAAGGCTCAGAACTCTGCCAGTAATATGTAAGAAAATCATGCAACAGAGGGTAAGAAAAATATTCCCTTTTTAGTGAAACGCAAACAAAACATGAAACTACAGAATAAAAGTTTTATCTGCTGATTTGAGAAACATGGATATTGAAATTACATCTACAAAGTTAAATTTTTAGAAAAGATGGACCATATTGGGAAGAACCTACTTAAATACAGTAGTATTACAGTAGTAACTGCAGCTCCATTCTGTGCATTGCAATGGGTTCCTAATGCCAGCTCCCACTACATTTTAGAGGGGAGAACCAACACTGATTAAATAGGCGACTGGCTGCTTAGAAAACTTAACTGCAGAAAGGAATTCTTAGATCATAGTTAAGCAAAAGCATCTAAGGAGAAAGCCCTGAGAAGATGCTGTACAGGCTGTTTCTGGCAATGTCTCCATAATCAGGTAGCGCAGCACAGTATCAGAAGAGCTAGTGAGGAGGAGCCAAAAACCGTATTACAGACACTCAGAAGGCTTTCCTTCAGACCCGGCAGGGTCTAGTTCCAAGGAGTGAATGCCCATTAGAGTGACAGCATATCACATGTACTTCAAAAGCACACATATGATTTAGTTTCATCTAATAGGAATGCAACTTGAGTTTTCAAGACTGATCCACAATGTGAACCAAAGCACAGTAAATAGGTAAGACTGGTAATTACCTTCAAAAACGCACTACCAAGCTGAACTAAAATGCTAGCATAGACTTACACTGCAAAATATGCTGTAGCAGTTTGGCACAGAAACAATCTTATACATGATACATACTGTTCTTTGAGCTTCAACAGGAAGTTAATATCTGATCAGGATTACAACCATTTCAAGTCTGAAAAAAGCCCTAGCATGGTCTCTGTCAAATAACGTTTTCTTTTGGTTTTTTTTTTTTTTCATTACTACTTCAGAACATTTTAAGCCTAAATAACAGCAAATGAGGAAATCTACGATTCTATGATTCTAACTCAAACACTGAGCTCCGGAATCCCCTGTTGCTTTCAAACAACTGTATAAAACAGAAACTTCATGCTTAATACTCTACAATACATCTAAGCCATTTATTTGCATATCATTTGGCTGCTAAAGCTGTAACTTTCATTTCTATTAGCTGATGGGCCCAATTCTTGGCTTACTCTGATATATATTAGCAATGTTGACCCTGACATTCTGGATAGCTTAATGCTTAGTTGATTAAAAAAAACTGACCTTCCTTTCTGTAACACTGGTCTTTCTAAATCCAGCCTGAAGGTATAAGCAGACATAAACACTCTAAAGTTTGCATTATTAACATCTGCCTCTCAGTTAAGATACTTTGAAAAACCAATTTGTATCAAATGTTGTCTATATCTGCTGCAAAGACTAGCTTCTCTGTAAAAAAAAAAAAAAAGGGCAACACAGTTTTTACTCCTATTTTTAGAACATTCTAGCTCTAATGCCATGGCAGCTGTGTACAAATACAGAACACCACCTTGAAGCATTAATAAACAGCAGCAACAGAAAACAAAAGAACTTTCAAATTTCCTGTGGCCATTTCAATGTGAAATTGCATGTGTACATAAATGACATATATGCAGTATAGTGATATGTACATGTTTCAGCGTAAATATATTAAAAGCATGTTATGCAGCATCTATTTGTTGCCAGTGTTTTAAATTATTACTAGAAGGCAAAGACAGACTTATTTATGATTGCTTCATGGGTTTATCTTCACGATTTAAAATACAGCAACTATTTTGCTTCAGATTTAAGTATTTTATCCCAATAGATTTATCTACCTAGTCATCAAGCTGACAGAGAGAAGACTAGCACAGAAGGTGCAAAGAACTAATTTTTAATTACAGACAGGGACCTATCATTTGTGTATGACTATTATTTTCAAATCCTTTCATACTGTGGACTAATAGCGTACAACATACGCCCTGCCATTACACCAATTCCTTCTGGCAATTACTGCTTCCACAGAAGTTAAAACAAGGTACTTTTACTCACTTTGATGTAACATAGCTGCTGGAAGCAAGACCATGTAGCCATCAATTTGTATTTCATAGATCAGTATTCCCAGAAATATAAGAACTACTTTCCCAAGAGGTAAAGATTGCCCCATCCTTCTGTAAACAAGAAAGTTTAAAAACCCAACTCCTTCTGCCTTTGCTTAACTATTTTCCAACTTTTTAATATTTACTGTTTTAAATATTAAAGGATTTACTACAGATAAGGGAGCAAAATTAAAGCATAACTGCAGGCCTGCATATTGATCTAAAGTCTGATGGTATTTTTATGAAGTTCTTAGCCATCCCTGTGATGATCACCTTTATGCACTTTCTCAGCTATCTCCAACAGACATTTGTTTTTGTCAACCTGAGTAAACTATTCCATAAAGTCAATAATAGGGAGAATGGCTGCCTTTTATATAAATCAAAGGGGTTTAATTTTAAACTGGTTAGAACTGTATCAGCCTTTGCACCCAAATATATTTAGCCTCTGCATAATGTGTAAGCCCTTGCGAAAGGCTCACTCGGAACATGTATAAAAAAATCTGCGTTCCCCGACACTGAAAAATTCCACCTGAGTAGAAGTCTTACTAAATTTACAACAAAAGGAAAATATTTTAGTGGCAGTGCAAAGGGGCAAGGTGAGGCTATAGGGTACCACTAAGGATTCTTGAGATATAGATGTTGAGTGTCCAGCTGAGACATACATATTCATAACATAGCAAACTTTTACAAACTGAAAATTTACTCAGCTGAGATAGGTTTCAGTCAACAGCTTTCATCCTCCAAAGGCAAATATAATGAGCAGTTTAGTCCTTCTCCTTCCCTGCCCCCTTTTTTGGGTCCCCTCCTCCCTAGTTTGTGGAATGCAAAGTGTCATACACATTCCTATATCTCTTTAATATTGTTTCTAGCAATAAAATATTTTGCATGCCATATGCAATGGTAGCGAAAATGAGACTTATTAAATGTCATCAAATTTAAGGGACCATATCAGCATTTTAAGATGAGCCTTATTAAGATGAAATTCTGTACTTCAGCTTGTTGTGAAGTTATTTGATATTTCAGTGTCACATCTAATACTCCTGATCAATAATGTGATACACTGTATTTTAGTGAATGGAAAGACTTTTTTTATGCATCAGTTATCTAGCTAAGTTATCATAATAAGAAACTCTGCTGTTAACCTGTCTTCGGATTTATGCTTCTGTTCTCCGCTTTTGATCAAATCTATGATAATTTTTATAAGATAAAATAGAAAGAGATGGGGGAAGATCAGCTCATCTGAATGCAAATGAGCTTTTTTTTTTTTAAAAAAAATATCTCTCAGGGCTTATCTTTTTATTACTCTCATAGAAAGCAGGACAGTCTGGTTAGAGCCAGGGTCTAAATCAGAAATGAACTGACAATCCACTGATAACATGGCACTTTCAGAATATATTCTCTGCTCTAAGCTCCACTGACTAAGGGTGAATCAAATTCTACAAGTCAATCAGCTTAGGGTTTGTTTTTTACATGAAGACTTATGAAAATTTAACTGTACTCTATTACCTGAAACGAACTTTTATCTCAAACATCTACGACGCGCTACTGTCATAGGTCAGAAAAAAAGACTGCAAGAAAGTATAAATGAAATAGGAGCTTTGCCTACTAGATTTTGTTTCTTTGGCTTACTCTTAACAGTTTGAGTTCTGCCATCGTATCTGTGATGCAGTATTAATAGCCGGGTTTCCCGAGAGTCATATAATAGCTATTTTGGTTCTCTGAAGGAATGTTAAGTGAAGAGCTAAATCGATACATCATACATCAAAAAACTGGGGACACACATATGCATACACACACACCCCAAAGCCTTTCAAAGCACTGACCTTCAGCCCCACCTTCCGTCTTCGCTCTTTTGAACCGAAGACTGTACTTATGCCCTCCCTACAGTTGATCTTTCCCTTTCTAGGGACATTTTTTGCTACTATAGTATCCATGTTTATGGCTGAAGACCAAGAGTGGATTCTCACTCTGACTGCTTATGCCACAACCTATGCCTAAAATATTTTCCTGTCATCCAAGGTAGATGCTGGCCAGCAGGAAATATCTTTTTTCCTTATGTAAACTCCTGGAAGGTGTCTCAGAGAGGATGTCAAACCAAAACCTAAGGGAACATACGGACTAGGCCCCAGAAGCAACTGATTGTTGCAGGTCTTACATCTTTGAAGCCTATACCAAGCTGGTAATAATTTGATTTAGAACACATTCTGCATCTACTGTTAACTGTTAGTGGTTGATCTGATGTCTTTTGCTACTGCATATAGAGTGCTAAACAACAATTTTATCACAAAAAACAGTACATGGGCTTGCTTCTTTTCAAAGCCTGACCAATTTTTAAATAGAAATGGAAGAAAAATAACCACATTTCACATATATCATTAGCACTATATCTCTTCTGGGTTTTCAGTTTTTTCTGTTCTTATTTAAGGTATAGGTTAATGAAAAGTATTGAAATGGGATTTCAAGGCAGGTGGCAGTTAAGGTATGGAGAGGTATGTGTCATCCCATAACCCTCAATATCAGTGGACAATTTACTGAAGCTAAATTATTTCTTCCAAGAAAAATAGCCACATAGTGTCTTTACCTTCCCTGATGTCTCCAGAGAGAGCACTACTAACTACATATGCATATGCATTTAGCGAAGTTACAGTTCTTTGAATATATACATTTAGCAAACTATCATTTTTAGGACAGTCTACTGAAGCAGTATTTTATTTTTTAAGATATTTTAACAGAAGACTTACTTTGTTAAGGAAAAGTGTTTCCAGTCACAATTTAGACCTCCATTGTCCTTATTAAATAGAATTGCTTTCCTACTGTATGGGTAAAATTGTTCAGCTGAATGTGGCACACATTTTTGTCATTGCTAAATATAGATTCTGCTATGCTGCCAATTACGAGAGTAAAATTAGTAAATATGGTGTTAAGGAAATTAACATGCATTATTTCTCTCTGCCCTTGAGTATTAGGGTTACTCTTCACCTCTCACATTATTCTACCCTCAGTTTGTCAGAACAGAGAAAGCTACTTGTCGCTACATCTCGTTCAACTGCGAGTACTTTTTTTTAATTCCTTTTTTTTTTTTCCCATTTTTTAAATTAATTCAGCTCTTGCCATTATGCAGTCTTACTCAGTTGTAGTTTTTGTTTGTTTCTTTCTTTTCAGTCATAGGTAGCAAATGTTAGTTCACACAAAATATAAATCAGACAGATATAGCACATCAACTTTGACTTTGTTGTTCCCCCTCCTTTTCTGGATAGCACCCATGGACAATATGTTTAACACCAACTTCCTTACTTCTCCCACGCAAAAATTCATCACCAGCTCCCCAAACTGTACTTTCAGAAAGGCACGCATATTGGACCATGAGTCAAGAAAATTATTAATTACCTGTAGATCAGTAGCAATAGCTTCACTAAAAGGGAAAATTAAATGAGACCAACTAACCAATAGGTTAGCAAAAGGTGAGCATTAATGTATCGGTGTATCAATTTAAGTGTCAAGTGTCCATAGTAGCTTTCAAGGGTGATAATGGATTTTAGTATCACCTAGGGACAGATTTTAATTGTGCCCTCTAACAGTGCTGTTCGAGCCATTCTATGACTGAAGTATTACTATTTCTATAACAACTTGGATGTAAAACTTTACTCTGGGATGAATTGTGGCACTTAAGGGAATCCAGGAGGAAATTATTTTACACATTCAACAAAATTAAATATATTTTGCGTGCCCAACATCCCCATTTGCTAGCTTTAAACAAATTCTGGCTCAAGACTGTTCTACAAAAAACGTGCACTGATATAACCTATGCTGGTATCTTCCAGACAAGGAGAGAATGAGAAGAAGGAAGCTTAACCATGTGTCCTAAGAGGTCAAGATCCATGGGTTCAGTAAGACAGAAGAGTCTGAACCAAGGTAAAACACGAGAAGCGTGAAGCAGGCTGACATAAACACTCTTTGCATACTTGAGTTATGCCTGGTTATGCCCCCATGAATCCATATGCAGACATAGCTACTCTATGAAGAAAATCCCACGTTAAACAAATCTTGAGTTCTCCTTGCCCCTCTCAAGTAAATCAGTGAATGTAAACTTATGAACAAAGAAGAATCTCACAAGGCCCAGTGGCTTCATCTGCCATATAGTGGCTATACCCCCTAATGCACAAGGTTTCTTAATTGACATTTACTTCTCTTCTTTCCGTTTTTAAATTAGAATTCAAGCATCATATTCACAATGATATGTTTCTGAAACCTATGAGCTAATATTCTCATCCCAATTAAAATGAGGTAAACAGATTGGTTTTAACACTCAGTGGCATTCTTTTTATGGACTCTTATTCCTTCATAGACCACTTAGTTATAAATAATCCATGCATAGAGCAATTAGGCCTCTTCCTTGTTTTATGGGTTACAGACTTTATGCCTGTGTAAGTAACATAAAATATTCTAAAGCACTACAATGCAACAAAGCACATTTAAATCCCTTTGTTAAGAGTCACTGAATAATTCTGATATTTAATTTTTTCTCCTTTGTCATATGATTACAGCCTTTTGACTGAATGACACAGTTACTGAATCCGGACCAAAGAAACACTGCTACCTGAAGGCACTTTACAAAAGGTCATCTTTAGCACCTACACACAGTTAAACGCGACGATGCGACAAGATACTGACAGAAATACGAGGAGCTGCAATTTTCACACAACTAACAACTCGGAACTAAAACGACAGGAAATTATTTCCACACTTTTTGTGGTAGAGAAGCAATAGATATACCACTTCTTTTAGAAAGAATCATCTCATGCACTACAGGATCATGTGAATGACATGGGATAGGTGGGTCACTGAAGTCAGAGATAAAACTCTCCTTTGCTTCAGTGGGCCTCACACCAAGACTTACATGTTTCTTCTGTGTAGAGAAGTGGAAGAACTTAGGATGAAACTGAGGTAGAGGGGAAACTACAGAAGAGAGGCATATTTGGCTTTGTCTTTATTGTTTGAAGTTAAAATCATTAACATGCTTTCTGTTATCTTGCAGAAATGCTATTTATAACCTTTACACTTTAAACATACGGTCAGGTTACACTGAATTCTACAGCATCAGTAGAGATGTTCTGGGAGAGTTTGCAGCAACAACTGAAGTCTTTGCCCTCCTCTATGTAGAAAAGATTCAATATTGCCCAGGGAATTACATTCAAGGACAGAAATAAGAGTGAGAAAAGCTTTCTTAACAAATTTCCAAAATAAATTTAGACTGCAAAAGACTGGGAAGAATATTAATCTGTTTTATTCATACACACTCTCTTTTAAGACAAATTAATTATGCAGCAGAAGCATTTAGCATAAAAATACAAGCTTTGAAATGTGAGTGTTAAGTGTAGTACAGGGAAATGAAACTGATAGAAAGAGATTGAAAGAGGCTAATTAGAAAATGTCTGGGAGAGTATAACTGTTTGACAAAAAGTACAGAAGATAAAGCACTGTGGGCTTTAGCAGATTATTAATGGTCTGCAAGATTTATTATCCATTCACCTTTGAGATCAGCTCCCCCTCTCCCCCCCCAATTTAGTCTCGACTACAAAAATGCAAAACAGCAAATGCAACTGTGGTTATAATGCGGTCACAAGCTAATTATGTTCTTCTTCAAATTTTAAGAGTAATAGCCCTAAGAATATAATATCTTACAATAAACATAAGTTCTATCAGTTAAAGCTATAAACTAGAAAACTATGACCAGATTCTCATGCTTCTTAGTTTTTCATAAAGGGTGAGCATAAAGATTTGTTCTGCAGACCTCCATCCCACTAAAGGTATTAATGCTCTGAGAAAAATCCCCTTCAGTGGGTCTAAGCAGATTCCACTACTGCAATGATTTTTCCCTAAGAAAAAATAGCATAGAAAACGTTTCACAATAGCAGTCACTCATTTAGTCACGTGGCTAAGGAGTATTACTTCCCTCTGTACACAAGGTTCTGAAACTAGATCCACGAGAAGAGTGACTTGAGACCTCTCTACTGATTTGCAATGAAATTAATGTAATAGCAAACCTGTTAGAAATTTCACAGCAGTTTTATGGAAAAATAGGTTAAGTCATTATTTTTCTACATCAAAAAGAAACAGGTATGGCTTTGAGTAGTTGGGTTTTTAGATTCAGATGACTTCTGCATCCCCTGACCCTGTATTTTGCTTATTAGTTATATCTGTATTATAAGCAGGAGGATGGAGAACCTGATGTTTTTGGCATTACACAGGTAGAACAGGGAGTCAAGTAAAAACAGAGGTAAATTACAGACCTATCAGGTAAATCTGCAGTACCCTGCTACTTCTGTGAGCCAAGTCTTCAGATTTACCCGAGAGTTCACTACATAAAGAAGACTGTATAGTCAAGCTTTACATTTCAGAAAATGAAGAGAAATATATTTTCTCTAATTTTCAAGTCCACTGGTTTATAGTTGAGCACAAATGATAACTTGCTGTTGTTATTTGTTAATAATCATGCTCCGGGTTTAATATGGAATTCTAATAATGTAGCAAGAATCCCATATACAGATCTTTAGATATTATTTACTTAGAAATAAATATAAATAAACAAGCAAAGGGACCAGAGCTTTTATGAGAGCTTGCGTTTTACGTACTAAAAGAATGGCATAGTGCCATTGGGAATATCAAAAGTAGGCATATTTCTGGAACCACAGTCCTACATCTGTGAGAACTGTGAAGGACATTGATCCCTTCTTGGCACGGACAGGAAAGAAATGAAAGAAACTACTGAAAGAAATGGCGAGGAGAAAAAGTTCCTAGAAAACCTAGGACAGTAAAGCAAAACACAGAAATACATGCGTAAGAACCTTTTCATGCTCTGTCACTTATTTATTAATAACCTTATTGGAAAGAAGCTCCTGAGGTTCTTATTTTTCTATTGAGGTATTTGCTTTTCACAAAAAACACTGCAATAGAACGTTCATAGCAATAGATTATATGGCTGTAATGGCAATGTAATAGTCATTTCAAGAAATGCTTGAAACATTTAGGCACCTCATGAAATAACTGAGCGAAACAGACAATGTAATAGAATGTCTGTCATTCAAGTCATTTTGCAAAGTGACTCAAAAATTTTAGTTATTTCATAAAATGACTGGTTTCAGAATATGACCAACATAAATATGATTTGTCCTTTAGTACAGTGCACTTCTTTGTATCTTAGAGAACTTTCAATGCACTGTGAAATAGCTGATACACAAAATATTACCAGAAAAATATTAAGACAAAGTTCTATGGATAAGGTTTCCATATTGTATTCTTATTGAACGCTACTTATCATACTCACAATGTTGTCAGCTGAGAGTCCTTCCTTCTTCAGTCCCTTCCTCAGGTATATCCATTTATGAAATACTTCTGCAACAAACAGAGTCATTTTTATTACCACAAATTATTTAAGAATTATGTGCAGCGGAAGAAATGCTCATTCCAGCCTGTGCTACTTCAGTTTTATGCCGATTCATCACTACATCACCTCACTTCCATATTGTGGTAATTCTACTGATCTCAAAGCAGTTGTTTCAAAAATCTGCAGTAACACCAGCAGTGAATCAGACCCACACTGTGTCATGTCATAACCTTGGAAACAGAAACCAAATAGTGACACTAGAACGATTGGTATTTTATTCGTCACGGACAGTGTTTACAATAACTACAAAGCACAAATGAGTGCTATGAAAAAAAGAGAAGGCAAGGATGGTCAAACACAGAGGCATTTCCTATGAGAGAGATTAAATAACTGTCTGTTACTCCAGCAGCAACCTCAAGTTTATAAAGTCCTAAAAGCTTTGTTTTTTTCTAGAAGGTGGAGTAATAGGTCAAGGAAGACTGTAAGAAACTCCTTCTTGAAGTCTTTCACTGCACATTTGCTACCGGTTACCGAGACTGAGATAGGTGAACCTTTCATCATGTGCATTTCTTGCCAGCTTGGTAACACTGAATATACAGGATACCGTCCCAAGCACTTTTTACTAGCAGCTTGGAAATATGTCAGAAGGTTTATTTTCTTAGCTTATGTTGAACAAAAGAACACATGAGCTGTTACCCTGCACTGTTAAACTTAACTGATAAAAGGAAGATAAGTATTTTGTAAAAGGGTTATCCATTAGGGGAACTCAATTAGATAATTGCCCATTAAAGCTGTGGATGTGCAAGCCTCATAATTTTGGTAGTCTGGCATTTGGGGAGAGGGGGTGAGTGAGGGGAACAGGGCAGGCTGGAAGTAGCTTAGTATTTGCCAAGGAATGATACATCAGGATTTACATGATTATTAAAAGCAGAAGGACCTAATGTAAAACACAGAAGCTCAGAGACTGGGTAGAAGGTTCAGGAAAGAAGGGACTACTTTTTCCACTGAATAAATGGACTAAAAGACAGGAAGGGCATTTCAAACAGGAAAGAATTTCAGCCACATGGTGCCACCCACTAATGAATTAATGACTAATAACGTAAAATTCCCTGAGGAGATCTTAATATATCAACGTGGATTTTGCATGAAAGTAAATGACAGAATATACTACTTCTTAAATTAAATATCAAAATAGTGCTTATCTTCAAAATGCTTTTCAACATTTAAGATTTGTTTTGAAAATAGGAAAGGAAAACCACTATTTTTCTGTATGTGATATTTAAAATAAAGTAGCAGCAACATTAGGTACACATTGGAGACTGCTGCTATTAAAAAAAGGAAATTATAAAATTTTATGTTAACCTTTCTGTAGGATTATTTTGGCAGGGTTAGTTAGATCCTTGGTGACTGAACTATTAGTGGGAGGGAGAGGGGGAAGTTGCTATGTTTGTGAATGACTAGGATTCTTTTTAAAAATGCTGCCATCTGTGTTAATAAAATGTACACATTTTTACTTTGCTTAGAAACTCTGAAAATGGCATTCATATGCATGTGTTTCATGACTATAGATCTGTTCAGTATAAAATAGTATGCAAACTACTGACCACCAGGGCCATCCAGAGTTTCCAAACGTGCATTAGCTCGCGATACTAATTGGTGTTAGGCATCGTACTTAATTCCAAAGCACATTCTCACCAGTTTCTATGAGGTCTGCCTCATATAGAAAAAGTTTGCAGAATCCCATCCCTTACTTTTCGCAACTTAATACAACAAAATAAAGCTCTGATTCTGCAAAGAATTAGGTATGAATAATCTTATATATGTGTAATTCCATTCAGCTTCACATTTCAGACTTCTCCCACTGGAATTTAAAATTACTCTGTGTGTATTTCTCAAACAAAAAAATAGATCTAGATATTATCTTATGAACATTTCCAATTGAAATGCGTATTTGTTCATTAATTACTTTAGGTTGAATTTACTTAGACTCTGTTTTTATTCACAGTTTCACTATGTTTTGAAGGCTACAAGGCTATAAAACAGTGACATAGCGGCAACCACAATTTTCCTTGTTTGATCTCATCTATGGAGATTACAAAACTCAGGTCAACACTACTAAAAGTAACTTTGTTATGCTCCCGAGATCTTGAATATAGGCTCTCCAGCTCCATCTTCTGGTGCAAAAGTACCTATGAAGGAGTCTAGTACTTCAACAGCTAATTTTACCAGCCACATACGTCTTCAATATATGAAAGGAATTCCAGCAAAAATGAGCTTATCATTCATAATATATGACAAGATCTGGATTGGTAGTCATTTTACTGAAAGGCAATAATTTTCTCTGCCCAATTTTCACATACTTTCCCCATTTCTTCTAATCCCCAATACATAATGTAACTAGTCTCAAAGATGCTTCAACCTACAAGGGCTAGATAAAACTCATTTTGGGATTATATTCAAGATTGAAACAGTCTCAAAATCAATCTTAAAATCTTCTGGGACTCACTTATTCCAGGTGCCATGTAACATACTCACAGTATTTGAACGAGTCATTCCAGCCTGTACCAGAATAACAGAACCTGCTCAAAACCTAATCCTTGACTCCTCAGAATTTAAAATTTCGCAAGATTACTAAGGGTGTAGCCACATAACTCACATTACAATGAACACCAAGAACAAATCTCTGGAAATCTTATTCATGCTTCCTCTGGTAAATTATATTTGCAGGTGCTGAATAGTCTAAACTATTCCAGTGCTAAAACAATTCAGTGTTAAGCCAAAAATCAAACTAAAACACTGAAAAAGGTGAATCACTTTGCCAAAGCTGGTTCAAAAACATCTTCTTAAAGCAACGTGTTACTTATGCTTTCTTTAAGATTAGGAAATATTTTCAGCTGCTACTGTTCTCACTAATACTGCTTGAAGACCTTGAGCTCAAAAAACATAACCCACAAAGGAGAGAGATTTCCCTCAGCACACAAACAGTTCCACTGCATGTGACTTTCTGACACAAAACTAGAGGAGAAATTAAACCCCAGATTTCTCAGCATCTGGAATATTTGCATCCTTAAAAATTGCAATCTTGGATGTTAACTGAGGAATTTAGGCTTTTGTTAGTGGTTTTATTTATTTGTGATGTTTAGAATTATTCATAATAAGCACCAGCATCACAATTTTCCATTATTATTGTGACTGGCAATTTTGCTTTAGCAAACTGGTTATATTGTCAAAGGATTGAACTGTATTGAGTTACACCGCCGTTTGGTTGAGAGTCCTCCAAGACGTAGAAAAATGCTACAGGAAGAGGCATTTGAAAGATGCACTCTATAAAGTGCATTCCCAGCGGTGCAAGAAAACAAAAAATGCAAAGTGTTTGGCCTGATCACCTACGCTCATTAAATATCATATGCATTTCATGTGTGATTCATAAGTTTCCTTGACTAACAGATTATAAAGACAAGTTCACCCCATAGTTTCATTCCTTGTTTTCCTGCCCAAATTATTATACTGTCACCTGAACTACTCAAAGAGCTGACAGACTCTAAGAGAAAACAGGAGTGACTCTCTTACCTGCCTCACTAAGATTATTTGTGCTTTGAGGTTCTTGGGTGAAGAACATTATTGAAGATCACAAAGAACAGTTATTTCTAGATTCATCCAGGCAGATAACATAGACTTTCTTGGTGGAGGGCATTTGTCTCTAAAAGAGAACGCAGAGTTCTGTAATTTTAAAACAATATTTGAAGGGGGGAGAAGAAAGAGACAAGTTGAGAAAAGTTTCTATTTGAACACAGCTCATAGATCAGATAAAAAGGCTTTCACCTAGGCTGTCACTGATTAACATTTGAGTGTCTCTGCTATAAAATTCAAATCTGATTCTCAGTCATCCAGTTCGAGCAGGTTCTCCTGACCAGCAAGTTATTAGTTACTCTGCAGCAGCCTTCAACTTCTGAATTCTCTAATCCTTTCTAGAAGGCATATATGAAATTTCCAAAGGAGTCTCAAGTGTAAGACAAATAAAATTAATGTGTTATTTCCCATTGCCTTTAAAATAAAAAAAAAAAATATGATTTTTGTAATGATGGATTCTTACTGTCTTGCAATGGAAAAGGCTATCACAGTAAACTGTTTTCAATCTAAAAAAATTACACCAAGGACAATTTATGGAGAATAATAGGTAGAGTGAATGCTTTGATAAAACAGGAAGCAAGATTTTAAAAGTTGTCTTCTACCGTCTGCATTAGAGTAATGCCAAATTTGAGGGTTTTAACTTGTAGACAGTCTAACTACTATCTGCTTTCTTCTAGTTTACTGAAGACTTCAGTATTTACATAAAATGGAATTACTTCAACAGGAAGGACTTACGTGATGAGGGACATGGGAGTTAAAAGACTGAATAAATCAGAAACTTCAGCTTGAATCTGCCACAGCCAAAAAAATTCTTTTAATATCTGGATCATATTACTGTATCACACTAGCTGCCCAGCTGGATTATTCAGGTATCTATACCAGAAACGCTAGACAATGTCTTTCTATGAAACACTGTATTCCTCAATAAAAAAATTAAAAATTCCCTATTTGCCCCAGGTTAACTTTCCATCCAAATTATGACCCACTACACAAAAATCCTTGCTCTAGCAGGAATCTCACCTTAACCCAGAAGCCTTCATGCTTCTCCAGGCAGGAACCAAGTTCTTTTCCATAAAGGGCTGTAAAGGCCTACAAGGACTGGTTTTGGCTGAAGAAAAAAACTCCTCCAATGTACAAATGAGACAGCTGCAGTGCAACCTACTTATAGGGAGAAAGAGACCAGAAGGAATAGCAGAGTTACACTGAATGAAATATTCTGCTATAAAAATTATAAGCAGCTAAAATCTAGGAGGCCTCATCATCTTAAGGCAGTTCCATGTTGTATCTAACACCATCTAGCCAAAAAATACCGCCAGAACAATGACATCAAGCTGTTGTAATTTTGCCTTCCTGAGCAGCTAAGCATTGTCCACAAGTCAGAATCCTGCCTCACATTTTCTGAAGGGGTAACAACCTGACCAAGAGCATATATCAACTATTACTTGAATTTTACAGTACTTTTCTCATACACATAATGATTCCTAGATTCTTTCTCAACTTCCCTGGAGGTATTTAAAAGACATGTAGATGTTGTGCTTCGGGACACAGTTTAGTGGTGGACTTGGCAGGGCTAGGTTAATGGTTGGACTTGATGATTTTAAAGGTCTTTTCCAGCCTCAATGATTCTATGATTCCATGATTCCCCACCAGGGCAGCCAAACTTAACGTATGACCAATAAGATAGTAATCCCATTGTGGTATGCAAAGAGTTTTTAAAAGTGTAGTGCTTAAGGGACATCGGAGACAACCTCAGATCATTTCTATAGTTTCCTTCACTCTCTAATAATCTCTATTATAGTTTTTAATTTTCTCTATCAACGTTATCCCTTGGTAAGAGCATCCCAAACTTGCAGACTTACCCAGGTCAGGGACCTATCTTAGTATTATCTTCTTTAAAGTTCAGTGTCCAACCACTGGTACCGCTGTAAGATGACAGAAATGACAAAGAATCGTCTGACTATAATGAGGACTGTTCTGGTAAGCAATGCCTGAACTCTATGAACAAAGAAAGAGAAAGTAGAGATTTAATGAATATGCAACAAGGTGACTACAATTCTTAAATTACTTGACACAGACTTGGATTGTGGAAGAGTGTTATAATTATTAACAGCTGGGTACTGACTTAAGTTTATGCATATGTTTAAGAATGGAAATGTCCTAATTTTTACAATAAAAATTTGATTCCACCACCATTTTTCTTTGCCCTTACACTCCTGAACTGGAGATCCAAACAGCTGAGAGAGCATGGAATAGTCCATGCAAATGGTAGGGTTTTGCAAACATATAAGTAGTTATTAATTCTGAAATTTAGTTCTGGATTAGTACCTGTTACTATCTGGGACTGATTTCTGAATCGCTGCTGAACCGTTATTTGCAAACAAGCTAGCAGTACAGTTAACCTGCCTTTGAGATCTTGAATGTAGGGTAATTTAATGCTTCCTCGCTACTACTTCAGGGCTGTTTTTCAAATGTCTTTTTAACATATGATTCCCATGTGACTAACCACTTTTCTTACAACATCACTTGTATTTTTTAATGGATTAGTATTTACTTTCAAATCTAGCAAGGAAAGAAAAACAGCCTTTGCTTTTCTGATGCTTCCTAAAGGTCCTGTTACTTTCCAGTTGCAGGACTCTGTTGAACTTTATGAGGTTTTATCCCATGGGATATCTGCCTACTGTTTTGCATTTTTTTTTTTTTTAATTAGATATGAAGACAACTGCCTATCTTAAACAAGGGAGGGCAGTAATTGCTTTTAAAAACAGTGCTAAATTAAAATGAGAAAGTCTTTTGCATCTTAACGAGGAACAAGGTAAGGTACAAATCATACAAAAAGACATTCTGAGAACAACATTTCTTCATGGAACACAGAAGACTACAATTACTATCCAGTGATGTGGGTAATATACTTTTGAGTATTAAAAAACTATATGCATGTTTTTATGACAAGATTTTACTAATATATTAACTATTACATATTTGAATATATCCTTTTTAACCGAAGAAACGCCACAGAAAAATAAAATCCCAACATTTTCCCTATATTTAAAAATGATAATATTTCTGAAACAAGAATTCAGAGCCCCACCAAATTAATTTCACCTTTCTCCCTTTCCTTTGATCAGGGAATTTGCCATATTCCCTACTTCTGGTTTCACTCAGTTTGAACTTCTGTTTGTGCAGTGATTTCCTTTTAACATTTTTGGATTTAAATTAGTCCCTGAAGAAATAACTGACAGAAAAGTTTACTGTGATGTCAATTTTTAGGGCCTTTCTAATTATTTCTCCCCTCCCCCAGTACCTATAAACATCTAATCTTCTCCACTATGCTGCAAGCTCATTAAAATTAGAACCCTAATTAAGAATATTCAAAAGATTACATTTTGTCTGGCTGATAGCACCACTACAGCTGCTTGACTCATCCTTCAGACTATAAAGAAATAAAAAAAGTCTAAGAAAAGTGAAATGGAGACTCTATGTTTTTATATAAGAAGACTTAATAGATTTGGAACAGGCCTCTTCCTAATGAAGAGTTCCTAAAGGAACTGACTTACAGAAATTACTTAATTCTTGTCTACATGATTGCAGTTTGTTTTTTTACAAATATGAACCAACATTTTCACCACCACATGTGATAGCTGCTAATGTTGAGTTTGAAAGGAAGAAGACTGCAAGGCTAATTTCTCCTCCAACCCGTTATTTTTATGTACATCAGCACTTCATCATCTTTACTGAGACTTGCTGAAAATTTAAAATACCCTAAGAGAGGCTCAGAGAGTGTTCTTACAACGGTATTTATCTACTGTATCATTACGATTCTTGTTACCGTAATTTCAGTTCTGAACAACAATTATTTGATTTATGGGAAGTATCGTTTCCATTTTATGGACAGGTAATTGAGCTCTATGATACATTAATTGATTTGCAGGGGAAACATATTAAAAGCTGGCTGAAAAAGCAAATTATTCAGGATCTTCACAATCTCAATGCCTTTTAGAGCTACCACTCTAGGACCACTAAAGTTTATTTTAGCTAATGTCAGTGAAGCTACAGTTCAGTGTTTGTCCAAAGAATGTTCACATTCTAAAATGAAAGTGAGGTTAACGTGGTTTCATGAGCTATAAAGGCATAATTAAAGATTACTGTTTACTCTCAGTTCAGGATCGCTTCTTAGCTCAAGGTATATTTAGTGGGAAGAGCTAAGGTAAAAGATGAAATTCAACAAAGTATTGCTGGTAAAGTGAGTTATGAGTTACACATAAAAATTTTAACAGGGGTGATCCAATCACAACTCATGTCTGACTGTGGTTCAGTGCTGCAGCTCCTAACACCCAGAATGCTAGTGATCTAGCAATTCATGAGGAACAAGTTGCCAGATCAGGGTCTGGCATGGTTAGTAATATTTAACAAAACTTTAGTTAATAAAAACAGAAAAGACACAGAAGGGCCACATCAAATTCATGCGTAATGCAACTGAAGTGATATTCACGTAAACTCTGTAATTTTATTAGGTTTTTTGTTGTTGTTGTTTTTTTAATTTGTTTTGGGTTTTTTTTAAAAAAAACAAACAACAAAAACAAAACACTGACATTTCAGGATCAGTGAAAGGTAGTACATACTCAAAACTGATGGTACTCCCTCCAAGTAAACAGAACTCCACCAATGATGAATTCGCCCCTCCGGTCCTGATCTTTATTGCCATAGTGATTTCTGCCTTTGCAGAGTATATGAAAACCCTGTCCTTCTGACAGGGTAGTAGTTTTACACTCATTTTGCACAGGTGTAAATCACAAGGCAAAGTATATAGCTATAGAAGACTGAGCTCCTGCTTTAAAATTCCTATTTTTATGAGCTTCTCACTACAGGCTTTATTATTCAAAGAAGTGAATGTTAGAAGCATTAATAATGCGAATGAAAAACAATTATAACATCTTCCCTAACAAGACACTTTAATAAAATCTTAACAGGTTAATTTACAGGGAAGGTAGGTACAATCTTCTCATTCAGAATAGAATCTTATTGTTAATTAGTACTAATAAGTCAGGATTATGTTTGCAAGTGACTGAATTTTGTGAATCAGCAGGTACGTTAACATATAGAAGAAAATTTAAGGAGAACGAACCTGAGTATCCTTTGCTCAGATGGAGTTACACAAATTTGTTATTTATCACAATATTTGTATTATACATAAGTAAGCCTACTGCAATACAAATGCAACACTATAAAATTTTGAGTTTGCACCAACATTCTGACACAATTTTTCATCAAAAGAATAACCACCTTGCTAGTTCAAAAAAGCATGTGAATAAATGAAAAAATAGAGAATGAGATTCTGTAGCATTATAACAATTCACCAATATCTCAACAGAAAAGACGTTTCTTCTACTTTGCTAAACGTTAGTTTTTAGAAACTATCTTACTACAAGGTATTACATGTTCCTATGTTATAGTACTGCATTGTAGATCTGCTGTTCTGAAACATTAGGGCATATGCCCTTTTAATGTCTGTGTTTTATTTGGTGGTCAGCAATTATAAGCAAGGGCAGTTTGGTTTTTTGTTGTTTTTGTTTTTACTTCTAAGAGAAAGCAAACATCATAGGAGGAATACTTTCAGGAGCTGGGAAAACTTCTACAACCTGCATGATAGACCAAAAGGGGCATGAATACAATCCAGAAGTTCAGCCCCAAATAGAAATACCACATTTGTATAACTTCCTATTCACATTAAAGAGCATGTTTACGTAACGTACTTCAAATGCTGGCAGCATCCCATGACATTTGAACAATACTCCCACAAACAATCCTGCCCAAATACCCATTTTTTTTCTGCTCTCTCTGTAGCTACTGTGGGAATACAGATGCAAAAAAAACCTCTCAGAATTAATCTGTTCTTGGAAGCTGTTTGTATCTGAATCCATAAAACCCCATGACTTCATAATAATTTCAGCAGCCAACAACTGTGATTGAACAATAGATAACTCCTTTTAGGAACAATGAATAGACACAAAATTTACCTGGTAGGCTTCTAAGCAAGGAGTCTCTTCAGCGTTCAGACAACTAAAACGGCTTTCAATAACTTCGCACTAATATCCACAGCAAGTAGTGTGCGCCAGTGAAAAAAAAAAAAAAGGACAAAAAATATTTTCAGAGGATTGTTTCTAGGTAATGTGGGAAACACACTGACATTCTGTTTTCAAGCAAAAGCTATTAGTAACATCGAAGCAGTGGTAGATGGCAGAAAAGCAAATATGTTGGATTATAATAATTTCCTCCAGCGTAAAAGGTTCCTAGGAGGAAAGTTCCTTACCTAATTTTTTAAAAGTTCAGTTTTGGTGGTAGTTTTTTTTGTTGTTTTTTTTTTTTTCCTCTTTTCCTTTATGATCCTATGCAAAACTGGTGACAAACACAGAGGAAAAGGAAAGGGTTGGCTGAAGGCAGTCAGCTGATAATAACATGCTGACATCATTGATTTTGATTCAAAACATAGCACCTGACTGTTAATCACCAGCAGTTGATGCAGGGACTTACAATAGGGTCCTTCCTCTTCCTTGGAAACAAGCATAATAATAGCATAGGAAAAAAATTATTAGCATAAGTAAACAAAGCATATTCATACTGTAGCTGTTGTTCAGGACCACAGCTGATCACCTAGCATGTGGCAAATACTAATCTTACCTCTATCCATTTTAACAGCTGGGCTTCCATAGTTCATTAGACTTCTGTATTTCTGCTTGTGTCTTCTGGAAGACTGACTGGGCATTGCATACGTAGGGTAATAGTATTCTGTGTATTCTGGATACGTCTGAATCACTGTATAAACAACACATGATGAATCTGCACATACATGGTGGCCAGTTTTCCAGGTTACTCCTGCTCCAATTGACCTGCTGGACCTCCAGGGCAAAAGGACAAGTACTTCTTTTTCCATAAAGTCTGTAGAATCCACAAAAAAGGCAGAAGGACAAAAATTCCTCATAAAAGCATCAGTCTGTAGCTAAAAGCGGTAGAGTCAGCAGCTAGGCGTTTCACTTCTTACGGTATTCCACTTGCAAAAGTTCCAGCTGAGTACCTGCTGAAAAGCAGAGGTTGTACTTCATTTATATTTCAAACCATAACAGCCATACTTCTGTTGCAATTCAAAGAACAGGGACAAAAAATCAAGGGGTTTGTTAGGTTTTAAATAGTTGCCAATTTCAGGCCTAATAGAAAACAAAATGGAAATTATTACAAGTATTAGGACTTAAAAATAGAAATATGGAAGAACACAAAGTGTTACACCCAGGTTGCCTATTGCTTTTTCAGCAAAGTCTTGCAAACATATAAATAACTATTTATTCCACCAATGAAGAAAACATGTATCTTATAACCTGTAGGACAAGCCATAAAACCAAAGCAAACCTGATTCCTGTAAACAGAAAATGTTCTTTAAATATTCAGTTTTGGGAGCATAAATATTTAATTGTCTTGAGCATGTCTTAGAAGCTCAGAATTACTCAAAATAGAGTCAAGAACAAGCAAAAAGCAACCTAAACTATTTTAGTAGAAAATACCTTATGAAAATGTCTTTTCTTATAATCTTTCACTATTTCAGCATATTTGGACTATTAAGAAATGTTTTGAACTATTACTTTATGTCTGAATCTTGTAACTCCAACTCATAACAACATCAGTGGGGAAGAGATAATGAGCCCTCCTTTTATTATTTGAATGACTACAATGTTTTGACATATACAATATTAATAAGAACAATTTATTCACACAGGATTTTGTTAGAATAATAAGCTGTTTACCACCAATTTTGCATATGTTTAAGAAACAAAATGAACCATTCAACATAGTAGGAAAAGCAACTGTATCTTCATCAAAAAGCCCTCAGATTACTTTGGGATAACTTACAACATCACAGGCTGCCTCAGCGTGAAGCCATATAACAGAAAGGCACATTAGAGAATGGATTCAGATGGACACCACGCTTCTGTTGTTCTGAACAAACAGGATGGGCAGACAAACTCTCCTTATAGACCATGCTCCTTGCTTCTGCGGGGTCTGCCAGTTACTACATCCTATGATAAACTGCTGGCAGCAACTGAGCCAGGACCTCTCTTGCTCCCCACTTGTTTTCCTGGTGAAGAATACAGTTTTGACTCATTTCACCCCTACTCAAACTCTGAGCAGCGCCATATACACTCTCCAGATGAATTTGACTTTGTTTTTAATCAATAATTCACTCAGGCTTACAAACTCCAGTGCTCGATATTTATATGCATATTCAGAATCAAATGGTGAAGTAAATTCACTCTTATCACGGTACAGTATCGGTAAGTACCAGATACATACAGCTTATTTCCCAATGCCTTGCTCTAAGCATTAGACAACTGGCTACACACTTAAGATTTATTAGGTTATTTGTTGAATGTTAAGAGAATCGTGATGGATAATAAATATCACTGGGGACTACTAATTATAAAATATACATAGCCCAAATTTTAATAAATAGATTTTAAGAGCAATTTTAAATCTAAAATGGAAAACACAATTTCTAGAGCAATTATTTTAAGAAATTGCACTAATAAATAGTAACACATTATATAGTTTAATGATTAGCAATTTATATAATCACATTAACAGTAAGATATATGTACAGTAATTACAACTGTTAAGTGTTCAAAAAGTTTATCTAAAATAACACAAAATAATTTGTCTGATTAAATCTTTAAGATAATACCCAATGGGCATGACTAATAACTAATATCAACGGCAACTGTTAGCTTTCAAAGAGAAATTTATTGCTGAGAAGTAGGAAGATACACATAGAGTATACATCTAAATATACGCCTATATTTAACACATATGTTCATACTATAATTTTCAATAGATTTACTTCAGATAAAAATTAATAATTGTGGAAAATTCTGCTATACAGACCTTGTTTGAATGACCATAGTTCTGTCTGAAAACACAGACTGGGAACAGTCCCGCTTCTCAGAAATATTATTCCATTTCTACTTAGAGTTTCAGAAAAATATATGGCAAAAATAAGCCTTTCATTATGTTTCAGCATTTGTTACTCTAAGTAATTGTTGCTATTGTTATTATTATTTATCTTAAATTATGTCCGTCTTATTTTGGCACATTTCTGGAAAAAGTCAAGTACCTTGAACATTTTCAATCTCTCATTTTAAAATGTGATATTCCAGATAGTTCAGCTCTGTGCAACATCTCAGAGTTATTTTTCAGATACATTTTCCGAGTTCAGAATTTGCAAATTGTTTTAGTTGGGTTGATTTAGACATATAAGAGACCCGCGCACCCGTCCCCTCAAACTTGATACTTGCATTCTCCTTCCTCAGCAATGATCATTTGATTTTTCTGCATAGGTTATTTCCATTCTAGCAGCAGCAAACCAGTTTAAATGGTGAATCATTTTATGATGTTCCCCAGGCACCACTAATCATGGTAATCTGTTCAAATTAACCCACACACCACAGTTCCACAGACAATTAACCCTTGTATTTCAGTGGGTTGTGCAAATCAAATCTCAACCACATTACTATAATCTTCTGCACACTATGTAGATTGCTTCAATATTCATAATTGCTCCTAAAGATTTTTCTTTTCCATGATTTCTCCAAACACTCAAATAATGTCTAGGTAAAATTCAGAGGAAAACAGAAACAACAAAATCAATCCAACGTCTCAACAATTCGCAATATCATATAGAGAAAATATCAATTCTCTTTATCATTACAATCAAGCACTCACAACATTTATTGGATCTGAATCAATGAAGGCAGACTATCTTGTTTGTACTAACTACTGCAGGGGTCCCAAAGGCTTTATGTCCTTTATGGCTCTGTTTTCCACCCCCAGTAATGGCCCTCTGACCTCATTCCCTAGTCTCCTCATCTGCATCGCACCATAAGGCACCCACCAGGACAGGGGCCCCTTATGCCTTAGAGGACATCTCCCACTGGGAGCTGCCAAGCAGGGACTAAAGAGGAGTTCATCACTGGAGCTAGCACCCACCTCACTCCTACACTCGAATGCCGAGGGCAGCTGGAGCAGACCGGCATGGCTACGCTGCAAGAGTAAGGGCAGGTCTTGCTCTAAAGAGAGTTCACAAACCTGGGAGCTGGAGGCAAGAACAGAAACCAGACATCTGATAGACACATGACGAGGCCTTGCAGTTTTTTGTACACTCTTCTGTCTGGAGGTTTTCCCTTAGAACATGGGCTCCCTTATGTTATTTCTATCCAGGTCAGCTCTGTAAGTATGCAAAGGAAGCAGACTTTTTTCTTGATTTGGAAGAACAGACTGGGATGTAGGGATGTTTTAGTGCAGTGTCACACAGTTCAGGACAAAATGGTCTCAGCATAGCTTCTTTGGGAGTTTCTTCTGACATTGTTTGTGCTTCATGGCCTACTAGGTGGCAGATTCAAAACATACTAGAATTGACCACGACAGACTATTAAACTTCTTGACAAGTAATTTGACTTTCATAGGATTTAGCTGATTAAAAATTCACCGCCCCATATCTATCACTCATGAAGGGCCTTGTCTTTGTCCAAGACTGTACGAAATAACAGAAAAGTGGATTTATTCCAGGGCAAACTAAGACAGCAAAGTTTGCACCATATCTGTGTGATCTCTCAACTCTCTAGTCTGGAGAAGAATGTTAATTGTATTTGTATACAAATCTAAAAAAAAAAAAAAAAAATCAAGTAAAAGAAAAAGAAATCCCCCTTGAATGGCCTATGTTTTGTCCTGTGGAGCGTCTTCCTGAGTCTGGGCGAAGCTTGCAGAGCCAGTAAAGAGAGAATTTCCCAGCAGAGAGGTAACGGAGAGAAAAGAGGGCAGAACAGCATACCAAAGAGAGCAAGGATCTGTGGAACAAGGGCTCAAAGACATCTTTCACAGTATATTATGAAATGAATATTTATCATCCTTGGTGATCTAGAGACATTCTGATGAGCTGCAGTATGGATGCCCACAGAGCATCCCAGCCAAAGGGTGGGATTGGGGAATCTCCTTGAGGATCTGAGTGATGCTCAGGTATTGATTTCACACAGAAGTAGACACAGTCAAAGCTGACAGTAGTTACAGACAGTTGGAGATTTTTACGATGGATTCATGAGCACTGTGACACATTCAAGACTGGGGGCTGCTTATAAATAGCTCACAACATAAAAGTAACTCTCACAATTCGCTGCCATGAATCTTGTGGCAAAAATCCCTTAACTCATTTTCTTCTATATGTTTCACAGAAGTGATTTGTTTGAACTTCTTATATTTAAAAACTGACTTTCTTTCATGTTAAAAGGACACATACATTACAGGGTAAAATCTAGTTCTTGATTAAATTAGCAAAGCTCATGGAATCAGGTTTTTAGTAGCTAGCTTCAAAATTGTATTTAATACCTATCAGATTGTTATTTACAGATAATAAGCATATAAACTCAGACTAAGAATGTTCATTTATAAACCTGAAGGAGTACTCACAGTAACCTTCTTGCACTACACTGCAGTGACAACTCTGTCATTCAGTAAAAGATACATAGTTACAAAACTGTAATGTAGACTAAGACCTACATTCACTGGCAACAGTAAATTTACAATGCAGTAGTTGTTGGAAGTAAATCAAGGCATCACGTGCATTATAGCTTACAGGGGCTGTGATGCACTTCTGTAATGCCTACTTAAAGATATACGCAGGAAAAAAAAATTCTATTTTGACAACCATTTCCTGTGTTGCACTTCCATAGCCCAATAAAATAATTAGCTCTGCAATGCCTCAAGTGACTTCAAAGTCACCATTAGTTGATAGTAAATAGTCAGAATACTGTTTAAAATATAAGTAGTTATCAACATATTCCAAATATTTTTAATTTAAGAGATTATTTGAAGATCACAGGACAACAGCTAAGTCCCTTGATTCTTCCATTTGACAGTGCAGCCCACACGCTTTGTCAGCTGAAACATAACTCAGTTTCATGCTGTATTATCAACACATTAGAATAGCAAAGATTTTAAACTAGTCTGAATACTTTGCAGGTTCCTGCCTCGCTATCTATTCATAGTCATTCTTCTAGTTTCGAAGCATTTACCGTTTTGCAGTATACGGGTTTTTTACGTTGTCTCACTGAGAGTTTTAAGAAATCTCTCTGTGGGCAACAGTGGATTGCAAACATACAGACATAGAGAAAAGCTCAGATATTTCGGAAAACCAGGAAGTTTGGTTGCCTACGCTGAATTTAGCCTGAGATGAAGATGACAAAATCCAAATTCTCTTGCAATTACCAAGCTAAAAGCAAGCGGTAATGGGACAAGAAATAGAATCAGTATTTTTACCTATTCTTTTTACTCGAGTACGATCACTTTCCAGTCACACTACGTTTTATGTTCAACTTGAGTACTAGGCTGACCTTTTAGGTCCCAATGAATAAAATTACATTAAAACCTCTTCTGTCTTTCAATCAAAAAGACACATTCAGTTGCTTCACCTTCATCAGGGACAGTTACTTAATCCTTTTGTTACAGATTTTCCTGCCAAATTCTTACAGTAGACTTTTCCCTTTAATCCCCTGTTATTTGTTCTCCCCAGACTCAACAGCCAGGATCAAATGAAGCTTTTCTAATTCTCTTTACTGCACAGGTCATGACTTAGTTAGGATAGCAGTGGAGCTTCTATCACGTTAACCTTAACCAGAATTTACATGGAAGGAATTGCACCCTAACAACATGCTTCAGTTTTCTAAATCTAATCTAACAAGTGCTACGGTTACTATGCTCAGTCACCAAACTCAAAGCACAACAATCAGAAATATCTTCAGCAGTAAGTCACAATCCCTAAGTTTGAAAACAAGGAGAAATATGTAGCAGTACAAACACAGAGCAACCATGCAACTCTCAGGAAGACCTTTAAGAGCCCTTACATCTCTCAGTAAGATCACCCACCCCCCCCCCCCCCCAAGTATGTTGATGCAAAGCATTTTGCATGCTGCATGGAAAGACTTCGCTTATGGGGAGGTATGTTGGTAGGCTTTGATCCCCAAATGATATACAAGAGTGGCATAAAGAAAGGGTTAACTGCTTTATGATGCTGCATTAAGAATTTTACCTTTATCTTAGGAAATGTTCTGAAATAATTCGGTGACATCTAAATAGCAGGGCATGAGCAAAAACAGTTCTATGACATGTAGTATCTGGGCTGAAGGACACAAAATTTTCACAACCATACAAACAAATCTTACAAGTAGATCTCCAGTACTGCTGCAGCTGTGTCGCTAATAATTCCCCTAACAGAGTTGTTAGAGTTCTTCAGTTCACCTGTTTTGTTTCACTGTGAGGATTGCTTTAGTCTAGCCCCAGTATCTAAATGGACTCTCTGCTGTAAAAACCCACAAAAAAGATTGTCCCCGCTGCAGAGTTTGCAATCTGAAACGAAAGCCAGGAAATAACTAAGCATTAGAAAGCACAAGGAAACAATAGGACAACAGTGGCTGCAGTGCAGGGATGCAGTCTCAAAATATAAGCCACCTGCGTATTTTGACAGCTGCTTTTGGATAACACCAGAGGAGAGTTACAGGAAAGGATTTGAAAGAAGGTAATTAAATCAGTTTGCAGATACTTAGAAAGATCATGGTGGAAACAGCATAACTTTTTTTCAACAATTAATAAGTGAATGATGAAGGCTGGTATTGTAGGTCCACTGGAGACGGAATCAACATTTTAATGATAATTAAAATAGAGCTAAGCCACAAAAGTCCTCAGGAAGAGTGGACAAGACCCTTCTGATACATGATACCAAGAGGAAGCCAGTTTAAAAGAGCATAGAGGAGAACATGTGATTAAATACGATCGCTAACACAGAACCAGAAAGAGACAACTGAGATGATGAAGCTATATCCCCTGATGGTGACTGGAGAGGATAAGCAAGCAGAAAGCTTGACTTACCCTTTCCCCACAGAGGCAGGAAAGACTAGATGAGGAACGTTTTCCTTGCAGAAAATGTGACCTTGTGTTTACTTCGGAGTAACTTTTCATTCATATTGAAACTTGTCAATTAACATTAAAAATGCAAAAGGAAAGGCTATAAAAATCTGACTTTGGGATCATTCATTTTTAATAATTCTTTTTAAATGGCCAAACAAAAGCAAAAACAAACTCTGTCATACTTCCTGCTTTGAGATGTGGAGCTGCATAAAAGCAGATAGTTCTCAGTCAGAAACACAGACACTAGAAACACAGGATCCGATACAAAAAGAAAACAAAGGTCTCGGAGGCTGACCCTGCAGTTTTTGTTCGTGCAGAACCACTGTTAATTCTGAAGCCAATGAGCGTGTGATGACATCGAGGACAACTAGGATCTCTAAGAGAAACAAGTGTTGATTAAAATTGAGACTTACGAATGCTCTTATGAAACATGTAGTCCTTTAAAATCCCTTTGTTCTAACTTTCTACTATATCATCTTCAGGAATAAATGCAACTCCAACTTTTATTTCTATAACTACTAGTTTCAAAAACATCAGTACTAGCTTTTGGTCCAGATTCCACATCATTATAGGAAGTTCAGCACCTAGATTGCATTGTTTTCTATTTGTATCAGGGGCCTTGATATCAGTAAATCCCTGACAAGATTTACTGCACCCACTTGTCTGTCAGACACAGCACAGATTCCATCATGTATACAGATTCACTTATCATTGCAGATACAAGATGGCTCTGCCTGCCCTTATCCTGCAGTACTACTACACTCCATTTATATTTTTTATGAAACAAAAAATTCCTAAAGGAGTTTTGTAACTAAGAGATCTTCTGCTAGAATGATACTTTTTTCCCTCTTCCATTCTCTATGTTGTGTCTCCAAGTATTCGCATTTATATTTTAGAAATGAAACAGAATACTATTGTTTGTGTAATGGAAAAACTAAAAGCATTATTCTTAAGGAATGCATAATTTGTCCTATTGTTAACAGCTACTGCAAATAACAACAAAGGCTCCTTTTTCTAGGAAGGACAGCTGAATTAAGAAGATATGATTCTATACGTAGAGCCAGAAAAACTACTTCAGAATAAATCCTGCCTCAGGCTTACCCCTTTCGTAATGTAAGGACTAAATTTCTTCTTATGTATTAAAGAACAAGAAACCTTATTTTTTACTTTATTATACCTTTAAATTTCTTGTATTATATTATCTTTAACTGAAACGGACTCTGTATCATGCAACATGTCATAAAGCACCGAGGTTAAAAACTCCTGCTCTGAACTTTTATTTGTAGAAGGCTGAAAATCCTACATTCTAGCCTTGTTCAGCATGGGAGTCAGATTTTGGTGTTAAAGCTACAGATTGGAGGAAAGGACTTTGAGATATTCACTATTTTCTACACATCTCTGCACAGAACTTAATTTTCACTGTAGAAACTGTTCTTTCTCGAATCAAAAAGTATCTTCAATTTCTTGCAGCATCTTGCAGAGGTCATTTAACCCTAGTTTATACATTTATACGTTTAAACCTAATATATGCACAAATAAATAAACAGAAAAATAGCCATTAAAAAATAATTAAAAAAAAATACAAAATCAGCTCTTTCAAAGACTTGATTCCTTCCCTGATGAAGAAACTTTTAAATGCATTTTAAAGCATTTGTTAGATGCAGTGAAGTTATCTGTGACGAGTTATGCAAATTTTATCCAGCTACAGAAGATTTGAAGTAAGATATGAGAATAAGGAACTTTAAACTGCCTTAGCACCCAAGCTCATAAGGTCATTATATTCATCAGAAAGTCTCAAGAATGCAGTCTGGTAGTGTCAGAATAACAAATATGCTGTCTGAAACTTTTGAGAAAAGTGTTAATAATTGAGCTTGCTTCCCCCCCCCCCCCGTTTCTAGAACCTCATTAATTTCATTTTGGGTTAAATGACAAACTTCCTTGTGGTTTCTCTTTCAAAAAGTACCTTAAGACAAGTTTAGACTTTCAGATTTAAAGAAAAAAAAATTAAAATAAATTTTTAAAAAAAATCAATGATTTTTCATTTTTAAAAAGTAAACCCCAAAGGTTTGGGGAAGACTGAATGAGTTCAATAAACTCATATATTTATTTGAGTAGTGTTAGCTTACTGAAAAATAAATAATTTTACAGATACACTGTCTGTGAATACTAGATAGGAATTTCATTTATATCCATGTTTTTGCTAAAGTGAAAAACTGTGGGTTGGTGCGTTTCTTGCTTCCTTGTAAAAAACAAATAACAAGCATATCACAAACACCATTTACAACAGACCTTCCTTTAAGAGTAGAGTCAGCGACAATCAGTGGGCCTGAATCTTGTTCCCCCATTTGAACTAGAACGGTAAATCAATCAGAAGACTGTCCTTAGGGATGCACTCCCTTTGCAGTTGTACATATCATCTAGAATACATATGTATTCTTTCCCACCAAAAATGCTTTGTCTACTAACATAATCTTGATAGATGGAGAGTCATGTTGCAGAAAACTTCGCTAAACTAAACACTGTCCTCTTTTTCTGTGTATTTCTTATGTGAGAACTCATCTAAACATTTTTCAGACTGTCCATTAACACTTAACCTTTGCTAGAGAAAGAATTATTATAGAACACAAATGCTCTAGTTGCGCCTTTTCTTTTACTCTTTTTCCCCCCCTAAATGAACATCAGAAGAAAAACCACCGATGTAAACAAAGGTTTTTATCACTTCATATTACGAAAACTCAGGCATACTTACAATTAAAACTAAACAACAATTCATGTCTAAAAACAGTTGTCCCTCCTGCTACTGCAAAGTGTAAATTTTTTTCCACATGTAGGTTTAATGGCTACTTTCAAATTTTATTTTCACTGACCACAGATGTAGAATAAACTAACACAGCAGTGTAAATAACTGTAGCTGTTTCTCTATACACAGATAAAAAGTCATGATCATTAACAATAAACTATAATCACCAACAATAAACATGTAATGATAATCATAAAAAGAACTGGGCATTGTGAAGATCAACAAATCTGCGACAACTCTGCACTGAATTCCTTGTTGTGCATTTAAGAGGGCAGTATTCCACTGCAGGACAGCAAATGATAAAACATTGACTATCTTCTGATTCTGGATGTTTAAAACAACACTTTCTGAAACTGAGCACTTTTTTTTTTGGCCCTTTTTTGCTGTACATTCTCCAGTTGATCACCTTTCCTTGCACAAACATTTAATGTGCACTACTGTCAAAAAAGTAGTGCAAGTAAAGCAAAACGAGTCCATTTTTACCACTTTGCCAATTTTGCAACTAGGCAAAACTATGACTAATACCTTGTGCAGTAGAGCAATTTTGTCCATTTTTCACCAGAAAGTCGGTCTCAATGCAAGAAATTACTTTTCTCCTTTCAATATGCAAAATACATGGACCAGATGCGTAGAAGCTGATTGTTTTTCTTGCAACATGTTTTCACTAAACAGTTATCAATCTGGCTCCACATATTGCACAATTGGACGAAAGATTCTGATTCAGGAAGGCATTTAATCATTTGCCAGTCCCATTCACCTTAATGATCCACAGTTACCTGTTTGCTCAAGTACCTTGGTGAACTGGACTAAAGAAAGCTTAGAGGGAGAGAAATGCAAGCCATGCAGCTTCTATGAAAAATGTAGTTAAGGAGGACAAGTAAAGCAGTACCTTCAATGCTTCGCATACAATAATATGTACTATTTTTTTTTTCACTTGCAAGAGCAGACTCGTGAAATGTACAAATTGCTTTCAGAATCTAATGCACTGTCTTTTGAAAACAATGATTTCATCGTTTTCCTTCAGTGTTTTTAATCTAAGGACAAATCTACAAAACTTGCTGTAGAACTACTCAGGAGAGTGGATTCCAATGCCAACAAACAAACCAAAAATGCATTTTCAACTACAAAAATCATGTCATTATTATCCTGTACAATTCTGGCTTGTGACATATATTGTGGACACTTCAAAGCAGCTACGTGCAGAAAAATAGATTTATGACTTCAAAAATGTCTTAAGACCACAATACTATTTGTTTTAGCTTCTTAAATCAACAATTTTTTTACTTTTGTTTTTTGGGAGTGCACATCCCATCTTTTTGGAGGAACTCATTCAGTCAACAGAAAATCTCTACTATGCCTACAAAGACAGCTTTTTGCCTAATGCAGGTCTAATGTTTCCAACTAACATACTGAAAACACAGACACAAACATACCATAAACAGAATTCAGTTCCTACAGGATAAACTTTACTAAGTTTACTAAGTTTATTTTTATTATTATTACTACTAAGAATATTGTGCTTTCAAGTTTAAAAAATTATCCTGAAAAAGCTCATTAATCTCTTCTGGTAAACACAGAACTTCCGGAACCATCCTTTTTCAAGGAAAAATAAAATGGGTGAAATTTTAAGATAACAAGGTGCCATCACAAGAAAATAGTTACAGACACATCCACTCAACAATACGGTCTTCCACTGGATCATACACAGATTGATTTAAGGTTTCAAACGATGCTGATTTTTTTTAAAGTCTTCAAGTGGCTATTTATGCCAACTGTTAAAAATCACCATTCACAGTGGCTTCAAAAAAGCTATCTTCAAAAAAGATGGCTTACTTTTTTGAAATCCATTTGATGTAACTGAATTTCTAGGGCAGAACATTATTTTTTACAGGTTCAAAGCTGTGATGAAGCCTCTGGACTTCTGTGCCCATGAAAAAAGAATCATTAAATCGAATAAGAACAAATATGAACTTATCTCCAAATATTTAGAAAAGAATGAAATGCTACTTAAATGGAAGCAATAGCTTAAGTCATACCAATTTTCAGATAAATGGAAAGAACCGGAGAGGGAAAGTGAGAGAAAAGTATTTGCTTACATTTAGTTTAAGTTAAAGTAGACCTAAAATCAGAGTTAACAACCCTTTAAAAATAATATTCCTGTTGGAAGTCTTAAGAAAGACCCTACCAGCTGAAATGCAGTGCTAGAAATTGAAGTACCTAAGATGCCTAGTTACTTTTAAGATCTTTACATTTGAATAGTGCAGTATTACTCTTCTTACATCTCCTAATCTTAGAAAGAATTATTTCATTAAGTATCTTCTATCATGTTATTAAAGCCTTGAAGTATTTTTGAGCCTTCTTAGACCATGTGTACGTATCTGCCACATGACCCATCAAAAGTTAAATCATATGGGTATTTAAGTACATACATGAGGGAAAGCTAGTAACAGTAGTTAACATCTGCATTTGTCCAGAAGAGGAGCAATCTCACTATACTATTTTCTCCATAGCAAACAGAATTTATTTTGGCAAAACAAATCTTATGCTACTTGGGGGGGGGGGGGGGGGGGGGTGAGGGGGATGGACAGAGACAAAAAAAAAAATCTACTGTCACAAAAACTGGACTATGATATTCGCAACTGAATTTAAGCAATGAAATTACAAAAGAGAATTATAAAAATAATTGCATTATAAAAAAAACCCTAACTTATTAAATTTCACTTGAACCAACACTGTCCTGAGATCCTTATGTTCCAGAACAATCTGGTGCAAATAACATGAAATTTAAGATTACAGAACTAAGATAAATTCAGTTGATAGACTTCCTTTTATATGCAGCCTCAGCAGGCTAATTTGTCAAGGACGTTCTCATGGCGGTATAGTGCTTGGCATTAATATGTACCTGTAAAATTCCAGCAGAGCAAATAGCTGGAGTAAGTGTCAAGAAAACTCAGTTATCTGCTGTACTAATAACCACAAGGCTATACACATCACGCTGAGAAAACATCCATAAGGAGCAAAGTCATTACCTTAAAATTTCAGGTTGGCTTGATGAGCTGTTTATTCCAATTAACACAGAAGGAAATTGCCGGGTAACTACCACCTTCATTTAGGAAGTCTCTCTAATGTTCAGCTTATGATGAGTTCTGCAACATACTTTTTTGAGGATCACAACATTTAAAGCAATATTAAATCACATATGGCAACTACAAATTTAATCTCCTCATGCTGTAATCCATAAATAGAAACAGCTTTCATACATCCAACAGAAAAATTAAAATACTCGATACTGCCTCTGATCAGGGCATAAGCTAAATTTCATTTTACAAAAGGCTGCCATCCCTCAGCATCTTTTTTTTTTTTATTCCTCAAGTGACAAATGAAAGCAGTCAGTTCGTCCTTTTAGCTACCAGAATTCAAATCTGCTATCCTTCTACAGAAGGCACTGCTGAGCTGTAGACTCAAACCTTAACAAAAGTAACATTAAAGCAAAATCATATTCAAACTCTCTTTAGAAACAGATGATGATTTAGGCTGTAAAACTAGATACAGCATGAGAAAAGAAACCTACTGCTTGTTTTCAGTGAAGTAATACAGTAGAACACGCATTTATTCATCTACGTTGTGTTCTTGGTCCTTTCTTCTATTTGAAATTTTCAAAAATATTCCCTAGAATTTTGAAAACATTCCCTAGAAAAAGGTTGCTTTCTGCTAAAATGCAAAGTGTGCGTGGCTGAAGGGTTTCATTCCACATGCTTACAAGCTGATCCTTGATCAAATTAAGATGTGCAAGGCAATACTCCTTATAAAGGGAAGATGGACATAACTAAACCCTTAGCACAGGAGGAAAGTTCACAGAGAACTTGAAAGTCCATGCTGAACCGAGATAAGTAGAAGAGATTATTTTAATCAATAGATAGAAAAGCTCAGATCACAATAGTGATTATTTTTTCTCAACAGGAACTTCCATTGAAACACACAGTGTGAAGGTGGAATTCAGTCAAGCCTTCTCAAAATGAAAAAACCCTAACCTGATCTAGTTTATGTAATCATCTACAATTTTGAAAATAGTATCCTAAATTAGGAAACCTAAACTTTCAGCAGATTGACTGAACTGATTCTCTTGTTCTAATGATTTCCCATTATTTCTTCCTACTCATTTTAGACAGAAGTACCAGATTTACAAACTGGAAAGTAGAGATGAACTCAAGGAAGGTTTGGTTTCTTTTCCCCTCTTCTTCAGAATATGTTCAATCTTACCTCAGAGATAAATATCACATCTAAATTAATAAATGTAAAAAAGTACAATATAGATTCCTTTCAAATTATCCAACTACACCTAGCGCTATTCTCATTATTTAAGAAATCTGTCTGTATGATGGATCCTAGAATTTTTGTGGGAAGGTAACGAACCTTTCCTTGTTCTTTAAGAGCAAGGATAGTAACTGTGCATCAGTTTCTAAAATGTACACAATGTCTGCAGCTGAAAAAGGGAAGTCATCCTTTTGTCACTCCTAAACGAAAAGTCACCTCTCTAAGTAACCACAGAACAACACTGGGCTCGAGGTGAAGTGGGTTCAAGAAGCTTTCACCAGCTGTGGCAGTCACAGCGCCAAGCATTGTCAGAATTCTCAGTTTACTTACTGGTCAGTGAAAGCTGAAGTTTTTCTTCAAAAAGGAATCTAAGAAATACATTTTTGAACTAGATTCTTTTTAAGTGGATCAGGGCCAGAGTAAACAAAACACAGAGCATCTCTGAAAGCATATTCAGGGCTTTGTTCAGGATGTTAACTCAAAGCACAAATCCAGAAACACATCTTTTGTATTTGTGGCCTTGCATGTACGAGCTAGAGTACCCTATTCACCTGAAAGAAGCACTAACTAAACCAGCTATTTTAGTACTCATTTGCTTTTCCATCTCCAGGTAACGAAGTGAAGAGTGAAAAACACATCAGTGATTCATCTTTCAAATCAGAACTGCTTCACAACTGCAACCAATACCTATAATTCACTTCCTCACATTAGACTTGAATGCCAATGCTTATGCAAAATAAGGAGTATCAAAGATAAGCAGTGTATGTCTGTAGGTAGCAATACATGTCAGGAAATAAAATTATACTTGCCCTGTGTTTTGAAAGGAGAAAAAAAGAACAGAAGAAAAACAAGTGTGTAAAGTTTAGAGGGAAAAATAAAAAACAGCACTTTTAAAATGTTTTGTCTTTAACTTTAAAATAAAGGCAATGAAGTTTACCCATGTCTAGAATATAGGAGGAAACATTTCAGTGTAGATAGAAGAACTGGACACACAGAAACAACTACATTAATGGAGATTATTCTGGAACCCGGATGGCCCACGAGCACAGGGAAGTGTTTCACATCAAAGTTTTGAATCTAACCTAGGGTAGAAATTACTGCAGTGTTTTTGTGACTTACAAATTTACAACTGGAAAACCACTACATTAGAGCAACTTTTAGGGATGTGGGCCTCATTCAAAAGTTATATCATAGAACCACATTATTCTTGCCCCTATATATAGCTGTTCTTCCAGACAACGTAGTGACCTTGTTGAACGATATGAGCACCTCACTGTAGACTGTATCTTAATACATTTCACAACTGGTTTGAATTTCAGCACATGCTGACCAGAATTGTCTGAACAAAGCAAAGACATTATTACAGCCTAAGGGCTGTCTCACTGCCCCATATCAGGACATACTACAAAACAAAATTCAAAAGATGATGAATAAACCTTTTCTAATAAAAAAAATTAGGACACTTGGGTACACGGAAACAAACGCCATCTCCTGCTATAATGCCTTAATGGTCTTGATTACATTCATATCATTCACGTATCAGAAACAGTAACACTGAGACTCCTTGTCATCGTGCTCAAAGAAGAGTTAAAGCAAAACAGCTACTAGGCACAATCACTACCTCTTCTAGCTGGTGGCTCCAGTATCCAGTTTCTATCACCATCACATTCTTCATTTTGTGTGGATAAATAGAACTATTTCATCTAAACACGTAACTACACCTAATAATTAGGATGTTTCCAAATACTCTAGGAATCTGACCTCAGCAACTTCAGAATACTGACTGAAAAAAGCTTGTATCACTTCTTTATGATATTAGGTGTTACATACGAGTGAAGGTGAGCAAATGGAGAAAAAGAAAGTTTCTGTGTTCAAGTGGCAAATGGAAACTCATAGGCTGAGTATATACTTGGACAACACATCTCAGAACTCCAGGTAACAGTGAGTCATCTCTCTTTTTGTGAAGAGTTATGTTTAGGTTTAATTTTAAAACGGTACAATAAAACAAAATGGCTTACACGATTCTTTTATGAGGGATTAGGGATTTTACATAATACCACACAAATGATTTTGTGCAATGATTACTTTCACAAGTTCTTCTGCACATTTCACAGGTTCTTATGCACCTACCCACATAACATACATACCCTGAAAAGAGAGCTTTCAAAACTTTCTGCATTAAGATACATTAGTAATGTCTGAATATTGTTCACCCTGCACCTTAAACAAAATTACCTTTAACATGAGCAGGAAGACAAAGGAACAAGATCACAGCAAGACAGGGGGGAAGAGGTAAGCACTGAATTACAGACCTCCTATTACATGGTAAATTAGTCATTCACTTTTGTCCTGTAAAACATCTTAGAAAGACATCAAATAAAACAAAACAAACATGATGCCAGGAAAAGGTGACCCTCAGAAGCAGCACTTTCAGTCAGAAAGTCAGAATGACACAATAAAGCAAGGATATCGGTCAAGCTGCCTTCATCTTCAGACCCATCAACAGTTTCCCATACCTATTAGTCCTCATTACCTGTCACACATGGGTCTCTGCAAATCTCATCCTTGGTCTTTTACTTTCAAAGGCACAAAGGCCAGCTCCATTCAGCTCCTAGCCAAAGTCAATGAGACTTAGACACAGAACTGCCATTTCTGTGTTTGGAAAAATTACATTCCTCTTTTATGCTCCACTCTGTTAAGCCACTTCTGCTTAATGTTAGCAGGAATTGATAAACACGTTTGAATGATTCTGTCAATTCTAATGCATTTCTCCATTCTAAATAAGTTTGTGAGGTGGTTGCTGTTCATAAGATGATCTGAATGCATGCACATGAACTGCTTTGAGATTTGGGAAAAGTCAGTTAAATTTTACACCCAGGATTTTCCAAATCAGTCATCACTGCCCAAGCATTGCTCTTACTGAACAAGCAGAAGAATTTTAACCAGATTTTGATGAAAGCAGAATTAACCCAATAGACACCACTTACAGAAGTACAGACCTCTATCTGAAGTTTTCCTTTAGAGGGGAAGGATGACATTTATTCACATTCATAAGGGCTTATAATTCATAACTCATTAAGCTCTCACTGAAATGATGAGATCAGGATTAACACCACATTGAAATTATCCAAATCCAAAAGAATTGAGAAGGTGAAGTAATCATGCTGCAGAAGTATTTCCCCTTTTTAGGAAACAGAATACAGCCACATTCAGTGATGCGCTAAAACATATGGACAAACTACATTCACATTACAGCATGGTACAGTTCACAACATTTCTAATAATCTTCAGTATCTCTCACAGTAGAAACAACAGGATGAAATGACCAAAGTTGAAAATACTATGTAAGAACTGGTATCCTCACACACATATGGGATACACCTGTGTCTAATTCAGAGAGACCTCCCCTGAGGTTTCCACAGCCCCTGTAAATACTATAAACATTACACAACCACTGGTGAAGCTCTCCTCAAACTTGTTTCTTCAGTTATTTAAAAAACTGTGGGATTATATCTGGCCATTGCTACTGGCCTCAAATATTAATCCCATATCTGACTGCTAGGATTCTCATCTAAGGTATAAGAAAGACGGATTCACTTCCCAGATTTGGATTAAGTAAAACAGAATAGTTTCCTCCAGAGCTTGAATCTGAACCTTCAGCACTACATTCACATGTCAGTAACTCCAGGTATTTACTTAGCATCTTCCTTTATCAGAACTTAGAGAACTGGAGCATCTTTTAATTCCCAAAGCCTTGTGGGACACAAAAATTGCTTTTTACCCACATCTAATGAGACAGCTATCAGAACACTGTGTATGTATGTGTAAGCTTAGTTATGTACGTTGCACATACCATAAAAAACTGGTTTAAGACTTTGCACTTACATATACTGCCCTTGCTGTTTGAGTGCTCTGTTCTTTACTTGAATGAAAGCAAGACAGTTGACGTTTTATGCTGGTGGAAGGAATGCTACTGTAATCAATTGGACTAAATGTGCAAAATCGTTTGCTTTTTCCAAACTGTTCATTCCCAATAGTAAGGGCTTCCCCCCTGCCCCCCCCCCAAAAAAAAATTTGGTCTTTAGAAGACTTTAAAACAGAAGAGGTTTTTGTTCATGGCAGTGCCTGTGGATAAGAATGACTGTTTGCCATATACCTGCTCTCTGGTAGTAAGTTTTCAGATCTCAACAAGCCAGCAAGAATGTGTCTAGAAACAACAGACCCAAGAGGCACGAGATAAAAAGAGACTATAAAAACCATCTAGTATTCTTAGTTTGTTGAAACCTACTATGTTATGGACAGTGCTCATCTACTGTTTCATATATGCTCTCAAAACTTACTACATTGGCTTATGCTTCCAACAGACAGACAGAGTGAAAGTTAACAACGAGGTGTAGGATAATTGGAGGAAAACAGCAACAGTATTGGCACATAAAGAATTAATGAAATATTGAGTACCTAAAGGAGCTGAAAAAAGTGATCTACAACTTCCATACTGAAGCTTTGAAATAGAGACTACAATTTATATCTTCAAAAATTTTAAATCTTCTACACATGAAATCCTCTGCCTCCCTGTTTAGAGTAATTAACAGAGGCGTACATCCTACTAAGATGTATATAACATGGCCTTTTATTGTTTACAATTTTTCTTGCCATCAAACATATGGGTTACATAAATATCTAAACTAGATGCATCTTTTTCCCCACCATTTGTAAACTGTTACAAAGAGAAATTGCTTTTTTCTGTGCTAATTGTTGAGACCATATGTTACCAGGAGTAGAACGGGTATTGAGTAAGATTTTACACTGCATACAAAGTGAAGAATGCATCTAGACAGTAAACCCTGGATCCCAGCCCTGAAATCCTATTTTATACTCATTTCTTTGGCTTTGGAAAGACATTAAGACAGCCTGGAGCTTACTAGCAATAAAATATTGACATTGACAATCCTAGCTTAAGCAGATGTTCTGCAGATGCAAAGGAAGATTTAGAATGCTTTCTGGACAAGCAGCCTGAAAATTACTCTCACAGATGAATAAGCATCAATACAAAACACACTGTTGCAAGCCTTGTATTTCTGTACAACAGATAGTGAAAAACCATCTGTCCATTGTAGTTATTTGCCAAGAAGCCAGTCTAGCATACCATTTTACTATCTGTATTTAAAATATCCTACTAATAAACAATATTTCTTAACGGTTTCCATTCTGTGTGCACATACTGAATAAAAACTTCATTGTGTACCTCACCTCTGTTAAGGTCAGTCATGTAGATAAGCAGCAGATTAGACCCTGCAAGTGTAGCTGTGCTCATCTTTCGGATTTGAAAAAGAAACAAAGCTTTAAATTGAAAATTAATATTAACCTTTTATTCTGCAGGATTCCCTCTATTTCAGCATTTGATGAGCTAGGCACTTAAATACCCAGGCAGAAAAAGGAAAGTATTAGCTAAAGAAATATTTTTGAGACTGGCTAAAAAACCCGAGAGACACTAGTCACCATTTTGAATCTCCTGATCTTTAGAAAATTATGACTCTGAATTCATACTTGCATAATCAGCCGATGAGGTAATATTAAGGTTTTTTGCATACATTACTTTTAGTAATTAACTCATTTTCGTCTCTTAAAAGCAAAAGAAAAAAACCCCAAAGAACAATAACTGTGTGACAGTTTAACATGTTTACACAGACTTATGATAAACATCTAGTGCTCTCAATCTGCAATTCTACTCTTAATTGTCTTACAAGCGTCAAAAGCCAATGGGTATTAAGGGATAGATTATACTCAGTACTACTTTAGTCCAACAAATAATATCAAGAATATGTTTACAATTAAACCTCACACAGTAAAACATTTTAAGTGAACACATTTTAGTATCAGTAGAGCCGTATGTTGATGATGAAAAATACGCAATGGCATGGTACTATATGCTGTATTATGCAAATGAATGCATCAAAGGTCAAAGCTTATCTCAGCCTCCTAGTAATGTAGTCTGCAGAGAATATTTACATACATTAATTTACAGTATGCTTTCTTATATTGTGCACCGCAACACTAAAAGCCATTTTATTCAGGAATTTTCTTTCTATGCTACAGAGGGAAATCATACCCAAGGTTTTCAGTTTCCTGTTCCGGGACTGGGGGAACAGGAGGGGGCAATTCTTTAATTTGTATTAGTCCAATAGCAAGAACCAACCTAAAATTTACCATTAAAAATACTGGGGGTTTAATTGCTTAAAATGCTGTTAAATTTTGGTGTTTGGGAATGATATTTCCATGCCCAATAGCTGCCGTACATGACTACAGAAAAAACGTTTGAGCGATTTCTACAAACCAAGCAGTACTTCAAAGATTCAATTATACTACACTGTTCCCTACATAGGATAACAATCTAGGTCTATTACACATTCATAAATTACCAAAGACCCGTGCTGTGGATTTGAAGTATCATCCAGTACAGACAGGTTATGAAGCTGGCAACATAACAAGCCAGGATGCTAACCTGTGTCCAGTGTGCTGGTGGGAAGCTAGAAAACCGGTGCTCCCTGAATTCTGGTTTTGTCACTGTAGTCTCAACCTTTTCCATCCACTAGTACCATTATGTTTTCCTCTCCCTGCCAAAAAGAATAACAGAAAACTATCTTTCAAGAGCCGATATTCAGAGCATCCTGTGCTATCATACGCAAAAGTACAAAAGGCTTTCTCAAATTCCACTCAAACTCTTCAGCACTCATACCACATCTGTTCTATACAGTCATGTAAAACTGAATTCAAGCTTATAGACCTTTCCAGGTCTGTTTCCATACTATGGAACCAGAATTACAGCTGTAGTAAATCTTCCAAATTACACGGTCATTTGTGCTCATGGTAAAGCATGAGGTGTCTTCCTTACTACAGGAAGATGTGTCTTACTTTTGTTGCACTGACTTTCAGATTATGCATTATACATGTGTTTCATAGATTAGCCATAACTAACACACTGTACCATGTCTTTAAAGAACTGACCTATGCTGTAGTTTTGCAAGCAAAAGGTACAATCTCTTTGTAATGAAAGGTAATAAGGAGATGGAAAGTAAATTGTGTCACATAGCCGCTTCCCTCTACTCCTGCAACTCACTGAATCACAAGATAGAAAGTTTTGCTATAATCTGTAGTAAAGCCTCACGGGGCATTCTCCCTCACACGACAAAAGAAAACTGTTAAGTTATCCTGCATATTAGGTTGACTTTGAGACAGAACATCTCTTCTCTATACTCCTCTTTCAATAGTGTTGGTACCATGCAACTTAAAACTGAGGAAAATACTTCTCCTGGTTCTATTACTTCCTGCTAATAAGACAGACATGTTTGGGTAAAATCCTGGTCTTTAAAGCAATACAAATTTTAGTGTTAATTTTAACGTCTAGGGAACTGAAAAACTCTTACATTTCATGTACAAACTTACCAATGGGGATAACAGCAAATGAATGATGATAGGATGAATGATACATTATGTATTACCAACAGAATTAATATTGCTGGAAACATATAAAAGTTACAATATCATTACAGTTAAGTTATTGTCAGCCCAAAATCACATATCAATTTTTTCCCCCCGATTACATCAGAATCCTTTCATCCTAAAACTATCACAATGTTACGTGGCAACAGCTGCTTATTATAGATCACTAATTCTACTCTGAAAGCACTTATATACATGCTTAACTTTTGATATGTGAATGGTTTTATTAACAACTGCCCACGAATACCTAAATAATTGATCCTGTATCTCTTAATTAGTCCAGATTTCAAGAACTTCCCAAAATGTTTCAATGCTTTCTTTAGGACCTCCTTCAAATGTTCAACACATTACAAGCGGTTTTCTTCACTAGTCTGTTCCTATGATGTTTCAATTGTTGCCAGAGTCCTGGTATTTTCTTGTACCTAAGTTTTCTCTTGAAAGAAGTTATCCCTATTTGTCTGCTGTGTTGAACACTTACCATACATTACAAGACGACTCCTACATTTCAGCTGTATTCATGACAGAAAGAATCTGAATTCATCCTGCTTGAGACAATGTAGCTTTCAAATGTTCTGCGAATGGATCAAAATGTTTTGTTTTCCATGTGAAATTGTTTGCTCAGAGTAGCATGAACCACTTCATAATGGCTGTGTTTGATTTCTGCACAGTAACTTGTCCGGATATCCTCTAGGTTGTTGATTTTGCTGCTATTCACAGGTGGAATTCTCCAAAACTATCTTGCAACAAGCAGCAATTCAGCATTGCTTTTTGCTGCAGGACCTGCAGCAGGAAGACAAATACTTTCAAGTAGGCATGAAATTAACAGACACACCTCTTGTAGCTTCTTTTTGCCTCAACTTTTGATTTTAAATGTTATTGCAACATTGCTAATCAAACACATTAGTGAGAGCTGTGACACTGTCTCAAGTTTATATATTAATAGTAGAAGATCATTTCAAATGAAGTAATACAATATTTAAAGAAGAGTTATATGTCATTACTTTGTCATGTAAAAAGAACCTACAGTTTAAAATATTTAACAAGAAACACTTGTTTATAATTAAAATACTTAAGAAAAACAAGTTAATGAGAATTATCTATATGCAAATACTTCAGCAAGGAAATATATTTTCAAATTCCCACTGCCACATTTTCATATAGAGCACCCTATTTTGCAACACCCCCATTGCTAGCATTTGTTTTGTTCCTTGTTTTAATTATCTGACCACAATTTTTCACATATAAAAGTTTTAATTACACATGTAGCACAGTAAGAAGAGTGGGCTTCTGACATCAGCCTCAAGAGAGCAGGATCTCTAAACAACAGGATGTTTGTTTTCCTTCAAATGCAATGGAGCTTATTGCTTACCTTCAAACATTTGTACCACATTTTCATTTTGAGTTGGAAACTACATATAGGTGCTTGGGAATAAAGTGGGGTCATACTGTAGAAGACGGAAAACTAACATGATAAAGAAGTTGGACTTATGTTACAAAGAGCTGTGTTATCCAAAGGGTTAACTGGCACTACAGGAAGTCTATCGTTCAGCCGGAATTTTAACTCCCCAATTCCGGCTTCAGTCCCTTCACCTTATTTGTCCTTGTCTTTTCTAGGAAGCCGTATGCTTGCGGTTGTTTCAAAGGATTTTGAACAACAATCTTCATGGGATCCAGTAGTCTCTAAAGCTCATTGCCTAATGCTCACACACCGTCGATGTCGATTGGTCAGTCAGGAATTTAGGACACAGCAAGAAATTTCTTTTTCTCTGCTATGCATGGCCGTCACTCTCCCTTTTTCATCTTAACATAAGCTGCATAGAGTCCTAAATTATTTTAAAAGAATGACATGCAGACTTGATTAAACCTTCCATGAAGCTCAAAGCAGCCGTAACTGTTCAGACACATTCCTTGTCTCCCTTCAAAACTAATGCTGCCACCAGGCCTTGCAGGAGCATTTGTACTCACATGAAGCCATGAAGAACAACTCTTTTGTGCTTTTTAGTTGCCTTTTATGCGATAAATTTGCACACAGGCAAGCACTTCTCCTGTCCCTAGAAGTCACCTGTCAATATAACCCCAAATGTTCTTCGTAAGTCGCAGAACTAGACCAGCTGCTGCAGCAGCAATGTCATTCAAACTGCTGTATTAACAGTTGTCAGTTATGTCAGTTACCTTTATACACTCAAAATTAAACACTGGCAATTCCATGGGAAGGTGAAAATGCTGTAGAGTAGTTAATGTTGACAGTAGTTGCTAAAAGGTCATTTGGAGACATTCATTAGTTGTTTGCTTTAACAGACAGTCATTATTATCGGCAGCAGAAATTGGCAAAAAGCACTGTTATTGTCAGAAAGCATTAAAAGAGTGTCATTTGTCAATATGTACTCTTCTAAAGAGCAGCAGGCTAAGAGAACTCCATCTTTAACGTTAAATGGGAAAAAATAGCATGAATACCCTGATGTGGTTTCAGCTGGTCCAGTTTTGGACTAGCCTATATAAGCAGACGTTAGCCTGCTAAAAGAAAGAGCAACTGAAAAGAAAGTAACTGCTGAAGTACCTCAGCTAACCATACAAAAGTCTCCAAGAAGTAATAACCAGGGTTGGTTCAACACGTAAGCAACATAGGCAGCAGTCTACAGCAGCAGGGAGACATGGATGTCATCTCTTCCTTATCCTGCTCTGTGCATCTCCCGATACTGTCACTGAAGGAAAGGACATGGATAAGAAGTGCTTCCAGGGAAGAAAAGATGCGTAACACTTTGCAATACTGACCCAACAATGCCAGGGGCAACAAGAATAGAAAGGTTTCTTCTTTTAGGCCTTCTCCATTCTCCCATTCCTACTTAGGGATAAAGTGCAGATGGAGGTACCATCCCTCCATCTCAAACTCTTCCTGGCAGCTTGGAAAACAAGTAGATGCTATTGAACAATTATGGGAAGTTCTGTAGCTCCCAGGTTTGTGACTAGCTCAGAAGGGCACTCCTGTGTCTCAGAGGTGGACATGAACTTATTCAAAACTCCATTGACTGCTCCTGACTTCCACCTCCATACAAAACTGCACAGCCTTCTCAACATGCAAAGGCTTACAGCTCAAGTATTCACGTCTCAAAGACCTCCTAGACTCTCTGCCTCAAATACCACTCACCTTCCCAGAGCCTCACTCAAGACCCCCAAACTCTCACTGATTCTGCTCAAGCTTTTGGTTAACTCACTTCTGTGATCCTGCAAAACAGATGCCTTGCCTTCACCACTGGGAAGCCCTGAACCATCTCACTCAAAAATGATTAAATACTGATATTTAGAAAGGACCTAAAAGCCTCCAGTTCTGAAGCCAGTACAATGAGAATAAATTAGAGTCTCAAAGCAGTATTTTGTAACACAAACTGTCTCAGTAAACTTGTTTAATAGAATTATCAATGGTTCCTTCTCCCAAAGAAAATTAATTAGTATTTTGCCAAAAATGTCAAATTTATAGGTCAATCGGTGTTGACTGCAGGGAAAAAAAAAAAAAGACAGTTTGTGCTCTTGAATTTAACTCTTGGCCTTACTACTCCTGCTTTATACAGGCTGTGCAAATCTAATGAAAATTAACCCTTAGATTCTTTAAGGACTCTGTATCAGCCCACTATCCTCTCTATCTGGGAGCAGAAAAACAGAAGAACGATCAGAAAGATTTTATCCTAAATTTCAACTTCAGAATCACAGAAGCTTCAGCTCTAACACTCGAGCAAACGCTAAGCACAGCGCAGTTCAGTTCAGACTCAGAAGGTGGAAGAAAAGTACCAATCCAAGTTGCACTCCCTGTGGTTTTCCTTTAAGGCATTCCAATAATGGAATTAATACACCTTTTTTTTTATGCTGTCAAGTTATATTAAAAGCATTATTAAGCCCCCTCCAAACCTACATTCTAATAAATGTCAAGTCTCCAATTATTAGATATTTAAATATTTGTACTAAGAGTCTTTAATAATGAGAATACACATTGCAGATATGTGTGCTGCTGTACTATTGAAGTGAGATAAATTACTTGGGGCAATTATTCACAGAGCCTTAATAAAGCTGATTTTCTTATCAAATCTCAATAAAATTACTTCTTTTTAATATGGGCACAATTGCACTAATAATTTAGAATGATTATTTAATAACTTTCAGAATAAACACAGAAGCACCATTAATTTTCTGAAGACACTGTAAGAGCCTGGTAGGAAGCCATTTAACAGCGGCTACTTGTTGAACACATATAATTTTTATGTTCCTTTTCTGGGTTAAGCAAGGTGACCCATCCACCTAGGTAAAGCTGGTTGATTTTGTCAGCGGGTAGGATAATGTGTCATGACTACCAAGTCCCTTTTATTTCCTACTTACTATCCCTTTTACCTCCCTTCCTTCTGACACGCCTCCGATTCCCTGATCACAGAATGGTCTCAGTTGGACTTCCCCAACCCAGGTGCAGGAACTTGCACTTGGCCTTGCTGAACTCCATGAGGTTCACATGGGCCCACTCCTCAAGCCTGTCAAGGTCCCTCTGGATGGCATCCCTTCCCTCCAGCATGTCAACCGCACCACACAGCTTGGTGTCATCAGCAAACCTGCTAAGGATGCACTATGTTGTTGATGAAGATAGTAAAATATATTGGTTCCAGTACAGACCCTTGAGGGACACCACTCGTTACTGGTTTCTACTTGGACATTGAGCCAAAATTTTGTTTCACCTAAAGAAAAAACTCTCGAGTGGTCGGTGAAGCCAACCAACACGGACGAAGCAATTATAACTCCAAATACACTGGGGCAGAAGCTATCTTGTTTACACCGAAGCACATCCAGCAGGACCATGAAGTCTAGCGTCTGCAGCTGAGCCCAGCTAGCAACTATGGTCCTCTGAAGAGAGTCATAGTTACTCCCACCATAATAGGTATTCTTCATTCACATCAGGCACTCAGAATCTATTTTATGTTATCTCTCCAGGTTCTCTTCTCAGCAGTGTGCCGCCTCCCACCAGCTATAGAGAAGGAAGCTTTTAAGATAAGTAAGGAGTTCAGCAGAAACAGCCATTCAAGGCAGCAGCACTAATCCCACATTCAGGTGTTGAGTGTAAGTCCTTGATTGAAGAGAAAACATCATCAGTTATAAAACCACACAGAAAGAAGTTATGACAAATTTGCTGGACAGCCTCTTCCCTCCTACCTGGAGAGTCAGAAGCGTCATATATTCACATCTGTGCAGCTCAGCCTCAGTGTAAATTTTTGGTACAAGTATCTGAAAAAACAAACAGCAAATTTCTTACCAAGTCCACTTCTCCTTCTCTCATTGTCAGCTTATAGAATTAAACAAAGAGCTTTTAAAGAACACAGGACAACCAGTAAAGCAGTCAAAGGCTTGTACTTCACCTTTGTTTCCATCTCTGTCCCTGGAGCAGGAAAGGTGAGAAGCAAGAAGACGGCAGACATGATGGAAGAAAGGGAATGGATTAGATGACAGCACCGCGTGTTTTATACTGCATTTTGTTGTTCACCATCCAGTTCTACATTTCCAATTAGGATGGTCCTGACCCTTTTCTGTAAGGAAGAAAATGAGCTAAGTTATTGTAGCACACTTTCCCCCTCTGTCTTTCATTTGACTGTCTGCTGTATGCATTAAGCTTTCTAGAAGTTGAAAAACTGAAAGCCAGGGTATACCATAGGACAAGGCTGCGAAAGCAACTAAATGGAAACTGGCAATAGCAGAAGTGTTAATGGAGGCTTAAGTCTTCAGGGTTGCAGACAGCTTTGAGTACTAATTTTGACCTTGACCATCATTTTTTTCCTAATTTAAGAGTTTTCCTTTTTAGCAATTTCATTAACAATGAAATTGAACTTTTAAATTAATTTACATAATGGAAGAGGGAAACATCTTTTCACTTCAAAGATTCACATATTCTTAAGGGACTTGTTCATGTGCCCTGTTTGTGAATCATACAGGAAGGGATGGTTACTGTGTTACAAAAGCAATAAAACATGCAATTTACTAAAACATTATCTGAAAATATTATCCATGGAAGAATGATTCTGATTAGCTAACAGCACCAGATAGGTTTATGACTGCAAGTTTTATGACTATTTGATAACATAAAGTGTTATTTGCTTCTCAAAAGGAAGTCGCAGCACATAATGCATTTGCTGAGCTTAGTGATGTTAGCCCTATAAATCACTCAACAAGTTGCATTCTTCAGAAATAAAATCTGCATTGTATTGTTAAAAATTTACAGTGTGCTAATAAAATACTTGAGAGGTTATTTCTGATTTTCAATATACAGTCAAAAGAAGGCACTTAGTGCTGATAAAAATATAAATAATTTTACCAGGTACTGACATTTAATAATGACTGTAATCGACTTGAAGCAACTTGTTCTGTACGTTTAAAATAAGTAAAAGATGATAAACTTTGGCAAACAGTTTCCGTTAAGCTTACAAGAAGTAATAATACAAGATAACTACAAGATCACTTGAATGACATTTTTTTCTTACATTTTCCTGGTTGAAATAAAACAATCATTATTATTAAAATATGTACCTACTATTTCCTCTGCTTCCGGGCAGACTGAATTATTCAGTTCCTTCAATGTGTTCACAGATCATGTTTTCTCAGTATATGGTTCAAGCTTTGTTGCGTTGATTATTTTATCACAAACAAATATTAATGGAATGCCACAATCACAGTTGCACTGAAGTGAAATCTTGAGGCACTACATCCTGAAACTGTCATACAGCTGCTGTTCTGGGTTACAAGCACCCAGAACTGAAATAGCTATCCAGCTACAGAAGTACAATGTGATCTATCATATCCTTAGTTTGGTAAGCTAATGTATGAAAGGCTATTCAAAAATAATTACTGGAAATAAAGAAGTAATCTATCTTGGTATACAGCTTCTATTACTACAGTAAAAGAGTAACCAATTATCTTTGACATCATTCTACTCCAAAACTCCTGTTGGGCAGTAAAGTATGTGTAACAGACAGTGGAAGGCGTCAAGAGATCAAATGATTTACATGACGTTATACAAACAGGCGAAGGCAAAGCAGAGAAACGAGTATCCTGAGATTAGCACGTGAACTGTGGAAACACTTTTTTGGGGGAATACAATTGAAGTCTCAAATATTACGGCTGTCCACTAGGGTTAAATCCTACTCAGCTTATTCATTATGTAATGGGCTCAGTGCTTGAAAATTTTGCCATACAGCACTCCTGTACAGGATTATCCAATCAAATAATGCTCAGTTCCTAAGAACAAGACAGTCCTTGACTTAAGGAATAATATTTGTTATATCTATTTTTATTATTACTATTTTAAAGACTGATAATTAATTAAGGATTAGTAATTATTATTTTAATGTAATTTCAAAGAACTTACTGACAAGAAAGTGTTTGACACTAGAAAGAACCTGAAAAAAAGAAAAATTAGTGCAGCAGCATCATCTGTAAGAGGTAGCTGTTTGACTTGAGTTTATATTAAGGAAAAATTAGACAGAATGCAGCTGAATAGGCTGTGGCAGATCAGGATTATCCAAGCACAAAAGAAAGGTCTTACAAAAAAATAAGCCAGCAGCCAATTTAGAAGAAGTGACAAGACAACCTTTTCTAGGTCTGTGGTCTGAAGTTTCATAAGGCACATGTTCCCAGACTATTTTCAGTGGAGATGCAAGTATTCAGACTGCAGATGTTCCACAGACAGCTCATTAGTCACACAGTGCTCAGTTCACCAGGCTCCTTCCAGCTGAGAAACTGCACTGACATGCAACAAAAAAAAAATATTAAAAAGTGCGTTAATTATGTTACATTTGTCTGTAAGCAATTTTCATTATTACAGAGGGGTCACAGGCCTGGGAGTGTCAAAGGATGTCCTGAGTGAGACAATAAGTGTTCACAGAACAATTTCTATTAAAAACACAGCCCATACTGTTGAAGTCTTGAGCATCACTACTTACAGCTGTTCCATTTGCCTCATATAAAGATATCACTTCAGCCATATGGAAGCATCCGTTCAGTTAATCTCTGCTTCCCTTCTGATCTAGCTCGCATTAATTACTCATCTCCTAACACGGAGATCATTCCTATCCCCTTCATTTAGTACCAGTCCAACTGAAATACAAACAACAACAACAAAAATGTCTTCCTGGAACCTTTACAACAACTGTAACTCTCTTATATTTGTCGCTGCATATTGATTTTCATCATTTATTATTCATAAGGTAGTAAGAGCCCAAATATGTTGGGGAAAAAAAAAAAACCCAGTCTATTTAAAATGTTACTAATTCACATGTTCTTCAGTGAAACCAGCTCTGAGTAAGAGACTAGAAAACTACCAAATTCCTACAGCAGAAGCCGCCACAGAAAAAGGTAGGGTGGACATCTTTATGGCATTTCCCCCCCCCACTGCAATGCCAATGGGGAAGAAGAATCTGCAAAAAGAAAAGGCAGAATTTGCTATCCCAGAACGAGCTATACTCCCCACTCTTTTAAATTCAAGTAGAATCAGAATTCCACTTACATCAGCAGAATACCAGGTCACCTCTACAGAGCACCTGCCTCCCCAGATAGCCTCTCCATCTAAAGGAAGTCTTCCCAGAGAAGCTGTGGATCTTGGGCAACAGCACAGCATCCTCTGACAATGCAAGAGGAATCAACTAAGGTTGTGGAGAGACTTCACACCCTAGCTGCTTCAATACCCTTGCCTCCAGAGGGATAGGCTTGAACTCCCTTAGTTTTAGACCTGCTCTGCTTCCCAGCAGTTCTGCCTCTGGAAAGGAGTGCTCAGCCTGAGCTCAAGCCAGTATCTAATAGCAGGGCAGAATCTCCCTGCAAAAGGTTTCATCTTTCTTGCTCACAGAATGGAGACCAGGTGGCACAACTCTTGAGAAAGGACCTAGGCATGGATGGCAGTATCTCTGGTGCATACCTGCAGGGGTCTGCTGTTAAGGCAACAAATTCTCTTGCTACACTGTCTGAACTGCAGTCACACAATGCAGAACCACCCACTGGCTGACCCAAGGTCTCTTGAATATCAGTGCCTCAGCATCCTGCACTGAATTATAAAGTAACAGATGTCACAGCGGCCAATACTCGCAGAGATGCAGAACTAAGAGAAGCAAGAACAAAGGGCCAAATGTTACAGATACGGCTTGATCTAGAGATAAGAGAAACTAAGGTGACCAAAAAGACTGATAATTAAGACCATGCCAAATGAGATTCACAACCATTCCTGTGGCTCCCCTTGCCCATGCAACACTTCTCTTGCTCTGCTAGCTGCTCAGCCAACCACTGCAGCTTTACACACATCTGTTCAGTAACACGCCACATACACATTACTGCAAAGGGGCATTTTGCCTAGAGAGGACTCTAACATCCATTCTCTCAGAAGACTCTAAAAAACAAAGAAACAAACAAAAAAAAACAACCACAAAAAAGCCCCCCCCAAACAAACAAACAAAACCAAAACAAAAAACCCCCAACAAACCAACTCCCTCCTCTCCCCCCAGAACAACCAACCAACCCCCTCCCAAATCCCAACCACCTTTCCTATCTTTTCTTTCTGCTTCTCCACCCTGGAATTTTCATACCCAGCCTTAGCCATAGATTAAAGTGACTGCTTGCCACCCACACAAGGAAGCAAAGCTAACTGGCACAGACTGTTATGCCTGCTATAATCAATCACCAACTTTCCACTCCTTAATGACATAACAGGAATGCTTTCCAAATACAATGAAGTAATATATGTAAATGAATGTATTTTCAGCTTTCCCACTGATTCTTCCCCACTCATCTCCCCTTTACTTCACCATCTATCAGCAATGCAGTCTTCTCCTTTAGAAACTGAAGAGGCTACAGGGGCCCCAGAAAGGTTGTTTCCTCTTTTCAACTTTGACTCTAAAGCTCATGCAGTGCACTATCAATGATTTTTCTTTTTTTTTAAATTCATTAAAATCTTGAAGGAACAGAATAAAAGGATGCAAATAAAGGCTATAAAAGTTTAGGCTGACTGATGTTGAAATGATGGGCTGCAAACAACTGAAGGAGTTTAATAAGATACTTTTGTTAGCCTGAATTGTGTTTAGTAATGTAAAAAAAAAATTCAGATTCTTCTCACAAACTAATCACAGTTTTACCTTAAAATGTCCTGGTCTGACACACTAATCTGTGGATTCATTAGAGGTTTGAAAGAAATACACGGACACCAGACTTCTGCCTAAAGACAGACCCCACCCTAGCTGTTTTACTTGTCTTTGTGGTTCCAGAAACCACCTGTTAAACTGGTAACAAGAGATAATTAGCCCATAACTGCAGCTACTTGGATGTTACCTGTTCTATTTGCAAATCTTGAAACTTCTATTATGTCCCATTAGTTATTTCGATTGTTTCCGGTTTTGCCTTCTAGCAGCAAGGGAAGAAACTCTCTTTTAAGAACTTAATTAGTCTTTCCACTGAATATGCCACTCAGCTACCACCAGGCCACTGCCCATAGAAGTTACAAAACTTCACCTTAATAAACTAGTTGCTTGCTAAATCACACACTGTTTTTCCCCGTACCTAGTACTTGATACTGAGATCAGATGTATGCACTCCATTGTACAGGTACTGCAAATGAGTACATTTAATAGTTAATTACCTGAAAGCAGACTAATTTAAATTACTCCAATATTATATTCACATTCTCCCTGAGAAAATGTAGAATACTTGTGAAATACTGCTTTTAAGAGTCTAGTTTTAGTCACTGAAACACCTATTCATTTTAAAGAATCCATTAAAGCTTCTGCAATTTTACATTTTACTTCATGGCTATATTCAAACAAAATTAATTATTTTTGTGCTACATTGAATATTCTGACAGGAACATTTCAAGTATATAAGTTATCTTGAATAGCACTAGATCATCAAGATATTTAGTGCCCATGCAGGAGTTGCCTTCTGCTCGCAGCAGATAAGCAAACAAAGAGAACTGACCAGAGGATGTAGTCATTTTCTCAAACTACATGATACTATACTAGATAGATGTATGTATACTATACTATATACTATACTAGATAGATCAGATGTCTGGATAATTTTGAGTTGAGCAGTGTTGGGATTCAGAGAAGCCATTATATATTGTAGTTTCAAAATTAAAGAGATTTCTACTACATTCTTCATTAAACCATTGATTGAAATGGTAAAAAGATTCCTAAAATATAATATGGAACACATACCTATTTTTGAGGAGTAGCTGCCATTATCTGTATCAAAGAATATTTTTGCAGCCACTTTGTTAATTTCCAGTCCAACATCTGAGAACAAAATTCACTTAGAGAACTCTTGCCTGCATGGAACTTTCATGGAGTGGTATCTTCTAATGCCTTGTTTGGAAAGTGAACTCTTTTATTGCAGCACATCTCTGAAAAAGCTTTTACTGCATCAGAGCCACAAAAATTTTAGGGCAAAAAAGAAAAATCATTATAAATCCTAACCTCTAAGTAAGAATGGAATGATAGATCAGTTGGCAGCATACTTGGTCTCTGCAAAAAAAAAAAAAAAAAAAAAAAAAACCAAAAAACACAACCAACCAAAAAACACAACCAACCAAAAAACACAACCAACCAAAAAACACAACCAACCAAAAAACCAAAACCCCCCCCCCCAACAACTCAACCAGTACATCAGCAGCCAGCTCAGAAATCGGTGTGCTAGAGCTAGCTTTCTTTAGCACACTGCAGTAAGAAATGAGGAAGAGCTATTGGTGTTATACTTTTGAAACCATGAAACCAATTCTAAACTTCTTAATACTCAAGTACTCGGTTCAGTAAGAAATGGATTAAGATTAACAATGGAAACTGAAATGAAGATTTTTCCTTATAATCTGAAGTAAATGCATTAAGGGCTCTTACGCATTTCTGGCTAAAAGTGGCTTAGGAAAAACATACCATGGTTATGACACAGGAGGGAAGAAAAGCAATCAATTCAGTACTGCAAGTGCCAAAGGAGTAGAATGATACACCAGGTTGATGATGAAATTATGCAACATCCTCAACTAATGTTAACAGATACTCTGTTGTCTATTTTAAAGTTATAAACCTTACAAAAAGGGTTGTGTTTCACTGCTGCAGCTCAAAACTTTTGTTTAGATAATTCTCGTCTAAATTCCAACTTAATAACCTATTTCTGCTATTGGCTGTAGCGAATGTGCATGCTTCATTTAAACAATTATGTCATTAAATGCTTGGATTAAGCATTTTTGTAGTCCATCTGCACAATTAAATAGTAGTGGCTTTACGGTGGGGAAATCTCTTGCTACAGTGAATGCAGCAGCTGATTTCATTTACATGCAAGCTAGCTGACATCTAATTCCCTACATAATGTACAAAAAGAAAACCTATTTCAATACTATCCCAAATGCACACGACAGCACAAATAAAGTGCTTTCAGCTTTAAGGTATCCATTACAATTAATTATCCATAAAGTCCTTGGCATAAACTGTGAAAAAGCCCTTCCCTTTTGAATAAATGGAACTCCATCAAAATTATACAGGCACCTGAACTGACTGCAAATGAAAGCAAATATTCACTGGCATTTTGATACAAAGGCCTTTTCTCTATGAAGTTGTTTGACACAGGGTTTTACTGACTTGAATTTCTAGTATAACAGATAGCATAATGTTTTTACTAGCAGATAAAGCTAAGAATGTGTGTTTTATATTTCAAGAGATAAGGCCAATAACAAGAGAAAAGACGAACACTTTTTGTCAGTTATGCCTTTATAAAATCAGTATTACTGTTTCACAATCGTTCAAAAAAGGTTGTTCAGTGTCAATTAGACTGTCCACTATACTAACTATCATAAATCAAGTAACAAATGAGAATTCTCTCAGAACCACCGATCACGCGAAAGTAAGAACAACCTCCAAGTAGACTATATGCTAGAAATACCTAAGTGGGACAAGCGAACTATATTAGTGTCAAAAACCTACCTAAGGACTAAAAATCCTTTGTTTAGTTAGAAGGTTACTGACTTGACAAAAGATCAAAACTTTGGAATGAATTCCTTCTCCCTTCAGGAGTGGAATACCATAAAAGAAAGGTAGCATTTTATCATTTCAATTCTGTGTTAAGTCCTGTCTTCTTGACACCTCATTTGTCAAGGTTAATATTAGCCTTTCATTGTCCCTAAATAAATTCTGCTTATTATAGATACTAAAGTTACCTGGCATTTTAGAGGAGAGTCAGCATTTCTGTGTTATGAACTCTGCATTGTAGATATTTTAAACTCTACTTTTCCCCCAGGTGAAATTATTTCTGTAACAATGGCTATTTTATATGTCTATTTTGGGATAGGCCTATATTAAAATGATTGCACAAATTTGTCATTAAAATACAAGTGAAAAAATTCAGCAGAACTACTATACTCCTCAGATTCCTTCACATGTGTTTCACAGCCTTTCACTTACATTTGTATTAATTTTATAACGAACGCACATAAAATGAAGAAACTGCTGACTTTTTTTGCTCGGCTGTGTTCAGTGCTGCTTTTCTTCCTTAAGTGAGGTGCAGTGTCCCACTGAGCACGTTAAAAGAAACACAAAGGGTAGTGGAATAAGTTTCCCTTAGAGCGTAACCATTATACAGCTTCTCTCATAAGGCACTAGCTGTAACCAGTTTAACGCATTATAAAAGAATGAAACCTGTGATTTAATTTTCTCTACAATGCACAACTTGAAAGACATCACAGTTTGGAACACTATTAAAACATTTACCGAAGCAACACTAACAAGCATGCTGCCTATCCCTTCATCCTCAGCCTACATAGAGTCAATGGATTAACGTGATCATACAAAGTTATTTTGTCTAAGAATCTCAAGCGATGATGGTAATGGGTTAGGCTGCAATAAGAGCCTAAAACATTGCCAGAGTTTGTAAAGTCTTGGTAGGACATTAGTCCTATTTTCTATTTGTTGATGTCTCCTGAAGACGTTATTTATACAGAGACAGTATCTAAACCATCAGCAAGACTATTAGCTAGCAATAAGGAAGAGAGGGATGGTATTTCAGTGTCATTGTAAGCACGCATCAGAATGTCAAAGGAGACCATTACTGAATTCACACTTTGACGCTAACCTTACCCAGATGCTATCAATGAGGTGCTTTCTCAAAGGGAATGTAACTGTTACAACTATATAACAAGATACATTATTATAATTGTCTCATTTCTTGAAAATTATTTTATGTAATAGGTTTAATACTACTAAAACTACCATTTGCCATAAGACAGCTAATACCAGGTGGCAGACACAATGTTGAAACTTATTCCCAACTATTCTGCTTCAGAGACAGCTACCTATTTGCCTAGCAGGTCATTTCAGAACTCACTGCTAACTGACAAAGGACAGTAAGCTCACACTGAAATATAGGCAGGAAAAAAAATTAACCATTTCAAGGGCTAAAATGGTACATTTTATTTGGACAGTACATCAAATTAAAAGAAACTTTGAAAGCTGTGCACTTTATGAAAAAAATATACTAGTACTGTCTGAAAACATGTTATTATACTTTAAGGAATTACTATTAAAAAAACCAAAACCCAAAAAACCCCCAAAACATACCTTTTGGGCTTGACACACTGCTGTTATATGAACAGCTGTGAATTTTCCATTAAGAGTAGGGCTATTCCGAGATACTGCAGTGATGGAAGAGACATTTCCTAAGTTAGTAATATTTACTCATTTAATCCAGGTCCCAAAAGTGTTTACAGAGACTGCTGAAGAAAATCATGACCAAGAAAGCCAGGCCACAACATCCCATGTGCCAAGGTCCATATTTGTCTAGGGCTTTTTATAGCTAACTACCAACTTGCTTAATATTAATTCAAGTAAGGAATTTGACCGTACTCATTAATGGACAAGTTTTTTATAAGGACGTGACTATAGCTTTTTCTCTGCCACCATTTCAGCAATATTCTAGATCTTTGCAGGGAGCAAGAAGTAGGGGTACTCTCAATGCATTCAGTTATTTTGACAAGTGAAAAAATTTCAAACTTCTGCTGTCCATTAAAGTACTTCACCATAGCAGTTACTGATTAAACTGCTTTCCAGACATACATATGTCTGAGTTCTAAATTATGTGCCTTGGATATAGGTAGCAGTGTAGTTGGGTCAAAACGTACTTGGTGCCCTATTATTTTATCTGTATCCCTACCTCAGTTTTTAATAGCCTTCAACACACTACTTTAGATCACAAAGACAAGGCTAATTGGACATCACAGAAGACAGAGAAAAGAAAACATTGCAGTCTTTGAAAATAACTGTCTCAAAGGCTTACCATTTCAAAGTGCCTTTCCTCCCTCTTAAGAGAAGCAATCCCCTGCTACCTTTCTCATAACAACAGGGCAGTTTGAATACGTACCACAAAACACAGCAGATGGTAATGCCAGCTATTCTGTTACTACTGCGCACTGGCAGTGATACCAGTTATTCTGTTGCATATTTTGGTTACTGGCCAGAGCCCCTAGCTGGGAATCAAGGAGCTTTATAGCGGATGCTGAAACCCTGTATAATGACCTTACAATAAGATCCACAACTGAAAGTGAGATCAGACTACAAGACAACTATTGCAAAAAACCTGGAAAATCTACAATAGCAATTGCTGCCTTGCTAGCCACAGTACTACACTACAGCCAAATTGAAATTTATTATTTCTAGTGTATGCTTTTATTCAAGTTTTGTTCATGTATACAGCACCTGAACAAATGAGAATGCTTTACAAATTAAAGAACGAAGCAGTTATACATGAGTATAAAACTTGGGTAGCTTGTTACACAGGAACATATTTCTCATCATGGGATAGACTTAAATGGTAAGGTGGATACATAATGAAAGTATAGAAACAAGAGGGCTGAGAAGCAACTAGTAAAATTGGAGTGACCTCATGTTAATAAAAAATTTAATAGAAAGTTAGAAAAAGAAAGAAGATTAAAATGTATGAAGAGGCTGGCAGGAAAAAATGTTTTAGGTGAAAAATGAGAAAAAGCATACTAACATGATGATCTGACAAACTGGAATCTGTGGTAGAAAGCTCAAATGAGAGAGAGAGAGAGAGCAAGCAAGAAGGGGGGGGAGAGGGAGAGAGCGAGCAAGAAGGGGGGGGGGGGGGGGCGGGGAAGAGGGAGCAGGGACACCAACCTGGATCATCCTGCTATTCAGAAATCAAAGCATCTTTCTTTGTCTCAATCCCAAAACCAAAGTCGCAGATATTCAGCTAACATTAACTAGCATAGCTCCACTGAATCTACCTGCCCTGAATTTAAGTTTCCTTTGTATTTACTATACATTGTATTATCTTTCTCAGGAGTCAGAGCAGTCATCTATGATTAAGATTTCTGACACTTAACCTCACATTATCTGTCACTGCACCCTCACACAGCCCTCAAGTTCAAATTTTCTAACTGTTCACACTGTCTAGCTAGTAAAAATCTTTGGTTTTACTAAGGGAATGTTAAACTAGACTCAACTAAAACACGTGTCGTTAAGAGAAACTTCCTTAAAGATCACATGATTCTCACCTCTTCGCTCTGATGCCCACTCTTAGGTGGGCTAGACAACCCTGCATTAAAGAGCACCACTGCTGAAACTAACACATATCCTGAAAAGCAAGAAATACCACAACATCCCGAATTCTATTCCCCACTTCCCTCTGTCGCCAAGTAGGCTGTTCCTCTCTAAGTGCCCTGTGACACAGTCAGTCTCATTTAAACAACCAAATGACTCTAAGTGCCTGTCCTGTGGTTTACAAAACAAGGCAATGCACGCTTTTGCAGACTGACAAATAAATAGGGATTTAGTGCCAGACTCATAAGTAAAGCTCTAGACCCATGCGAACATTTCTGACAGAATGACAATGGCATGCCAGATTACTTCACTGACAAGTTTGAAAGAAGGGGTCATTACGATGATGTGTAGAACAAAACGTCTAGAACTTGTGAACAAAGGTTCACGTATGTTTTGCAAGACATCGAAATACTTTCAACAAAAGTAATACTATCTAACATACACTTTGGCAATAATACAATTTTTCTAATCTCTTTTAGACTAATAAAGCCTAAATGACCTACCAAATCCATACTGATCAGCAAATAGAAGGCGCTACGGCTGTTAGCATTCACTGAAAAAACAGAGTATACATGCACAGCTCCCATTTAGTTTACCTATGAGTAAGTATGACGGGGAAGAACGGACACATGTAAAGTGATGTTCAGCTCGGCTGCTAGTGGTGCTGTGTACCACTCAGCATTACCATTAGTTCTTTGCTACTTTGCAACAGTCTTAATATAAATGAAGTATGACTTCACAGAATCACCAGTATCATGAATACTGGAGAGGGGAATATGAAATGAGCTTAGCTGAAGATGGTCAGCATAATGGTTAGGCCCTGCTAAAGTCCTTACAAGGATATATTTTTCTCTAGTGGGGAAGGAAAGTATTTTGAACACAACGCAAGATCTGTATTAAACCGTTAGAATTAGTTATAAAGCTTTATCTTTGTTAAATTACATTAGCTGGTCAAGAAAGAACCCTAGAAACGCCACTGACTTACGCATGGCTCAAAAGTTTCAGTTCAAGTGCCAAAATATCAAAACTCTGCACAGTGATTTTAAATTGTGTTAGGCATCATCTTCCCATTATAAGCAGGAACAACAAGCTTCAACAGTACATAATACCGTGATGATTCTCCACTCAAAACTGAATTTCGCTTTAGTACATCTTCCATGATTTTCTGAATAAATATGGTCCATCAGCACTATTTTGACAAGAAACAAACTTGCATCTGAACTTGTACTTTCTGTACCACTTTGGGCAACTACTCAGTTCAGTCTTTTTTTAGTTGCTGTTGCAGAAATGAAGCAAGTACACCATTACAAGCTTGCCCAGGTTGCAAACTAAGGAGATTTCACTACTAAAATTCTATTCAAGCAAGTCATAGTCTTCTTTCAAGTTACTTGAAAAGAGCTTTAAGATAAGTTATTTTACAGATAAAAATTGTTGCAGTAAAACTGATTAAAATGTATTACATTATTTATAGTTCAAAGTTATCTTTGCTTCAGGCAAGGTATTTATACCTTTCATCAGGATTAACTATTTTTACCAAGTATTTTTAAAAAGTATGTCACACTATTTTAATTGAATCCATTACACCCGTAAGTCTGTTTTGGAGAGATTTCTGAGGATTTATTTCACAATAGATGAGCTTAATGTAGGTTTCAGTGGGAGACAGGATGGGTAGCTAAAGAGAGATGGAGAGACAATCCACGTATCAGCCTCCTAACAGAAGAATTTAGTATTAGAAGAAAGAGAAGAAACGTACACACTGGCTGGTATTTAAGGCTTTTTTCAATCCATCTTCTCTTTCAGTATACCTGAAAAAATGCTGAGGCAAATCATAACATTTCCTTTAGGAGCACATGTTATCGCTGGCCATTAATGCACACAAACTTCTGTGCTTTGCCGACAGTTAGAGAATTTCACAGTGGTGCAGTTAATTCAAGAAAGCAGATTCTATATTGCTTGCCTGAATTTAAACAAAAGGCTAGCACAAAGCACACGGTACATCAGGCACTGCTCTGTTTATTTTCTGTCAGCTGGTAAGGTGAGTTGCTACACCAAAACCAGAAGTCTTGAAGAACTTCATGGAAATTCTAAATTTTGATTAGATACTGAAAGACTGCTAAAAAAAAAAAATCTCAGTTTTTCAGATCATTCCTAGGAAGTGTGAAATTCTGCTCTTATAGCCAATATATCATTCATTTTATTTTTTTTCCTCATACCGATCAAAACATACAGGTACATTACATTTCCCTGTGCTGCAACATTTGTATGTTGATTCTACTTTAAAAGGTTTAAGCATTTGTTCAATAAGTTCCTACACACTCTGAGGGATTTTTCTTTCCCTTCAATAAAAAAAATAATCTTCCTCTGTCTTGAGCATAAATGGAAGTGCCTGATACTAAAAAAATAGCCAGTCTAGTCCTTTTCAGATACATTTCTAAAAACACCAACAGAAGAAATGCTTTTCACTCCAACTGTTCCAAAGTAAATTGAGTCGGTTTAGTAAGCACTACACAACTGCCTTGGTGTCATCTAGAATAAGCAGATACATTCTTTGCTTCGTAAGACTCACACTAACAAATTATCATGCATCATACCCACCTCAAAACTTCTCTGAACAGCTAATGAGATAGTTGTTGATTTCGATCTTACTAGGTATAAACCAGAAGTTGCTCTTGAAAGTTTCTGGTGTTTGTTTATTTTGTACATAACATTTATTTTGCACATAGTGCACCTAGTGTTTTAGTTGAGAAATAACAAGTGCTACGTTTTGCACAACATTCTCAGGTAGTGTAAAAGGAAAGCAGCTTTCACACAGTCTTTTTGCTTGTTTTTTTGGGAGAGGGGGGAAGCATTTTCCACTGTTTTCCATCTCCTTGCCATACAGTTTTGCTTTGTGCAGCAGCATTTGTTTACATTTGAGTGACACAAACACACTAAAAGCTCTTTATGATGTTTTATCAATGTTTTCCAGCTCGTGTCCTGCTTCCATACTGACAAGCTCGACAAAGGAATTCTTGTTGGATAGGGAATTAATTAGACTCACAAAATTTCATCAAATTTCTGTAGATTGATTGTATTCTGGATTACCCTTGAGGGGTAATACATAAAACAACTGAAACTATATTTTTCTCTCAAGAAACAACTTGAGCTGTTTAGCAGGTAATAAGAAAAAAGCATATCTATTGACTATTTTTGAACCTTACCACTTAGAAAATAATCTAGCATGCCCTGCTGCTTGGGCAATCATGTTAGATACGATTCAAATACAGTGGTGAGGTTAAAAAAAAAATGCTCTCCTTTTTTGGTAAAGGACACTTACTGGTCATGGCTAGCTGAAGAATACTAGCTCTACCAAAAACATTGCTGTGGAAGACTGTTTTTCAGGGAAAAATAATTAAATTTTGTCCATCTGTCAGAAACAGTATCTCAGTAACTCACAGGAGATACCAATTCTATTACTCATACTATTATCTAGCTTTCGAACATGGACTCGCATACTGGATTTCACATGTCATGCTACAGACTATATCCTCTGTGCGAGATGTAACACATCCACCGCCATGTGGAATTAAGTGCTGTGCACTATCATTAGCATGAAACTCCTGTTATTTTCTAGGAAGCTGTTTTATTTTTACATAATGTGGTTATTTTTTTCAAAAATAACTACATCTTCCTGTGAAAAGCAAAAACCTTTCTCCAAAACTCTACTATAAACTGTTTAATTAGAAACAGAATGTTCCACCAAAATTCCCTTAACAGATGACTCCAATTGTGATTTTTTTTTTCCTATATATTTCTGATGTTTACCTTAATATCTGATTATTTCCACACAAAACTCATTGGCAACAGCAGAGTTACTTCTTGGTATCTCGTAATCTTTTCAAGTTGTGGTGGTTGTTTTTAAAACATGGTTTTCATCTTTAAAAGGGGAATACCGTAGTCAGATGTTATCATACAGATAAAAATATTCCCTTTCAAACATCTTCTCCTTCTGTGAAACCCCACAGTTCTGTCACATCTAAAATTCCATCTCTCCTTTATTTATAGCGTATTTTATCCCAGCAAAAATATACTGGTATCAGAAACTCTGCATTCCAGATAGAGTCCCAAAAGTTAAAATAAACATAAAACATCCTGCTGTGAATTCCTATAGCAAAGGATACGAAAAAATCCAGCTCTTCTTTAAATAGTCTCTAACGAATTTCAAGTAATACACATGAAAAAAATAATTGTAAAATTCAAATAAAGGTGAATGGCTTTTCATTTGTTGTATTTGACAGCTTATTCCAATAAGAAAGTCATCTTTAAGCAATGCATCCTGAAATTTACAACTGAAAACAGTCAGAAAATGCAAGAAGCAGGAGCCATACTTTGTCAGTAAGCTTTTCACTGATGGCAAAAGTAAGAGAAAAGTGACAGCATACTACTTCTTGCATTAATACAAATGACGATAGAGTACAGCTGGGATTAGCATTTGAGAAGCTAAGGCACATGGACCAAAACACCTGGTGAAAGTAATGCCTTACCAATTACTTTTTAACTAAAGTTCTTAAAATAATGAGAACTGAATCTGACACTTAAAGAAAAGAACAAGAACACTTGTCTACTTTATTATCTTAAACCTGAAAGCACTTCAGTCCTATGCTTTTTCCTTTCATTATGGCATTATATAAGCAGCATTAGAACAGGAGGAATACTAGGTCTTATACTTCAGTAATTCCACTTTCTAAAAAAAAATAAAAAAGTCTTCACACTATATCAGCAGCACAATAATGCACTATCACAGTTTAGAACTCCACTTCTCTGACATGCTAATAAATATTTAGGTGGATTTTTTTGCCTTTTTTTTTTTTTTTTTAATTTTTTTTCCCCTTAACTCTATGTCTCAGGATAATTGCAGACTGATAGTACCTGTTGTTACTACAGATTTCATAATACCTCACTAGAATACCTTGTGAGGCCTGCTTCGCTAATTACAACAGTCCTGCCAGAGGGAAAGACATTGCTATCACAAGGCCAAGACTTCAATTTTTTTTTTTTTACCTTGGGAGAAAAATTGTGCTAGAAGTGCTTCTAACAAGACTCCTTGCCCTCTATGCAGCAAGAAACAGGGACTTGTTTATAAACATTTTGGGAAACTACCTACCATAAGCTTGACAATACTAACCGAGCTTTGGCTAAAATATGACAAAACTGTTTCTAATGTGTTCATAAAGCCTTTGGTTGTTTGGTTTGGTTTTTCTTAAACAGTATTACACTTTCCATGTTTCTAAAGAGTAAAATAAATAATATTATTTTATTATTTAATACCGCTTTTGGGATCTCAGCTAGTTCTGATATGACTGGGACTGTTCCTAGTTCAGACCAATCTGTAGCTCCACCACCACCTGAAGCATCAGTGACAGTCAATTCATCTCGCGAGGGTGTTTTTCCTAAAAACCTCTGTTGGAGAGAGGAAAGGTAAGGACACTCCAACCTATTTTATTCACGCTTCACAAATGATAGCAGAAGCCATGCCACAAATGAAGATGAAGAAAAGGTGGCTGGTTTGGGGGGTTTGTTTAATTTTGTTTGTTTGTTTGTTTGGTGTTTTTTGTTGTTTTTCTTGGTGTGGGGTTGTTTGTTTTGTTTGGGTTTGGTTGGTTGGTTGTTTTTTTTTTTTGAGACAGGAGGTAATGAGCAATGTTACTTTTATAAGAACAGATTCTGTAACAAAAAGATTCAGCAGTTCAGATATTCTCTATCCTTGGCAAGGCTCAAAACAAGACCCTGAACAACCTGATCTAGTTAGACCCACTTGGAATAGAAGGTTAGTCTAGCTGACCTCCAGCTTCCCTTCCAGCCTAAATTATTCTATGATTATAGATGACATATTATTGCTCGCAGAGGCTCTATTCAGGATGTTGGTCACCTTCAAAGTAGATCGTAACACTACCAGAAGTCATCTTACTGCTAATTTGCTAAACAAGTATTTTTTGAAATTTGAGGCTGAAAGAAAATACAGCTTAGTCAAAGAACATTCCCTCAACCTTTAGAAAGAGGAGAAATACTGGTGTTATTTCTCTTGAATTTGGTACCTGCTGTTCGAAATCCACTTATACTGGAAGTCAGAGGAGTAGAACCAAAGTTAAATTCACTCGTTCCCTCTAAAAAGTACATACCTTCCTCAAATAAGAAATGTTTTCCAAATTACAGTATCATGAAGAAGGAACTGGGAGGAAAATACACTTCCATGCTACTTACTGAGGGGGAACAGGGAAGAAAAATCACGGTTTTGCAGGTGTAAATATTTTTTCTCAAAGCAAAATTGCTTAGATTTTACCAACAGGATACTCTCAACAAATTTCTTAACTGAAATCACCAGCTGAGTTAGCATCATCTCTTGTAGGCAGAAATATATAAAAGAACTTTTGAGAACAGGGATTTTGCGTATTAATTTCCTTGCAGTAGAAACTAGCTGCTTTGATTCCAGCATATGGTTAAACCATATTCCACCTCATGAAGTTGTTGCACAGCTAGTAACAGAGATGGTATAAATACAAAGAAGTAGTATTTCCTGTGCCATTATAATGATGATAGTTTTCTGAATGCTGTTTATTCTAAGCACATAGAATAGCTCAGACATTTAACAGCTCAGTGTTGTTACATAAAGCTGCACACTGGAATCAAACACCCTATCAACAAGGCTACAATTACTCATTAATTCTTATTGCATCTAAAAACCGCAGGTCATTTGGCCTTATGGAACCCAACAAATACAAAGGAATGTTTTTTTTAAATGTTGCTGTATCCTGGGAAAGACAGACCAGTGTGACTATGAGAAATAAAGAAATAAAACTACCTATTAGTAAAAAATGAGTTTACCTGCAAAACTACTTTTTCATTAAAAAAACAAAAGGGGAAAAAAAAACCCCAAAACAAACCCCAAAAACAAACTGTCTTTGTAAAACGAAAGTTACATATATCTACTATTTCTTAGTAAGCAAACCAGGCTGACTACAAAAATAGAACTCTGGGATTTAATGGAGGAGAAAACTTTTCTCAAGTAAGTAATTGCAAAATATCTGAGGAACTCAAGCTTATCTGTTAATTATTCATGTTTCTGTTTTCATTTCCAACTACTCTGGAGCTGCTGATGCTGGCACTCTCTACTAGGTTTAAGCATCCTTTCAGCTCAACTCTGCCAAATTAAACTGTCACTTTCTATTAAAAAATCTATAGCAGGAGGTTTTTAATCTTCTGATTTATACTTTGTAATAGAAAGTCAAAGTTTAAATTAGGACAGTATCAGCTTATGAAATAAAGCCTAAGCAGTGCAGCGACAACCACCAGTGAAGAAAAACTTCCTGCTTGCATCAAAGTGCACAGCAGAGCAACTTTAGTTTCTTTTTAAAGGTTTTATTTTACCAAGTCTTAATTCAGTCTCACACTCTCATTTCAACTAGCATTGCCCATAGATCCTGGCAGAATACATCTGAAGGAAAATATCACTTGCCATCAAGTATCTGAACTGTACCTGACTTTATTGACCTACTACACCTGCAGCCTGTCTGCCTTTCAGTTATTAACCAGGCAGTGCATAATTCAGTTGAATTAACATTTCCTTATGCGAGGTTCTCCTTTTCAAACTTTCATAAGGAACTGGGGGCTCCACATTTCACTGTGCTGAAAATTAAACTGAACCAACTTTAGTAATGTAACAGCTTTATAAAATATTATTCTCCCTTGTTTTTTGTGGAATTCCTAAAAAGAAAATAGAATATATCAATAGTTCTATTTATTTCCCTTTAACGCTATCTTTCCTTTACTTTTTTCCTCCTATGCATTTCCACTTTATCTTCTCCAATGCTACCACTCCAGTATTTTCAATCACTATTTTCTAGTCCTTTTTTCCCCCACCTCTCTACCTCTACCCTTCTGATTTTTTTTTTGTTTTGTTTTTAATTTTTCTCATCTCCTGGCAGTTATATCCCTCATTTTCTGTATAGGCACAACCACTATTTACTTTCTATTCTCCACTTGCTCCAATGATGCTGCAAAGCCAGTTCCCTCCACAGTAAAGGGTAGAGAGGACTGAATACTCACAGAAGGAACACGTCCACTGCAGTAGCTGAACCTGTTTGCTCAGTGCCAGCGGAGAGAAAGGGATCATTATCCATCAGCTGATTTTAATAGCTCCATCAGCAAAAGAGTCTGTGGCTAAACCCTAAGAGGAGAATTTGGCAAGAAAAAAAAAGTTATGTGGATAAGAGAATCTCAATTAAAATAATAAAAGTGAAAGAGAACAGAAATATTCCAACATTTGCCATGGAAGGAAAATTCCCAGACCACTTTAACTCACATATTTAACCTGAATATCCATGTATCATTCTGAAAACTATGACGTTAAATTCCCCGCATAAGCTTAAATTCTGAAGCTCCCGTTTCAATTCTCGGGAGTTATTAGCTTCCCATTTCCCAGAAACCTGCTGCCAAACTGCTTGTCCAACTGGTTTAAAACTTTCACACTCTAAATACATGCTTTCTACTTCCTATTTGGGGCAATATTTTCCTCAGTGCCTACTAAAAGTCCAACTCAGGAAGATTATAAGTAGGACCTTTTAGTATCACTGTAATTTAAATATAAATTTCTCGAATCAGTAGATTATTATTTCAAAACAGAAAACGAGCTTCTGGGATTTGAGTTTTCTTTTTATTAAGTTCTACACTCAGTCTTGCTTACTACAGAAGTTTAACTTCCTTTGCTCCCAAGTTTGGAAATGAAATATTCTCTTGGTTCCAAACAGGTATGTATTAGCATATACTACATTGATTATTTATAGTAATACACAACATGACAAAAGTTTTTGCACACTGAATGAACAAGACATCTCATGGGGCAACAGGCCAATGAAGTTTCCAAGCTAATTTATCAACCAAAGTAGTTTTTTCGCAGTGTTTCAAAGAAGTATTTGAATTCCACATGCCCCCCCCCCCCCAAACTCCAAAGCATTAGTCTCCAAGGGGCTAGAGTTTTATCTGTTTGCCAATTTCTGTATTAATTTGATGGTACAGGCCACCAATAGCTTTACATACAGCCCTTTACTACTCATAGAGCCCCTTTCATCAGCCTCTGGCTCCCACCAAAAATATTAACTCAGTGACAGCTGCATAACAGCGTAACACAATTCATTAACTTCTTTGCTGTCCAATTCATACCAGATTGATCTGGTCTATTTGAGATGAACAGATATATGAGGTCTTCGCTGTCTGGGTAATATCCTTAAGCATGCCACACCAGTGACAAAGTTATAACAATACAGGCATACATCTTCACATATATAATTTTTTATATATATAAATACACATACACCCCCTATTACCCACCAGCAACGGCTGTTTGGAATTTAAATCTAAATGACACTGCTAGATACATCACAGAGATTATTTAATTAGAAAATACATACAAAGTATTATTTGCACAGTACCCATAACTGACAGAGAGAGACATAAAATGGTAGAAAGGTGATTGGGATGTAAAATAATACTGAAACTCCACTCATGCCATGAGTGGTCTTTGCTATTGAAATCCACCAACAGCAGTCATTTCAGGGGTGTGCCTCCATACAAATCTCTTGCCCTACTAATATCACCTCCAAATCCTGCTCAACCATATATGAAAGTGACAGCACATTTGAGGAATTTGCCTCTGCACACATAAAGCAGAACGATTATCTAAAAAGAATGATTTTCTAAAAACAAGGTTGTGATCTTCTCCAAAAAGAATTTCAGACACAATGCTCCATGATACTATGTAATGAAGTAATATAAAGGACCACATAAAGGGACTGATTCAAAAGAGCTTATGAAACTAGAGCAGCTATCCACTCCTACACAGGAAATAGGACGACTTCTCTATTTACACCGAGCTTATTGTTCTGAGGTAGAGCTGAAGAAAATTTAGTCACAAGATGTGCTCCAGACAGGGGGAAGTGACCTCAACATGAGAGAAACAGAATTTATTATTAGCGTTATTTAACACAATGCCTCATAAAACAATTATTTACTGCAATCACTAGCACTCTCTTCATTATGTCATGTCTCGGGAATTTTGAGATCATTTTAAAATAAATTTAAATTGCCTATAAGCATAATCTTGTTACGACATCTTTATCTTCTCACGCGAAATTTTACTCTAATTCTGCTTTCATCCTAGGGATCTTGACTTCCCTTCTACTATTAACAGATGTTGGACCCCGTGTCTGGTTCAGCATGCACTGATACGCTATATTTCACTGAAGCTAACAGTTACAACTGTGGCTCAGCCAGAATTGTCTCTCTTTTTAAAATGACTGCATAGACTGAGCAAGAAGAGATCAGTGAGGAGAATACATAAGCTGACTGTAATATAGTTAGTACACAACACTGCAAGGTTGCAAGAGTATAATGAAACTGGTTAAAAAGCCGCAGCTATACAAAGGTTTTAGAAAGGACTATTGAAACAGTCATTCTACAGCATGGTGTCCTAAATATTGCTAATTATATTCTATCGGGGTTTGAGAGACTGAATCCTTGGATAACTTTTAAGAATAAATGTACACTAAAAGCTAAAGTTAAAATGTATTATTTATTTTTTATATAGCTGCCATGAATGTTAATTCAAATTTAATTCAGGCTTTAGCAACTGGAAGATTGTAGGTATCTATTCAGTCACAGAATAAGCAATTACATCCTTTCATGTATATGGAATTTTTAAGATAAAGACAGAAAGAATCTCTCTCTCCTCTCTGCACCACTTCGACCTTAGGCACAGCGCAGCAAGTTTTCAATACCGAGCACAGATGTGATATAGTCATCTTCATGTTCTTCTCTCCCAGATCTTTAAAGAGGTCCGACTGGAGGCAATACCAAAAGACTCCTTTTGTTGAATAAAAATTAAACTTTTCTTCAACGTTTATTAGTGTACACAATTTGAATACAAACTCTTTAATGTTGCTCTAAAAGCAATCAAAACTTCTACTGCAGAAGAAGAGGTCCAAACACCCCTCTTAAATGGCAAGGCAGCCACAACATAATGTAACTGCTTCTTCCTATACTTGCTTTAATACTTATTACTGTTCTCTTGTGATGACCCACATCTGCTTTTAGTATCCACTCTTTCCTTTGTACTGAGAGCCTGACCCTACAAAATGTGATACTACTTTACTCTGAAGAAAGCCAAGTTGCATTTCAAAGCTACGTAACACAAACTTCATGGGGATTTACCTCAACTACACAGTGTGCAAAGAAGTACCCCTGCTTTTGTTTCAAACCAATGACCTGCTGCTTCATTTGAGGCCCTCTAGTTACCATACCCCTGGTTTCACGATCTCTTAAGTGGTTTTGCCCTTTCTGCCCTCCACCCAGTTCTTGCATTTCCAAACTGAAGAGACTGTTTAAAGCAGCTGTTCCTCACATGGAAACCACTCCATACTTCTGATTTCATCTCTACAAGATCTTATACCTGCTTTCATCAATCTTCCATGATCTTTTCCCTCCTATCACATGAAAAAAACACGAAGACCTAACTTTCTGGGATGACCACAACTGCCAGTTGCTGGCTTTAGAAAGCAAGAAAGTCTAGAACTGACTGTAACAAGACAAGAATGAAATGCTCATTCTTACCACCAGTGCAACAAACAGTACATGACAATGGCATCACAGCCACCCTTCTCCCCCCTCCCTCCTTTAAGCCTCATCCACTTCATTCACTTTACTCACTTGCAAAACTCAGACCTCCAATTATGTAGTAGAAATTAAAACAACAGAGAACATCAGAAATTAAATACTGTGATAATTGTTCCCTGCTACATTTTCCACATTGGAGTGGCACAAATGGGGCAGAAAGTCACCATATGAATTACACATTATTAACTTTGATTATTCAACACTAAGAGGAATATTTTCATCAGAAGATTTAGAGAATGCATTTCTCCCATACAGCCATTTTTCAAGAAGGAGGTAATTTAAGATACAGCTTTTTACTCGGCATGCCCAATTGGCTAACTTAAACAATTCTTTGCTCACATGTGAACAGGTAAGATTTTAAACACCCCTCATTCTGCATAGTCTATAAGCTGAACAACTACACTCACTGAGACTGTTCAGAATTTTTTACTATTATAAACAGCACTGAATAGGTGCAAACAATCAGTACTGTAATTCAGGCAACTCCTGAAGACTAAACTCCACTAATAAATGTAACAGAATCTCTTAACAGAATACACGGAACCTGTTGAGCTCTATTTCCATTCAAGCAAACAGTTTAAATCATCCCAGGGAAAGCACCTCCTCACAGTAAGGTTTAATGTAAGGATCAACCTCTCTGTAGTCCAAAGATTTTCTGAAAAAGGCACGGTCACTCCGTGCTAGAAATAAGTTATAGTAATTGCCTTTCTGGCGCCTTCAGAAAGGTTATCCTGTTACTTATATTCCCACAGGGAAGTAAGCATTCAGATGGTCAGTATATATATATATATATTTTTTTTTTTTTCTTTTTTTAAAGGGGGCAGGGGTATAACCACATCAGTGATTTAATGCACTAACTTTTATAACGCACAGGTTTCTTTAGGGTTCAAATCTTCCTTGCATTCACAATTAGCTCTGAGTTGTACACCTCTGTGCCTCGTGGGGGCACACAAAACACTTACCTTTCCTGACATTTGACATCCAGAACAGACTAAGCACCAAATGGGGTGGGTTTGGGTCACAGTTTTTGGCTGGGTGCTCCAAGGTTGCTTTTGCCTGGCTTTCTCTGTGCTTGTTGTTCATGGAACTGACTCAATACATGCAATTTAAAAAAGTTAGCAACAGTTTCCTTGATTTTTCACTGAACTGAAACAGAGCTTCCTTAATCTTGGCAGATAATAAATCATAAATTAAATTCTACCCATACTAGTAACCACTGACTAGAGGAGATAAGCAAAATCTGGGTTTAAGCACTCAGCCTGTTTTCAATTCTAACGGTTCTCTGAAAGATGATAAAATTAAAAGTATGGAGAGAAAAAAAAAAAACACTTAAGAAACTATAACACAATGAGATCTTAATGAGGATGGGCAGGAGCCAACATGAAGCATACGTTCTACCGCAGACATTTTTGCCCCACTCTTGGAAGCATATTGGTGAGGATCGGTTCTGTGAAAGTACATGACTGGGGATCACCAGGATACCTTTCAATGGATTTTCAAGTAGGCTGAAATAATCAAAATTGACTTTTTGCTTCTTAATTGGAGAACTGGAAACCGCTGGAAGAGTACTTCTGGCTTAGAGATTCCTACCCTGATGCCATTTCTCCTAATATTTAATTAATTGTTACTATGAAAATATTTTTCTTCATGCTCTGCTAACTGTATTCTAAAGGAGCCTTTCTCTGATAATAGCTTCAAATGCCAATTGTTGTGACAGAGACTCTTCTTCCAATTGGTTTGATCTTTGATCAAGACAGATCACTTATCTTTGCTGAAATCTAAGGTGATAGTCTCTAAAGCTCTCCAGCATACTTCTGTCCTCATACAGTATGTGTGATAATCTACTTTTACCAGGAAAAGATGTAATAATCTTAATTTTTTTAATAATTAAACTGAAAAATAGAAAAATAGTATTTTAAAAATACATTAAGACTAGGATATACCTTAGAAAAATTACCAGTTATAATAAGGCTGCTATGTGGGAATTAAGTTACAGTTGCATAGATCTACTCTTTATGAAAGGGTTATTAGCCCATATTAGTCCACACAGCATTGCTCAGTAACCTGTGATCTTTTCTAAGGATTATGAGGCTATATGTGAATTCCAGGGGAAGTGTGTGTTCCAGCAAGCCTGTAAATCTGCCACCTTTATGATTTGTCTTTTTCCTTCTGAATTATAAAAGTTAGTGGTGCAGCTAACAGGTACTTCTGTGGAAGCCTGGTTGCAAAACTGCTGCCTTCTTCCCCCTCCAAGCAGTTCCAATAGCAACTTCATACAGCAATACAGAAGAACTCAGAAGTCCAAGATAAAATCAACCATAATATCAAGTAAGTGTTACTGGATAACGGAAAAGTTTCTCTAATTCAGTAAGTATCTACTTTGTACAACTTCCCAAATTCAGATATTTAATAACTGTATCCTTCAAACAGCACCAACAAGTAACTGGTTGGGGTTTTGGGGTTTTTTTTCATGATGTTGTTGGGGTTTTTTTTGCATAATCCACAAGGTTCATTTTAATATTTTCATTACACCACTGTGGAACAAAACACTCGAGTGACTTTGTGGACTAGAGAACAGTAATAACAAAGTAAAATCTAGTCTTCCATCCACCATACTTGGTAATTTGGCTTATTTGCGAATCCAAGTACTCGCCCATTTGGGATCTAAAGTAGTCCAAAATTCATACCCTGTAGAAACTTTTGAAAGTGTATTAAACCTTTTTTCAAATGATCTTTGTCTCCACTTCTACAGTATATTTAAATAAATTGGCATCTAATAACAGCTTATTGTAACAGAGAAAAGAAACACTGCTGTAGCAGACATAGAAAGAAGACATGCCTCCCCAGGATACGCCTGAAAAAAGGAGAATTCTGCGTTTGGAAGAAGACTGGGGAAAAAAATTTAAATGATCCAAAGTACATTATAATTTCACTGCAGATCAATATAAATTTCCCGGAAACCTCAGAACATTTTTGGTTGGGCTACTACATTGAAGCTTCATGTAATCACTATGATCAAATTCAGCTGCATTAGCATAAATGCATCATATCTTAATCTTCTATCTGTGAAAGATCTAAGAGTGTTCTTTTTTTTAATCTATACAGTGTAATGTCAATCTCACCAAAACCAGCAGAAATGTCTAGTGAATTTTCAGTTTTCTTAGTTTTCTTTATATCATCTATTATGGCTTTATTTTGCATTGTAACCATTTATATTCAATCTCCAGTTATTACACCGGGATACATTTGGTATGTAAAACTCATTTCAGTGTACCTACTAGTATACTAATCAGGCTCTGCCCTTCCAGTAATACGAAGAGATGCTAAGTCACAAAAATTTCACAAGTTGCCTCACCTCATCTGAGCCTCAGGAACTTTGAAATACTGATGTCTTAATTCAGTATCATGCAGTATCTTAATCATTTACTTAAGCCCTGGTGGAAACTGCATAGGACAAACAAAATCCAGAAGTTACAGAACATCCATTCCTTTAATGAAGTCTAGTGTTCGTCCCCAGTATTTCCTTCTGTTCATGTCCATTTGTATTCATGGAATACATCCTTATTCCATGCTAGTTTGACGTCCGGCCTCTATCTGTTCACCAGGACAGCTGCCAGTGAAGTATCCAAGGCAGAACAAATGGCCAAAGCCTGTGAAGTTGTCAAGGACAATAGTGACCACCTCAAGTCTCTTACTACTTGTTAAGGGGCGGGGCAGGGCGATTCTGTCTGTAGATCACGGGTAGAAAAAGCTGGATTCATGAGACAAAAAAAATGAAATTTAAATACACCATTTGGAAATTACAAGAACAAAGCAACATGCTGGCTATTCTACTTGAAACATCACTGCTGCTCTTAAGACCAAGATGCACAGGACTTTCTGGCTCCACATAACCTGAGCCTTCTGTAGTTTTAGAAGTAGTCCCAGCAATCTACATCCGAAACCACACAAACCTAATTGCATTTTGAGACTGTATCGCTTACAGTGTATTGCTTTTGTAAGAAGAGTAGCAAAACAATCACTACACAGAAATGAGTTCATTTTATTATCCTTGTTGTATAAGTTACCCTGTATTATTAAGTTGCCTTCTACTTCTCAGTAGAGAAATCAACTAATTTCTCCAAGCAAATCCCATTAAATAAAAGCCATCTGCTTAGATTCTCACAGATTTATTGTGCGGTTATTGGGGGCATTTTATTTTTTTCTCATCTGAAGTTCTGAATCTCAGACAAGTTATTCTAGAAGTTCAGAAAAGGTAAAACTACAAAGCAGCTAAGTTGTTTAGGTCAATAATGAGAACAACAAGTAAGAGCAAAACAAAAATTTCAAAGACGCAGTATTTTCTTCCTAACACAACTGAGAAGCTTGACTTCTTGACTCCCAAGAAAAATGTAGTACACTCAACATGGGAAGCAATTATTTAATTTCCTTGAAACATAAATAACATTACCATTTCTACCTTTCAGATCGGTATGTACAGTTTTGTTGTTTCCCTGAGAGTAGTTTCAGATTGTTTCTTCTCATTATTAAAAATGTCTGACATAGCACTAGCACCCTCAAATTTTCTAATTTAATTGTTTCTTTTAATACAAGTTATGGAGTTACCTCTTTAGCGGATCATCTCAAAAAAAAAAAAAAGTAAAACAGTGTAGAAATAAAAGTGACAGCTCTTATGTTTACAGAGCCATTTATTTAAATATCCTTTGGCCACGTATAAAGCAATTGCTTCCAAACTTGGAGTTGTGGCCAAAGCCGTTAAGTATAACAGAAGTTAAACTATGCAGGTGAGGGATCACAACAACAGTCTTTTCAAAACAGGAGAGTAAAGTGACTTTCTGAATAACAGAAACCAATGATTTTTGCACATTCAATTTTACTGAAACACAATAAAAAAAAAAGTTTAAATTCTAACACAAAGTCAGACATGCCATTACGACTGACTAATAATAAAACAGAAGAGACTTCTCTAAAAGTTCTATGCTTCCAATACCATCACTTCTTACCATCAGGTGACAGTATTGTGAAACTCTTCCAATTGCCCGATTTAGTTGGGCATAGAGGAGCATGATAACATTACAGAATGCTATAGGGAGATGTACTGTAAGCTGTAACTATCAGAAAAATATGGGGACTGTTTAAAATGCACAGCTGGGGTAGTAATGCATACAGCCACAAAAAGACAAAGCAAGTATGAATACCAGATTAAACAAACCCTCATCTTACCCTTTCTCCATATTAAAATCTGGAAGAATTTATATTGTCCAATGAACTAAGGTTGTTCAATTTCATCATGATACTATTTGCTTTAAATGAATCAGCTTACAAACAAAATCCATTAAGTGTCCTTTCACAATTTTATTTGGGCATTTTTCTATCCATCCATCTATATGCTATATACACGCCCTCTAATCAAACAGAAAAGTCATGGCTGAATATATCAGAATAATTTTTCTCCCCAAGGACTCAACTGTCTGGGGTCCTTGTGATAAAAGCAGAGAAAAACCGAGGCAAATATCAGAATACCTGTCCTTTTGATGAAGGCACAGAGCCAAGGAGACAATGGACAATTTCAGGTATCTCTGCCTGTTGCATCATCCAAAATAGTACCTGGCAAAACAGTGGTGTGCAGGGGTATCCAGGTTACTAGTTTGATAGGAGCAGCACTGCAACTACACTGGCACAGTATTCTGGCTGTGCTAGTGTGCCCTGCTTTTCATGCCCCGTTTGGTTCAGCAATAGCTTAGTCATCTCTGCATGGCGCTGCTTTACACTGCCATTTGTATTCTCTTCATCTCCCCTTGGAGGCTTTCATTCAATCAGCTAATTCATTCCCGTGATCACAACTACATTCTATTCACTGGTGACTCACAGACCTACAACCAGCTCTGACACATTTTCTTATATTCAATTCAATATATCAACATTTTTTTCTGCCAAATCCCCACGGACATGTCTATCAACTGAAATTTCAAAGGGGTCTAGATGCTCACTGAATTGCAATGGAAATTCAGTACCTCACTGCAGTAACATTAAAGATGGGGAACTCAAAACAGTTTCGACTCATCTTTTTTCCTGATAATTATCATCCAATAATCTACTAATTGTGAGGGCACAATCAAAGGAGGTATTGGGCTTGGGAAAACCATCCTCCTATAAATACCTGTAAGTTCTAAACTATCATGGAGCTGGCTCTGAAAGAGCGTCTGTAGATGCTCTGATATTGACCAAATTAGCTACTTTTTCCTTTTGAAGACAAAGGCTGTATTCCAATTTAAAAGGAAGTAAGAAGAAAAACATTCATTTTACTTTGTTATTTGTTCATCTGGGGGAGCATTCTCTTTAAATTTAAAACCCTGCATCTTCATAGGGAAGCCATAATCTTCCATTTCTTGCCCTAAAATTTGGCTTGAAGTCCCACTGATTATTTACCACCGTCAGCTGCTAATATAATACAATACAAAAGATGGCTATCTGGCTTACTGAAATACAGAGAAGCTTACAGGGTGGGAATCTTCATTTGTAAGTACATAACAAGGAAGTCTTCATATAGCTGGTCTAGCTGCATTTCCATATTTTACAATCCGTAAGATGGACAGGAAAAAAAATAGTCCTAATTATTTAATCCTATATAAGTGTTTTTCAGCAATAATTTAGGTATTGTTAGTGTTGTTCATCAAAATACATAAATAATTGTTTAAATGCCACTCTATGTTAAGCTGTAGCACAGTCTTGTACAGAGACACAGTAGAAATTTTGCTAACAGTTATACCTTCAGGTATATAACTTCAAACGCTGTGTAGCAGATATTAATAACTGCTGTGGATGTTTTTCCAACTGAAGTGGTAAAGGTGATATCAATCAAGTTAGAACTTTTCATGGGATTAAGCCTTTGCATAAATATTAATCCTTTTACTCTGTCTAGAGCTGTGAAGAACTTCACAATATGAGCCATTTTCTATTTTACATTTTAGCAGCATAAAATGCCTATGGTGCATTTTTATAATGATATGTGCACTGGGCCTGTTAATGTGATTTTTTTTTTTGTACAGCACTTTAAAAGTATTAGCTTCAGTTTTTGAGCTACTTATTAAAATTTGCTTTCAATGAGAAACAAATGCTGAAAAGCAGCATCTGTTTTCATAGAAATAACAGTAAATTTTAGATAGGAACTATACTTCTATTATTTTGTTGAAAACTGAATGATTGCACTGCACAATAATTTACATTATGTAGTAGGTATAAATTATTTTTTTACCATTTCATTAGATCACTATGCATTTTTTTGAAGCAAATACCATTCAGAAGCAATTACCGCTTACCCAGATGTTTGAATCATATAATTGCTCAGAAAACCTCCAACATCATCCAGAACTATATAAAAAACCTTATCTTTTTGGTACTGTCATGTCAGCAAAACAGCTAACGGTCCATTAACTGCACCATTCTGCTGTGTTTCAGAACTATGCTAAATCTCTATTAACTGAAGAAAGGTAATCTCACAGTATGGGTGCCATCACTACAAAAAAAGGACCTCACATCTTCTGCTCAGTTTCTCCAGTTTCTAATGTCTTGTTTCCTGTACAGCGCTCCCAGTCTGTGGTAAGCAATTTGCAAAAGGTGCACTAGTCCAAAAATAAATGCAACTTCAGAATATGTCTGATTACTGTTCAGAAAAACAACTGACAATTAGCTGATTACAAAACCCATTAATCTTGAAAACAATGTTTCTCACTGCGCTGAAACGCTATAAAAAAAATCTAAAAATTGCTTTGATGCCAACTTCACTGTCCATGTCTCTGTCACATAATAAGTAGTTTCTGCTTTACAGTAACTGAAGAAATGACAATCATAATTTCAGATAAACACACTGATTGTCACGGGGCTGTAATTCTGTTGGGAGACAAAGTTTTCTTGCTGCAGAGAACAGTAAATAGCAGCTGTTTCCAATTACATGTGTCTGCTCAGGGAAGGTGGGATTTTTTCTTCCTTCAATACTACTCCTTTAGGAGAAACAATAAAGAAAATTATGACTGTGAGCGTACCAAACAAGAGTACATTCAGTGTAAGGACTAATACCTAAAAAAAGTCTTCCACCACTCCCAAATGGTTGTGGTGGGTTGACCTTGTCCATCTGCCAGGTGCCAACCCAGCCAGCTTGCTCTCTCACTTTCCCTTCCTCAACAGGACAGGGGGAGAAAAGATGAAAAAGCTCCTCAGTCAAGACAGATAGGGAGATCTAGTTACCATCACAGGCAAAACAGACTCAAGGAAAATTAATTTAACGTAGTGCCAATTAAAAATAGAGAAGGATGGTGAGAAACAAAGACAAAAGCTAAAACGTCTTCCCCAGCCTCCATCCCTTCTTTCCAGGCTCAATTTCAATCCTTCATTCCCAAAACTCCTTTACCTCCTACCCCTACACCCTTTAAGGGGCATAGGGGGGAGTGGGAATGGGGATCCTGGATCATTAAGTGCATCTTGCAGACTCTCTGGAAGGCTTCCTGATGTGTCAAGAGTGAAAATTCATTATTTTGATTCTTTTTTGCTGGTTTGTTCCTCAAACTTTTTTCCTTCTGTATTTCATCTGCCTGAATTTTTGATCCATTCTTCATCTGAACATGGGTAAAATTCTTTAAAATATATCAGTCACTTTTCTTCCCCTATACCTTTCTAGTCATGAAGGTTTTAGAAGTAAGCCTTTCTTAAATAAGTCATATGCATTGATCCTCAGATTCTAATGATGTCCTTATACAGCCTTTGAACCACCCGTAAGGGTAGAATTCTCTTGTCTGTCCTTTTCAGTTTCTTTTAAAATTTTTCCTCACTTTTACATAACTCTCTTCTGGAATTTAAAGACCATTATAGTGGATTTCTGGATAAGTCATTGCCCTCACCTGCTCCAGAGATGTATGCATCAGGAAAATGGGAAGGGGAGGAAGTCTGGAAGGGTTTTTTTTCATCAAAACTGATTCTTGTGAAGAGAGAAGCTAACCTGTGCTCAAGTCAGGGAAATGCAGCAATCATGTTAAGATAAAGTTGTCTGGAATTACAGGAGAAAACTATTTTGGGGGGAGGCCGGACAAGGTGAAAACAAGCAAGGTTTTCACCTTTGTTGGAGTATCAGTGAAATGGAAACTATTTAGTATGGATACCACTTAAACCTTCTCTCAGGTGCTAAAGGAACTGTGGAGAGTGGCGGGCAGCACAATTCAGTGTACTCACATGGCCCAGCACCAGTTCTCACAAGTCAGAAAGCAGGCAGAAAGTTCACAGAATCATAGAATACCAGGTTAGAAGGGACCTCAAGGATCATCTGGTCCAACCTTTCAAGTTGATTAAATTTAGCCATAGTCAAAGACCAAGCTCTCAAAAAACAGGCTGATGGACCTTGAGGTTTGAGAAAGGGGACAAAAATCTCCAGAACTGGTCACCTAACTCTGTCCAGCATAAAACTATTGAACAGATCAAAGGTTTCTGTTGTCCCCTGGCCACAGGAGGTATGGAAGAGTCTTGCGCCCATATGATCACGTCTGATTACGGAGAGGATTTCACAGATCTGTTAAAGGTGTACCCTGTTATTTCAACCCATTTCATTCACATATCTCATCCTTGAAAGGGTACATAAGCTTATCAAGCTCAAGGTTAGTTCCTCATATCTGCAAGACCAAGACAATATTGGAGTGGCAGCAGAAATAATCTACTAATTATTTTGGCACATACTTCCTAAAAGACACTTCTGCAAAATAGCTCACCATCTTGAAAACTGTCCAAAAATTCACCAATCCGAACTATATTAAAATAAAACTATGAAGCAGCCAATTTCTGTCAGTTACTTTAAGTACTCTATTTCAAGGCAAGACTTATGATAAAAACTCTAGATTAATTAGAGGGAGAAAAAATGCGATGTGACAAAAATCTCATTGCTCCATTCCTGTCCATCTTAATATTTTTCCCAGCAAGCTCTAAGCTGTCTGTGTAATTAAATTACTAGTGATGTTACAGGCACAGGACCTAACCACTCAGTTTGAAAAGTGATTGACACCTGCAAAGAGCTCCATGCATGGCTGAAAAAGCCACAAATTGAACAATGACATAGCCTTAATAGCACTGGCAATGACAGCAGCTTTTTTACAGTGTTTCAGAGAACAACAAAAACAGGTTTTCTCCACTTCGGAATAAACAACAAGAAGCAGCAATCCGAGTCTGGGTTGAGCTGGCTGCCTGATGCAATTATATGGGCCTCACCAAAGGTAGCCACAATTTGCTGCTAACACACTGCACATCACAGTTACAGTATAGCCTTTATATACAGGTAAAGTAAGTTGTTTTTTTTTTGTTTTTTTTTTTGTTTTTTTTTTTTTAATGTGAAGCTAGCACTACGCTACTACTTCTAGAACCATCTGAAACATGCACTGTACCAGCTTAAAGGCAACCACCTTGTCTAGGGATACTTTTAAAGATGCCAATTCAGTAAATAAATAGCAATGGTGCCACTGTAAAAAAGCTAAACTTAGTATTGTTTACATTATGAGTTGTATGACAACCTTGTCAAACATAACATTGTTCATGGCTGAACATGGTTGAAAAATATTTCTAGCCATTACACAATTGTTTTGGCCAGTCCTCTGCAAGGAATAGCATGGGACAAAATAAAAAAGTAATGTTTTTTAGATTATGCTCAATAAAATTAAATAAGTGATTATCTGATGCAGTTGCCTGTGAAAGCACGGAATTGGATCTGATGACCCAGGAAATCCCTTCCATTTAATGTCTGTAATTAACGTTCGTAATTCTGTTAGGATCTCCTTCATGCTAACAGTGGATATGATACTAGCAATGAGCTTCCTACAAGAATCCTACATTGTAAATAACACAGAGTTCATCTCAAAAACTGTGGTAACAAACTATGCTTTAGAAGAAAAAAAGCTCTACATTCAGATGGAAAAAGAAGTTAGGAAATCTTGAATCTATGCCTTTGTGTTTGTCAGCAGGATGCAGCAATCAGACTCAAGCTATGTTTAAAAAAAAGAAAACTGTAAGGATTTTTGGAGATTTCTAGATTATAGTAACTTTCTGAGATTATATTACCATAACTTTCTGTTGCCTTTCATTGTTACAATGATTCATGTTTCAGATTCAGAGAAGAAAGGGAATATAGAAGTAAGCTTTGAAGACAAATGTAAAACTGAAATGGTAAAATGGTAAGGAAAAATGCTAGCATTTCCACCTGATACCACATTGCTTTTTCCTCCTCTGTATAATCATCCATGTCCATGTAAATGTAATTTTTTTTCTACAATATTATTTGTGTTTGTGAAATGTATTAGAGTTCACTACTTTTTGCACCCACCCACCCCCACAAAAAAGCACCTTAACAATGCATACATACACTTAATGTTCTTACATTTTAGGGGCGTAACACCTACTACTTCTACTAAAGTAATGAAAGGCAAATTCCACCACAACAACTCTGTAGTTCTAGATAGCGTATAATAACATTAATACAACATGCTCAATAACTGTTACAGAAATATTAACATCTTAAGTGTTTTCAGTGACTTATCTTCAATGGTTCTGCCATTTCTTCACCCATTCCTAACTCTATGCCCCCATGTTTTCTCAGAGACAAGCAACGCTAAACTGCAACAGACCTGCTGCTCACATACCAGAAAAATTGTTTCCCAAGTAACAGTATCTACATTTTGCAAAAGATCTCACCTGTCAGTTTTTAATGGTTCAGGAGGCTTGTAAAATAGAATTCTGTGTTATGTATCTTGTCCAAATTTATCAGTATTGTATACTGGCTGCATTCTTTACTTGAGAAAAATGGGCATAGTAATTGCATACAAATGGCTTCACCACTGAGAGCTTGCTCTGTATGAGAATTTGCACTTGTATTCATTAGGGATTTTCATTACTCTCTGACTACTGGTCATACTTATCTTCCTAAACATAAAGAATAAAACAACACAGAACACATTGGTGTTTCCTACGTATAAACTCGTAGAGTTCAGCATTAGACTGCCCAGGTTAAAGAAAACAGATTTATCTTTCAGCTTCATTACGCTCTCAGCTTCATGTATCTCAGTATTTATTATTCAGTCCTCACATTGTTTTGCATTTAAAATGACAGAAATTGTAATTAGAATCTGCTTGCAATCACTGATAGGGTTTTATTTTTCTGTTTCTTGTATGAAGCGACAGAATCCCATACACAGATTTTACCTTTCTGGTTTTACAGAGCAAAGTTACTGAAATGTTAACTGTTTCCACACTGCATTCTGCATTTCTTGTTCTTCAACTACAAAATTTAAAAAAATTGTTTCAAAATAACTAAGATTCCCCCAAAATACAAATTCTGAATAACAAAGTAACACAAAAAATAAAGTACGTTTTAATGCAACTTCGCTATTGTCCTTAAACATATTGACAAGATGTTCTATCACCCAAAGCATTTCCTTATGAAAAGGACTTCTACAGATACTTCACATTAATTTTCCGCACAACCATATAAACCTTCGTTAAAAATTCAGCAAACATTCAGAATCAGCATGTGTCCACAATGCAAACGTGGCAGAAATAAAGCACTGTGAAGACTTGGATCTGTGTTCTATACAACAGGTGAGAACTCCTCTTAAAAAAAAAAATCCTCTAGCTTATCAGAAGATGCACAGGGCTTGCTACACTGGTAGTCTACAGTTCAAAAGTAATCTCTACTATATTATTTACCTTCTTTTGCACTTAATCCTTATTAAGAAGCAAGACCTCCTAACCTCAATCACAGGAAAATACAATTCCTTGTGTGTAGGTAAAAGGGCACTGCATTTTTAGCTTTTAGTCTCCAAAGAAACTTAAGATTCCTGTATCTAGTGCATTGTAACCACTAAAATTTTCCTTACTCTTAACACACATATATACTGTACTATAGCACCAGAGCTGTCTAAAGTAATTCCTAATGAACCAGCACGTATGTATTTAGGACTGTACAAACTCAAAAAGCAACATAGCTGTGTCAGCCTAACACAGCAGCAGCAGCATTCTGCTGCTTGCCTAGAAGTTCCACTGTGTTCAATTCTGAAGCCTGAATTTTCTCATATATTGTTGACATTGGAGTATGTCTACTTTCAGAAGTAAGATCTCCAGGGCACCTACATTTCTACTGTTGAACCTACCTTAAACTACTCTGCTACAGGGAGCACAGACAAGGTCAGAATCCCTGCCCAGAAAAAATTCACACACTAGACCTTCTTCTGTATCTCTCATTGATCCCTATGTTCTGTGCGCGAACAGTTGCACACAAAAGACAGAAGAAAGCAGCTTCTACCCTCTGTATCACGACCCAAAGCATCTGCGTGGAAAGACGGTGACTCAGATTAAAATTTTCTTTCAAACTGTTGATAACACAACAACCAAAACATAGATCAAATCTCTCTTAAAGAACAGCTCTTTTTTTAAAATAAACATGCATTGGTGCAAAAAGTTTTCCAAATAGAAACCACAGAAACTACAGAATTGCCTTTACTTACTCACTCAAAATTTAAGCATTTAATAAAAACTGACCAATACCCTGCATGAAATAGAAATTAGCAGACGAGTAGGAAAGTAAGATTTGCAGTTTCTATTACTTTGCTATGATGCAGCCCTACTAAAATGCAGGAAAGCCTTCTCAGACAAACATCTACATTGGGCTCAAAACATATATATATATGCACACACACACAAGCCTCTAATTCAGTATGATAAACGTAAAAGTCTACAGCTCTAATATTCACGTTCAAAATCCTCTATCACAATTGTCCAAAAATTATTAAAGTAAGTTATCAGCAAAGACTGGTCTTATGAGAACCACGTTATTTTTAATAATACCCTAAAAATAGTATTTAGCAAAGACTGAATCACTAAATGTGAAACCAAATTATCTTCCTTATACACATGCAAAATTAGCCATTTCAATACTATTATTTTTCTTGCCCACCCTGCCCATTACACACAATACATCAGTGTACTATAAATTTAAAGCCAAAAGAGAAAGGAAAATAAAATGTGAACAGCGGTGATGCGGTTGCTTTAGTTTTAGGTAATCTTCTTTTATTCTCAACTAGGTGAGATGTCACCCTACATGATAAGGCAATAATGTCAGAAATTAACTTGCTCTGCAGCGTACTTCAAACTCCTCCGACTTTTTGACAAATGGAATAATTACAAAATGTCCATGAGACACGACTTTTAACTGCTATTTCTGTACATGTTCCTCTGCCTTTATCCTAGTCTGTGTTCCTCTGCAGACACCACTGCACATAATTCTTTCACAGACTGACAAACACAGAAATCCACAATTGTAGGGATTTCAAGGCTCAGAAGGCCCAGCGTGCAGGATAATTTCTCTTTCATGTTATGTGGATAATGTGCTCTAAAACAGATCCTGAGGCACCAGCTGGCTCTGAAGGCAAAACTTCCACTAGTCAATACCAGGACTTACTAGAAGACAGACACTAAAACTCATGTAAACGGAAAACGAAGGGGGGGGGGGAACAGGACGGGGATATTTTTAAAAACAGTACTCAGTAGTCATGATTAAAATTATATTTGCCATTATGATAAAAGACAGGTTATGAAACTGAGGTTACGACACAGAATACACTAACTTACCTTAATAAGTAATCAGAAGTTACAACAAAAATTAATTTCTTCTACCCTTCCTGTCTTCAGGGCTTTGTAAGCGATTGCCTTTTACAATGCATTTATTTGTGTTCTAAAAAAATACGGGTTAGATTCCAGGAGGACTCTTTCAGTGCTCAACCCACAGGCTAACAGGCAACACTAAGAGAAGGCAAACAAAGCTTTTCCCCATTTTTTTCCCCCCCATCAGGAGAGACAGGGAACTCGTACAGCTACAAATACAGATTATTCAAAATACACTGATAATTACGTAACAATTAACTTACAGGGATAATTTAGTGATTAATTATGGTGCCTCATAAGTATTTAAACATGAGATATTACCTGTTACTGAATTTTTTACCAGTCAAATCTGGTAACACAGCAATTCTACTTAGCAACAGCATGCCTCTTTTTGCATCATAAGGTGCTAAGTATTGGAAGAGATAAAGCTTCAGAAGTACACTCTATGAAAAAAAACAAACACAAACCACAGTTTAAAGCCTATAAGGAGATGTACACAATCACGATTATTTCTTACAACCCTCAGACATGAATGTGACAAGCATTTTAAAGCTTTGAGTTTTCCATTGCAAGCATGATGCAAAGGAAAAAGGAGCTTGTGAAGAATTACACCATACAAATTTTGTAATATTTTTAATAAAGCATGACTCTTGTGCCACAAGATATATAAATCAACACCAGCTTCTCTCATTATTCACCGATTCATCAGTGTGACCCAAGATGGTAGAGCAAATCAGCTGAACATATACCTAACATTTTGGGGGTTCAGGATCTGTTGGTAACTCCGGTGACCCTATTCAAGATCAGAAGTTTTCATACTCAGGATCACCACTTCAGTGATCAGGCAGTATCAATAGAGCACAAGAAGCCCTTAAGCCCTGAGAAAAACAAAGGAAGCAAAAGGAATAAATCCCTTCCTCTCCCTAACTCAAGGCATGCACCAGATGGGCAGAGCACACCACCACAGATGCAGCTTAGAAACAATAATCCAGCCCCACTCTTCCCTTCCTTATACATGTCTATCAAAAAGGAAAAGGTACAAGAAAACCCTTCTTTCCTTCCAGTGAGCCACAGACATGATTATTATTGAATCAGTGACAACAGACATCAGCCATCAAATCAATAATGCTTACATTATTAAATGACTTAATATAAGCTTGCTGACAACATGCAAAAGCCTTTTCTCTCTATACTGTGCTTTTCTTCCAGGAAACATGCTGACAAGACAGGAATAAATAGAAATGTCCTTTTTTTCCATTCATCAATAAAAGAAAATATGAGGAAATGCTAACTATATACCTTGCTGTTAATTAAGAATACCACTCAGCTATCATATCCACTGTCTTTTAAAAAACAAAAGCCTATAACAATGTTTGAAATATATATAACAATACTCCAGGATATATAATATTCAGCAATTAAAAGAAAAAGCACACAAAATCATCCCTCCCTCTTTTTTCTCAGGTGACAAAAACAACTAATTAGATCACTAATCAAAAACGAACACTTGGCAACTACCAGAAAGCTTTGATATTCAAATATTGCAGCATTCTGCACACAGACAGTTTCTGTACAGCTAGCTCTGTTCCTCTTTCATTTACCCGAGAAACAAATCTGTGAAATAAATATTAATAAACTTTCATTTAAAAAAAAAAAAAAAAACAAACAACTTAAATTGGGAGAAGCTAGAGAACACAGAGCAAACATTTTTGGGAAAAAAATAAAATCACCAATTAAACTCCAAAATTGTCAACTACAAAAAAAAGTGCTTATTGTTTTCATATAGAAATGGCTTAAAATCACTGCTGACTACAGTAAATACTTAACTGTGTCGGTGTGATTGCAATTTCCATGCACAGAATTCTTCCTGGGACAATAAATGGAGAATATATCCAATCAACACTTTTGGGACTACAAAGAAGGTAAATGTCAGTTTTAAAGCAAGGGAAGTTAATACCCTAATACAAGAGCATGAATCTCATGAAAATATTAAACACTTCTAGAGATTGCATTAGACCTATAAACACATGAAAAAAAGTTTTCTTTTAAGTCATGTATAGTCATTTCTTATTATGAAAGCTACAGACAAAAAAAATTTTAGGAGTCTTTCTGGAGATTGGATAAGAAAGGATAGATGAGTGAGATGAAGACTGTCTTTAACAGAAAAATAAATCACTCATTTTACAAGTCACACCAGTTCTCCTTTCTTAATTAAAATATTCTGGTTTTATTCACCTAAGAGAGTTTAGAATTTACAGACCAAATAAGAACTGTGAAGTTAACTACACATTCATGACAAATTACAGTATTTAGGAGTAAGCATACCTGGAAAAGAGGAGAGAAGAAATAGTATTGATTTTGAATGCCAAAAATTTCTAGTCCTGTTTTTCCTAAAGTCGCCATTAATTTCAGACACGCTGAGGATTTGGACCGTAACCTGAAAACAAAATTTCTTATCAAATTTACCCAGACGTCTCACTGAACTGAAAAAAAGTTTAATCTGACTGAATAGTACATATTCGTTTTCACAAGTTTGTAAATCTGTGTTGAGAAATATAGTGTGTCGGGGGGTGTGTTTAGTTTTGTTCGTTTTTTAAAAGAGGGTGTTTTGGGGATGGGGAGATTGTGCAGTTTTCCTAAATAAGACAAAATATTTAGATTGATTTCATAGCGTATTTTTCAAGGGTTACAACGTTTTATACATTTACTAAAAAGACTGATACTAGAAGCATTTTGAAATTGTCACTGAAAACTAATATTCAATACATAATTTCATATTGCTGTTAACCAGAAAGTTGACTAAAAGTTGTGGGGTTCTGTTTGTTTGGGGTTTTTTTGTTTGTTTGGGGTTTTTTGGGGGGAGTGGGGTGGGTGTCATTACTTTTTCATCTTTTTTTTTTTTGACAGGGAGAGAAGAGAAAAAAAAAAAAAGACACAGGTCAACACTGTTTTCCAAAAGTGTGTAAAGTAAACCTTCATGTTCAGGTATGCCATTCCCTTGGATTTAAGTCAGGTGTACATGTTTCACAATAGATCTGTCTCCAGTACTTAAAACAAACCAACAAATACATAAATGGAAAAGATTGCCGATTCTTTGCTCAATTTTGTATCCATGCCCTAAGAGTCAAGAGTATCACATGGTACAACATTACAACAGATTGTAATTTGAGGATCATAGTCTTCAGTTCTTTCTGGCACAATTTTTTTTGACCTGAGAGTGCGGTGTCAATGCTAGTGGTCAACGAAAAAGTGACCAGACTTTTGCCCCTCACATCAAAAGCAGACTTTAATAGAGTTGGAAACCAGGAAGCTCTGCTCTTAAATCACAGGTTTTGTTATAATAGAGCACCATATTGTGTAAGAATACCACCTCTATTCAGCTGCCTTTTTCATTTGCCTGGGTAATAAGTATAAATCCCAAAATTCCAGTATTGATCTTGTCTTTAACGTGGCTTAAGAAACTGTAATGCTCTCCTCAAACTGCTATTGCCAGGAGCAGACCAAGATAAACTCAAGATGTCAGCACAACAGAAATCAGGATGAGTGAAACAATGCTTCTGTGTTTCATGCCAAAAGCATCAGTCATATCACTCCCTGTACTCCCTCCACTGCTTCCTTGATATATTCATGTACTTTACTCTTCCTACCTTTCATCCCCATCCCTTCTATCCCAGTATTACTTCCATTTCTTCTTTGTCCTTATTCATGCCTGTTTGCTATTTATTTCCCAGTTTCCATCATCACCACCACACAACCTTGCTAAGGAGTGGATTAAATGAGGGATAGCAAGCTACCATCTAATTTTAATGTTCTTAAAATAATTTCTAAAATTTAATGGATAAAAATCAATCTAGTTTTGCTTTTGCTTAACAGAATCCTGACTGCATGTTTTAAATGGGAAGTGATACACTCTTAGAAAATAAATTACAATCTTCAGTTTCTGCAAACCAGCAGAAACAGCCAAACGCTTTTTTCTCAGTCACGCATTGGAATGATTTTTTCCGGTTTGTACTGATCTCAGAAGCACAGACGAAAGTGTAGTTATAGCACGCAGAACTTAAAAACGCAAAACATGCAGAAAACAAGATCAAGTAGAATAGAATAGTTCCAGTTGGAAGGGACAACAATCATCTAATCCAAAAAATAGTACATTACTAGGATATTCAATACATAACAAGGAAAATCTACAGTTTTCAAATCTCAGGAATTTGTATAAGGAACCCTACTAGATGATTTTAGCAAAGGCAACTAACTCGTCTATGCTCATTTTTCTCTCCCTTGCTCATTATTTCTGTCAAAGACCTGTATCAACATCAAAATTATCAGAATGGGAGAGTATCACTTCCATAATTATTTGGAAAAAAATAAAGGTGAGTTGACAGTAAAGTGACTACAGTAAGTTAGCAGGAAATTTAAAATATCCAAGAGAGACCTTTCCAATTTAGTCTTGGCAAGGGTAGATTAAAATATGTTTTCTTTAATTTCTTAAGCCATGTCCTTTTTATGAACTTTTGTATGACAGCTATTCTAGATGTTTTAATAAATACTATTTATCTTTAACTCATTTGAAAGTAATTACAGCTAGCAAACAACAAAGTGTTTCTTAAGGATGCGTGTAGAAAATTTATGAATGAGATGGATCACGCACTACAGCTCCCCCTGCATTTTGGGGGATTGTAAAGGTAAAAAGATGAGTGATGCTACATGGGCAAACAGGACTCACTAGTATGATGCAAGTATCAGAAGGTCTAAACGAATCATAATTTTAAATTATTTCACATCCAAAACTGAGGCCCTTTTTCTGCCAGGAATATGTAATATCAAAATGGTTTCAGACATGAAGTTTTATATTAAAAACACTTAAAACAACTAGTTTTTAACAACAAAAGTTATCTGAAAAAATGAACCCCCAATCTTCTGAACCAGCCTCTAAAAACAGTCTTTTAGACTTTTTTCATCTCATATTGATGTTTAGAGATCAAAGCAGAAATTGTGAGATAATCCTAGCCTGAAATTATCCTGACACAAAGCCTTTTTCAGTCTTCCACACACCTCATCTGCAAATTTCTTAACTATACATAGGCTTTAGAGTTTTCCATGTAAATTCAAAAGTGTCAACAGAACACTAGCAGCCAAACTCTCCTAACCAAGTGTAATTAATACATATATGACACTTGGCTGAAAAGTATACTTTTTGTTTTTCCCAATGAACATTGCATGCTCCTGAGTGTTTTGAGTATACTACAACACTGCTAAATAGCTAACAGAAAACATCAGCCAATATCAGGTGCAAAATAATGTAACAGAAGAACAGTTGCCAAAAGACTGTGGCAACTGTTCACAAAGGAAGTCATTAAGTCAGTACTACTCAGGATGTATTTTCATATTAAAGTACTTAAAAATGGGCCATAACAGAGATGTCAAGATTTTAAAATACTGTGCAGGTACAGCAAAGAACTTCAGATCACTGAAGTCCCATCACACTAAATGCAAGGGACAAAAAAAAAAAATTGCAAGCTACAATGAAGACGTAGTTAGGACATGTATCTTAAGCATATCTGAAGGAAGAGTTCGGGTAACAATTTGCAAAGAGTTTTCCTGAAGTAGTTGACTGTCCTCTAAAAGAAACACTGAGCAAGTTATTAAAGAGCTGCTAATTTTTTAACTCTCTTTGGAGTTGGAAGGATTTTCAAGAGTTAAAAACATTTAATGGGTAAGTAATTTATGATTATGAGCAGGAATTACACTCCTTAAAGTGAGACAAACTGAGGCAGAAAACCACCCAATATGGGGCCCTGTGCAGAACAATGTTCTGGATGAACCCAAGCTGCCCAAGAACCTGCGTGGATTGGCACTGATTTAGCAGCACGTACGCCACTTGCTTCCTAGAGGTCTAATTCTAATGCTTTCTCACTTATTGCGTATTCAATGTATTTCTTAGCTTACTTTCATACCACTTGATTTCACACAAAAGACTGAAGATCACATCAACCCAGGGAGGGAAAAAAAAAAAAAAAAAAAAAAAAGGAGCCCATTTCACAGCTACATTCATATCCACTGCAAGACAAAAAACGCTTAAATCAACACCTACGTTAAAAATGGTGTTTTCTGTAAAAGGTCTGCATGAGACTGATTCCCAATGCAGTGATTCTCTTGGCTACAGTCAGTTCAATAGATAAAAAATGACTGGAGAAATTTCCTTACTTCATAAGAATAAGCTGATCTGAAAAAGCGGCATTTAAATATCTGCCCACAGATGATAAAATCAGAAAAGTCTTTGAAGAGCTCCTTTATACATTCTGTTGTTGATAAACAAGTGTTATTCAGAAGGAAGTGGCTAAGGCATTACCATTATGTATAAAGTAGATATTATTATTGTAAACTAAATGAACAACACCATAGCTGCACAAAGTTTCCCTGATAATGAAATAAACATAAAGACCACATCCTTCTATGAAGCACCAAAAGTTACAGAAATAGTAATGTTTATACATTTAGGAGATAAACTATCCACTGACTAGAGCTGAAAACTTTCCAATACATTTGCTGGGAAATAAATTTTGCACGGGGATTTAGAAACGCAGAAACTGGAAATTATGCAAAACCCGTATTTCATACAATCATGGAGATGGTGCCACGTCTAGTAGTTCTGACAGAGACTGAGTAAATTACAACTAGTTCCTTTTTAGGGAAACAAAAAGCTGTGTTAAGTTTCTCATAGTATTCTAAAAATAAAGTGAAGATTTTCTTTCTATTTATCTGCTGGCTCAAAAACAAGAGTCAAAGTAAAATTACATCTTTAAACCACTTAAAGATAAAGTTGATATATGTGTAAAATTAGTGTTATATAAATCAGGATACACTTATTACATCAATATTAAACACGAGACCAACGTTTCTTCAGCCACATGCATACAAAGCATTATACAAAGATGTCACTCCCTAAAATGTAAAACTATACACAAGCTCTGTAATTGAAGTTGCATTAATAACCAAAACCACACTGATTTTTAGTAGTGAGTATCAGAAACTGTAGCTATAATTTAAACTAAGATTATCAAAACAGGGGAAGAAAAAAAAAAACAAAACAAAAACAAAACCAAAAAACACAACCCAGAAAACTGTCAGTCTGAACTGGGTTTAAGTTTCAAAAGTGTTTAAATCTGTCTAGAATGCTTACACATGATACAGACTTTGCAAGCTTCTTTCCACCAGTCCCAGACCAATGTGTGTTATTTAAACCTAGGCTTTTCCATTCTAGAGTGGCTTCAAGAACTTACCATGTCTTCCACTTAACATGGAGGAAATCCATGTTAAGAGCCACAATTTGGCTCAGCATAACCACCAGTTGTTTCAACACAATTTGGTAAAAAAAATGAGCAACTAGAATATATATATAAAATGTTAGTTTCTTGAGTGCAACAATGAATGATCTGCAAAGTAACAAGTACAACAAACTATTCTGAAGCTGTTAACTACGGACTAATAATTAGGATTGCCAGAAGTAACATGCTAATAAAGCTGAACCTTACAAAAGAGGTACAGTGCAATGTGTTTTGGCCTTGCAGGTGAAAGAAACAAAGTCTCAATATTATTTATTCAAAGCAGAAGATATTATTATTTATTTTATTCATATTAGCCATCAGCATAATATCAGCAGGAGGAGAACTCAAAGTTCTCCAGTCAATTAGCCGCAGAAGAGTCAACAAATCACTGGACATTTGTTCAAGATAAGATGAGCAGGTATTTAAGCTACTGTTCTACTGATCTGTTGACAGACTTAAAATAACTTCAAACTAAAAGCACTTACCGTTTTTTGTAATTATTCCTAGTCTCCAAGTATTACACTATATTCATTATAGTGGAAGCTGTAGTCTTCCGTGCAGTACAAAGAACAAGTGAATTCATACATGAATGACAGCATTAAGCGCGAATACTTGAATTTTTCTACAAATGCAAATGAATAAATACAGGGAACAATAAATTCTAAAGATAATTATTTGTCAGTGAATACAAGTATTTTCAAATTACACACATACAGGAAAATTCAGCAGTCTACCATCTGAAAAAGAGGGTAGTCTTATGCAAGCAGAGACACAAACACTAAACAAAAACAGGTTCCATTTGTTGGGCGTTTCTCATCCTGCAATCTTGGGATCAAGTGGAATGATATCAGCAGTTTAAGCTGCATTTTACTCCTTCAACTTGGATGGAGGTCCTTGGATTCAAGGATGCAAATATTATCAAAACACAAGAGAAGACTCTTCATGTTGTTAACATAAGATTCTAGAGAGTGAACAGCTGTAGTTTTAGTGTCATGAAAGCTAAATTACACATTTTATATTAATGACTTGGAATTACATCTAACATGAAAGTTTCCAGATGTCTTATTTCCTCTTTTTTAGATGATACTGAACCAAAATATGGTTTAATATTTAGTACAGCTATATTCAACCAACCATTCTTGTTTTCCCATGAATAAGCTCCTACTACTGAAGGGAACACCTAAACGGGTTCCTCGTGAAGTGAGTATATCCTTCCCGCCGAGCAAAGTGTCTGGTCATACAGAGCTCACTGCAGGATAATTGTCTAAAATGGTAAGTTATTTATTCTTTGCTTTTTAGTTTACTTCTAGAAAAGCTTTTAGCACTTTGTTGGCGAAGGAATCCTGGCTGACAGTCCTGGAGAATTAAAATTTAGAAGTGCAAATGTATAAACACGGTTTTATTACATCGAGGGACACCACCAGGGAAAAATGTTTACTTCTTGGCTTCTTTACAACTCTGTCAACAGAGGCTCATTAGTACTAATTACAGCAACAGTTTTACAGCATACATACAAACGGACACTGTTCTGACCTTGCTGGTATTTATCAGGATTGTCCCTGTAACAGCAACTAAATACTACTAGCAAGATCTCAGCTTTTCTAGCTGTTATATGGACACACACAAAAAGCAGACTTTTTCCTCAGAGCTAATGCTATATATATAGACCAGAGACTGGTTACAAAACCATGTCTGAGGAAGACAGAGGAAAACAAAATATGAGCGGACAGAGCCAATGAACTTGATTTAAAGGGGAATTTTTCATACTGCACTAAGAACCAAATCTTAGTCTTCTATTTCTGATGTTGTCTACAGAAGCAGGCAACGCTGAACTTCTCTCTTGCTTATCACTTCTTTAAGCACTGCATTTTCTCACTGAAATAGACCACAAACACAGTTCATCTTATTTCTTTTCCTTACCTCACTATGCCTTTTGTAAGTAGATGATGTTCATATATTCTTTTTCTCCTAAGCCTAGGAATACATTTTTGTATTGATAATTGGAAAAAAGTAAAGATTGCAAGAGGCAGACTGACAGTCTGACCTGTGTGGCAAAAATACCTCTCCAGGAGGTAGGCCACGTGCCTAATAGCAACTTCAGACCAGGTCATATGAAAAAATATTTCATCCTCAGATAGCAAGCAGGTTTCTGTACAACTGAAAAGAATAATGCTAAGTGAATAATTCCCAAAATGGGATCAGAGGATGAATTTCAGTGATCTGCATAGAGATGACTTGTTGCAGGCTACTGAGTCTCTCTCTCACTCCAGCTCTTGTCATTTTACTAACATTCATGTTCACGCAAGCACTTAGGTTTTGGCATGTTGTGACAGAGAATTAAAACTTGATGCTCAGCTGAAGAACCTTAGTTCATGACGTTGTAAGTATACAAATTCCTCCCCTTCTGTACACTAAAAATGAGGTGCCAAAAAAAGGGATTTGTGACATGCATTGAAAGGCAAAATACCTCAGCCCATAAACAGAAAAAACTGAAGAATGAGGAACTGAATGCCTGGTACCTCTTGGGAATTTAGGAATCTCAGTGATCCAGAACACGACTCTTGATGGCTGGACTAAGGCATATTAGTTATTCTTGTATGCAAACAGTGACTGGCTTGCTTTTTTTAACACATGAATTATTTATCCACATTTTCTAAAGTTCTTCTAGCAGTCTGCTAGAGAACATGAACACTTGGATTCATCTCCCATTCTCCCCTCCACAGCTGAGACTATGTGCATAAGAGTTGTAGTCCTGGGAGAGTAAAAGAGCAGGTGCCAGTTTCTGTTCAGCAAAATGGTGAGTCCTCTGGTAAAAGGGAGTTCAGCGTTGTAGTTTTCAACAGCATATCTACAGCTTTTGCATCACAGCATCACTGGATAAAATACATCCAGACCATCAGCAGCAGGAACTCAAATTCTCTTTCCCACAGAGGGACCTTCAACACCCGCTTCAATGCATTCCTCCTCTCTTCAGCCCTCCGTGTGGCAAGCTCCTTGTCAAGCAATGCCCAGCTAATCAAAAAGCACATGTAACATTTTGCGCACTTAAAAGCTGCTAGTTTGAATCTCCTCAAACTGAGGAAATCCTAAAATGCAGACCTCGCAGTTCCAGTAGTAAAAGTAGTATGTGAAACATTGAATAGATCCTCCCCTCTAGCCATGTTTTCTAATGTATCTGATGTATGAATCAAGTATTATTTGAGTTTACAGGTATTAGATCTGTCTTCTCTATGGTACCTAGCCCTAAAGCCTTGTAGTAGAAGATGGCTAAACTGAGCAGGGAAACCTAGACAGTGGCATTTCTGGACATGAATGGCTTTAAATTCCTACAGTAAATGAAGGGCTTTAAATTCCTACAGTAAATTTACTAGCAAAAATACCTGACAAGCTGAACAGAAGGCTGACTACAGATGAGTCTTGGTTGCAGAATCTGGTTTACCAGAAAAGGTCCAAAACAGCCTGGATTTGTCCTTCTGCAAATCTAGGCCTGAAAGTTTTGAAATAGGTAATTTTTTGAAGCCATACATTCTGAAATCAGAGAACTGCAAAAATTTTAGCTTCTATTATAACAGCAATTTTTAGTCCAATTGGTTTGGAAATATGAACCAAGACATTCAAAAATGAAGAGACCTAAAAATAATTAACATTAAATGGATGTAAACATCATAACTTAATACAAAAAGAGGGGTTAAACACTCAAAGGTGAAAATACAGCTTCTCCTCTCATTGGTTTACCTGCTGCCACCACATTACAAGCATCTGCCACAAAGCAAGAAAAAAAGGAAACAAAATCTATTCTCTGTGACCATTAAAACTAGTGGTCAATGGCTCCCAGCCACTGTAGGCACAAAAATAAACTCTAGAAGTGAAGAAAAGGAGCAAGCAAAGCATTAGGCAGCTATGTGCACTGGAAAAAGCCATCAGAAGCATATGGAAGGGGAGATAAGGAACTAATTGCCAGACTTTTTCATAGTTTGTTTTTTTGTTTTGGCTTTTTTTTTTTTTTTAATTATTATTTTGGGGTTGTTTGGTTTTGGGTTTTTTTTGTTTGGGTTTTTTTTTTTTGCCTTTTTTTTTTTTAAAGTGAGTATCTAGAAGAAAGCTGACTGCACTCTCTGCTGGAAGAGAAGAAATGCAAGTAGGCCATACTTTTAAAATGCACCACATGCAAATCTAGTATCTGCAACAGGGCTGTAAACCTCAAATGTTCAAATTTCTTTTTTTGAACCTGATGTCATGTAGTATTTTGCAGTTCCTGTTTGTGCAAGTCCCAAGAACATTTGTGACTCCTCACTGCAACAGGTACATGTTAGCACTAACCTCAGATAAAAGTCTCAAAATTTAACAGAAATGCTGTTTTTAAGGTTTCTCTACTGTATTAACCTCTGTAGAGGAAAATCCAGCTGTTTTTTTTTTTTTTTAAATGATTTTCTCCTTTGGCTTGTGTTGGAGAAGCTACCTGTCCTCTGCCAAGTCAAAGAGGGATTTTGTTAGCAAACTAAAACATTCTGTCACACTCAAAAGGAAACGGACATTTGAGATCCTGGTAAGGACAGAGGCTGCCAGTTTGTCATCTCAAATCCTTGCCACCGAAGAAGTCTATCAAATTTTAATATTTCTGCTAATTCAACCTTGGAATTTGACAATTGATCTATAGCATTATCACCAAGTGACATATACTCACTTGATAATACTAGTCACTTTATTTGCAGTGAAAAAAAAAGTATTTTTTTTTTTAATTCAGCAGGTAAGTGCAGTGCTAGCAAACCACTGATGAGTAAGTACTGTCAAACTTGTCAGACAGCTCCTCTGAATAATATTTAACAGTTTGACACTAATATTCTTCAGTTTGAACGATACTGTGTAGAGTTAACATCTGAATACTAATGGCTGCCATCCTATACTGGATACTTAATTAGAAGTTTGCCACACACAGTAAGAAAACAAGCATTTAAAAGAGCATAGCTTGACATCAGTACATAAAACAAACAGAGAGAACGAATAATTTTACATTGAATAACACCAAGCACATGGGAGGATTAAAATAAAAAGGTGTTTTTCAAAGTTTAAAGAAAAGAAAGTGTCCATTTCATTTTTCATTTCCAATAGCCACCACAGTCTCAATGCTTTCTTTCCAGCATTCTACATTAGTAACAATGTCCCTGAGGACACACAACAAACATACTGAATAGATCTAAACATGCATCTGTGCTCCAGCAAGTTACAACATAAAAGAATTTCTTCTCCTCTACTTATTCTTCACTTCCATTAATACAGTACTTCACCTGGGTTGCAAGACATCTAACAACAGGACATATGTCAAACTAAAATTTTTAGATGTCATGTACATCACTGCATCCAAATTTTATTCATATTTAAACTGAACAATCATGTACTTTTCATACCTTAAACTTGAATGCATTATAGTACCTTTACTTCAGGCATTCAGAGACTCTAAGGTAGTTCTGAAGTCCATAAAGGAGCAAGATGGAAAGGGAAAGGACTGGAAGTAAGTATCTGCTTCCTCGTATACTATTGCTCCACAGAAAACAGTTGTGTAAAGCTATCAGAAGTGATTTAGGACAAAGAATAGTTTATGTGCGTTATTCACAGTCAGCAGACCCAACCCTACAATATAAGACAGAGATACTCATGTAGATTTTCATGCTAAAAATAGACAGTGGCTGTACATACAGATCATATGTGGTTAGCAAATATTTATGCTGTCAGCTTTACAGTGTGGTACTCCATATCAAGTTCTGGAGTTCTGACAAAACATATACCTGTAACATTTACATTGAGAATATGAGTTTAAACAGAATCAGTATTATATTAACAATCCAGACACATGCTCTTGGAATGACAAAAGTAATCTGAGGGTATGTTCTGCTATCAGGAAACCCCAAAGCAGGTGACTCATGCAGTATGCAGTTGGATAAACTACCTACTGAGATTTTTTTAGACTACAAGTCCATACAACCAGGAAAGAAACACAGATTTTTGCATAAAAAAAAAATTCAGAGCAGGAACAGAATTCAAAGACACAGGGCAAAGAGAAAAAAAAAATCTGTTGAAGAAAAACAATTCACCAGTGGGCTGCTGTGGCCACAAATAAAGAATTGCAGGACTTGGACCTACACTGACAGGTTAAAAGTGAGTAGAAACTAGACATCAACATAAGCCCAGAAAGTGGGGCAAAATGACACAGAGATGAGGTTAGCTTCTAGATTTGGGAGAAAAGAGTGGTTTCATTCTGTGAACTAGAAAATAAAGTGGTGCCCATATAAAATGTGGGGATTTCATACAGCTGTTTAATTCTGCTGGCACTGAACTCCACTGGAAAATAAATTATTCTATCTAGGCACCAGCATCACTGTTTGCGGGCTTAATTAAAAATCCCCATGATAGCATCAAAGATGAGGAAAGATTTTTAAGAAGATGTGAGCGATCTAGAGAGGCCTTTACAAAGAAAAAAAATTGTGTTTTCAGTCAGGGAGAATGTAGACTTCTGCTATATCAGCCAATAAAGTTCCTCAATAATAAAAAGAAAGGCCCTGCGTAAGCGCTGTAGATCAAAAGACACTAAGATGGCAAAACATGAAACCATAGTAAAAAAAGACAAGAGCGCAGATGCTGACTGGTAACTTAATCTGTTGAAATCTCTAAAGTACAACTGAGATGTCCCAAGATATTTTAAGTGTGACTATTTATGGACCATAGGTTCTATGAAGAAAACTCCCAGTTGCATTGTTACACATAGGACTTTTAATACAGACTTCTCATCTTACAAAATGATGAAGCTCGCAGCAAATTCTATATTCTCATTAGATGATGTAAATTCTTTGTATGAAGCATGAACTGTATTCAGACAGGCTAAAACAGAGACATCAATGGACTGCCCAATAAAATCCCACAGAACCAGCACAATGCCATCACGTTTTGTGCTTCACACGCTCAATACAAATAGAACAACTAGGTGGTGTCATCTGACAGCTGAACATCAAGTCCCCCAATGGTAACAAACCTTCTCAGAAAAGCCTTTTTTTAAAAAAAATTAAAAAAATTATGCTTATAGAGAAGCCCACAGTGACACCTGAAAAGTGTAATAGACATAACATGACTCCATAGTAGAACTATCTGCTATTGAATTTCCTGTCTTAGAACACCCACTACAAAATCATAAAGTAAAAAAAAAAAAGTTAAACTTGAAATTGTTCTACTTGATAAGTAAAACCAATTTCTAAATAATGCATTTTTTAATCAGTTACTTTAAAAAAAGACAATTTTTTTTATCACTGGGCATGCAACTATAGCTCACACTTGTGTTTCAATAACAGGCTTAAACTTCTCTGCCTAGACATTAGCACATAATTCTTAAAACTACAGACATTTAAACCTATTCTATCAGTTTAGTGTAGTTTTATTCTTCCAGGATATTGCAAAAAGATAAACAATGGTATCGTCTCATATAATTGTATCACAAGTCTCATAGTATTTCAAGTATGTTTAAAAGTTTGACATTTAAGGGCTAGGCAGGTGGTAACAAAATTTTGTCAAATCCCAGCATTTCCATGTTATCCTAGTTTTGCAGGTAGATGCCCTATAAATGCTCAAGACAAAGATTCAAATGGAAAGAACTGCAAAGCATACCTAACAATGATCTGCAATACCACTACCAATGTAGGCACAACAGCACATAAAAACCAAAACAAAAAACCAAACAAAAAACCCCAACCCTTATCCCAGCTGCTAGTCAGCTATTTACAGGATTCAAAATGCCAGACTGATCTCATCTAATTTTAACCACTTAAATTTTTGGCAGCTATTCTAAACTAGTCACATGGGCTTCTTCCAGACTCAAAAGAGGAAAAAAAAAGGCAACAAAATGGAAGCACCAGACAGAAACTCCTCTTACACTGAACATTCGTTCCATCCATACTGAGTAACAGCATGGGATAAACACCTTTCTGGGACTGCCTATCCCTTCTCCAGTTGCCAGGGAGTTTACAGGATCACAGAATTGCTGAGGTTGGAATGGACCTCTTGAGATCACCTAGTCCAACCCCTCTGTGCAAGCAGGGTCTGCTAGAGCTGGTTAGTCAGGACTTAGTGTAGTCAGGTTTTCAAAAAGTCAACACAGACTTCATAACTCTGGACAATGTGATCCAGTGTTCGATCACCCTCACAGTGAATTTCTTGATAAGAAAATAGCTGTATAATTTATAAGGAGTTAAAAGTTATGTAACATGCATTCCATCCTTAGTCACTTGTTTGATACCAAACAGATTAGCTTCCATGCCAGCTATAGAACCGTTCCCTTTTCTCTAAGCCTAGCTTTCTAGAAGAGTACACTATTTCACACAAACTTCGCAAAGCACTGAAAGCAGCTTGAATCGTAAACTGCAAGAAGTTAAACCTATAGCTCTATTACCAAAGCAACATGTCCAGCTTTTTTTTTTTTCCAAGAATGTCTCTCCAGAATTTTATCAGAGGAAAACACATATATTAGTAATAGGAACCAAAATATTGGCTTTTTTTCCCTGCAATTCTTAAAAGTAAGCTAGTTACTGAGCCAAAAGCATGCACCTGGGAACATGTGTTCATCTTCTCATTCTCTTCGACCCTAGTAGAGAAGCAGTCCTCAACGAGGACCTACAGTCTCTATTCTGACTTCACTCTAGGAAAAGCTTCATTATCCTGAGATTATTCCTATCACAATCTCAGCATCACTTGAGTAGTATAGAGAAGAATTAATGAAACTACTCGTGAGAATTTACTGTGAATCCTTAACTGTTTTGATGCACATTCATCCTTTAGATTAAATAACTCATCATCACTGAATTAAATTATCAGGCTCAGGAACACACGTAACATACTAAAACCTACATTTATTCTTTCCTACTCCCTTTACCCTTTTCTCTCCAGTCCACAATTCCATCACCAGCAGGCACTACAGAGATAGACTGGCTCTTTTTCTTTTTTAATCTTTAAAACACATTTATGAAGCGCTTCTAAACACACCATTCTAAGTTCACCTACTGCCGTGCTGCCTTGGACACTTCACGAAGCTACTAGCTATTTTTCTCATCTCTCTCTAAAATACAACAAAGGACAATCAATTACTGGGTGCCATAAAGCTCTACCACACATGAGCCTCACAGGGAGGAACCCAAAATTTTCACCATACCAAATGGGACAACAGATTGCCTGGGTAATCTTAATTAGGTCTCTTATCGCACATCCATTACTGTTTAGCTTTTGTCCGTTTATTGGACTATCAAGGAGGTTTGCCGCACTGAGGTGCAGAGTGAATGGTACCCTTCACTATTCAGCTTGTTTCACTGTTATGCCCCTCCGAGTCCTATGCTCATCCCAATGTCTTTAATGACCTCATTACCTTGTCCAATGTATCCAAGCCTCTCCTTAACTCCAAACATTTCTGACTCTCAGGTGCAGTATCTCCTGTACTCCCAATTAATTCTCTTTCCCATCTCCATGAATCGTGCAGGCTTCTTCCCCATTATCATCAGCTGGACACTAGGAACAGGCATTTGTCATGCAATCCTAACCATACCTGGACTGAACAAAGACCTTTCATCATCTGTATCGTTTTTCCATTGATTAGCATCAAAGGTCTGCTGCCACCAAGAGGTATGGAGCACTTCTCAAAACCTAAACCAGAAAAAAAAAAAAAAAAAAGAATTTTCAACAATAGATTTGTTGAGCTATGTTAACAAAACAATATGCCAATACCCCTCCTAAGGTAAAAATCAATTATTTTAGTTATTTAAAAACAATATTTGTTCAAATAATAGATACAGACTAATCATCCTCCTTAATAGTTTAGAAAAATTCTTCTAAAATATTTTAACAAATTAAGTACTAAGGACAATTATTTAATGACCTATGCATGGAGAGTTGCCACTGCAAAAATAGTAATAGTTCAGTCAGATAGATAAAAACATCAAGATACATTCAACTCATTTATTTATTAGATGTGTCTCAAGGTTTAAGATTATAGGCAGTGAAACACTGTCATTTATTAGTTTACAGTTAACTGAAACCGAGTCTGTTCACATCAGTAAGCAGACTTACCCTAACTCTAGAACAGACTTTTAAAAGCTGCCTTCCTTTCTTCTCAAGTAATCATCTATCAAGCTCAGCATTTATAATGAATCTCTCTTCTGCTTTCATCTAAATGTCACCCCTTAAAACACCAACTTCTCCTTGCAGAGAAAAGCAGACAATGCTCACCAGCTTGTGTAAGTGAAAAGATGGAAGTTTATTTTTAAGTGAAAAGAGAGAATCTTTACCCAAATACATAATTCATTTTTATGAGCAATCTTCAAAGATTAATGACTGTTTATTGACCTGGTTCGCATTCAAAGACTTTTCCTGTTACATTCTTTGGGCTTTACATTATAAAGATGAAGAGTTCACAATAATCCCATTCAAAGGCAGCAGCCAAGTACAATCAGGTTGTGGTTGCATAATCCATGTAGTACTGGATCACACAGCAGTATAAACACAATCAAGATCAGATGTGAGAATAGGATTAAATTTCCCTGACAACTGCCAGAACAGATGACACGGAGTTGATGCCAACTTTATGCCACTTCATGACAGCCGTGGGAGGACAAATGATACATGATTCAGAATAGAATAAGGAAGGGTTGGACAGATGCTACCCTGATGAACATAAACTCTGCTTGCAGAAGCTTAGTGCATCAAAAACACTGAAACATTTTGGAGTTCGTATTGAAGGAACATTTACATCGCACGTATTTTTTATCTAATTCTCTGAGGCCTAATGCCAGATTTACTGTACGATTTGCTCAAAGGCCATATGCAGAGTCCTCTTATCAGACTGAATGCATAAATATCCAAGTCCGTTTCCTTCCATTCAATGCCAGTGACTTCCATGTCACTAAGTATTACTGAGAAATTTAGCATACAGATATTTATTCATCACAGGCTCAAAGAATAATTCAGCTGTGAAGGGACCTCTGAAAGGCTTTTAGTCTAATCCCAGCCCTCAAAGCAGGGCCACCTAGATGAGAATGCTCAGGGCCTGGTCCAGTCCAGCTCTGAATATTCCACAAGGATCAAGGCTCCCAGTTTCCTGGACACCTCTGCCAGTGTTCGCCCTCTCCTTGAGGAAAGAAGTTCTCCCTTATACTTAGACTCCCCCATGTTACAACTTTGGATCTGCTGCCTCTCACTGCACACTGTAGCACCTTCTGCTTTGTTTTGTTCTGCACAGTCTAAGTGATAACATCACTAGTATGCTTCAGTAATGTGTAAGGATCTCACTCCAGAAGAGTACGTCCTGATCATCACTAAACAGCTCACTCTGGCCCTTCATTGTGATGGAACTACCTAGTTTGTTCTTCCTCACTTCTTTGGACATATCTGCTAAAATGCTTATTTATGGAGAACTTATTGACTATAGTTACCATCTGCTCTGGCAATAACTCACATTATTTTCAAACACTGCACCTGTTAAACCTTTGATTAGTTGTTGCTGCCACTGAAATAAGAATAATCAAGTTGGAAGAATATGGACTTAAAAGTCAACACATAAATACCTAAGCCTTGTGTTCACACTGCAATGCTTTGTCGAGTAATTCAAGAAATACATTTTGGTTTGCACAACAGTAGTAGGCTTCCCTTTCTAGTCTTGTCATTTAAATACACATATGGCATGATATTAAAGTAAAAAAAAAAAAAAAAAAATCAATCATGATCTTATAGTTCCTATCCCTGAGCTTTTGCACAAAATTTAGGGGATATGTATGAAGATAGCTGTTCTTTCCTTCCCTATAATTAGGACCAGGCTACAGGAAAATTTATTTTCTAGTATTCTACTAACAGCTTTGCTGAACTGAATGATGAGAAATACAAAATGCAAGGGATCCCTGTTGTTCTTAATAAACATACAGCAGAGTTATAATCTAGCCTTTCATTTTTAACAGCCACTCTTTTACACGCATTACCTGGAATGCGTGTTTCTCTGCAACTAGTCAAGAAACTGGAAACCACATCAAAATACATTAATAGGGAACGCAATAGACAAAACATGCGAGACTGATACGAAACAGATTTCTGCACAACTATGGAGAGCATGCATTAGTAACATTATACTGTCTGTACAGTAAAAGGTAAAAAAGAAGCCTATTATGGGGTTCAAACCATGTGTCTCCTTTTCCTTTCCTTCAGTAAGTCTCCTTTTCTCAGCAAACTGTTTTAGAAATCTTGCAAGATCAAACTGACCAGAAGTTTCTACTTGCTACTTTGCTGTTGGAAAAAAAAGTGAAATAGCTCTCTCATGAGTCTGATTTGCTTCTACAGAATTATACACCCAGCACATGACCCAAAGCTCATTAAGATCAAAATCTACCCTTCCATTAATTGCAGCAGTCACTGTTTAATGACCAGTCTTTGTGAAAGGCTGAACAGGACACAGTTTAAATTGTCTGTTTGACAATCTGTAAAGGGAATGTGTGAATTGATTTCCTAACTTCATTTTATTATGCATGGTCCATCCTTCCCCCTTTCAGTGCAAAGGTTGTTACTCATACACTACATCACTTAATGATTTAGCAGATACCTAGAACAGGACCTAATTCTATTATACTTGAACCTTCCAACAAAACAGTACGGAATATCCACAGATTTGTGTAAGAAAAATTATTCTACTTTAATATTGGGCATAATTCTTTCCAGCAAGTTCTAAGTGATTTATCCTGTCTTTCTAAGGACATGGAATCAAGGCAATGGCTTTTGTTTACTTTAATATGCTTTGCCATATGGAATAAATAAAAGTACATCTTTATTACCAAAACTTAAAATGTAGTAGAAAACTGGAGTAATGGCATTTTCTTCATTCTCTTTAGCTTGTGAAGCCACAGAACAATTACAAAAAATAGAGCATTTAGTTCTGAAACAATGTAAACCACCATTTAAAGGTTGTCTAGGAGTATAAGCAAGTAGATACGTACGTGAAGAAAAACATATACTCCCGTCACTAAAACAAAATCTCATCCTCCAAGGTCCAAAATAAGCATAGTAGTGTGAACTTTTATTTAAAATGTGGTTAAGGAATGGAGTCCGGTCTTAAGCAAACTAAAAAGGAAATTACTTTTGAATCCAACTCTAACAGCGAGGCTGAATTTGGCCAAGAAAAAAAACAAGACACAACTATCTCATAAAAACTACAGAGGTATCAGTGAAAGAAATAAGGTACATTCTTTTGTATGAAGAGGATATAGAAACAACAAAGAAGAACTGATACTTTTCATCATGAAGAACCACAGATCTCCATGAACCTCTTTAGAGACTTCTGCAGTTACCAGTACAAAATGGTTTGAGTTCTCAAAAGCAGAAAAACTCAGAGAAAACATACATTAAAAAAAAAAAAAAAATCAAGTATTTTTTTAAATCTCAATTTCATGGTCTTCCACCTCCATGATTGCCAACAGACATTTTCCATGATTACTTTTTGTGGAATCTATCTAAGTTTTAAAAGAGCTTTTATCTCATCATCATGATATGTAAACAGTTCATGCAAATACATTATGAATAAATTATCATTTGGGGACCAGGAGAGTTACATACAAGAAAATAATTAATATAATTTGACACAGAAACAGGTTAAGGCATTCACTAAATGAAGACATGGAATATCTTACACTGCTCATCCAATGGTCTTCACTTTATGCCTCAAAGTCCAACCAATACAACTGTTTTCCACATTAACATTTATCAGAAATTTGATTAGCGAAGATTCCTGTGCTCCAGGACTGTCTCTTTCTCATCTTCATTTCTGCTAAACTTGCTTGTTCAAAGTTATTCATAGAATCACAGAACGGTTGAGGCTGAAGAGACCTCTGGCAGTCATCTTGCCCAACCCCCCTGCTCCAGCAGGGTCGCCTAGAGCCAGTTGCTCAGGACTATGTCCAAATGGCTTTTTATTCAAAGTAATTGTTCAATTTCAGTCAATAATTCTCCAAAATAACTGCTAATAATAAATCCATTTTTACACCACCACCACCCCCCCCCCAAATCACAATAACAAACAATACGAAGCTTTGTTACTTGCAGCCACCTCAGGATTCAGGTACTATTGCAGTGATGACACTATCCTGTCACACATATTTAGCAGCTCTATGCAAAAATGCATGCCTCTCTCTGAAAGAGACAGCTACCTAGTCTAATTCTGAGAAATACGAAAATAGTAGAAAACCTCATAGTGCTTGTTCAACTTATCACAGTAGCTGGATGGAAAAGCACAGAAAACAGAGAATGAGCTAAAACAAGGTAAAAATATGGATTCCTTTTTTCAGCCCAAAACATAAATCCTGTTTTAATATACTTGTTCCCCAGAACAGTTCTCCCAGTGCTAACACCACATATATTCTTCTTTCAGCTCATAAACAATGTTAGCAATCCCAGTTCTATAGTCTTTTGAATTAGAACCTGAAAGAGGTTGCAAAATATTCTCATTTCCTGGTTCATCTCTGCTTGTTTCCTAAGAATAAAGTTTTTGACAATAAGTCAGATAAATTTACTTGTAAATTAGCAATCAAGGACTTTTGCAGAAGTGAGTAAATTAGCCATGTTTTCCTGTTTGTATTCGAAACTTGATAGCTAAAGTAGGTAGGAAAGATGGCACCCACAAAAAATTGCATAATGCTGGAAGAATTACCTCAATTATCTGACCAAAGCTTCAAATAATATGATTGGTAATCCTACAAATTAGTAGGAAAATCTCCAATTTACCTCTATATATGAATAAATTTTAATTCCTACAAAAAAAATTGCGTTTCACAAACAAAAATACACATGGCATGATTAGTCTAGACCTCAGCCCCTGCTGATTGGCAAGTTGGTAACTGTTGTTAAAGCTTTCAGACATCACTATTTCAAATTTGGCTTAAATTAGCCAGTAGTTTCAAACCAATTCAGTCATAAAGTGACACAAACTGACTGCTGGTGTGATCTCAAGTCAAATTTCTACAGGAAACAGTCAAAAAACCTGTTTTCATGGAAAAAACCAAACTATTTCTTTCTTCTCCCTGAGAAAAACCCAAACACTCAACATTATTAGAGGTAGTGATATGGAAACGTATCAAAAGAAACTGCAAAAACATTTCTGCAAGGAGCCAACTTTGTATTTACTACAGATGCAAGATGCACAACCATCTGGATCTGAAAAATATTATGCCTCTCTCTAAGCAGCTATGAACAAACCAAGACATTAAGTACTGAATAACACTCATCATCAGCTTAAAACCAAGCAGGAAAAACATCAGGAGAAACAAGCTAGCTCATCTCTTCCAACCAAGAGCTAGCATAAAAAATATCCAGATTACCTAGTAAAATCAGTGGCAATTTTGAATCAGAATAATACAATATTGAGAAAAGGTATGTACTCTACAGTAAACATTTTTTGAGCAAAACTGTGCTTTTTCATTATCTGATTACTAACTACATACTTAATCCTTGGAAAAAATACAGAAGCAGATCTTCTGTTTATGTAAATGGTCCTAGATCCATGAGAGCGCACAACACATTTTTGAACTATACCTTACCAATAATGTATAAAGATTAACGGTATATTTGAGTAGCTCAACATGACATCTTGAATCTGATATTCTCAATTGTTTTCATTATCTTAATTATTTCCAGAAGAATAAGAAGTTTATAGACTATCCATTTCAATCAAGACTCCAAGAGGAGAGTTACTGCTACATTACAAACTCTCGCTATGATCCAGGCAATTACGTAATTTTTCAGAAAGACAACTAGCTACTTTGTTTTCTCATATGTAAAGCAATAATAATTCTTTCTTTCTTTCTTCCGCTACTTCCCAATCTTGACCACTTCAATTACAGCAACCCAGCATAGCAATAGTTTTGTAATATGCTAGCTATGAAATGTGACAAGAAATAAAGCTTCCCGAGAGAAAGATCTGGTCAGCTTCTAAAGCCAAACTCAAAGTACTCCCACACATTCTCCAAAGGAACACATGACACTGTGTGAATTTCTGATTGCTGCATTTTTCCTAACCAAACTGTAAAAAAACAATGAAAGAATACTTTCACAAACTTTGGACAAAGTTTTCTTGCCTTGGGTTAGTATTATCTGGAAGTTTTAAACCAAGAGACTAGAACACTGGTACAGAGTAAGGCACTCCTCGTTTTTACCTATGCTGTCAGCATTTTTTGTTCTTTAAAGAACAGATATCCTCCCTTGGGCAGTTTTCCTTAGAGCTAGACAGCCAGCATCTCCAGGATTAGTTGGTAAGCCTGACTTACTAGTTGGTGTGAAAATTGTGAGAATTTTTTGAAAGACCTATCACAACACAACAAAAAAAGCACAAAACAAAACAATTACCAAATTGCTGCAACTAATTCCACATTTTTTAATGACATGGGACAAGATAGCAGGCTACTCTCAGTCACAACCATCCGGTTTGATTTTGTTCAGCCGACTGTACTTCCGCTACCTGACTGAACGAGTTCCTATCAGGATACTGGGAAGTTCTGATTTTGCAAGTTACATGGCTTTGAAGTCTGAAAATACATGCACTGTATTTTTTTTTCAAATGAATTTCAAAAGGTGGGTGGAAAACATATGATTTGTGATGTAGCCATACCGCAATTCGTCTTTTTCTTTTAATTCTGTTAATCACCTAAAAAAGTATTGTAGCAATTAGTAAAACAGATTTTGATGCAAGCAGCACAAAGGCAAAAATTAATTTGGACAGAACACTACTCAGATGTAGACAAGACCTGTAAAAATGACTCAGTCTGATAATATAATAGTCTGATAATACAGTATTTCTGAATCTAATTATATTTGGTCCTTAGGCTACAGCTGAGGGCATATATGCATTTTTCCAAACAGTTACAATCCTTCATAATGTTACCACTCTGGCCCTTCTAGCAGCCTTTTACTGGTAACAAGTAGTGAAACGTCAGCTTGAAAAATGTGAATAAACAGTTCAAGCTAATCTGGTCATCCAAAACAGAAAAAGGACATCAGTGACACAGCCGCATCAGAAGTCAACTCTGGCACAGCTGCAGTAATTAAAAAGTGTCAGAAGGGAAATAACAGCAGCTTTGCTCATACTCACGACAGCACTCACAAAAAAACAGTAGTCATACTAGCTAGAGAATTGTAGATTCAACAGTATGCTGGGGAGAGAATACAAATTACACTGGCAAAAAACCAACCAACCAACCAAAAAATCGAACAAACAGTAGTTGCTATTGTTGCTCAAAGACTCGGCAAACCTTGGGCTGTGTATTTAAGGTACTCAAAATGGCGATACACCCAGGTACAAAGAGCAGCGGGTGACTGTAAATCAACAAGATTTCAAAAAATAAAAAAATCAAAAGCATCTTCCTTACCTTATCATGTTTTACCAGGAGTTGGATGTTGAGGCCTCCACAAACAGACTATTCATTTCCCTCTTCCATCGACCCGAATCCCTGACACACAACAATGATGCACACAAACCGGCACTCAAATTGCAACACATAGCCTTTTTTATTATGTATCTCATACAGAGCTCATCTATTCAATTTTCATACTTCTTCCATCTTGTACTCAGCAAATAATCAGTACAGGCTCTAAGGTGGGATCTGAAAGCCACAATATTCTGGGATTTTTTTGAAGACTTGTTATAGACATACATTGCGGGGGGGGGGGGGGGGGGGGGACGGGACGGGACGCAGACTGGAAAAGGAACTGAAGTTATATTGATCTGAATATTCCATAAGAGCAAGTTTTAATCATGAAGACATGCTGCTACACGTTAGAAAGTGTACTTAGTAATTATGTGCCTTCAGATAATGTTTTAATATCTCTGTATAGGTGGGGTGTACCCTAGTGTTCTCCTATAGTTCTATAAAAATTAGAATATAACAGGACATGGTTTTGGTTGATCTTGCCATCAGTTGACTGTGGGTGTCTAAGCCTGCTTTGAAATAGTCACTGGCACTACCTCAAAAAGCACCAGATGCACCATTTGCATAAGTAGGGCGTTATATGTGAGCTTTTTTTCTTTTCTGTTTTGATGACTACAGATTTACGGTACTAAATGATTTTGTTCACAGATGGAAAAAAAAAAATCCTTAGAATCTTCTGGATGTCAGTAAGGAGCTCAGTAACTACCTAAGGGCTCATCTAGCACTGTTGGACATGCTCTGATAGAGTCACAGAATGGCTGAGGTTGGAAGGGGCTTCCTTCCAGAGGTCATCTGGTCATATATCTCCTGTGAGCTCTTCTCATTTGGACCATCAGTACCACAGCGAACATGGTCTGACAGCAGAGATTATACTATAGCTGTCCCAAACACACTTCTTCCCATATGTGGTCTGATACACTCTGAAAAATTCAACTGCAGATTATCTAAGAAAAACAAAGAACTAGTATAAAAAGCTACATGTCTGCCAGAAAATTTCCCTGATGACACTTTAGTGAAGATGCTGTAATTATCTTAAACCTGGTTTATGCCACAGGAGTGGATACAGGTGCTCACACTGCACAGATGAACAAAACACAGTAAATGTGAACACTAGAACCTGGCCTCTTCTCCACACAGTGGATAATAATTGATGGCTTTCACCCACACCTAAGAGAAGTTATGAGTTAGAAGTGCAATCAGCACAGAACATTCTCCCCAGCAAACATTAAAAAAAGTGTAAAGGAAAATGCCAAAGATGCCATGTATTTCAAGCAATAAGTTCCAATCTCATTGTGTTAATTCGCTATTTTGAATTGTAATACACACTTCATCTCAACATGGATACAGCATAATATTTCAGAAACATCTCATTCAGTTAAGGTTTGAACACTTCCTCCAATCCCAAGAGTTGTAAAATAACTAAAGATAGCTTCACAAAAAGAAACGTATTTTCCTTTTCAATAACAGCTCAAAAAGATGCCGAACTTTGGAATTCCCTTAACAGAGAACATCTTTTTTAAATTTCAAAACAAATATAAGAACAATAACATAAAACTGTCATTAATGCAGTATTAGAGGAGTACTCTACAAAGAACGAAAAGTATCCAGGATTACTAAAATGTAACATTTCAATTGTTTATTTCTGAAAATTAACCAGTAATTATCAATAAAACCAAAAAATATCCTACAGAGAACTAATTTACCTATAAAAGTGAGTCTCAAAAAAAGAAATACATTCTGTACCCTAAGTCCTTTCTTCAAAGAATTCATAGTGATGGCAAGCCCAAGCCATAACTTTATGTCAAATAGTTGAGAAACACTGCAATTACAGGAGAATGAGCCCAATGCAAAGCAAATGAAAAGCCTAAGTAGAAGGACGAAAATTACTTTTCAGTTTGTAGTAACTGCATTTTGTTGACATCTGATTAGTCACGCTGGTCTTCAATGCTGACAAGGCCATTAATAAGGTGGGAATTAATGAATTAAGTAACTTAGAACATTTTTGAGTAAATAAATCTTTAGAGTAATTACTCTCTGTAATGTCATTTTAAGACAATGAGCACAGCATATTTGTGCTAAAAAAAACTTTTAGCAACGTAAATATATTGAGATCTTTTGAAGCAAGGAAACAAATAAATCACAAAAGGGTCAACTAGATTATACTGTTTAAGGCAAAATACTGACAGATTATTATTATTATATTAGCTAAATCAAATAGCTCCTATGATACCTTTACACTGTGGCAAAATAATCAGTCATTGAACATTAATTTTTACTGTAGAATGTCAGCTTAAAAAAAAAAAGAGGAGGTAACAGAAGATTCTTTTGAGACTTAATGATGAAATACAATCATGCTTAATTATTTCATTACAAGTTCATGGGTTGGAAAGACAAATTCTAATTCATTAGTGTCTGGAATCCCAAAATTCCAGTAACGATATGCACTGATTTTTCCTCCTTCAAAGACACAAGAATATCACAGCATAGGTAAAGAGCTCTCTGGAACAGGCAGATGAAGAAACAGTGTCACATAGCAATAACAAGAGAAACAGAAGTTTTCATAATGCTTCATAATGCAAACATGAAATAAATTATTAGAATCATTTTTTTTTTCAGATTCTAACAAGAACACATCCCAAAACGTTACCTTTATCTTATGTCCTAGAAGAGGTAACATTAACTTCAATGTAATTATTACTATATGCTGTAGTTACCACTACAGTGAGAAGGGATTCTAATTTCAGTGGCTATTCAGAGCAACATGATTTCCATCTTTCAAAGAAATAGCCTTTTTTACAGGTGCAGCAGAATTCCATAAACAGTGCCTTACTAACTTTTTCCAGTTAAATAGCTATGAAATCATCACCTTATTAAAATTATGATAAGGCATAAGACTAATTCCTTTATTGGTTATCAGAATAGGTAATTATTATAGAACTAATACTATTTCAGAGTCATGTAAATGAATCCAAAATTCAAAGCAAGAAAGGAAACATTTTAGATATCTGTGAGGAGTAAATCACATAAAAACACAATATTCTTGGACTACTTCTGCCACTAACTCATACCCACTGACTTCAAACAAGCCTTCTGTCCGTTTTTAAGGAAATTTTTTCAGGATCATATCTATAACAATTTCTGCAGTTTCACAAGGACTGGCTTCTGGTGGTGCTCTTCATAAACAGGCTCCCGCTTACGTACATCCAGTAGCAGAGCACGCAGAAATCTTTTTGCCTTAGCTCTACTCTGAAATAGAGAAAAAATAGTACTCCCTTCCCCTTTCATTTTGATTTGACAGACTGTAATTTCCTTTACTGTGTTAAATTATATCAACCATTGTGAGTCATCACCAAAGTCAATGAAACTACTTTTGATAAAGTTAAAACAGGTGAACATACTCTTAGGCTGTATGGCCTCCGAATAGTGAAAAAACTCCAACGATTAACTGTTAGAAAGTGGTTACGTGGGAAGAGCTTTTGTGTTCTGATCTCATTCAGTGCTTTGGCATTTGTCGGACCTTTCCTTATTAATAGGGTCAGGATTTCATTCCAAATATAACCAGGGAATTTCTGCCCTAGGCTTGCCAGACCAAGATTTTTCACACGGACTTTAAAGCAAAAGGCTCATATAATGTTAATCAGAGCAAACCTGAATGTCAAAGAAGCCTGAAAATAAGCTTTGCTAAGATGCAACTTCCCATGGGAGTTTCTTGAGAAAATGATTAATATTTCTCTACTCATATGGAAAAACACTGTTCAAAACCACTTTTCCCTTGCTCAAGTAGGAAAATGTGAACTAAAATCAAAGCATATTAGCAACTATAAAATATTAATGCTCTGGATTTCTTCAAACTTTCTCAACACTACATTACTAATGACAACTACTTGTAGTGGAGATTGCTGCACAACAAGCTATTTTTACTACAGACTTTATATTTTTAACTATAAAAGATTTTCTTGTAAAACCCACTGGGATCCTGGTAGGATTTCATCATGTCTTCTAGCATTCAGACATTAGTCCTGACTGAAAACTGACAATCAGAATCAGTGACTTATAAAAGTCTTGGCAAGCATTATAATTTTTGTATGAAATTTCTTCTGTCATATAAAGAATAATTTGTTTTAAAATATTCTTGCAGAGACTGCATTCAACAAGTACTATACCCAGTCTCAATGTTTTTCAAGAGCAAGAAGTATCTCATAATTACCACTGCCAATATTTAGGCACACATCTTTGATTTAGGCTAAGGTCTAGGTGGATGGCATTACAACTACTCTAAGTTGCTGGAGTAGATCCTCAAAGCCAAAGATCACCCGAATTCAACAGTATGAATGTGTCACATTCTTCCTACAAGAGCTCTACATCAAAAGGGACTGAAAGATCACACAGGAGCTCAGTCACCTGGTCTGTAACACCTAGGGATTGTCAGCTTTTTTCAGTGGCACAACAATGTAAACACCACCTGAAAAGCAACATAACATTTACATCAGGAAAAGACCGTTTTACTGAAGAATGGCATCAGTTAGCTACAATTGTGCCCATTTTCAAAAAAGAAAAAAATTTACTCTCAGACAAGAGTTGTTCATACGACAGCCTCAAAACATCCAGCCTTCGTCCACCCCAAATGCACAGCCTGGGGCCCCCTCTTGACAATAAATGTCTTTGTTCCTCCTTTTAAAGACCTCCACACTTGCACATCTCCCAGAGCAAGTAGAAACCAAGACAGAAGTTATGGTCACCATCTTTCTCTCTCGTCAGATCATCATTCATTAGGATTATTTTTACTCATAGATGGATTATAAGACCTCTAATTCTTGCATTTGAATTCTTGCTTTAAATTGTGCCAAACCCTGGACCTCAAGGATTTTCCATTTGATTTATGGTACTACACACTATCCTCCATTTTTACTGAACTTTGTATTTTTGAAATTATTTTGCCTTTGTACCCTGTAGCTTTAATATCTGCTATAATCCTAAATCAAATGAGATTGTGATCTCTGCTGCTCATTTTCCTCCCATATCTTTCCAACTGCAATTATGTTGCTTGTATTACTGAAACACTAGAATTCCTGCTCCCAGTCTACACTCTAGTAGTTGATAATGCTAGACTGCTGTTCCATTTTATCTGTTTACATCCTTAAACATACCCTACTTCTAATTTTACTTCAATGCCTTGCCTAGTTTAGCACTCCATTTTTAGTACAGTTTTGATAGTCACCCATGCATGCTTTTTTTTTTTTTTAATATGATCGCATGTATCATGATATCTTCTTTATTTTTAGGTCTGCTTGTCTGTTATGATTAATATTAAAAATGCTTAATTTCAGAATAACTTCCCCTCTGTCCATGTATTGACTTTGATATACATGTATACATGTATGTGCGTATATATATATATATAAAAAAAAATAAAAATTATCTTCTTTCAAAGCATGGGTTCATCGAAATTAAATAGAAATTTGCTCTATTTTAAAATCAAAACACTCCTAAGCCCTTAGAATGTAACAAAGTACTCCTCACTTCTACAGGTATAAATTTATGTGTAGTACATCGTGACACATTATGTAGGCTGCTACGTTAACATTATCATTTGAGTCAAGAAATCTACAGAACTGTGATTATCCATAAATTTTAGAGTACTTTGCCGTAATTTCTAATACAATCTCATGTAAAATTTAAACATCACCAGACAACTAGGAAATCCAAACAAAAATACACTAAGAATTTAGGAAGACTGTAAAGTAACATTGTTACCAACAAAACATTGTTTCCATCACTCAAATACACAGCAAGAAGCTAAAAACTTTTACCCTGCTTGGTGTTTTAGACACAAAAATACGTACAGCACATATTCTATCAGCTAGTTGGGTGATACCAAGGGAAGCAGAGAACCTTAAAAACTTCATACCCGTGTGTAACTGGTGATGCTGTAATAAGGCATGTCCATTATTTCTTACAGCAGAAGATTATCATCTATGGTTTATAACATGCATTTCAGTTGTATATTGTGTTTCATTGTGTGTATACAACAACCCACAAAACAAACCAAATAAAACCAGACATAAATATAAAACTCACAAGTAATAGACAAGGCCATTTTCTACCTTTTTCCTCTTACCTCATGCAATTTACAGTACTACCCTCTACTGTCCTTACAGCTGTTACAGAAGCTGTATTTGAAGACCATTTCATATTTAAGTGCAAATCACATTTCTGCTGTTGTTTTTAATTAAGAGTGTGAAGTCAGTTCCTGACAGAGTAAAAATAAAACAGCAGTTTGTTTTCAAACAACTGAAATATTCAAGGGACAAACCTGACAACACACTGTGAGTTAATTTCTAGTACATTACATTTTAGAATGCATACAGAAATAACTAACCTGATCCAAAGCACAATAAAGTCAAAACAAATGCTCTTGCTAACTTTAACACATTCCATCTAGCGCTTCTGATTTGAAACTTTTTCGCCAGGACTGGGCCTACATCTAGTGATAATCATCCTGCATGTTTTGAAAGTGAAGCTCTTTTTAATTACTGGGACAAAAATTGGTCTTGCACATTACTTCAACTCACTTAAATTCTCAAAACAGAGCTTAGCCTAGATCTAGTGAAAGGGAAGATGATGTGACAAGACAGGTAATTTTAGATTTAGTTAGAAGTTCTGTTCTTTAGATCAGACATCAACATGAAATACATGCTTCTATTCAGCAGACATTAAATCTTCTATGGCACTCCAACAAAGTTATGGATACCTCAGCAAATATATCTCCTTATTACAGGCTTGGCACTAAACGTCTGGCTTACGTGTCAGAAACAAGCTCAATAGCTTGAGCCATTTATGACTGGGTTGAACAGTGCTCAAGGGAAAATAATGGATTTCCCAGCAAAAACAGGGAAATGAAGCAGGCATCATATTGTAGGAAGTCTTTTCCATTCCAGACCACTCAATTTTTACTGACATTTTAGCATCTTGGATGCAGGAAATAACTGGAAACAGTCATAGATGAATGCTAAATTTCAGCAGGAATACGAACTTGTTCAACAGAATCTGACTTGGTTCATTATACAGATTAATAATGGATCCTTTCTGCAATGTGCCTACACAGGATTTTTATTAGACAACTGCTTGTTTGTTTCACATTGTTCTAAGAAAAAGAATAAATTCTTTGAATCTATTCTTAACCTAGCAGCTTCGCGACACACAACTTAGTCTACTGCTAGGTGCTTGTCTCTCTCCAGTGTTACATTCATAACTACAGTGTGTTTAGTTACAGAACAGAAGACTGAGTTTTCCTTTATTTGAAATTTGAGTCATTCGAACAGAACTACATTTTCTTTGCTTGCTATAAATGGGAAGAACAGATGTAATCTGTTGTAACGGGGGGGGGGGGGGATTACAGGAAGTGAAACCAAAGAGAGGTAGCTGAGGAAACCCAAGACTAACTATGGATGCCCTTTAATAAAAAGCCTTTAAGATTGCAAAAAAAGAACAAAACGCCCAAAGCGTCAGCTTTCGTGCAAACCATGAGCATGAAGTAAGAACATGTAAAAAAAAAAAAGGACGTAGCAAAAGCATTTCAGCTTATGACAAAGCAATTAAATGAAAAAAAAAAAAACCCATATTTTACTTTGTAATGGTTTGAAAATTATATAAATGAAGTTACAGTCTTAGACAGCTATTCTCAAGAGTCCTGATGAAGGAATTGAGGGGGGAAAATAATGGTGTCCATGACCTTCCCTTTCTCTCTTCTGTGCAAACAATACCCTAAACCACACCAAACATATTATTCTTCAAGTCTAAATAACTTTTTTCCAATGGAAAAAGGAACATACTGCCTGGAGATATGCAATTGAACAGAGAAGTTCCCATTTATTTTTGCATATTCAGCTTTAACATACTACATAATTCATCAGAAACATTTAAGACTCAGCAATGAATACATTTTTTCCCCTCTAAAACAACATAGAGAGATTTTTCCTCTCTCACCACAGTACATGGTAGACACTACTCATGTCATATTGGACACCTTGCCTAGAAAGGTTTTCCTCCTCTGTTCTCTAGCTTCTATTGTATTAATTAGGCCAATGTCACAAAGACAATAGCATTAAAATAGCACAGGCAGGAACCCCCTGTATATATCATACAATGACTAATAAACAAACTCTTCAGGATTTTTGCAGTTAAGTCTCTTCACCCTTTCTCTATTACATCAACCTCTGTGTGCCCATTATTCCTACAGTAGATTTGCTTTCCCCTATGGCATGTAGACAATACAAAACCTGCTTCTAAGTGAACTGCTAAATGATACACTATAGCTCTTGTTATTCAAACAGTGTATTTTAAACTGAGCAATATGAATAACTATCTCTACTAAACAATATGGAAGCACAACAGACAAATATAAGTGAAGCATAAACTACCGGGTCCAAGCTAGAACTGTTTGTTGTACCTCCACTATTCAATGTGTTATTCTTTCTTAAGAAGAAATTCCAGGGAAAAAACCTACTATGTATTACACTTACAATTAGTTCCTAAATATTCCCATTACAACTAACAAGCAAGTTAATTAGCAAAGAAATCGTACATATTTGTCTTGTTAAAGTCTAGCACATCACTGAGCCTAATGTAAAGATATATTCCAGGCTTAGTAAGGAGTGGCAGTAGTAAGAGAAGACAAATTAATAGCACAAGATTGCAAAAAAAAAAAAGTGCCTTTTTTTTTTTTTTAGGAAAATTAGTGCCAATCAGACTCAAGCAAAGAATGTGTAAACAATACAGTCCTTGAGATATATTTCTAATATGCCTATTAATCCTAAAAGGAACTGTCCATTTTAGACCCTGTCTGAGTTCAAAATAGGACTGAGACCATGCAAAATTTTATTCCAACCTTCTTTTAAACTGTGAAAAAGCTTTATTGTTTAGGCATTGTAGCATGATTAGCCTTGTGGAAGAAAAATACCCAACAGCAGTAAGCAATTATGCAGATGCATTTGTATTGTGGAAGTTAAAGGTTTATTATGCTTTCAGATGAATAAAATAATGCCCCTGTATAGAGCTAGCCAATTCCTTTAAAAGTTTGCATTTCACATTTAATCTAGTCCTATAATTTAATCATGATAGTCTTATGCATTATACTAGGGTTGAATAAGTGTGTAATTATCTGAAAGCGAGATTTTTATGCATGAGATAATTACAGTGCTACAGACTATCCCCACAATATAGACGAGGGCAGATGAACCAATTAATTTTTTTTACTGTTTATATTTCATGCAACTCTTCCATATTCCTGGGTAAATATAAGAGATTATACAGACTATCATATTTATATGAACTTAGACCTTTAATACTTGCTATCTATGAAGCAAGTACCTCTTGAATTTCATAAAAGTCTGTGAATGTGTTATTTTAGTTCTTCACCAAGAAATGAAGTAAAAGTCTCTGAAGGAACAGAAGTTTGAGTCGAAATTTTTTAAGAACTGAAAACTCAGTACAGAAAAATCTTGACAGTACCAAGAGCTTTAGAGAACCAAACAGGATAGTTTGGTAGGGTTAATAGGTAGGGTGTCTCTCACTGTGCAGAAGAAAATTGTTCTGTCTTTGCAGGAATGAAAATATGGCTTGTAGCATGAATAGGGGGCTTGAGACTGGATTGCTGAGGCCTTGGGATAGGCCAGAGAATATGCTGACAGCTGTGGCTTAGGCAATTACAAATAAAAATTATTTTCAGAATCACTGGTCTTAAACAGCACAGCTCAAGATGAGGTAATAAAATAACAAGAATACTCATAATAAATATTTGCCATGAAAGACAAGAAATCATTTTCTTTTGTATTCCAGTCACGGGCAAGACAGAATACAGGTCCTGTCAGATATCCATCAGCTAGAAGAAATACAATGAGCTGATTTAGTTTCTGTCATAATTTATTTTCTTGGCAAACAGATTATCTTCTTTTGTATTTGCTCAATATAGATTACATCCACTAAACCGATTTTTTTTTTTTAAGTATCAGTCTGAAAATGCTTATCTACTGGTTGCTAAGTACGAAATAAACATTACCTTAATGTTTAACTATTTCTGTCTTCTCTCCTTTAACTTAGGAGAATAAGAGCAAGCAAGTAGAAATTCACCCTTGTTTGATGTTACCAAAACAAGTTCTAAGACACAGCATTGTCTGGTGCAGGCATAGGTACAGACATTGCCACCCTTCTACTTAAAACTTCAATTTAAAAATTGTACTAAATAGGCAACATACTTGCATCAATTTCAACTAGAAGTCATCTTCCTAGAGCTTTAATGAATATTAATACAGAACAGAATTATAAACATGAAACAGATTTTATGCTGCTCGTGGTCTACTTCAGACTTAAAAACTTCTCATCATCAAAATCAGAATGACATAATGTAGTTCTGCTAAAACATAGTAAACTTAGAAAATGAGAGAATTTCCATTATTGATTTATTGATCTCTCTTTCTCTACCAGATCAAGTAAAGAGGTCCGGTTTTGCTTTAATGTACCTGAATAATTTTAAATTGATTTACAGGAGACATCAACGGGTAAATAAAATACCTAGTACACATTAGAAAGTCACAGATTTAGAAAGACTACCGAATCTTATGAAGGCATATCTTCTTTCTAAGATGCACAATCATGAACTAAAACTTACAAAGCATAGTATGTTGACTGCATCATAGCTGTGCATTCAAACACAGAGCCAATACAATGACAAAGATTCATATTCATATCCTGTAGTTAAATACAAAACTTGGGCACCAAAATCTGGCACACTTCTAGAGAGTATAAATAGACAATCAAGTAACTGCCAAACAAGCTGGGAATGAGCCTTTTATATGGTGGCCTTGCTGTGATTCCTGTCCATCTGCACATTTATAGCCTGTCATTTCCAGCAGGTTCGAAGTAGCTTACAGAGAAGTTAAAACATGATTATAGGATATAATCTATCTATATTATATAAAACATATAATATATATATGTGTGTATATATAAAATACATATATTCATGGTTGTTCAACAAGCTCTAAGCACACAAAATTCAAGTACCTTGATTAGTCTGCCCATATCTTTAGGTTTCCATCTAAATACACAAGACATTTATCTATAGCTCATAGAAATGCTCCTTGACATACAAATACAGTAAGACTAGCCAATAAACAAACAGCAACATTTTTGTGTATTACCACTTTTTTACTACAGAACTCAGCAATACAAAAAATCCCTCTCCTTCCAAGCGTTTACCTGAAAATAGTGAAGATGGTATTTACTGGACAAGTTTTATAATAACACTGTGAGTTTATTGCTAGAACCCCTGTTACACATAGAAAATGACAACATGAGTAAGGCAAGGAAATACAGGACACTCTCTTACTTAACCACAAGGGTCGAGCCTCAGCTATTCTCAATTTCACGGGACAAACTCATTATTTTAAGTGGTTTTTTGAAAACTGTATAAGGCCAGCGGAAGTTCTAAAAGGTGGCTTGAATACATACACAGCAGGATTCTCCCCAATAGCCAACTGAGCTGTTCAACAACATGCATTCTGAATTGAAAAAGTGTATACAACTCTCCTTTTCACATAGATTCACTCTTCCATTTAAGCAAAATAATTATTTCTAACAAAGAACTGAGCATTCTAATTGATCTCACTTTTAGCATTATCACTAATTAAACCCATTTGTTAAAAAAGCCACAACAGACACAGGCATGCAGAAAAATTTAAGTATACTAATCTATCCTGTGAGCCAAATAGCCCGGCAACATTCACTCAGCTTCCTGCGAAAAGCTTGATCATATCATAACAAAATACAAGAATTGTCAAATATTGGCAACTTCCCTATGCCCACAAGAAAACATAATTCTATAAAATTGATGTAATACAAGTATAGAGGTTTTTCTAGTTGATGCCATAAGCACCATTTACATATGTGCATGTGGTGCCAATGTTTGAAACTTTCCTTTGCGAAGTCAGTAATACTATTTTATGAAAGATTACGATTTGCTGTGTGAATGGCAGTTACTTATCCTATACACCATCCGATGCTTGTTTATAGATACTTTCCAAATGGGCATAAAAGTTACCCTTGTTTTTTTATTTTTTCAAATTTTGAAGTTGTAGAATTTTTCTCATTTCACTTCAGAAGAAAACCATTTTTTTTAATTATTATTACTAAAAACACATAGAAAGAGCTAGGATTTGGGTAACCCCCGCTTAATTACCTGGTCTAAGGTAGGCACATCAGGGACCTGAACCCACACTTTCTACTTTCAAGCAACTATCCTGTTCTCTCCTTCAAACAAGACATTTCTTTATTCAGCACAATAAAGGTCAGCAAATAAAATTTTTATATCACACTATGTATTATCTGGTCTGGTAGAATGGAAATCATACAAGAGATGGTCTTCCTAGCACCTGTTCAGCTTATGCTACTACTTGTTAGTATACTAATATCATCTTCATGAGGGTCAAGGGCTACCACAGGCTCTCCTCCAGCAGGCTGACAGTAAGTAGAAGTTTTTATTTACAGGCAACGATTGCCTTGGTATTTCAGTTCCCTTACAGGCACTATTATGACCCCTGCTAACTATGAATTTAGCAACAGTCATCAAAAAGCTGGCTTATTTCCATCCTGACATTATGCAGCCTTTGAGCACTGGTCTTCGGCACACTTACTGCAGCTTCACAACACAGTTCCAGGGAGAAGTAACCATCACTTCGCACTTGTGGGCGCACTTCAAAACAAAAAAACCCAAACAAAACACACACACACTTTCTTCTGCCTAACTGTGATCACCAGGAGGAATAGGACTGTCCCAAAAGCTTCCATTCCACACTACTATATTTTTAAAGAAATTTCACAGCAGCACTTCAGGAAGCCAGTTCTGCATACTTGACTAAAATGGAAGAGAAAAACCTGTAACACTGATTGCCTATCTGTAATCCAGGATGCGTGTGTGTGAGAATGAGTGTATCAATACACACAGGAGAAGAGTAGAGAAAATAAGAGCTGTATGAATGACAGTAACTCGGGACAAAGAGAGTTTAGGCAGTTCATCCAAGATAAACTGTTTTAACAGTGTTAACAATGGTGGAAAACACATTAAAATGCATTAAGCCACTTTACACCCCCGAGTTCTTCACCTTTCCATGTTATTGGTTAGCAAAGACTGTCTTTCAGGGGACACAAGTGACTAATGCACCAAAGACACAATCACTATTTGTATTTGCTTTGTTCCTTCACATATTTCTGCGGAAGTGAATCTTCAAACCAGGCATAAAATACCAACATCTTATACATCGGTGCCTAATGACACCTAACATCATGCATCCCCAAGGACATGATTGCTGGACGCCCTTGAAAACAGTGAGAAAACAATGAGTGTTTCTCAAGTTTCCAAGTTGCATAGTGTGAAATATTAAAAAAAAAAATTATAAAAATAATGTAGCACTACTGTGTGAGAATCATCGCTATTTGTGCTACAGAAATAATAAGCATTTACTAACGGGGCAAGCAAGTCTTTTACCTTCTAATGTCCGGTATTTGTTGTTCAAATACCAAATAATAAAAGGTTAGACAGTTTTCCATTTCATATCTGTAATATTTTAAGCAGCTATCCTGAATAAAGCAGCACATGGAGCTCAAGTAACGGCCTGAAACAGCACTATTTCACTCAAATGATTTTGTAAAGCAATGGGGCTGCTGCTTTTTTAATCAAATTTCATTTCCCAGCAATAATTTTAATAGCTACTTTAAACCTATCCCACTCCCTTAAGGCATGTTGGACTCTGATAAAAACAAAACCATGAACTTGTTTTCTCTACAACAGAAACATGCTTTAGTAATAGCTATTTCTTTTATTAGCACCCTGCTGTTCAGTTTATTAAGGGGGGGGGGGAAGAGTTCCAACTAACAACTATCCCTCGACACATCACAAAGAACAGCAAAGTTAACCCTCCCCTGCCTGCAAATGCTCAGTAGCGTCTTCTCTCCCACTGCAGGTGCTGCTGCGGGGAGAGCCCAGGGCAGGGCCAGGGATGTGGCGAGGCTGAGGGGACAGGTGCGAAAGGACAGCCCGCTGCTTGTTCCAGGGGAGCAGACACACAGCACCACCAGCATGAAAACTCAATCCACTGTTATATATACACGTATAAATTGATATATACATATATACATACATAGACACACACGCATATATATATACACACACACATCTAATAAGAAAGAAACGAGTGACCTTCCACGTTAGTCAGTGACACAGCTACAACCAAAGTGAACTAGACGCTAAGAGGCACGTACTAACGATAATCAGCATTAACCCTCAAAAAAAAAAAAATATTTTTCTTTTCTCAAGCAGTAGGACAGCAAAAGAGGAAACCTCTTCCAGTTATGCTGGATTACCAATAACAAAGAAACCAACTAACCTGACAGGAAAACTCCAAGCAACAAGCTCCTCACCGCCACCTCAGCGCCTTATAAGCTCCACCGCCCTCTGACACAGCTGGGGCCGCACCTGAGGGGGCACAGAACCTTCGAGAAGCTCGGGAACGGCGCGCGGGGGCAGCTGGCGCACGCGCAGCCTCTGACGGCGCCGCAGGAAGTGCTGCACCTGAGGGGGCAGAGAAGCTTCGAGAAGCTCGGGAACGGCGCGCGGGGGCAGCTGGCGCATGCGCAGCCTCTGACGGCGCGGCAGGAAGTGCTGCACCTGAGGGGGCAGAGAAGCTTCGAGAAGCTCGGGAACGGCGCGCGGGGGCAGCTGGCGCATGCGCAGCCTCTGACGGCGCGGCAGGAAGTGCTGCACCTGAGGGGGCAGAGAAGCTTCGAGAAGGGCGGGAACGGCGCGCGGGGGCGGCTGGCGCAGGCGCAGCCTCTGGCGGCGCAGCGGGAAGCTCCGCCCCTGAGGGGGGAGAGAACTTTCGCGAAAGGCGGGAACGGCGCGCGGGGGCGGCAGGAAGCACCGCCCCTGAGGGAGCAGAGAACCTTTAAGAAAGGCGGGAACGGCGCGCGGCAGGTGCAGCTTCTGGGGGTGTAACGGGAAGCGCTGCCCCATAGGAGGTAGAGAACCTTTGAGAAGGGCGGGAACGGCGCGTGGCTGACGCAGGCGTAGTTTCTGGTGGCGCGGCGGGGAGTGCCGCCCCTGAGGGGGCAGAGAAGCTTCGAGAATGGCGGGAACGGCGGGCGGGAGCGCCTGACCGCAGTCTCGTCGTCAGACCCACTTCAGCTGGGCACGTAGGTAAGGAGCTGCCGGCAGGGGCACGAGGAGCAGTGTTTTTAGAGTCTTCAAATGCCTGTCTGCTTGCTTGGCCATGTTTGGCAAGTAAATTATCAGTGGTCATGTTTTAGGGTTTTGTTTGTTTGTTTGAAAGTCATCTTTGAGATGCAGCCAGATGCCCCCTCAGAGCCTTGTGGGCAGTCATGAGGGGCCCCGGGCTGCCTCTCTGACAGGGCTACCGAATTGTAGGTGCCCTTCCCATGGGGTGTCTCCCCGTTAGCCCCCCAAAGCAAAGTAAATCAAACACCTTCCAAAAGTCCCATTTAAGAGAAATGCCAAGCGGGCTTTTTCAGACTTCTATGTGCATAATTCCAGGAGAATCTTCTCCAATTTTCCTCAAATGCTGCTAGCAGGTGAGTCAGCATGAGAAGTGGTTTAAATGCAGGTCGCTGGCTCAGGGCCAAGTTACGAGGGCTGAACAAGACCACCTGTCTGCCTCCAATGGCCCTGCTCACCCAGCTGCATTTTGAGCAGCATAATTTGTTCTAGTCCACCCTCAGTGTAAAATACAGTATTTAATCTTGAAGATGTCTAAGCTAAATCATAACTGTAGGAAGCTAGCACAGAGCAAGTAAGTAAATACAGTGGTTCAGCATTGAAGACCAGTCATTAAGCCTGCATGACTAGATTCTCTGTTCAGGTAAGTTTGGTGGAAATAGAGAGGGACTGAAAACAAAAAAAATACAAAGGTTGTGCAAAGGGATGGTCTGATGGAGAAATGCTGTGAGTGCGTTTGATTTTTTTGTATATATGTAATTGTTGAAGCAGAATGGGGAAACAGAACAGCAGCATTGGTATGAAGCTTAGAAAATAAGGGTTTGATTTATATAATGTGTGTGATTTTCTTCTGAGGATTTTTTTATAAAGCAAGTTATGTTTATAAAATATGAAATGTTATTTAAAAACACTGAAGAAACAGGGAGAAGTGGAAACTGATAATTCACTTAAAACCTGATACAGTGTCTCCAGCACTGAATGCTAGTTTATGCAGTGTTTGCTTTTCTGAGTAGTTTAAAGAATACTTTTTTAAATGTGCAGTCTATTATCCATCTCTTGCATGTTTAATGACTGGTTTATAGTCAGAAGTCTGGATGATTCTATTAACTTCCTTATACATGGCTTACAAATCTTCTTCCTTCAACCATAGCTGTTCCCGTTTTCAATGTGAACCAACAGCAGTCTGTGGAAGCCTAATGGACCCAGTGATGCTTTGTTGGAGAATCTCATGGTATGTCATCTTTAATAAAAGACAACAAATTCTTTCACTTGTCCCATTTATCTCTTACGGTTTGGCAAACCCATCCTTTTTATTTCAATCTGATTGCTTTTTGTGTGTTTGAATATCTGTTCTTACTTTTGATTACTTCTTAACTCCCTCTGTTTATTTTTCATCCACTGTGTTCTGCATTTGTGATTTTTGCAGATTCAGACACATTGTTTCACTCTTTACAGGAATGCTTCCTTTACGATCACCACCAGCCAGATGTCACCTAAGCATTCTTTAGCACCTGTTAAATTCCCCAGATATTAATAAAAGTAGTATCTCAGTAAATGTGATTCATATTCATTGCCAGTGGTGAGTTTTCACGATAGCTGAGGTAGCTGTGATATTATTGTGTAGATTCTTTTACCGTGAGAAGTTGCTTTATTTCTAAATAAATTTAAGCTGTTCTTCTTTATACTGTCTCTTCGCTTTTGCACTGAGTTCCTGGTCCAGGAACAAATTGTCACAACTACAGGTAAGTTAGGGTATTTTAAAATGGTGGAAACTATTCCATCTAGTCAATGCTGAATGCAGAACTAGAAACCTTTTGTAAATAGTTCTAGATTTCAATCAGATCCTTTAGAATTGAAAATTACTTTTCAGAGGCAGCAGTGAAGTTACTGTTAAACTTCTAAGAGATGGTCTAGGTATAGCAATCACACATTCCCGGTCGTGTCTTTGATAACATCGCTTTTGAAATGGCAGTATTCCTTAAAATTAGAATGCTTAAGAATGCCTGCATAAAGACAAGGTGTCTGAGCAAATTAATAACCTTAAAGGCATATTGAAAATTTAGGTTTGATTTGAAAATACCTGCTCTGAGTACTGCAGTCCTAAGCTGATAGATCATTGTGTCTAATGGCAGGTACAAGTAAGTATTTAGTAACCGTAAAACTTTCATGATATCATTTTTCCTTATTTATGCTGTGAACATGGGAAACACAGCTGGAAATATCATTGTACGAGCATGGGAAGCTTTTACCGAGTCCTTTAAATAGCTTAATCTTACTATGTGCTGATGTAACTGTGAAATGTGTTTTCTTTGCATTTTTAATTAGTATAGAACAGATGGTAAGGCTTCTAGTTTAAAGCAACAAGCCTATTTAAAAAAATCTTTGGTGATTCTTCACTGTTAAAGAAGTTTACTGCAGTCTACTTGTCGGAAGAAAATGAGGCGCTTTTTTCTTGCTTGCATGTTGCTAACCTGGCATTCTAAATAAGTTCAGTATATTTTCAAAGATTCTTGCTAGATTTGAACAGTTCCCAGAGTAGAAGTTACCTGGTCAAGAGTATGATTGTCATTTAATTATAGGGGAAAGATCTCGTGCCATTTGTAATGTAGAATACCATGAGCATCTTGCTGAATATGAGCACAAGCTAAACAAATGTGTATCTCGGGTATATTATGTTGATTGTAGGTATAGCAATGAGTCACTTTTTTTTTTTACATTGCCAGTAAAAGGAAGGGAGTTTATAAAATGCATCATCAGAATATTAGGTATTCAGTTGTTATTTTTGAATCCCAAAGATTGTCTCAAGTTCCGAATGACCTCCAGAACAGCCCTATACTGAGAACTGGCTTTAATATTCTGCTTTTCATTCATGAAAACACAATAAAACAGAAGAAAACAAAAACTTCGCTCAAAATTAATGCATTTCAAAGTAGATCTACCACTGCTTATCAAAAACCTTATTACTTTGTAATATTCTTTTGAAATCCTATCCATGAACTCCATGTTGGGGGTTCCTAGTTGTAGTCAGAAAAGGCTTTTGGAGAAAGTCTTAGCGAGGTAACTTTTGTATGGAGACTTAACCCACAACTGTTTTATCACTATACTAGCATGCATGCTACTACCCATTCAGCTTAACAGTAGTGATGCAACTTAAGTCTGCTGAATACATTTGCTAGATACAAATACCATAACAGGCTCAATTCAGATTTTCCACTGATCATTTCTGCTCAGTGGACGCTTTCCTTGCCTTTTTTCTCATGTTTCTTGTTGGTAGTGACCCACTGACTATCCCCTTGTCTGCTCAGTACTGTTTTGAGTTTTTTTAATTTGTGGTACATGTTTTTGTTTTATATAAATCTGTTAAAACAAACTGAGACCTAGCAAAATGTAAATTACAGCACTGTTAGAATTTTCCTTTTCTGCATTCACTCAGGTTTTGGCTGTGTACTGTAGTTCTTGGCCCAAACTCTGTTCTTGTGTCATCACTTTGCAACTGAACCAAGAGCGTAGAAATCTGCTCTGCAGAAATGGCAGAATTACAGAATTCTTTGATCTCTAGAACTGCGTAAGATATTTGGCACTGCAGACATGGAACTCCCATATTTTTTGGCATATATGGTATCTCCTCTTTGCTGGAGCTCTACTTGTCTCATGTCAGAAAGTGCTATCAGCATTTTCAAAACCTCATGTAAATGATTCTCCTCATAGCGTATGCAAATCTGTGTGTCAGGAATCTCTGTCTTCACAGAGAGAAAACTGGTAGACTTTCCCTTTTGTGTGCAAAGATAATAGCAGAGCCCTTCTCAGTATCTAGTTTTCAGTCCCATTTTATTTCTCAGAAATATTGCAGTTAAAATAAGCTCTCAGTTCACCCTTCTGCATACTGTGCATGGAGATGTTAATGGTGGAACTTAGCCGGTTCTGTCCATCTGCAGCCAGACAGTTGTCTCTTCAGTGTAGCTAGATTGGCTTCAGCTCCAAACACAGACTTAGCAGCTTTCTGGCTCCAGTTCCATACTTGAAAGTTTCCTAGAAGATCAGGCAGGGATGATGGATGCAATAGTATGTGAAGAAGAAAGGAAGGAGAAATGACGTGCATGTGACAGAAGGAAAACCTTAAAAAAAAAAAAATAAAAAATAGGGGCAGCAAGATCACCATAAAAGCCGTATCATTCAGTTTTCATTCTTAGTTGAATCTAAATGGTCCACTTCTATAGATATTCAACTGGCTTAAAACTGTTCAGGGCAAAAATCCAATGTGCATAACCTAATTCTGATTTTAAGTAAAAATAACGAGTGAGTACACTGGAACTGATAAACACAGTCAGTATTTTGGTTTTCCTTTTTTTATGAGGTAAGGGATATGTAAGTCCCTATGTTTTTCATAGTACCTTCTTAATATATTTTGGCTTTTTATTTTTTCAGTGTCTTCAGCTTTTAAGAGGGCTCCATGAGGCAATCACTGTCGTTGAACTTGAGAGGTTTCATGGTTTGAGGATATTAGTAGACTCATCACTTGCCTGGTAGCACTGAATAGGTTGTTTTGTATCCACTATAAAGATCTTTTTTTCCTACAAAACAAATCCTAAGAATAATCTTTTCTTTTGCTCATATACATAAAAACACAACTAATGTTTTTTATGTACTTCTAAAATAGATTTTTTTCTGTGTATTTGGAATCAGGCTGACTTCTTTAAATTACTTCCTTGTTGGCAGCTGCCTTGGTACCAACAGCTACACACTTAACAATAGATTTTTAAGAGGTGACTGCTGACTGGTAGTTCATGAACATTAGACTGGACCTTACAGTTAAACTTCTGCCAACTATTCTGACAAGTGAACAATTGTCCTGTAGCAGAATGCCTTATTTAGATGAACGATCTGCTTCTCCAGAGTGCATTTGACCTCTCTGATTTTCTTTATTTTGGAGAATCAAGAAATATTTAGGGATTATGTTCCTGCTGGTTTATTTTTTTCATTAAGGCATTCAGTGGGAGAGTATGAACTTTTATGTGAGATTGCTTTCACTGGAGATTACTGCCATAGACAGATGTGTTTTTCATTACCTGCTGTAGTGGACTACACATTTACAAGAGCAGCAGTAACACGTTCTATCTTGAAAATTAAGGGCAAATCCACCTGTAAGAAAATTGTTTTTCAGCCACGTTATCCCAGACTGAGGCCAAGAGGAGGCAACTTTTAGATCGCTATAGAATGTGTGATGTGTAAAATTTAATAGTATTGAGCTATTTGTAATTTTTGGACATGAGCTCAAAACATCTATTTCAGTTTATTTTAGCTGTCTGATTAATTCAGTTCATTGGTGTGACATAGGTAGTTTTCATCCCACCAGGGACTAGGACAGGGATGATCAGTAAGACCTCGACCTCCTCCTCCTCAGTCACGCAGGCCAGGGTTCTATGCTTGGCAATTCAGTATGTACCTTGTTGTGAATTGTGTACGTGGATCAGGAAATCAGATTTGGACAAGATAGTATAGGATTCAGGGTGTTCTGGCTTTGTATCAATGCAGTGTAATCAATTGACAGGAGCTAGAATTAGAAGTTATTGTGGCATGACTAGCCAAGATGCTGGAAACCAGCAGCAAGCGCTTCAAGAATGAGTTTGGCATTGTGAGGCCCGTACCTAGCTCCTGAACAAAGCCTGAAGGTACAAGAAGATATATTCTATTACATTTTCTATTGGCATTCAAAAAGCAGACTTCCTGAAAAAAAAAATTTGAACTGGTCAGGATAATGGACTTATAATTTTAAGGGTTTAAAAAAAAAAAAATCCTATAATGAGTCACCTAATGCACTTTGGGATTTAGGTGTCAATTATATAAAATGATTTTTCACTGAATACATTTGCATTTGTTTCTTCAATGAAAAATGCTGTGCTTTGTCATATGTTCAGTCTGTGCAACACAACAAGAACTGGTAGTAGGACTTGGGACATTTCAGTTTTGTTCCTGGCTTGCTTTACTGACTAAGTGGTTATCCTGGTTATTCCTATGGAAAAGAAGTTTCAAGGGCTGGGAAGCTCATTGCGTCTTCACTTCTCCTCGTAAATATAATTAAAAGACTGTAATATAGAAATGTAAAGTGTCAGAGATGGTGTCAAAAAGAGGAAAAGAAGTAAAATCAGAAATGTAATAAATACCATGTTGTTTTCAGTTGTGGAAGTTTACGAAGGCTGCTAAAGCTACGCAAGCTACTCATGAGTAAAAGGCTTTCACTGTAGCCACAGTACTGAGGCCATCATTTGCGCAGAAAATTTCTGAAGGACTGCTTAGTTTGATTATGTAGATGCAAAACTGCTTGACTGATTAATCAGCTGGAAAGTGACAGCTCATGGAAATATTTGTCCATCATCCAGATGAGAAAAACGAGGGCATAAAACTAGCAATACAAGGATAATTCTCCATTTGTTGAGGATTGTATAATATAAAAGGATTAAGAATTATTTCTGATTGTGAAGCTTGGTTCAGCATCAGCCTCTTAGTTTCTCATTAGCACTTTCCTATAGTAAGTCATGCCAGTATATTTCTTACACTGCCATTCTATTTTTGTGCTTGTTGTCTTCTGCATTGATAATTTCCACATGGATGATTGTCCTGCTGTCATTTAATTGTAAGCCTGAAAACATCAGTTCAAGGTATATCCTTTCAAAATATCATTTATTTTCTCCAGTTGCTCTGTATCTGCCTTTAAAGAAACCTGAAAATGTTAAGTAACGTCAGGGCCTGCATCTTCAGGCTGCTTCCCAACAGCTTGCTGAGTAGGGTTAATACAATGTTTTATTCCGTAAGAACAAAAATAAATAAATTCATGGTGGTATAATCACATTATTTAGGTGAAGATAAAGTCTGGAAAAGGAAAGGGGTTTTTTGAAGGACTCATGCTCTCTGTGAAACATTATGGACTCAATACTGTTCTGTTGCTTCCCTTCCCCTAATTCTTATTATAACATCCAAAGAGGTACATTTACAGAGTGTTTGAGTTCTGCCTAATGAGAATTGTTTATGAATATGTGTCAGCTGCTGGAAATAGGTCTTGGAAGAGCTCTCCTGGCCTTTAGCTCAGACTACCTTTTTTATTCCGTAGTTAACAGAATTTCTCTGTGGCTGTCTTCTCATACATGCTCTCTGGTACTTTTTGGTATAAGTGCAATTATTCCTTACTATGGCATTCAAACTAATACAAATATTGGGTATTGCTTAGTTAATCAGAGCTTTGAGAATTTATCTATTTCTGGACTAGACTGGATCAGCCTGGTGTTGACTACTTGAAATTCAGTTGTGCCTGGGTGATACTGCGATTTTATAGCGGGAAGGAAAGTGTGACATTAACAGACTTTAACATTTTGTAGCAGAGTATTTATTATTAAATGACACCTGAAGTATTCCACATTTCAACAAATTATTACTGAGGATACATTTTGCTTTTGAATTCAGGGGATGATGTTAAATTTAATATTCATTCAGAAGTACTCAGTGCAATTTACAATTACAACCAAAAATAATTAATAATATATTTATATCATCCATTAATAACTATCCATCCATTTAAAAGTTTCATCCTAATGCATTCTGGAAATCTGAAAATTAATTATGCAAAACCCTGAATGAATATAAAATTGAAATGCTTAAGAATTTAAATGATGCAATTAAAAGCTATTGCATGTAACTTGAAGTTATTTTCTTCTAATACTTACACATCAATCTTAATTTCAGTACCACCATTTAGAAACAGAATCAGCTCTTATATCTTGTCAAAATATTGGAAGATTGAGCAAAGACTGTACTCTTGTTACTTCCATTACATTATTTCCAGACATGAATTTAAAGTCTTTATTTGAACAGAAGTGGCCTTTTTGAGGACAGATTACAATGTTCATCAAAATTAGGAGGGTGAGTTCAATGATGTCAATTCTGATTCTTTAAAAAAACACCAACAAATCCAACAACAAGAACTGATGTAAAGCTGCAATCGTGGCTACCTTACAAATTCTAAGAATTAAACTCTGTAGCACTGGCAAATCAATACATAACTAGTGATGATTAAGATTTTCTGACCAAGGTGCCTGAGGAGTATGTATAAAAATATGTGTGTTTATTATTGTTATTTTTAGTAACAGCAATAGCTTGCTTACTACTTTCTATACCATAATATACCTTGGGGTACAGATTTACTCCCATGTCAACAGCTCTGTAGCACCCTAGCATAAAAACAGTTTGTTGAATTTCTGTGCTTCTGCTGTAACTTGGAGACTAGAAATTGGACAAAGGATCTTTGCTGTTGCATTGCAGGGCTCTATTCCCATGCTTCCTTGTAGGTAAAGTACAGCTCTTCTGTGAGCTGCCTCAAGTGCTTCTCCCAAAGAGTCAGAATTTTCATGTTGACTAGTTGGCACCTATCTTTTTCTGACAACTGGTCTGTTTCTGTGATGCACTGATGTTGAGACAATATATAGAAAAAAAAAAAGAATAATTTTTGTGGAGAATAATTTACATTGGATAAGAGTAAATAAATAACAGGTCATACATGGTGCAGAAAATCAAAGCTGTTGCGTGTGTGCATGCTTTCTGGAGTATGCAGTGAAATCCTCAGGCAGGTCAATTGCTTTGAAAATGCAAAAAATTCACAATTAGATAGAAAAGCCAATTTTAACACAAGCAACCTAGAAGTTATACACTCTTAAGGAAGAACACTTCCAAGAGCCAGGAAAACTTCAATTTGTGTATTTCTGTTTTCTTTACTAATACTAATGCTTTTGTATTGGGTTAAGCATTTTGATCAAGGACAAATTACTGTGCTTAGGCAGTTCTTACTTAGGTACTATAAAAATTGAGAAATACAAGACTAGGAATTTATGTTAATCAAAAGGTCCATTTTTATGTTTGTGTGTCACTTTAAGTTGGCAATACTCTTTTGCTGAAGGATTGTAGATGGATAGTCTTTAGTTTGACAACTGTTGTCTTTTTTTAAGGTGTGCACAATTCCGATACATCAAAATTTATCTATAAGCAGAAGTCTTCTGCGAAAATCCATGTGTTCCTTAAGGGTTTATGGATTGAATGCTTCAGGGTCAAGGCAGGCACCTCCCTTCCCTTCTGCATACCTTGTCCCTTCAGGATTACACTGTACAAATACCAACCTGAAAATCCTGATCATGAGTGAGGACTCTTTTTCTCTGTTGGAAGGGTTCTTGAAGTAGTTGTTCTGCTATGCTCCAGCTCACTGACTTGCTGCTTTACTTTGATTGGAGTGAGATGATAGTTTTAAAATCTCTCACTTGGCTTCACAGTGTGGATTGGAAGGCAGTTCATGATGTTAAAGACCTGTTAATCTTAAGTTGCCCTTATTGTTGAACAAATCAATCTCAGAAGCAAGATTTCAAGACAAAACAACAAAACAGAAAATCAAAATTTGGGTGAAGACAAATGGTCTGGAGGGTATGGAAGGCTGAAATATTTTTGGTGGACAACTTAGAAAATACTTTGATTTAAACATTCTGGTTTAAACTGTGGAGAATGTTTTGTTAGGGATGAAATTAGTGAAACGTTCATTTAATTAACTTGTTTTCTGTATTCTTTTCCTTTTCACATGCAGCAGTAAAATACATAAGTCACAGTAGTAAAATATCAGATTTGGCAGTTTTCGAGCCAAATTTTAGCTAATGAAAAATATGAAAACTGTAATTTGAAAGTGAAGAAGTTTTTTTAAATTAAATGGGTTTCATGAAATCATACTTAGTTTGAGGTTGCATTATCAGGTCATGTGCTTTATAGGCAAAAACTCATTAATTATTTTTCGTGTGTTCTTATGTAAAAACCAGTCCAAATCTCTCCATACGAACACTCCTACTTTTAAATTCTGAATACTTGAGGGTTACATAAAATTTTGCATTAAAACAAGTTTTTATGTGTTTGTGTATCTACATGTTACATTATATTTAGTTTATTAAACAAAATCTAGCATTTGATCAAGGTTCTGACCATAAGATTTTGGATAGCTGTTACAGAAGTTTGTGTGTTAAGTTATTTAGCCTGGTATTTGCATCCATTTGTTTGTTTTACTTCAGTGAAAATAATCTGACAACATACTGGAGTACTGACACATGAGGGAAGACGAAGCCCTTTTCTAATATACGGATGTTGACTGAACATTATAAAATAGCATTGGACTCCACCGGAAAGGTAATCAATGTCCCAGGTTCAATCTTAGAAAAGTTCTGCAATCTCATCAGAAATAGAGGAATAAATATTTAGCTTCCTTCCCCTTATCCCCTGACACCAAGACTTCTTGAATGCAAGGCATTGGCCTTTGCATTAGTTTATTGATCTTTTAATGTAAGATGTAACTTGCTTCAGGGGCACTATAAATACAATATTGCAAAAGTCCTGCAATATCAATATTCATTTGTTTTTATTGATTAGCTGCCACTTCTAAATTCTAGGTACTGAATTAATGTATGCTGAATAACTACTTCAATTAATGAAGTTAAAATTGGTTCTAACAACCTACACAAACTACAGAAATGTTTTCTGTTACAAAACGAATTATTTCTTTTTTTGCAATCTGCAATTACTTTTGTAATTTGGCTTATCTTTGGAACCTCACTGGAAGACACAGAATAACCAAACAAAAGCTACTTATAAACTTACATTATTTTCAGTATCCTACAGGAACATCCTTACTCCAAGTCCAATAGTAAGCATTGGAATCAGTTGGTGAATTTGACCCACTGAATACATTTCAGAAGGTGAAATTTTAGAAGATGAGTTTGAGGTGTTGTGTTTTTGTGTGACTGTTTTGGCACACAGAAAAAATACATCTGTTTCTGTATGTGTCTTATTCATACATGCAGATATACTGTTAGATAAGCTATAACACAAGGCAGGTGAATACATTCATGAGTATTTGTTCTGAAACATGGTGAAAGTGTCATAGGTGTGTTTCCTCTTTTCCATTTCCTCTTTTGCACATTGAGTCTTTCTTCACAGGACTTGTTTTTCAGTTAACAGTCCATCATTATGTATTTGACATAGTAGCCAATAAACCACTAGAACTCAGTAAAGGGAAGCCCAAATATTCAGATTACATTATCTGTTTGCAGATAACATTAATTCACTGTTATTCTCTTGTAGTTGAATGTTTAATTCAAGAGTTTGCAACGAAATTCTAAACTTACGGGTGCCCTTGAATGTAGATATTTTTTTTGGCTGTTTTCCGCATTTAGTAATAGAATGAAACAACTCTTGATTCGAATGTACCTTCTTATCCACTCCAGATGAGAAATTTCAAAAATCTGTGTTTTTTTAACTGTATCCTTTGCAAAAGATGTATGTTCCTTTCTTCCTTGTTTTGGCAAATGTAATGTAGGCCTTCCCCCCCCCCCCCCCCCGAAAATTCTTCTCCAAACCCTTCTGCTCAAGGTCTCCTAGTCAAATGTGTAAACCTCAAAAATCATAAGACAATTCAGAATGATGTAGGAGAAAGATAGGTGGAGATTCCCCAACATGCGGAAGCCCTAGTGGGAGGTGAATATTGGTAGGCCTTCGTAGATGGCCTAGGGCCTAATCACCAACATTATGAGAGTCACTAGGAATGTGTGTGAGAAGCAACTTGACACAAGTGAAAATAAGAAGCTTTTAAAGCAGAGAGCTCACAGAACTGTATGGCTACCTACAAGTATAAATTGTCACACAACAGTGGTGTTAGAGCTGTGTTGAAAATATGGCACATAATTACAACTTCACTGCAATTTTAAGTTCTCAAGATTTTGATTCATTTGCATTTGAGAATAGCGTTGATATCTCTGTAGGGCATCTTTATCCATTGTAGTATTTGTAAATGTCCTTCTGAATCATCTAGATTGTTTTGACAAACGTGAAGCTGTTTGTCTTTTAAACATATCACAGACAACGTAGACAATCATTTTGAATGAGAATCTGGAAGTTTCGATGTGTGTTAATTTATCGGATGTGTTGGGATGAAGTTCTGTAGGGTATGTGATAAGGCATTATCATGAGAGTTTTTTTATGCAAAGAAATAGAGCCATCACACCTAATCTTTATGATAAATATTTAGGCAGGATTCTCATGAAAGACATCAAAGAGTATGGCTTGGTCTTTCTATACATGTATTTAGAACATTATAGTCCATTTTAATCTCCACAGGACAGTAAACTCACCTTTAGAGGAAAAAAAGCAAGGCTTAGGTAGTTCCTATTTTTCTACTTATTTTCATTTTTTGGTACATACTTACCTATAATATTTAACTATTGTTTCTTATATTTTTAATATTCTTATATTCTTAAACTGTTTGCATTTTCACTTATATGACAGTATAAGCTACATATATTTCCCTCCCCTTGAAAGGCTAAAATTATGCACATGTATTTGCATTTCTAGTTCTCCTTGTTAAACATGAATACTGAATTTGATTTGAAATAAATGCTCCAGCTCCTGTAACCAGGATAAAGTACAAATATATATGTATCTGTATGTCAAATCAGAGCAGTCATTGAACTGCTTAAATTTATGTGGGGGAGGCAAGCATCAAGGGTCCATAAATGGTGGGTTTAGACCACAATCAAAAATGGTGAGTAACTTACAGATCTTTTCTTTTTCCTTCTGTACCTCTCCCCTGTGCAATTAGCTTAGTAGATTGGGCTCTTTTTATGGGTAAGGCAGTCCCATTCAGTGAATTTCATGGTGAAGCCTGTGCGTAAGTGACAGTAGAATTTGGTCTATAGCTGATATACATCTTGTCCTCAGAGGATAGCTCTCATAAGAGGCTTTTTTTTTTTTGCATTTACCTAAGTCTTTCCACATTCATCATTGTTGCAATAGGTCTATCCAAGTGACAATTAACTAAGTAGGTGGAAAAAAGCACCTCAGATTTCCCATCCTGCTCATGATTTCATCAGACATTGCTTATGTGAACTCAGGCTGCTGGCAGTTTAAAATCAATGCACTACAATAGACACATGCGCACATAGAAGCAGCTCTGTTACCACTGGAGAATGTATTGCTCAAGACAAGGCTCAGTTAACTTTTTGTGAGAAAATTTGTGAATGTCAATTCTTACAAATAGTTTAAAAAATTAAAATTCACAGTTTACCCTTCAGCTTTGAATTTTTTGACCATTCTCACAGAAAGTAGAAGTGGGCTTGAATATAAAAATTAGGTGAAACAATCTGGGTTTTAAGTCTAATATATTCATATCACCAAATGCTCAGTAAATCTTAGGCCAACTGGAACAGTCTTGAATTCAGTATCTTATATAATAGTCTCCTTGTTTTAAGAATATAGCTACAGGTATGTTTCCATTTTGTAGCTCTGTGTTGTGTGCTACTTACCTCTATCTTAGATTCTTGCCCCTGCCCTTCTTCCGCCCTTCCCCAGTGCATGAAATACAATAACTGAAATTAACATTACAGTATATATGGATCTAACAAAGAAGCAGCAGTGAAATTTAATCAGCTGGTTTCTGTGAGGTATGAATAAGAGGAAATTTTAAATGGGTAACCAGAGCAAACAATTAGGTCAAACTACATTCATTTTCAAGTGGTTTGTGTTTTAGTTTTAATATACGTGCATAAAATGGTAACTTAAAACTTAACTGTTTAGAGAAATGCTATGAACTGTGGAGAAAGCAGAATATATCTTTTTTGAAAATGTTGTTCATGCTAAATTTTGAGACCATCTCATTCTGCACAGATGCATTTTAGACTGGTTGACATTCTAATGTTAAATACGAGGAACTTTGCTCACTTCTTGATGGGCACAGCTACAATGCTTTAGGAGTTTGAGGAAATAGAGATCATGTGTTTCTGTGTACAACTTAATCACTTAGCTGGACAAGTTTTTCCAATACAATACGTGATTATGTTGAGTTTCAAAATTGTTAATAGAACCTCCTGAAGTATGGCCATAACTGTGATGGTTTATCTGTGTATTTATTTGTCCCCTGGGGAAAAGGTAAACCTAAAAAGACAGATAAGCTTCCTAAATGTATTCTCAATTGCCCAAGGTAGTCTTAATAGATGTTGCTGTGAGCTAACTCAGGATGGTGTGTATTAAATTATTTTTCATGCATGTGATATAACTGGTGTAGTAGTATCTGACATTATATTACAGTGAAGTAGAGGTGTCAGTTTCTGCCATCTAAGTATGCAACCAGTTAACAGCATAGTTCTCAATAGAACACGTTTCTGGAAAATGACAACAAAATTACAGAACAGGAAATAAAATAGGTGGCAGAGCCAAACTTTATCATTGTTATGTGCTGTTAAATTGTAAAAAGGAGATACAGCAGCTATTGCCTGCTATAAGTTCTGTTCTACAGAAAACTAAAGATAGAAATGCTTGCACAATTACAAATTGATGTCATGATCCACAAGTGTTTTCTGAGAGTAGTGATACAGATAAGACAAAAAAAGATATCAGTGCTATACACCACTCTTTGAAAATGCTACCATAGTTTTCTGCCTGTGGATATGAGGGTTACAAATAGCAGTTTCACAAGACATAACCTCAAGATGCATGTAGATTGAAATCTGTTGTAGAAAATAGTGTTATACACCTTTTAATCTTAGAAGTGGGAGTAAGTAAGTCTTAGGCATTACCTGCAGTTTGCTGAGGCAACTAAATCCCAAAATAGAGAACGACTGGAAGGGATATACTTCTTTTGAACAATGTTGATGCTAATGCCTAAATGACATTGAGAATTTCTTGTAACTGTAAGGCTCTAAGTAGAAAGAGAGTCCCTAAGGCTATATCTGTGGTTCAGCATAATTCAGAATCTGGATGTTTCCTGACTCCATGATGGGATAAAATGTAAGCATTTCATTCTTTCATTCCTGTACCAGAACAAGGAAATTTAAATACCTCAGAATAAGGGAATTATGCAATATTTTGGGCATGACCCTAGTCCAGACAATTGAGGAATGTCAGAGGCAGCCAGCTGTCACTTTGTGAGAAAGGCCTAGCTGGCTGAGTATTTTGCTGTTTAGAAGGAATAATTAGCAGTTTTCTGGCTTTTTTTAGTGGGTTACTACTCAATAAAGCTTTATGGTATGCTACTTTGTTAAATCAAAATTATGTCTAGAAAATAATCAGGATTTTTGATAAGACATTGTGATCCCTCATTTAAAAAGTCACCATATTTGTAAGAATTTTCGTAAAAATCTTTGTAAGGTCATTGGGACTACAGTGATCTTAAGTATAGATCTAATGTAAATCAATGACATTTACATTAGCTCTTAAATGTGCCCTGAAGATATGCCAAACATATCATGAAGTATATGCAAACACATTTGTAAAATGGGTGTTTTGATTATAAAAGGATATGTTTAAGAAACAGTTCTTTAAAAGTCACTTCAAAATAATACTATTTACACCTGTCTATCAGTTTGGGGTAAATCTTTGAATATAAAAGGCAGTAAAAACTGCTAGTGTTTTATGTTTTTTAACTTGCTGCTTTCATTTTGTTGATAGAATATTACTGCTACCTTTTACTTTCTTCTTACATGTAGATTTTCTGTAGTAATAGTGGGTCAAACCTCGTAAAAATCAAAGTTGATATATCTCTTTCTAAATCTAAATTTTATCTAATCTAATGATTGACAGAAAAGACCCAGAGATTCACAAACATTGAATGAGAAAATCAAACTCGCAGAATATTGAATATAATGTTGTGGTTTAGCTGAGCTCTAAGTAGTGACAACTGTTGACATTCTGAATTATATTTCTGTTGATTGTTCACTTTTGTTGCATTAACCTGAAAGAAAAAATGAGGAACTGTACCTTAAAGGTCTTTGACTGACTATTGTCAGGCATTGTGCTTGTGAGATCAAGTTACACATTCTAAAGTAGTTGGATACCAGAAGATGCAAGTCACTTTCAGGCTCCTTGGCTCTCAATGAGAGCTAAACAGCAAAATGGTGTGGTACAGTGGTGTACAAGACTGTAGCTATCTGAGTAGCTGGCTTTGGTAATGGGAAAAACCACATTGGTATAGTGTTGCACCTAGGCTGACGCTTGTTGCCTCTTACACCTACACCTACTTACACCTGTAAGCCTTACCTGGATGGAACAGATCCATGCAGTCCAGTGTATTTATACCTGCAAGTACCAGCTGTTTCAGGGGAAGGGGCAAGTTCTTTGTGTGATGAGGCTGTGCAATAACCTGTCTCAGGAAAAGTTGTCTTCCAGATTCTCAACTATGAGGCTCTGTGTTCTCTGTATATTTTGTTAATAGGTATTCTTGTTATCCTTATGAACGTCATGGATTTCATAAAGCTATAAACAGTAAGTTCCATTGTTAATAATGAGTTGCAAGGAAGACACTTCCTTTGATTCTTTGAATGTTGCCTTATGTTATGAGAGGATAAATCATTTATTTATCCTGTCCGTATCTTTTTAGAGCCTCCTTACATCTCATTTTTGTTTTATAGCCATCCAGGTGATGGCATAGAAATGATTTTGGGAATCATAGCATTGTAATGATTTCAGCACTATTTTCTGTCTGTAGTGGGTTTTGGTATATGTGGGAGGTGTTAGTTCTTTTATTCTTTTACTATTGTTGGTGTTATGAAATTACATTTTTTTGTTCGTAATAACTCTGACTTCTTAGCCAAACTTGAATAAATGTCTTGATAATTTCTCCTGGAGAAAGATGTTTATTCTGAAGTAAAGTATCTATAGTAAAACTGATTTCTACCATAGTTAACAATGGTTCAGACTTTAACAGTTGAATCGCCTGACAGCACAAGAGTTATGCCAAGTGTCATAATGACAACTTTACAAATGATGGCACCAGAAAACATCTGGTTGGTGTGAATATTTGGATGGAATAGCAATGAGCTATTGAATATTATCTTAGGAAAAGATGGCCCTGAAGTTTGAGCTTTACTATGTCTGTCATTCCCTTAAGTTTATGATGAGGAAAAGCCTAAAAAATTGTATTAATGAAAAAAATTGTACCACCACACTTTTGAAATTCTTATGGTGCAAAAACCAAATTAGTTAAAATATTGCCTTTTCTCAAAAGGTTGTACCTGTTGGAAGCGTTGTATCTGTCATGTGCTCAGTGTTATGATTATGCCATTAATGCTGCTTTAGGAGCAAATGAGACTTCTGCATCTGAAAGCCAGAGAGGCATATTTAAAAACCATCCGGACCTCCTCATAATTGGTTCTAGTTTTGTGACCCAAATTTTGAAGAAAAGTCAAGTAATGGTTTTTGGAGACATACTTAAAGGTTTTTGACTTCAGGCAATTGAGCAGGGAGAAGGGAGCTTATGGGAAAGGTGCTGTTTCTTCGCCCCCCTCCCCCCCCCCCCCCCCATTAAGTTGTTAGACTGTATTGCCATGATTTTTGGAATGCCTTCAACTTATCTGTGTATGTAGCATGGGCATGGGCCTGTAGTTAGTATTAAAGTTATTCTGTGTCTTCTTGATTGAACACAAAGCCAGGTGATGACAAGTACAAAGACTGTTACGGGAAACCTTCCTTAGGGAGAATTAAACTAATAAAAAGGGAGAACGAAGGCCCATTTTGGAGATTGATGATACATGAAAGTCCAAGCTTAGGAGGGCCCAACAAGATGCAGATGTATGTACTAATTAACAAATAGAAACTGTAAGCTTTGGGAGAAGTTTTGAAACATTTTCTTTTCCAAACAGCACCATTTCAGTTTTGCCTAGATCAGTTTCCACCAGCTGCTCTTCCAGGAGGTGATTTTCCATGGCTAGTCAAATATCCATAAAGGGATATGTGTTGTATCTGCTCATGTTACATGATCAATGTACTGATAGAGTCAATGATACATGATCAAATGTAATGGTGTAATGTTGGCAGCTTAAGCATATGCTATCTTATAGTTTCTCCACAAAGGAATCCAATCAAGCTAGGTCACTTTATATCAGATAAGGACATGGTCTTTTGACTTCTCAAATATCTTAGTAATATGTATGGTTATGACATCTAATCTTAGGTTACATCATTCATGGCTTAGTACATTGTATGATGTAGTGTAATGTGATCGATACAGCCTGATTTGCAGAACTCTCGGTGACAAATTAGCTTGGAAAACGGGTGAAAAAAGGTCATTTCTTTGATATTATTGTCAAAGAAATTATTTTCTACAAGAGTATCTGGTTTAATGGATTATCAAGACCTGGAGAGGATTTCCTCTTAGGTTAGATACAGGTGAAGAGTTTGTGAAGTTTAAAAAGTAATTAGTAAATAAAAGAAAAAGTATTTTAGTGGTATTCTGTGTATAGGAGTAGGTTCTGCTTCAGTGTTCTTACACCTGCAAGCCAGATTTGAGCTTGTAACTCGGGCACAGCATGGAGCAAGACTGAGCTGTTCTTGCAGCAGCTTTGCAAAGCACAAATTCTCAACAGCTTCTGCTTCTAAGGCAGTGTAACTCGATCCTGTTCCCACAAATGCAAAGCTGGTGTGTGCTTGTTCTGGCAGCCTGTCCGTTTAGCTGATAGCCGTAGTGATCAGGGTGCTCTAATTCTTTCCCTGATGCATACTCCCCTTTCAGCTGTCTTTTGTTCCTAAACCTTTGCCTGTTTTCAGTGAGAAAACTCCTGATTCCCTTCTAAATCTAGTTGAATGTGTACTCAAAAAAAAAAGCCCCAAACCATAGAATAATTAAACCTTTCTAAATTGTCATTTTAATCTCTATAAAGGAGAAAGCCCATGAATGCATCACTGATATGGGGTGTACAGACTTGAACTTCTATTTTGAAGTCTGTTGTTGGCCTACTGAATAACATAAGTATTTCATTATCTCGTGCCCCAGTTACCCTGTTTATGAAGTACTGATAAAGATACTGCTTACTTTGTAAAATACTTTGAGATCTATGGATTTTATGAAAGGATTAGTTTGTATTGCTGTCAGCAAACCTACTTATATTAATCAAAACCCCAATCATACCAGCAGTAATTTGAAATTTTGGTTTTATTTATATAGGGTCAGTTGTCTGTTGGTGTGCAAACAATACCATAGGCATTGATGTGTCTCAGAAGCCACTCCATCTCTTCCCTGCTGCAACTGCATGTTGTGGTGTTCCTCCTCCCTCCTATTCCTGAGAAATCCTCCTTTCAATTTTAGTGAGTCAGACAACTGTTTCCCAAACAATCTTTGAATGATGGCTTTGTAAGCAGTTAAGTGAAAAGAGATCTGCTGTGCAAAGCTTCTCTGTTTATTGTTTTTGCTGACTAGCTGAAACTGAGGTCACAGTAAGCTCAGAGGGTTTGATATAAATGAAATAATTTAACCAGAAAATGCATCTACAGAAAGATGACAGAATAAAATGGCACACTTGCCAATCTTGCATTCATACCTTGCAAATTTTAATAGCTGTCATTAAAATGTGATTGTATATACATGAAAGTATATATATGGTTTCCAGATTTATGCAACTCAAGCCTATTACTACTGTGGTTTTACATGAAAATGCATCAAGGTATTCTCAGCCAGCATGAAAATTAATACATGAAAGCAACTAATTCCAATTCCTAGGGTCATCACAACTGCACTGATATTGGGAGATCTCCCAGTGGCATAGTGGCAGAAAATAGCGGCAGCATTCTCTTACTGCTGCTAGTATAAAGAGGGATGAATGTCCATAGTAAAGAGTTCTGCCATGTGCCCTTTTCATATGCTCACTTAAGTAGCTTATCCAATTCCTTTGGCTATAGATGCATTTATATATAAGCAAAAGCAGTAGTCTCTTTTAGAAAGTTCAAGACCATGTAGAAATGGCCATATTAACTGTCAATATTGTATATGTTGACCACTTTAATCATGAAAAAAAATGAGATAATTATCTGCTCCTCCTAAGCCAGGAATTGGACGTAAATGTTCTAAAATAGCAATCATCATACATTTATGCAGCTAGATTAGCCTTAGGCTTCATGAAGGGTTTTTTGGAATGCCATTAATTTCTAATGAGCAATGGAAAATGACCTAAGATGTACTGACAAGAAAACAGGCTTTGTTATTTTTTACTAATTTATCATAGCAATGCAGGGATTTTTTGGCTTATTTTTCTTGGATTTTAGCATATGGTGTTATACAACCAAGAAAAGCTTCCACCTTTAATATGGGAATGGCCTCTGGGATTTGGGGGAAGTGGATATACCTATATGTTATAATCACAATAACTTCAGTCTTAAATGCCTTTAAATACAGTAGGGGCAAGTAGGTATGTTTACTTGGATTACTTTTCTTTTTGTTATAATAGAGATGCATCCTAATTGTACATTACCTTCCGCCTTTTGAGTTGTTTTTGCAGTTCGAATCTGGAGGATTTATTTGAGAGTTTGAAGGGTGTGACTTTTCCTTATATGTAGCTTTTATTCAAACAAACTTGGTACCTATATGCACTGTATACAGTTTGCACTTTATTTTACTCTCCTAACAATATTAAATCAGTTCCAAAAAACCCCAAATTGATCCAAAGTTTTACATTCATTTTAACTGAAGTTATAATGCTGATAATACCCACAAAATCTGCGGCAGAATGTGGCATGTCTTGTTACGTTGGCAAAAAACAGAAATCCAGTTTATAAAGATAGTAATTAATATGACAGATTGATACATTGTGTTACCTGCAGTACAGTCATGTTCTCAAACAATGTCTAGAGATCATGTTTCAGTTACAAGAGTATGGAATGTTTCATACAGGAAGACATTTAGGGTAAAATTAACTCCATAAATATGCTGGATAGGTGGATAAACAAAATTGACAAATACTTTCTCCCAAATGTTTTTTACAAATAATTACTGGAGAAGATGGAAATTAAGATAATGTTCAATTAAAAAAGAATATCTTCCCTAAGTTGGAGTGTTTTGGTTTAGGCCCTTCCCTAATTGTTTACTCTGGATGTAAATTTCATATCAGCACTTCTTCAGTCCATGTGGTGATACTTATTTCTATCTGGTCAAAATGAAGTGTTCTTTATTCTAACTTTGAAGAAGGAAATATGTGAAAAAAATTACTGTACAATCAGTTAATGATCAAAACTGTTTTTTTTAAAAGGATTGGGGGGGGGGGGAGGAATAAGAAACCCAGTAGTTACTTTAATTAAAATGCTTCCATATTTCAGTTTGAAATACAGCTCTACAAAATGTCAAAAATATGTCTCATAAATGGTACCATTGTTGTGCCCTTGTGTGATAGCACTACTCAGAATGAGTTTAGGCAGCATTCCTTTAACGCTTTCTGTACAACCGTAGCACTCCGTTTAAAACATTCACTGAAGCATTGATATTTCAAAATCATCATGTATCTAAACTTATGATTTTAAAAAGTACCAAAAAGATGCGTAAAACATAACCAGGTCTTATGTATATGTTCATGCAACCTGGAACTGCTGGGAAATGCTAGGATTTCCATGTAATAGTGTTTAAATCAGTTCTCAAAAAACAAGGCAAAGGAAAAGAAGCAGGAAAGTGGATGCATGTTCACACACTTTTTTAAAAGCAAAAAATACTAACTTACAGAGGGTTGAGTTACTGGAGATCAGAAGTCAAAAGTCACTTCTGTATGGACTGTGAAGAGTAACAATACTTCTGTGCTGGTCTACAGAAACCCGTGCAGAAGCAATAATAATGGCATCGTAGTTATTTAAAAGTGAGCAAAGCAGTTCTGCTCTACACTTCCTCTCTGAACAAGCACTAAGTTGGTTTGCTGCTCTTTTGTCCAAGAGAAATAAATTCCACACTGATGCTGATTTTTTTCTTATTTCCATTTGCCAATGCCATGGGCCTTCTCTTTCATTGCTTGCAAAGCATGTATATGTTCCCTCAGTGATCTTTTTTCATGACTTTTGTTTTTCCTCTGAAGCTTGTTCCTTTTAACAAGACCTGTATGGACTAATTTGCAGTGGAGGATTTAATGGGTGAATGAAGCTCCTGTTTGCTGTTCATCAATTATCCATGAACAAACATTTTCTTAGCAGTCTGTCATTATGTCACATATTTAAGTTCATAAAAACTATGCAGTGTGACTTGTATGGTTTTATAATTAGCCGCTTACATTTTTAAGCGGTCAACTAAGTCTTAGAATATTGTTTCCCTTCTCTGATTAGATAAGTCTTAGGTCAAAAAATGTTTTCAAAATGACTGTTTCGAGAAGCTACTGTTATGCAGATAGATTCTACCAGTGTCACAGTTTCATCTATCACCTCACTAGAAGCAAAGTTGCACCAGTCTAGATATCTACTCTATTAAGCAAATGCAACATAAAATTCTATTAAGCAAACTCAGTGAAAATACACCTTCTACATCCCTGGACACAGTAATTTTGAAATTTAAAGCATGTTTCTATTCACATTCGAAAGGACAACTTGACACTTTCATTAAAATCTGGCCATCTCAAATGTTTTTAAGCATTTTCTCTTATTGGTTAAATAACATTAATACATTTATTTCCAGGATTTGTCTTCCTACCTAAGTTTCAGTACAAGCTGGGTCCATTTACATTGTTGTCAACTTAATCCTCTATGTACAGTTTATACAGTTTATCACTTTGAATAATCAGTAGTTCTTAAATGCATACTTAAGTTTAATCATGACAGTAACATGTGAGGGTCAAGCAGTTGATGGAGTAGGTAAGTATTGGGATGTTCAAATTTGCCTGAAATGAAGCATGTTCTTGAATGGTGCCTAAATTATTTAACTTCAAAAAAATGAGTTTTGGTGTACAGCATATAACCTTGATTGTTAATTTAAAATTCAATTCAAGTTTGAAAATATTGCAAAGGAATATAAACCTGGAGAATTCATCTGGTTCCTGAACTTTAAAGCTAGCAGGGACTCTTGTGTAATCTACTTCGGCTACCTACACAGCATGGACCTTTGTTTCAGTTACCTGCATGTGAAATCCGAGGCCTTTAGTTTTACATGCATCTCTTACAGAAAGATATCTAGGCTTGACTTAAAGCCATGAAAAATGGTGACTATGCTGTTGTCCTTAGTACTGGTTTTTTGGTTTTTTTTTTTTTTCCTGCAGTTAATGACAATTGCTGTTAAACCAGTATCCTTTATTTTGTATTTGAATTTTCTGGCTTCAACCATTCATTCTTCCTTTGTTTTCACAATCCTGTAACTTTTCATCATCCTAGAGGGACACTGCAATGAAGTCATTTTTGGGTATTCTTTTTTATAATTTGAATAATTTGAAGTCCCTAAGTCTCTGCTATTTTTTCAGTAGTTCTTGAGGAAACTTTTTTCTGCATCATGTCTAACTCCCACATTTTGCTAATATATAAACATCACATCTATGTGTAGTTTTGGGTATTAGTAACATTAATGCCAAAAAAAGAAAAAAACACCTTATTGCCATTCACTTATTTTCTGCTTACTTACACAAGATCAGCATTAACTTCCTTTTCTGCCAGAGTATCATACTAGAATGTCATATTTAGTGCTTGTTCGTGATGAACGTAGGCATTCTTCAGATTCATTCAAGATATGGTCACTCGCATTCCTTTTTCCTAAAACTAAAATTTGACGTTTGTTATTTTTATTTGATATAACAATCTAATCTGCATTTATACTTCCTTGGGAATTCTTGGGTCTTCCCTTTCCCCTCCAAATTTTATTTTATTTTTTCCCTTGCTGGTTGACCTTCTCCAGCTTTAGAAATCTCGGCCAAGTAGTATTTTCAGGCGCAAAGAAAATATATTTATGTTGATGACTACCTGGCATTTTTAGGCCAGTCTGATTACTGAGACAACTGTCATTTTCAAGTCTAATGATTATTTTTTTCTTCACTGAGATCCAAAATAGCTTTTTTACCCCTTTTGTTGAACATAAAATCCATTAAAAATTATCAGCCATAATTTTCAGAAACCATAATGAATTTTTATTACTGGGTGAATGGGACTTGCAAGTATACAGCTCCTGAACTGAAATCTTTCACGTAAATGCTATTATCTTTTGCATATGTGATGTGAAAGAGTTTTCTGAGAGCAATTAATTCTTTTTCTGTTTTGATTCAGTGATTTCAGAGAACAGAGTCTTATAATCAAAAAGCATGCCCGACGTTTTTTTGAGTACCTCCAAGTTTCTAACTTTCACTTACTTCATTGAGTCATGTTGGTAAATGTGCAGCTGAAACATTATTTAGCAAATATTCCAATGTATTTTTTTTATTTGCTATTTAAAATCACTATTAATAAAGTCCTGTTTTTGGGTGACTAAGCAAAAAATTGAAATCCAATTGAAAAAAAAAAATTTCAGCCAAGAAGAAAAGTCTTGCTGATGCATGCATTAAAATAGTAAGGTTCTGAATGGTGGCCTCAGGCAGATAATTACATGTGGAGTGATGGGAATAGACTACTGGAAATACTTATAAAAAATTGATGAGTTGCTAACATATGCTATAAAGCATCAGCTGCATTGGTAGCTTTTAGAATACAGAAAACTTTGAAATATTGACACAAATATGCTTAGAATGGCTATAAGGGATCCGAATCAGAAAAGGGGAGGCTATCAAGCTCTAAATAAGAGGCAAATTTAAATTGCTGGTAAAGTTCTTTTAACTGAGCTGACTTGTACTAGACTGAATTCCTGTAAGTAGTCTAGTGCATAAAAATAAAGCAAAAGTGTAACTGAAACTACTTTTTGTAGCATAATATCTTTTATTTCAGTTTAAGTAAAGGGCAGTTTGAACAGCTGCAGTGGAATTTTTACAAAAAGCAACTCAATAGTACTGGACAAAATGGTAGTAGTGCAGATCTGAAGCTGTTCCAATGACACAGGAAAATGAAAATAAGACAGCAAGAGTATGTGAAGAAATAAAAAAACAGTTTAAGAGGAGAGGTTTTGCTTAAATGGGAGTTTCAAGGCTAGAATGTCTGTGGTAAACAGTTTGAGAAAAGCAAACATTTTTGCAATCTCCTCTGGTTTTTTTTGTTTGTTTGTTTCATCTTGTAAGGGGGACCACAGTGGTAATGTCACTAAGGTTCCTCTGAACTGCTATAGCCAGATTAAATTCCATTGTAATGTAAACCAGATGTGTAGACTTTATGGGGCCTTGCTCACATTTTCAGCATACCCAGATAGTAGTTTGCTACTACTATCTACTTCACTAGAGTGAAAGTTGGGAGGAGAGTGTACATGCCGTTCTCTTCCTTTCTCTCTCTTTTTAATGCTCTAGCCTTTAGAATACATCTTGATATGATGAATTATGACTGAAGCCACTTGTGCAACAGGTTCTGCTCTAAGTATTTTGCAAGTAACTTGCAATTTTGCTGAAAGTGTAGAAGACACAGCACGAAGTTCTTCAAAGTCATTGATAAAGCTGTGATCATGACATCTGGTGTTAGTTCCCTGTTGCTGCAAGACCAGGAATTTTCATCCTTCAGCTCAAAGCTGGCTGAAATCTGAGCTCCCCTAGTCTTGGACAGTAGTGAGGGTGAACTGTACAAGTCAAGTGATTACTGCAAGTTATTATGCTCTCACAGCTTTAAATTTGTAGCCAAGGCACCTCTGAAGGAGAGAGTAGATTCTGTGAGAGTAGTAGTATCCAGCACCTACTGGCTTTTCCAGGTTTGTTCTGTATTCCCTCTGTACCCTCCATTAAGACTTTTTCTTTGTCTGTACAGTGGGGATGGTGGTGTGTCAAGGATCTCAGGCATGATTTAATTCCACAAATTTCTGAAATCTCAAGCCAATGTGTGTGTTAAATATTTAAAAGGAACTTCCAAATGATTTAATTTAGCCATTACTCCTGCCAATGGTACATGATAGAAGAACAATCCAGAAGTGGGAATACATCATTAGTGTTTGAACATACAGTAAAAGAAATAGGATTAGTTTATGATTACTGTATTGTTACATGACTCTCAGCTGATTTTTCAAGAAACTTAAATTCGTTTGGTACTAAGAAGCATCTTTAACTGCACAACATGTTTTTCTTCTGTAATGACCAAGTGTAATCCAAAGATTTAATTCAGACAAGTGACAACAAATATTGATAACTGTCCACGTAGCAGAAATACTTCTATTGATCTAGAAAGTGGGCGAGAGAAACAATTTGTATTTTGCATTTATAAGACAATGTTCATAGTAACAATGGTGGTAAGTTTTCCCAGTCTCTTTTAAAAATATTTCTTCGGCAAGCCTGGTCCAAATGAGGAATAAGAGTCACAAACAATAATTTCAAATAATGAAAATAAATTTAAAAGGCCATTAGTACCTTAAAGTTTATAGGTATTCCTTTTGAACCTTCCATTGTGATTGTGCATGATTCCAATAATAAAAACCAGGTGAATTTTCTTCTTCCTGTCTATCACTGCACATATGATACCATAGCTGTACTTCTTCATTTATGGTCTTAACAGACACACAGGAGAGCAGTGCAGTACCTTGCACCGAATGATCCAGTAACCCGACTAAAAACATAAAAATACTAATACTGGACACTAACTGAGGGAAAAGAGCACAGCTCTGTTATTGGTAGGTAATACAGATTTACCAGTGACACATCATGATAAGCGATACAGATACCAACTGACAGATGATAGGTTTTAAAAATATGAAGTTGTTCTTCGTTTACAGGCAAATGGATGTGTAATTCAAGAGAGCTTTTCTAACAAATCCATGCATGAAAACATTGCTTTATGGACCTGATTTGTAGTACATTTTAACCTCTAATGGGTCACCAGAGTTTCCACAGTGTGGTGGAAGTAGAGTCCAGTTCTTCTAAGTTCAGTTAATAAAATACTTATTTTTAACAATATTCAGAAGTTGTGCATAGTACCCAGAGACGATCATTACCTCTTGACAAAGAGAGTTTGGTTGTGAGTCTTAATTGCCATAAATGCTTAAAAACAGGGCCTGGTCCCTAGCATTGATGTACCATATGAAGGAAGAACATGTTCTTAAAATAGTTGATAACTATTTTTACGTTACCAATGACCATCTGTCTCAAAATGCCAGTAGAAGGTTTTCAGCTAGACCCCTCATTTCCAAGTAACAGATGTTTCTCTCATTTCAACAAATATTAGTAAAACACAGCCTTTTTGAAATACCTATTAAAGAATGATCTGAATTGCCTGTATAGTTAATATAGCTGTGTAGCAGCTTTTTGCTTGCCCCAGGTCATTACTGAAGTCTGGTGGCAACTCTCCAAAACTAGTTAGTGTTACAGTTCAGTGGACAACAAATGTGAGGCTTTATATGAGAGAATTTTCTGCTGTTCTTTGGGCATGGACAACAACATGTCATTACTTGGGAATGTGGCATTTATGTTCCTGTTTTATAGCTGTAAACAGTTTTAAGCCATTACTTGTCCTGAAGCTACGTTCAAATAGATAACAGCTAAACGGCAACACAAATTCTCCTATGCTTGGAAACCCTAATCCTAATAAACAATTCTAACTGATCCCTGAACACAAAATATTGTGAGTCAACAAACACGATGAACTCCACAAATAGGCTGTTGGCTTAGATAATTAACTGAAACCAACTTTATTGTTAAATTCCCTAATATGTAAAGCTTTTAGCTTTCTGAGACAGTCACAGCTGATACGTTGCAATTTTTACTTTAATTTTTGTTTTCCTGCTTGGTTTTTTATGATGTAGTTAAGTTACAAGGGTAAGAAACATACTACCTTTACATGTGCAGGAACAGATCCAAGTAGTTTAAAAAGTAGTATTCATATTGAATTTCATTAGCTTTCTCTTATTGTTGTGGTATTCAGGCTTGGTTTCTCCCCATTCTTCCAGACACACCATCACCAAACAGTCCACCACGTGTTTTCCTAGCCTTGTGAGCTCCAAGAAGACTGCACTGCAGGAGCTTATCAATGAAATGAGCAGCATTCTGTGGCTGTACTACATCTGCACAAGAGGCTGGATTTTAGTTATTGTCCCACCGTTGTTGCTGTCTCCTGGCTTGCTGCAGATTCTTGCCTTTAGGCTGGCTGTCAAAGCTGCAGAAAGAACATTGGTTATAGGGAGGAATTTATGCCTTCTTGGCACTAGGCACCATGCAGGGAATTCTAAGTCGTTCCTGGAGACCTTAGACATCAGCACAGCGTAGGTATTGGTCTACTGTGGCTGGGTGTCAGCTTGATCCATTGATAAGGATATCAGCGGTCAAAATATAAGCACAGTTTTAAGGTTTTGAGGATGTGGGAATCCAATTAATGACCCTTTAGAAGGTGCTTTTTAGAGAAAGATTGTCTTTTATCAGCGTTTCCACGCAGAGGTCTGTAAGGTGTGATGCTTGTTTTGGAAATTGTTAGTGTTCCCTTTTTTCTTTGAATTAGAAGCGTATACAATTAGTGATTGACATAGAGCAATCAATGTTATCTAAAGAACTGGCCTACTCATATTTTTCTTGGAGCAAGAGGAAAAGGGGAAAATAAATCAGGTAAAGAAGCCAATATTTTTGTTAGCTGCAGTGTACATAAAAATTCTTGTTCGTTTGAAGAAATAAACTGTTAGCTGTAATTCTGGTGGATGTTGCCTAAAAGGAGAATGTTATTGGGCATTTTTTAAAAAAACTCGAGGCATTATGAGTAGCTGTACTTTTTGGCAGTGTATCACAGTACATTAAGTAAGTTCAGGTTATCTGTAATCTTTGTATCACAAATGATCTAGCATGGGTCATAAATTCTGTAAATTTGAGTTTGCCTAAAATAGAGAGCAAAATAATCAGTCACTCTCATAACCTGATCAAGCCTGGATAATCACAAAAGAGAGTTGTGGCAGGAACTAAAGGAAAATATGGTTCATTTAATCCTTTATAAATTGATAAACTCTTGCGGCTTTAAAGGAATGACCCTTTCAAAGCAAAATAATCAAATCCATCTCTTGTCAGTTTGGTGAGATTTATATATGGCAGCTGATGATTTTTTAGCAATACTGTCAGTCTGCTTTTCAGATCAATGCCAATGAAATATTTTGTTTACGATTTAACCTCCATTTCCCCTAGAATTTGAGAGTTTTAATACCAAAAGTAGTTACCTCTAACTCTTGATCCAGTGGTAAATTAAATGGCAAACAAAAGCAATTGTATTGTTTTGTCAAAATACTCTCAATAGCGAGTAAAATTCTTCATTAAAACAGGATATGTTGCACTGAAATGAAAAGAAAGTTTCATTTCAAGAATGATCTTTTTAGAAAGCAGAGAAAGACCTTTCACATAGCTAGATTTATTTGATGGGAATAGTACAAAGGTAATAAAACCGAAATTGTATATTGAATTTCTTTTCCTTAGTATAAAGACAAAGGAACTCCAAAAAGTGTAAAACTTAATCTAAAATGCACATGTGATAATTTTATTTCAACACTGTATTTTCTTTTTTTTTCCAAGTAGTTAATTGATAACTTTGCTATTTGTAATTATTTGGTTTTATTTATTTTTGTTTCTTGCCAAATCCTTTATTAATCTCTGAAATATCATGTATAAATTATATATTGTATGTAAGTTACATATTCACAGTGAGATTGCTATGACACAAGGAGAAAATGAATACTTGGGTAAAGAGCTTCAGAAGAAAAAGGAGGAGCAATCTATTTAATAAAATCTATTAAATAAGTAAAAACTTTTAAGGAGGTATTTCCAGTGTAAAGAAATATTTCAGCCAGGTACCAGATTAACGTAATTGGAGACATTACCCATTTAATGGGTTGACAAAATCATGACAGTGATTACTAATCATATTAATTCCACTTACAGGTTTGCTTGCCAAGGGCTATAAGGTCAGTGGGACTTGAGGCATTGATATCAATAGGAGAAGAATAGACTCTTAGAAAAATAAGTGAAGTCATAGAAAAGTTTCTTCTTATGTGATAATTCTATAAAAGACCAAACCATTAATATAAAAAAAAATACTGTATGTAATAGAAAAGAATGATGGTAAATGTTTTTCTTGATCACACCAACTTGAAGGACTTGCATCAGTACCACCCTCTTAACAAATCTCTAGAGATCCAGGTTTGTGCTGCTTAGAAAAACTAATTGCTATAGAGTTTATCCATGTATAATGATTTTCTTTAAGATGACATTGGCTATTTAAGCTTGAGGCAACATGAGAAAATTCATTTTTTTTATGATGAAACTCAACCTGCTACAAATAGGACATCATGATTCCTTTTAAAGATAATCATCTGCCTGTGTCTCTGCAGGCAAAATTGTTGATGCAATAAATAAAAACCCCACAGCATAAATAACACATTTGTAAATCCTACATGGTAGATTCTTTTCGCTTTTAGGGGTATTTTTTCAAAGCAATTTTTTTAAGTTCCCTCAAGTATTAAACTGTGACTCTGAAGCCCTGAGTGGGAAGTGAGGCAGAGCTACATCTCCCTGCAGGAGGACTAAGCGGGCTGTGACTCAGACTAGCTGTTTCCCACTGCTACAGTTCTTTGTGCAGGTCGTGTGTTGACCTTGTGACAAAGCCTTGTCTCTATACCCTGGGAGCAATGTCAGTGTTCCATGAATTTTCAGCCATTCCACTACCACAGGATAAAAATGCTATGTTCAAGTTATTTAAATTAAAGCTATTCAGCATTTCAGCATTCTGAGAGTAGGATTTTGAAATTCATTGAGGAGACATTTCTGAAGTCAGGCATATACCTGTCAGTGATCTTGTAAAAAGCTATGTAGGCTGGGCAAGTTGCAAAGGCTCTGAAGCAAAATATGTGCTGGTATGATAATAATTAGTGATAATATTCTACTGATACCAATACTAATCCCGATAGCAGTGTTCCACTGATACAGAGAAATATCGGATAAAATTTCCCAAATTACTGCGTGGGCGTGTGGGGGATATATTCTGTAATATTGGATAGGTAATAATTAAAGGACCCTCTCTTTCCCTTATATAGGCAAACACACAAAGGTAGAATCTAGCTTTAATCAGAGAAGTGGTTTTGCTGTAGAAATTTGTTCAAATCCACCTCAATCCTTTACAGCAATTTTGTGGTGGTACCAGATGGTGTTCCAGCTAAAGAAGAAAGGATGGGGCTAGGGGCAGATGCAAAGAAATGGCCTTTGAAAGCTGAGTTTACTGGTCACGTTATTTCTGGTTTACCAAGTGTTGATCATGGGTGTTGTGGCTGCTACAAGTGGAAAAATCCTCATGCCACATACCTTAGCCCGCCCTCCTCCTCTAGTAGGAGCAGCTTCTCTCTGCACATAAGACCGTCTTAAGATGTCTGTAGGAGGATACAGATAAGAAGGTCTCTGTAACAAGACCGTTCAGGCTAAGGTGGTCAGTTCCGCATTTCCAGAGGGCCAGGGGAAGAAAGCTGTCTGCCTCACTTTGAGCCTGCTGCTTGAAGTTGTTGTCTGCTTTGTGCACTGAGCTAGCTCTGAGTTTGTCTGCTTGTGATGGTTCACAGGATGGGGATTTGTATCTGTTTACAGAAACAATAAGACGAAGACGACAGAGGAGCCCATGACACTAATGGTTTTGTTTTAAACTTATATTTCTTTGGTTTGACATTTATTAAGATTTAGTTACTAGTGAATTAGTGCTGATTTTGTTACTATACACAATGGAAGCATTGTACTTAAAATTCTGAAATTTGCGGTTTTATTTATATTTCTTCTACTAAATATTTTTTTTTCTAGTTCAACAAGGTAAGCTGGAAAACTGCCCTGACAAATCTGTTTGGGCAGTAGAGACCTGAAAAGTTGTATTTGATTCAAGAGATGAGGGTGAAAAGAAGAAAGAAATTCTAATGTAAATGACAACAGGTATCAACAAGATTATATACCGGTATTGAATCAATATGTAGTTCAACTTCAGAAAGTTTAAATGTGTTCTGGCATTTGGCCAGATAAAGACGGAGTGCTACAGTTCAAGAAATTAAATTGTTATGAAAGAACACTTAGAATTAGCTTGTAAAATAAATCTGAAAAAATAACAATGGAAATAATGACTGGGGGGGGGAGGGGATAAAGAAAACTAAACCAGAATGCACATTACAGGCTTTATGAATGTTATCTCTGTATTTATCACTCGTAGTAAATAAGAGCAAAAGCCAAGTATAACATGATTCAAAACAAGGAGACAAATGGTTTACCCTATAAATGTGAAATGTTACAGAAACGCGTATGCAGAGAGCTCATATTTTAGGAGTAGGTGTTACTTATAATTTTATTTTCCTTTGCTTCTCAAGTTGATTTCTTGTTGATACTGATAAACTGTGTTCTGTTTAGCATGCGGACAAGAATGCGACTTGGAAACTTGCAACTCTACTTAGCCCTATGGCAGGATGAAATGAAAATTTGTTCTTGCTGTTTCCGCAGATCTCTGAGTGATAAAGCCACCAGAAAAAACAGGATTACTGTTTCATAGGAAACTTAGATTTTTCCCAATTTTGATTTTGGTTTAGATCTGCTTAAAGTTGCAATTTCAAATTTTCCTATTAACTGAGAGCAGGTAGAATTTAATTTTAAAAACACCGAAACATGTAATGAAGCAGACCCTGCAGCTTCATTGATATTCTTGTCAGTTTTACTGCTGCTATTGGCAGGGAAGCTGACAAGAATACCAATGTCACTGAGCAGGCTGGTTGTTCCCAAAAATCTGTAATTCTGGGCAGTTTATTTCAAAATGACCACATTGTAGTCCACACTCTTTCCTTTGAAGCTGGAGTCTTGAAAGTCTTTGCTTTTTTTTTTTTCTTTTTTTTTTTCCTTCCAAATCTCTGACTCTGGAGCAGGTGGACATTTCCATCCCTGGGAAACTACTTTGAGAAACACCAGCATCCAGATGGATTGGCTAGATAGAATATGTGGTACTGTCCCATAGTTACAGAGCTCAAATTTCTACCATTAACAAGGGTTAATGCCTTTCAGAGTTTCAGCAAGATTTTTTAGAACTCTTCCTGATCTCAACAGATTTTATTGGTCTCACTGATGGAGTGAGTTGCCTCTGCTTAGGGCTCCCATAGTTTCTGAACTCTTGAGATACAAATTCTCTGTCGTTATAATGCAGAATATACCAATGCTGCTCGGGGTTTGGAGATTTTTGTATCAGAACATGCAGATTTTCATTTATTTTTATCCCCTTTGGTGAACCCTTTGTCTCCAGTGAGAGGAAAGAGCAAACATGGTGACAAGAGTGCCACCTGAAAAATAGCCAGCAGCCTGTCTCATTCACTCATATCCATGCTCCAGCTCTGCCTAAGTCTACAGAGGCAACCTCATTTGGCCATGTTTTGCGTCTGGGTTGCCTGCCTCTGACCAGCCATTACCTACAGGACAGATCATAGGAACTCTTTAGCAATACACATCAACTGTGTAGAGCAACTGAAAGGAGCCTTTGCAAGAGTGCTGAGGTAGAAATAATGACCCAAATACAGCTATGCTGGGATGCTGGGGGAACATCTGGAGTAAATGTTACAAGAGTTGCTACAGTGAGATACTGCCTTGAAGTATTTTACTAATGAGCCTGTGTGACTGAGTTAAGGTTTTATTTGGCTTTCTTCACACACTGTAAATATTATTCTCCAGTCTTCTCTAGGTTGTGATTGCTCTGTGTTCATTACTGGCATGTATGTTTGCTGAATCTGTGAATTAGATATCAGAGAAAAACTGAAGACCTGTAACAAAAAGCAGCTTAGTCACTTTTTCTTTCAATACAGACTCCCTACCTCTTTAACAGAAACAAATTTAGTGCTTTATCAGTGTAGGTAGAATCTTCTTTAAGAAGATGCCTGCTACCAAAATAAGGTTAAAGCTGACATTTTGACTGTAGGTCCTTCTAGCTGAGGAAGAGATCATTAAAAAAACTTTTAATTAAAAAAATTGCTTAGATGTCTTATACTATGAAAAATACTACTTTATGGGGGGTTGAGCAGTGCACATTCAATAGGAGAGTTCACATAGATTAATCTGCCCACTAGGACACCAGTCAGCCAATTTGATTTTTTCAGTGGCTTACCAAGTTCTGATGTGCTTAGCACTGAATCTGACTTGTTGTCAAAGTTCTGTAAGTCAAGTGGGATTGATAATCTTACAACAGCTCCACGTGTTTTTCCTTTATTTAATTAAATAAGAGAGTTAGTGAAATTGCATTTTCTATCTTTGCTGTGCAGACCAACAGAGTAAGTATAAAGCTGTCATTGATGTGGTATAGGCTCACGATTTTAATCTAGCCGGATAAATTGGACAACTGTATATTTTGACAGTGACAGTAGCTAGCCTAAAGGAGTTGTTTGAGAAGCATAAATTAGTCATATGTCTAGGTGTTTCGTTAATAAACATCTTAATATGAACATTGATCTTGCTGAATATGGCATCTCAGCTATAATAACAATGTTTGATTTGTTCTGTTACGCCTAGACGTACATTTTCATTTTCAGAAGATATTAGAGTTATTGAGCATTCAACAAATAAACCATGTAAGGAGAAACTAAGTATGTTAAGAGCCAATGCCTGGTCTGCTGTAAATTAGTATGGATTTGCTGACTTCAGAGAGGACGACCCTGCCGTCCATCTCCATATGAAAATACATGCATAGTGGCATGCAAATAGCCGTATCAACTTAGATCAAACTGTGAGGCCCTATGTTCTGTGCAGTATGGCAGTTGCCAGTTAAGAAATAAATTATTTGCGTATAGACAGGACTTAAGAGCTGTGGAGCACTCTAGTAGTGCTGGGATAATGTTCTATGGTTTGGGAACAATATCGGACGATTCAGAGCAGCAGTGTATTTGTAGTTCACGTGCATCAGACTTGACTACGGTGGGACTCTAGACAAGATGACTGTTAGCTAAATGCTAACCTGCTGCTCTTATGCCATTGATACTGGTATAGACATATATTTAAGGATAAAATGTGTGTATCTAAGATTGAAATTTTGAAAATTAAAGCTATAGTATTTAAAAATAAAAAGGATACTATATAGCTCGGAGTCCATCTGTTTAAATCACAGGTCTACGTAGAAGTTCATAGTGTGAATACTTGCATGCAGTTTTTAAAAGGGCAGTCTTATGACCACTAATAAACATTTGAAGTTACGTGAACTGAAATAAGGAATATACTATAATTTTAAAGAGTAAAAGCGAATTGCCTATTGAGGGACAGGGAGCAAGAAGAAATTCCTTCACCACTAGCATTTCACAGGTTGCTTGGAGGTAAACGATGAGCCTCCATCAAGGAAGTCGTCATCCTTCTTTATGACCTATATACACCTTGATAATGGATCATAGGGCTTAGCAGGGACATTTATACCTCTTCAAGATAGATAGAAGCTAAGCTGTGGACTCAGTAGCAAGTATTGTAACCAACACAGGATAATCCATCACTCGGATAAATGAGCAGCCTATTGTTACTTCCTGTTCTCTTTAACAAGGATTTGACAGACAAGAAATTGCACTATGTGGTATCTAAACCATAAAAAGTTTACTGGAACTATTGGTGGAGTAATTGAGCTTTGGTTTGTGCTATTTCCTGCTTATGTCTAATGCTCTGCATGTTACAGTTCTTTTCCCCTGGTACCAGACTTTGCCAAAAGGATAATCAGTTACTACATGGACCAGTTGTCTGACACATTAGCAAATTCACCCTTTCCTCTATAACTCAGAAGACAAGAAGGCATAGATTTATGTCTGAAAAATCATGTAGTATGTTAAACTGGCAATGTTTGGGTAGACAGATATTCTCAAACTGTATTAAAATCATCAGTGAATCAATAATGTATTTAACCAAGTGTTGAAATTAACTCTCACTTTAATGAAGGTCATGGAAGGCTGTTTGGTGTCCAAATCTATTCATCCATGGTAAATATTTCTCAAGATGTTGCATCTGAGGTAGGAATGAATAAATTAATTCACAACGCTGAAATATTAGAACAACTTGGCTTTAAGAAAAGAATATTAAAAGATCTCCTTATATAAGCATGCACAAACTCATCTGAATTTCTTCTCAATGTTCCTCATAAAGAAAAATCTCTTGTCAGGATTCGGTGCTCATTAACAAAGTTTTCTGAGAAATCAATACTTATTCCAGAGAAAATGTCTGAATTTGGAATGGATAATTTCATTTTTTGAGATCGGAATATGAAATCAGTTATTTGCAAAACAGTATTTACCACTTGATGGAATCTGTGTCTATTTCTGCTTTCTACGATACATTTTTAGATGTGAATTGTCATTTGGACAATTTGTCTTTGATTCCTTATTGTGGTTTGTTCTCCAGTTAATGTGTTGTGTCATGAACTTAAGCACATACATAGTCAGTTTCTTTTGATTTATTTTTCAAATAGTGGGAAAAAAAGCCTAAGTAATGTTCAGCCTGAAAATGTCTTTCCAATTTTATCTTGCTTATTCTGATATACTTTCAAAGTTACAACCCAGTTGCATATCAAGCTATTCTCAAAGTTACAAAGGGAGCTACTAACAGCTTGGACATGTTTTCAAATCCTTTTAATTCCAGCGTTTAGAGAGAATAATTTTATGAGGAGATACATGTTTCCATGATTTCTAAACCTGATACAATGGAATATATCCTAGAGTTGTTAACCCTTTTTTGCAGATGAATAGAAATTATCAAAATATTTCAAAATATTTTCCACATCAAATGATGACTTAGGTATTTCATGATATGCAGCTTATTATCTGGGTAGTTAGCTGGAAGCAAATAGTCAGTTTTGTATTAATTTGTGAACAAGCAACATTAGCAATTACAAATGGTGCTGATGATGCAAATGCAAAAAAAATGCTTTTAAAACATTAAAATCACTGACAGTATACCAATATTGCATTTTAAAATATTCCTTAATGCAGCTTTACTGCTGTCTTGAAAATGATCTAGCAAAGATTATTGCTCTTTCAACTGTAATAATAGAAAACCATTTGACATATTTGGCATTTCCGTGATGAGCAGCATAGAAAAGACGACCAAAAAAAAAAAGCTTCCTTTGGCTAGACACAATTTCTTATATACTACAGAAGACCTACGGGTGAATTTAAAAGGAAAACAAACAAACAAACAAAAAAAACACCCAAAAAAACACCACCACAAAAAAAAAACCAAAAAAAACCAAACAAAAAACCAAACAAACTTGTTTGGATTTATGTCACTGTCATCTAATTAACATGAGTAATTATTTTTATTGTTTCTGTAGATGTTATTGTGTCACTTTACAAAAGTATATGCATTTTATAGATAGAAAAAAATGTTTTGAGAATTCTGTTCTTCCATGTTATGCTAGAATTGTTTTTACATCCTCCATTTGTCTTATTTTTTATGTCTGAAAGACCAGTATGAGCAGTTGAGACGCTTATTCTGCATAAACTGCAGTAAGCATTATGGCAGATTTTCTGACATTATTGATCCTTGAAAGATTGTATGCACGCTCATCCTAGAAAGTGCAAAGTCTCTTTTCTTCGAGTTACATCCTGATTATCACAAGTCTGGTTGCAATTTATCTTAGACAATTAAAAGTACTAATTCAGATATATTTATTTAGCTACAATATGACTTCCTTCTCATTGGCCCAGTCCACTGTGGTATAGAGAAAATAGCAGATAGTGTGCTCACCAACAGCTGAGGTAAATACATATGATAAAACCATATTTAGATATGAAATTGTTCAATATGTAGGGCGATTTTTTGCTGGTACAGTCAACAATGCAGACTTACCTATTTTTGCATTTCAATGGTAGTTGAAGCAGGATCTGTTAGTTGAGGTGCTACATAAGTAACAAATATTGTTTGAGACTGAGGGCACTACCAGATGTTTTAGCCAAAAAATGGCCTTCAAAAAAGATTCCTAAAATGTAGGCCTACAGAGGTCTCACAGGGGCTTGGAAATCAGAGTATTATTCACAGTTGGTTTCAAGTCTTCATTCCTCTCTGGGCAGTTTTTCAGTCTTCAGACAGTATTCTCAGTAGAAACAGAGGAATTCTCAGTGCTTCCTCTGAAGGAGTGATACAGGTCAATTCTGTGGAACTCGTGGTTTTCCTTCCAGTTCCACTGAGCAGTTCTGATATTCTGCAGTTGTATCAGTAGCTCAGAGTGTACCACCAGCACAGAAAAGGGATGCCCAGTTTGAGTAGAATTCCTCTCAGATCACAGGTTACTTAGGCTGGATGAAGTTTTCCAAGAACTCTGATGAGGCCTTTCCTTGGATATTTCCAGATTCTGAGCAGAGAAACCAGTTTTCTAATGGCTTTAAGACTGTCCTTTACAGAACAGTCAATGAGACGTTACAGAATATAAATATGCATACACGGTAAACATTTGCCACTTATGAAATTGCTAATTAAACTGTGTAGCAGTTTTCTTCCATACCATGGCATTTCCTTACCGGACTTGCAAATACAAAAACAGAGGCCAGACTAACTTCACAGTTTGACAGGCAGAATTTCAAATGTGGATTTACATGAATTATATTTATTTCATAGGTACAAAGTCAGTAAAGCTTCAAACTATGGATTTGTGTTTCATTACTAGCTTTTCTTTAAAAACAAAGTTTCTTCAGGCTGCATTTTATACTGAAAAGGTTTAAGTCAATAATACATTGGTTAGTGTTGCTTTGAAAAGATTTGATTCATTCATCCCTTTGCTCATTCAATGACTAAAATAATTTCCCTTAAAATGATGGGTATGTGATAACTCTAAGGGACAAAGTAATGCACTTCCTTTTTGGTTTCTCATTGAAAAAGTAGAAATAGAAGGAATTGAGGAAAAAATAAATTGAAGTATGTTTCATTTTGGTTTCTGAGCACTGGGAAAAATACTTCTAAAATTTATTTTTCCTTTTTTCCCCTTCATTTTAGGCCTTGAATGAAATGCTTACCTTTCCAGCCAGCAGGTGAGCAATAAATATTCCTTTAGAGTGGGGGAGGCAGTATAATGGGTCCGTAACAGCAGTTGTCTCCATCTGTTGCCATTTCCTCATTTTTCATTGTAATTTTCCTTCAGTGTGGAGTTGCTGTACTTCTTTCCCTTTGTGACCACACTCCTCCTTTATTCTGGGTGGGATCTTGGATAGGAAGACAGCTACAGCTTGTCATGGAGGGAAATACCTGTTTGTGCTTTCTTCTTCAGCCCTGATAGCAACTTTTGGAAACTTACTAGCTTTTTTAATACTACTTTTTAATCACCTAAACTTGCAAACAGACTGGGAAAAAAAGATGTGTAGTAATATTAAATGTTATTAAGAAAACCAAATCAAGAGAACATTGAGAATTACCAAACTAATAAAGTGATTTTTATTGACTTCTGTAGTTCACTTTCTATACATGTAACTAAATCCTAAGCAGAAATAAGAAGTTCCTGTGGCCTATCAGAAATACCCTGTGTGGTATCAATATTTCTGTAAGGTTCACTGAAGAGCGCGAAGCCAGAAAAGATGATGGGGTATTGCCGAGATAGTTAAACGGCAAGTTTTCCCTTTATTCTTAAAGTAGGCAAGTGAACACTTCTTAAAACTTTCTACGTTCTTTTATTAAACAATATTATATGAATAATCACTCTTTCCCTGCAAATCTTTAAAGTGTCAGAAGAAATGTATAGATAATTTGAAAACTGTTTTCTCATACAAGTGAATTGTGTGAGGTATGTCACATGAGCAGTGCTGACAGACTCGATGTATTAAATCTGACATATCAATGAGTTATTTGCCTGGGAATTTGTTGTAAGAAAAAGTGAATCAGAAGGGAAGCCAACCAGTAATATTTTCTAACAGGAGAATCATGATCTTAAATTCTTGTCTGTGGGAAGTTGCCACTTCTGTGTTTTGTGACTTACCTTGATTTTCCCAGATGTGTACTTGTTATGGGCAAATGCTGACAAGTGTAAACTTAGGTCCTAAAATCCACAAAATGGCAAGTAGTATTTTTAAATAGTTCTGCTGTTAGAAAGATGAAGGTAACTTTCATTCTTAAGAGAAAACCACACAGATTAGGAATAGCAGTGCTAAATAACTCTACAGCCCTTCAGTGTTCAGTCTTTGAGCTTTGCTTGCAATTAAAATGCAACTTTGCTGGCATTCTTAGTAAAGCTGCCCAAAAATTATATCCATGCAGATATAAATAAATACTACTAATGCTTACATCCTCTATCAGAACTCTCAGCTTTCATAATCTGCAGATGGATAGCACTGGAAGAAAATGCAGATTAATTAGAGAGATGACGGGAAATTTAAGCTTTGAAATAAGAGATTGTTAGCAGGTACACTGAGCTTGAAAAGTAATGTACACAGCACTAGGAAGCTGGCAGCTGAGACTTCATGGAAATATGAGAAGAAAATAATATCAAACAATATGATCTCTATATGCTTTTACAACTCGGATACAAATGAATGTTCTCTGATATTACAGTGTAAAATATAAAATGTAAAGCTGAATACAATATTCTGGCAATTAAACAGTCAGAGTGGATAATATTGCCTGAAATGAATGTATCAAAAGGCTCACGTGGTGTTTTGAACCAGTAGTGTTTGAAGGGATCAGAGTGCTCCAGACACATTCCTGTCCTGTACTACATTACCAAAAGCTAACCGAGAAAAGAGTTACAGCAAGTAATGTTTAAAAGTATTTGAATGTATTATGCATTAGAAGTACCTCTGTGCTAATAATTGAGAATGACAAAAATACTGGAAGGAGAAATGCTCAGGGTGCCAAAGATACCTTCTGTTCAACTGTTAAACTTAGTAATATTGCTTCGCACTATCTAAAAAGTGGAGTTTGGGAACTACAAGTTTCACATTAAATAATATTTGAATCCAGTACAGCTATAGCTTCAGATGAAGCTTCAACCATTTTTATCAAATATCACACATTTTTTAGGGGTGATCAGAAAGGGACAATGTCAGATTTTACACATTTTAGTATAGGTTTCGCTGTGTCGAAATTTTCTTAGAAAATGTGGAGCCTGATGGTAGAGTTCTACTCTATGCATAATATGCATAATGTTATGTATTAGCTAATGAAGTCTCTATCTTCACTACAAAAATGTTCTCAGAGTGGATTTGCTAATGCTTTTCTAAGCCAAGCTTTAAGGTGTCTACAGAACTGACTGCTTATATTCCTTTATACAGCATCAAAACATACACTGATATTACTCTAATATTGCCATCTGAATAAAGAATGACATTGGGGAAACATTTTTTGGCAACGAGAGCCTGGCTGAAGCAACTGTTGGAGAAATTCTGTGGTATTTACTTTATGGTTTGGGTAAAGGTGGGAGGAAGATTTAGCAGAGTACGGGCTTCGAAAGAATGTCTTTGAGGACCTGAGAGCATCTACCAGTTTCCATCACCAGGATACCTGTTCTGGCCACACACCAGTCTTGTGTTTTCATGGGAAGGAAGCTTGGCTGTATACACTGCAAGAGACCCATGATATGATTCAGTTAGATTTCTGATGTGGTTATACAGAGTCACAGATAGTATGCTGCTTATCGGCTACCTAAGTATTTTCCCGTGCAAAAAGAATGCTTAACAAATAGATCAGCTGACATTATATATGCTAGGTGCAGTTGAATCATAAAAATGTGTTGAATAAGGACAATTTAAAGCCAGGATCCCTGTCACAAGTCCACTAATCCATTAATTTCCCCCCTGAATTTTTAGCTACAGTTGCATTAAATAAATGAGACATATATAAACAATCATACTGTCCTGAGCAAGAAGGCAGTCATTAAGCATGTAATTCATAGAGATTCTCTACGTAAGAAGTAAAGGACTCATGAAAGTGAACAGGCAAAACTTTAGGCACCCACTTCAGGAAACATTTAAACTGATGTGTAAGTGTTGCAGAAGTCAAGGATGCACTTGATTTAACCATTTTAGTTTCTCTGTTGGCTTTTTCTCATTCATACTCCAAAGGAAGGATTTCTCATCTAGTTCTGCCAGCAAAATAACATTTACTTCTGAATGACTTCTAGTTGTATAATGTGCTCTTCATGAGGTTTTCCTGCTACTTTCCTCATATTTGGCTTCCTCAGGTACGCATTTTCAAAATCAGAGAGGTAAAGTTTCCTACCGATTCTGTGCTGTGAAGTGGCTCACTGCCAGAGGCAAGGCAGTTAAAAAGCACCAGCTGCAGCACACTTGGTGTCTATGGCAGGTAAGGTGTTCAAGCTCAGGGTTATTAATTTAACAGCTTTCTTTGCCTGCCATTATCATAGGGTACATTAAAATTACCAGCCATAAATTGCATCTGGCTGCTAGTCTGAGGAAGTTTGGAGAAATTAAAGAGAGTAAGGTGAATAATAACAATGATGTTACCCCCTTCTCCTTTCTTCACAATACAGAGATTACATACTTGTCATACTTGGATATGTGTTAATGATAACTGGCAAAGAGCACTCTCTCTGGATAGCAAAAGTCCAGTTTCCTTGCTGTTTCCTGTGGGAGTCACAAGGTGAATCCAAGAGCTTCTGTTGGGAGAGGATGTAGTAGACATGTTTCAGTGACTCACGGCATGAAGTAACATACCCATATTTTGCAGATGTTTCTCCTAGGTAATAATAGTGAGGGATCGTAGTAGGGGCAGTCAAAGGGGCAGAGGAGAGGGGCAACTTGTAACCAGTGCTAGAAGGCAATCTTCTTGATATTTGGAAGGTACAGTACTGATAGTTTCAGTGGATACTTTCTTCTTTGTTATTGTTTAAATTGATTACCTTTGAAATTCACAAAGAGGAGAGTCTACAGAGAGTGTCCTGCTGTTCCATATGCAAAGCTGTGTGGCTTTCCGTTATGGTGTGCCAGAGAAAAACGAGGTGGAGTGGTATTCTGGTTTCTCCTCACTATGTTCATGTTTTAGGACCTCAAAGTACTAGGTACATAACTTCATTTCAAGCATAGAATCCACAAGAGAGAATGTATCTCTTCAGAGATTGATATATCTCCTACTGCTACAGGAAGATTTTCCATGTTTTCAGTGGCTGATTTGAGGCCGTTGTTGCTCTTTTGAGACATTATCACCCAAGAATTGTAATCCAGCTCACAGGTTATTGCTGCAACAAGCGTAGTATGTGAATAAGAACATTCAAGACATGATGCGGTAGAAGTAATAGTTTATTAGATACTTCAGGCTACCATTGGGAAGACCCAGGAACACTCGCAGTAAAAAGACCTGAAATTTATATTAAGGGTTAAACAAATCAAAATGTAAGTGTATAGCATTAGTGCAAGTGATAAATAGGGTCATGGTCAAAATAGAGGAATACAAAACATCACAATAAAGTATATTCAGAATTAAATTGGTTGAAGATAGAAACTGGGGCTGTGTCAAGGTGTAGTACAGCTTCTTGAATTAGCAAAAGTTTGGTAAAGTTAAGTTTTAATTTGTTACCCTGCATGACAACATTACCAGCATTTCTTCAGGGTCCAGCACCTGCTGGCACTAATCGTTTTGCAGGATCAGGCCCTTAATATGTGTACTGTGTTGGCATGGCTTTAATTGCAACCCATTAGGAGCCAAAGTGTTTTCTAATGCTGTAGATGTGCTCTGTAGTTCACTGGGAACTCAAGGAACAGTAAACAAAGCTTATTCACCAATCTGCAGATAGGGTTGGCAAGTGACTGACAAGGTCTGCTTGCTGACACCATCAGCATAATTATTGGAGGTCAGAGCAGTGACAGCGTAAACTGATAATTATTCACATACAACATTGCATGGGTAATTGATTGGGTTACACTGTCTGTCAAGGTAAATGTTGAAAGTGCTTGAATGGTAGTGAATATTCTCATGGATACGTTTTTTTCCCCCTACGGGCCTGATTCAAAACCAGTTAAAGTCAGTGACTCATGAATTTTAGTAGGTTTGGTATCAAGATCTGAGAAGTGCAGAGTGCCTAAGTTTATCTATCTTTCTTTGGAGGCGGTGCAGAATACACTATAAATAGTTTATCTCTGATACAGCCTTACAATAGTGGCAGTGTGTTTGCTCTACAAGTTCCTTGTTTGTTTAAACGATGCCTACGCATTTCCACATGCATTACATCAGTTAATTTGCTTATTAATTCACAAATGAATCCTTGTGTTCTCTATAGGGATTACTAATTGCAGAGCATCTTTATTCTCAGTTTCTTTCTCTTCTATTTCCTTAACTATCACACCTACCTGCCCTTGTTGGACCTAGACCACTGCGTCACATCATAAAGGTAAATTAATGGAATGAAAATGCATTTTTCCTGTACAATTATGCATTCTTAGAGTCCCTGAGAATTTTTATGATAATTGCTCTAAGGCTAAAGAACGTGCATTGTTGGTTGTTTCTTTTTCTCACTCAACAGCTTATCGAGTTTAGTGCTTGCTTGACAGTGCTTTTGGAGACATGTAGGATCTGGGCTTGTACTGGTTCAGAGTATTATGAACAACTGAATCCACCCTGGCTTTAGATAAATTTGTTAAATGTTCGTTCCTGGGTTTAACTTACATTTAATAAAAAATGTGCAACTTTAACATCTATCATTTAGAAGACAGGAATAGAGAAGTATGACCTCTAACAGAGATTTCTTCTCCAAGCGAACTGCAGAAAAAACTTATGTCAATTTTATGTTGCCTTCACAATTGTCATCTAAGCGTGCCTGGGCATTCACACTTTTAACTATTCTGTGAGTTGTAGCGCTGAAACCCAAAAAACTCAGATGCGAACAGGTGTAGGTATTTCGTAGGATATTTGAAAATGCCTCATCATTCCCATGCTCTTAAATGAATGATTTATTTGATGAAACAATGAGTCTTACTTTACAACAAAATTCAAATGTTTAATGAAAGAGGATTTGCTACTGAAAAAGCATTCTTTCATTGCTAAATACGTATTTTGGCCGTGAATTTAAATTTGCCCTATACAATAACGACTTCGCATATTCATTAAGGCCTTGTATAGGCAAGATTTTACAAGTGCATCCTTTTGTCAGAAAGGAGCCTTATTATCTTTACTAATGCTTGTAAGCCTGAGTAGAACAGTTTACAGGAGTTAGGTCTTTCGGATAAATAAATGTTGTCTTCTTACCAGCATACAAGAAACCACTTAGTACATTCTTCCAAACTGTTAACGACTTAATGACTTCATTGAAGTGTACCCTGGAAAGACTCGTGGTTTATCTTCTGTCAACAATGTTTTCAGTAAGAGTGGAGGGAGAGGAGAAACTTGAAGAATGACAAGCTATTTATTAGCATTCAAGTTACAAATTGTTGTCACTATGCATGACATGTTAAAGAACAGTGTGTTCTTGGAACATGAAAGTCCAAATGCAAGTATAGAAAAAGAAAGCATTTTAATTGTCTTTATTTGCCCTCTCTGAAAAAGCTTAGTTCTTGATGACCTGAGCAGTTTTACAGTTAAGTAGTAATCACTAATATTAGCAAATTCAAGGAGGTTGAGATTTGCCAGCTGGCATGTTCTGGAAAAATGGGGTCATATAGTAGCATGGTACAGATCCTCAAACCAGCTCAGGATAAAGATGTGACAGATACTACCTCTTCTAGTCTCGCTCTAAAGCTAAACATCTAATGGTAAGCACTGTGTGCAATAGAGAACTTTCTGTGTGTCAGTCTGATAAATGTTTATCGCGAACAGCAGCTGCTAAAGTGCCTTGGCTAAATAAACACTTGGTATAAGTCAAAATGGATCCAGATCTGGTCTTCTGCCCTTTTGGATGTAGTTTTCATGTGTTTGCTGTTTTAATGATGCAGTTCTTGTACTGAATTTTTTTTAAGGAACAGAACTTTTATAAAGCAGTTAAATTTTTTTTTTTCCTTCTTCTTGGCGAGAAATATTCTTAAATTAGACTCATTAAAAATCTATTGTATTGCTGAGAGTGCACATGCTAGCCTTCTTTTTCCCCACTAATGTGAAGTGGGAGAAGCAGAAGTATCATTATATTAATGGATTGCGGAGAATATACTCAACTACCACCCAGCTTACAAAGCAAAATGTAACAGCATACAAAACTATGATAAAAGGAATCTAGCTGCATAAAGCTGTAAAAAAACTATGATAAATCTAGCTGCATATCACTATGACATGTAATTCCTAACTGAATTCACCTATCAAAACTCTGCTGTCCTTTGGTAGGACAAATAAGACATTGAAACCTGCTCTGAAGGCTCAGTGATGATAATGCATTGGTGGTATAATGTCACTCAGTAGTAGGCACCTTCTAAAGTGTGAGACTTACGTGAGTCAGAACCATGCTTGTGCTGGAAGTGCTGGGATCTACAAGTATTTCCCGCCAAATTCCATACATTAAATCTTGCTGTTAAAACGGAAAAACAGTTTATTGGCAAGCCAGTACTTTCTTTATTTCAATTATTCTTTAAAACATTTTGTATTACATCTAAAAGGTCAAACTTTGACATATTTACCTGTTTAGCAGTGTACAGTTAGTTGTATGCATTGAAAGATGTAAGATTAGCATCAGTACTATGACTCATGGTGTGAAAAATACATTCTAAGTTAAAGAAATTAATAAATCCATGCTGGATTAGGGTCCTGATATCTTTCTTTTTAATCTTTTCTATGAGAAAGAAGGTAAGAGGCAGTTTTGTGAAATGTATGTGAATCATCAATCGTCATAGGAACAATTTAGTCCTGTAGGTATAAATCTGTCATAATGCCTGTTTGCTCTCTCTTGTTTATCTGTCAGTATGCCTGAATGAAGATAATAGTAAGAATGGCTACAGAAATAAGTTAACTAGCAAATTTTAAAACCCTCACTTAAAACAAGGGAGATTATCAACTAGATGATGGGACTAAGTCCCAGGACGACTCGTCTCATGCAAGACTAGGCATCCTAATGCAGTATTGTTTAATATTTGAGCGATGAGAGAAAGGATTGGTTTCACCCAATGTAAACCAGAAGTATTTTAAAACATACAGTTATTTCACAAAAGTTTGTATTATCCACTTTTTCCTTTTGTAAAGACAAAGGGAAAATTATCAGGCTGCATCACAGTAATTCTTGTCATTGAACTAATTATTACAGTGGTAGTGTAGCAGTAGTTACTGTTTGAGCAATTTCTGGCCAATTTATCAGTATCAGAGTCTTAATACTTTAATTAAAACCAGATGCATATGTCAAGTGAGACCTTGATTTTCTTGCTTGGTTATAACAGAAATTTGCCAAAATGGCTCAATGTAAACTGTTTTTTTTGGGCAAGGCACAAAGCCAGAGACTTTGAATCAGCTGGCAGAACGACAAAAATCAGAATTATATTTAAAGGAAAGAAGTAAAGCTTCTTTTGGATGAAAGATCAAAATTGTTCCTGGCATAAAAAATGCCTATTGCCAAGGAGATCTAAATCCCACTCTCGGCTACCAGTACATCTGTAAACAGTTGCTAGTGCAGTGGTGGTGTGTCCATATCAGCTAAGCCAGTCTCTCTAGCTTTAAAGACTTCATGCAGGCCTCCACGAAGCCAGTCTGCTACTTGCCAGGGACTTGCCTGGACACTGAATCAGGGATTGGTGAGCAAGTGCTGCCTTCTGCAGTACTTACCTACCTCTGTGCTTCCCAAATGCACCCTGGTCTCTGCTCACTACTGCAATGAGAAAATACAAGCAGTGGAGAGACATCTGAGAGATTGTCATACATGGGAGTATGTCAGTCATTTCAAACTTAACTTTAGAATGTCAAGACATCCCATGTCCTTGGAGATATAAGACTGCTTTCCTGTTATTTTGGCATGAAACAGTCATTGCCAATTTTAGAGCTCACGTTCCATGCGTTGTTTTTAAAAGGATTTGTGTCTGCACCTGCAGGTATTTCCCTGATATTACACAATTATTAATGAGTTTCTTGTGGACACTACTATTGATATTTGCTACTTGAATTCTTCATTTGCATCCTTTTTCTGTTACAGGGTCATGCATGTGTCTCTGGTTTTTGTCTGTCTTTTCAAAACAATCTTCATTCTCTAATAGTTTGCATGAGAGTTACCATCTTCCCCCAGGTTCCAGTTAAGTCTGTTCTATAATAGACTTTTGCTCTGCATAGTATACATCATTGTGACCACTGCTGTTTCTTTTCTGAAATATTCCATTTGTGCATGAGCATTAGTAACCTTTTAATCCAGTCTTCTGTAGTCCATGTGCCTTATCTATTTTTAACTTCCATTTTAACTTCAACTGTCTCTTCTTTTAGAACATTTTTTTCTGGCAACCACAGTGATCAGGGAATATTGTTCTAAACAAGGGCACAAAGAAAGCATGAACAAGCTAAGGTTGAAGAATAATTAAACATGTCTAATACACCAAAATGGACATAATCTCTTAAGACCTTTTGATTTTCACTAATTACATACAAGTATAACTTTGTTATGCCAGAGTATCTATACACATCATCTTGGTGTCGAAAGGAAAGCTTTAAAACCTGGGCACTATTTAAGTCCTATGTAACTCTGCAAGCTGCGATAATGAGACCTACAGTTAAAGAGACCTTGAACTGACCCTTTCTGAGTAGATCAGTTCATCCTGACCTCTGAAGTAAAAGGTCTCCCAAAGGGAGAGAATGGAGTTCTTTCTCAAAGCACATGTGAAAATGATACAAAGTTTGGATAAGCTTCCTTTTATTAGTGTCAGGTGATCCTGCTGATCCTCATTTATCAGGAGAGGAAGAAATAATGTAAATAAAATATTTTCTGTAATTACAAGTGGTTATACAAAGATCTTTTCTCACCAACCATATAAGTCATTTGAGAAATCAGAGCCTCAGTAAGGGAGTACCTGACTTGGAAAATAAAAAAGACTTAAAAAGTTAGACTGAAATAGATTAATGATTCTGGTGGGCCAAACTTGCTTAGGTGGCATACAATGTGCATTGGATTAGAATGTCCTTTATGAAATAGCATAGGATAACGGTTAGGAAAATAGCAAGGAACATGAAAAATGAGCGTTCCAAGGCCAGTCATATCTAAAAGTCTGACAAAAATGGGTTTATGAATGTAGATAATACAATAGTGCAGATACACATACAACAGGTCCCACCAGAACATCTTTGATAAAAGCTGAAGTTCTCCATTCTCCTGTCCCCAACTTCCATCTTCCAAGGCATAGTGGCTTTAGCTGGTGCTTGAGTTTACATTTTGGAAGTCAATGAAGATGCAATTTTCTGGTTTGCCAGTCATTCCTTGGTCTTGGTTCAAACTAGGGAGGGTGGTGGGAAGGCAATGATCATCCACTTACTTGTAACTGTTCCCTTGTAAAATGAGATCAGACAGCTTTTGCCTGTCAAAAAAAAACATTTTCAGGCATAACACAGGCAAGCTGAATATGTAGTGCTCTCTAAACACAGATATGTTCCTTTATATTATTTTATGCAACATAACATAACATCAAAATAACGTGCAATAACAAAAAATAACATTGCTGAAAAAGAACACCGTAATTTCCAAAGATGAGAGACATCTTCAGGGTCCATACCTTGAAATTCAAGGAGATGGAGACAATTAAGAGTTTGCATGCTGGTGAAGATTTTGATTTTTATTTCAACCAGCAAGTGCAATAAGCATGTCTGAGACAAAGTTTTTGTCTTGAAATATGCAGGAGGATATGAAATATCCTCATCTCTGTTCTCTAGTCACTGTCAGCCCAGTGTTTCCCAATTAGACTTCTCGTTCTGTACTGTTTCTATAGCAAGGAACTTGCATAAAGAGAAGTAGTGGGAGATTTTCAAAGTACCCGTGCTAATTAGGTGTCCAGCTCTCATTGATTCTGAATAGGAGCTAGGTCCTTAAGAACTCTTTATACCTTTGAAAATTCTCCCTGTAATCTCTCTCTGTTCTACTTGTACAGCCCCTAGCATTCAAAGACTTAAAGTCCTAAGAAAAGAAGAGATAGCGCATGATGCCTAGTCTTAAATTACCCTTCATGTCAGAACTACTATGTACAATTGAAAGGTTTCAAAAGGATAGCCTGTATGTTGTTGACAGAAAGAAACTTTAGGGCTATTAATATTTTACACATTACCTCCTTACCCGCTACAATGCCTGCTTTTGTGTAACTTTAAACATATGGTTTTAGTAGGTCTGTGTGAATTAAATACATTTGTCCTTGAAGGACTGTGGCACTGCTGCTTAACTCTCAGTGATAAATCATCTTCTGCAACACAATATTGAGTCAGAATAACGGATGTAAATGATTTTCTATGTAACTATGACTCAATTATAAGGCAAGGCAAGTTGGGAATGAGTTATTCCATGTACCATGTTCAAATGTGCAAGATTAAATGTCATATGTTAAAAAAGTGCACATGTATGTATTATGTGACTTCCAAAAATCTATTTTACTGGCCAGTAGTTAAGAACTGTTTCCCCAAGATTCTAAGTATTCTCCTAGTCATTCTGAAAATCTGTTCAAATGATATATAAAAATGTCTTGAGATTTTTCAGAAAGCATTTTCTAGGAAAGGATTTTCTTTATTGTAGTAGCTAAAGTGAAGTACAGCAAAGTGAATGTTCAGTGGCGTACACTATTGATGCAGCAAAACAAAATTTGTTCACCTCTGACTCTTGACTGTGGGGGATTTCTTAACTTATGGGCTAAGGAGAGGGGGAGAGAGATAGAGGGCAGGAGAGATAAGGGGAGAGAGACGATTCTGTTCTGCAGATACCACTAAAAAGAGGTATGCACCTCTAACCTGTGTATCTTAATAAGGGCACAACTTGCAATAAAATGCAAATTGTGAGTCTAAATGTAATTCCACACCACTGGAATGGAAATGACACGAGTGCTTCGCATTTTGTACAGGTGAAGTTCCTCTAACATTTAGAAGACAAGTAAGCCTGTACTCTTAGTTAGGATCTAAAAACAAGTAGGAATTCTTAGGAATGCCTAGTTGAATGCCTTGCTGAACAAAACATAATCACAGAGTACATCGTGTGCAATCAAATTAAAATGGACCTTGTTCTCCAATCTGCTCACCCATCTATGCTAGAATAATTGCTTCTTTAGAATGAAATGTTAATAATGGCTCTTTAGACTTCGAATGCAACTAAAATGCTACGTACAAAATAAAACCCTTCAGTTACAACATTCTGTTAATCCAGCTGCTTAGAACAACTCGGAAAAATTAAAAGTCTCTGGTTTTATGTCGCAAGGATTGCCTAAACCATATGTGACGGTATCATCTCAGAAAGTTAGCTACAGTTTTAGTGCTTCTAATTTTAGTCAGAACAGGGGAAAGTAAAGCTAATAAAAACAGTCCCATGTTTTCTTGTCATTTCAGTCAGCACCTTGAGTGTTTCCATCGGTCTAAAAAATGACAGCAAAAACTCCAAATAAACAACAAAAGCTCAATACTATTACTGGTCTCAGATGCAGTAACTGGAATTTGCTAGGCCTACCCCAGTTGTGATCTCAGCTATTAAGAAGTAGGTAAAATTCCATAAAAAACTATGAACAGTGAATGCTAATAAAGATGGCACAAAACGGAAACAACAAATGGAAAGAATCCAACAACCAATGGACAAAAATGCTGAGTTTGCAATTGGCACAAAATCATGAAAGCACTCACTAATTCAGTCTTCCCCCTTCCTTGGATTTCCTAAAAAGAGTGTTTGACGCAGAATTAGTTACAGATGGTGGTCAGCTTTCTTGAACAGCTTTGACTTCTACTACCCAGGTGGCCTTCCAGAAACTGGTCACATGGCTTTCCTGAACCCTCTGCTCCTCTTACAGATCTCTCTCTTCACTTTTTGCCGTATGTTTAACAGAAGTCTTGTCCGCTCAAAAGGAATGCATCTTTTGGAACACAGTAAATAGAATAAAAACTCTGTGTCGCCCAACACAGTGGCAAGCATTAATCAAGACTCTGATGACTTCTACAAGAGTGCTGGGTGCACACATTTATCCAGTGGTGAAACTGCAAACAAGTATTACAATACTTCTATTCAAACTTTGGAAAAACAACCTGAAACTAGTAGTTTAGCGTTCAAAAAACTTAACAAAAATACTTAGTCTTATTCATCCAAATCGTAAGAACAAAGCTAGATTTCAGATACTAAAAGGGTACTTCTGCTATACCTCAGTTATTTCAGCATTTAAACAGGTTTCCAACATTACTCGGAGAGAAACACATTTTTTAAATTTATTTTATGGAAAAAATACATGTTTAATTAGCTGGATTATGCAATAAATATAGCCATTTATTAGAACATAATCAGGTCGTTAGTGCTGCAGAGTTTTTATGAAAATAAGCTGTTATTAGGATTGTTAGGTGTTGACTGACCTTTTTATTAAATAAGTGGCCAGAATGGATATCTATTTCAAATCACTCATCCCATGGCTCATTGCCAGTCACAGTGTCTTGTATTTAATCTTCAAGCAAACAGTAAGATTTTAAAGGAATTTCTATTAAACAAAAAATACTCTCTGATTTTTAATTTACAGTAGTTTTTGACATTTTAAATACATATTTCTCTTTTTCACCATGGTGATTGCCTAGCTATAGCCATATTTTCTGAGCTTTCAAAGACATAAAAAATTAAAACCTTACCTATGTTCTTAGGCTTTTTTAGATAAAGAATTTTAACAAGTTTTTTTTTATATTTGTGATTCACCTAAGCTCTATCAGAATAAGAATGAAAAGATGTGGCACTGCCGCCTTTGTGACCATGAGACAATCATTGTTGCTGTGATTTTCCAGCTAACCTGCAATGTCTGTGCTGAAATAAAGTACACACAATTGCCTAAAGCCTATGCAAGAGATCTGAATTTGTCCTTTGTCCTAAATTTTCCAAAATAAATTGAATGAAAGCTCAGTGTTCACTGAGATTAGAAGCATAAACAGTACATGGTGTCTCAGGCCAGAGTTCAGGGAAGGGTAGAAAAACGAGGAGCCTTTTTCAAATTCTTTTTTTTAGGACATTTTTGTATTTGTTTACATCAAAGATTGCCCTCAAGCCTACAGGAAAGTATTTCATTACTTCCTTGTAACATTCTATGGTTTTTAGAAGATATTGCCTCTATGTTTGACCCGACATAAAGGAAAAGTATAATTTCCATTTCTGGTTCTGTGTCATTTGATCTTCCTGAAGTAAGGAAATTGAGAGCATCCTTGCAGTCATTGTAGGTATATTACGCAGAGTTCATCCAGGAAAGCAACTGCATTGCAATGACTTTTCGGGAAATATGCAAAAACCTTTGTAGCAACATTATTCTTCGTCACACTTGCATGCTGAAATAGAGCCTTTCTAGCTTCGGTAGTTATTTAAACACAGCTGAGCGTTTAACAAATTGGCATAATCTTGAATCTTTCTATGGGATTACCTGTAAAAGTGACACGAAAGATATATGGAAAGCACAGCAAGTAAGAATGCACTTAGATTAGCTCTCTAGCAGGCATTCTCTCTGGATACACGAGATCACAATGATGGATACAGTTTCCTTGAGCATCTTTTACTTTTCCAGAGACTTGAGTGGCAAAAGGCCCCATGCTGGAGCTGTACATGACATCGGCAACCCCCGTTTTGCACGTATAGTTTCTTATAAAAGCAAGGAAAGAATGCAAATGTGTTAACTGCTGGCAGCTCTCCCAATTCTGCAATTAATTAATTTGTTTTAAGGCAAGCTGAGGTTTAATCTCACCTAACTATAAGTAGTATGAAGATCACAATAGAGATAATTTTCTAGATCTGCACTTAGAGAGTTTCTTTCCCGTTTGGCAACAGAGGGGACCTTGGAGAGCTCTGTCTTTAATTTATGCTCCTCAGTTAGGTGCAAAGGGAGGGCCTGGTAATCTAGGTCAAGGAAGAGAGTTCAGTTAAGCAGTGGCCTGTTTCTAATTTGACTTTCAGGAGATGGAATATTTCAGTCACAGGATATTTAGAACCATCTTGATAGCTGTAAGATTTAAAATTGGTACTTCCATGCATACTGTTTTTAAAGCTATAAGCAATAGTGTATCATTGTTCACAATTTTTTATTCATTTAAATTCATTCTGGGAGTAGACATTAGAAGGACATGCTGATCAAAATCATGTGGGTTTTAGTCTTAATTTCATTCAAATTCATTGAATATAAATGAAAAATGATACAAAGCTTCAGCATTTAAATATTAAGACCACCTTTCAGTCTCATGGGTTGTAACCTTTCATCTAAAAGTGCTAATCCGTATGAACTCTTACGCTGTATGTCAAGCTGTAAGTAATGAGTAAAGTAAATCTTCAGTAGTTCTATGCCCTATTAGTGACTTCTGATAATAAATAAAAATTTTTTTATAAAATGGCTAAGTCCAAGAAAAAATGAATGGTTAAAAAATTGCCTCTAGGTTTGTGGCTAGAATTGCAAGTTTTCTGATTTCAGATTTTTACTTTTTGTTTCCTTGAAGAGATTCTTGATGAATCTGAAAAGGAGCACGTTCTGTTTACTCGTTTCACTGCAAGGAAAACATTTACATGTCTTATACTGACCTCAGCAATTGGCATAGAACAACAAAGGTACCACAAGTGAACAAATTTCAGTTAAATGTAGGAGACGTGCTGTTCTTCAAGGGGAAAAAATTCATATGGGTAAAATTTTTCAAATGCAGGGAACTTTCGTTTCTTCAAACCATTAAATTGATAATGAGCTTAACACTAAAGAAAAAAAAGAATTGCAAAAAAATTACTTTTGTTATTCTGATGTTTTGAGGACACTGACTTTTCTCATCTATCTAGAACAAGAAAGAGTTTAAAATGTGATAGCTTTGAGTTTGCTCTATTTGTTTCTTAAGAATTCTTCAGATCTCAGAGTGGGGATGGGGAGAAGAAAGGTAGGAGGTGAAGATGGCAGGGCAGTATCACCAATTCAATTTAATCTTAAATTCCAAAAAGCTTTTCAAAATCAAATCAAATGTAGAGGGGAAAATTAGCATAAGAATCACCAGTAATAGAAGTAAAGAGAAAGAATAAAGTAATTGCTTTTCACCAAAGTTTAAAGCAAAGCAATAACAGAGAAAATACTGCGGCTTAGAAAATGATTTGCCATTGCGATGATTCATTTCTAGCCTATAATAGGTTTTATTTCCCTGCTTTGCAGTAATGCATTCATTACATGCCCAATTTAGAGCAAAGTTAGCCACAGAATTCTTTATAAATATACAACAGAGTCACTCTTTAGCTCATCTTCAATGCTACATCAGCATGACAACCCACACGGCATCAGTGTAGCACAACAATAAAATGTGGACAATAGTTGTCTAATACTCTCTTATTAGCTGAAAGAATAGGTTAAAATGACAAGAGTGTATTGTATAATTGATTAGTCCAGATTCTCGTCCTTTTGGAGTCAGCAGTGAAATGCTCGTTGTTTTGAACGAGTTTAGCGTCAGGTGCATATGTTTTTCAAATGCATGGCCTGTATAATGATTAATGTTGTACTAGCAACATTAATCTGATGGAGGTCTTTGTGTTTTGGTACACGTCACATGCTGTCAGTCCAAGCACGTCTTAACTCCAGTCAGCTTACTTATAGGAATAATTGGTAAGACCATTCTGATTTAGTAATACTTTTACATGTTCTTTGTGTCATATATAAAGTGGGGGAAAGCTGTATCCATTTAAGTCAATGAAATAACATCACAGACAGGTGGGCTTGGCACTGGCTAAACCAATTAGTAATTTAGCACCATAAATTCTTACCCATTTAGTGGTTACTGTTAGTAACATCAGTTTTCAGAAGAGGAAGGATGGCAGAGCTTGCAAACCACTTTTCTAAAGGTACAATCCTGAAGAAAAAGTCCATCTAACTAAGGTAGGTACCTAACTTTCTCATTCCTAAACTCTAGGAATTTAATGAACTTGCTATAGTAAATACTTGGTAGTATGGTTTTGGTATTCTATAAAAAGGGAGGCTCTGGCTTTTAAGATTAAGTTCCCCAGGTAGGCAGACAGCAGTTACTTTAAGCAGCTTTCAAAGGCATCTCTGTCTTACTCTGTTGACTACCTATGAAACGTGTACATTTATTTTCATTGCACTGTTCTTTAGGGACCTTAAAACTTAGGTGAAGTCTGTGTACATTTGTAACTACATCCAGAACAGCACATTTTGTCAGGTGAGTGGGTTATGGTAACTTACTTCCAAGAAGTTGTTTAAGAAACACTTGAAATGGAATTTTTGTTTCAGGAAGCTTTTAAAGCACTCGATTTTTACAGGCTAACAGTTGTAGTTTGTACATGTACCAATAGTTAAAAAAAGATTTAGATTTTGACACTTCTAACATGCCGTTGTTTACTATCCGAAAATGCTTCCTTACACCACTCCCAGTTCCTAGGGATTGTATATTGAAGCAATAATATGAGGAAACAATCTATCTGTCTTGAAATGTCATTGTCAAAATAAAACAAGCGTATTTTTCACCTCCGGGGTACAGTAGTGATGAAAATATAACACTGCTGAAGTCAATGGCAGAATTGTCCCTGAGTTCAGTAGGATTGAGGTTTCCTCTCAGAGCTTCTCATTTTAATGATTTTACATATTCATTTTCTACCCTAAAATGATCCATTAAGAAATACAAGTGTTTAGTTATTCTGACAGGCAGACCAGGAGAGCAGGCCATCTGGCATCTGAAAAATATTGTGACTACTGGAGACTTGTTTCAAAAATATGAGTTGCTGAATTGGTATTTTCATTTCAGCAAAAACAAACAGGTTAAGAGCTTTCTCTTTGAAGTTTATTTTATTTCTGTACAATACAACAGATGGAAGTGGTATTCACCCCACTCATCGCTAAGCAGGAGCATAGAGCCTTATTTTAATAAGTCTACCACTTGAAGTTTACAGCTTCATTAAGAACATATTCTAACTTCTCGTATCATTTCTTGAACAACATACAGCTTTGTGCATTGTGTTCTTTCTGGGCAACGTTCCAAGTTTCAGAGACCTGCTCTCCACTGATGCCGAGTGGATGGAGTTTGAAAAGTAAAATGTCTTTCTAATAAGAGGCTGCAAAGTCGTAGCAAATAAACACAGTCAACAGTGCATAGAATGACACATCTGTGGCCAAGTATACCTTTGTGGAGAGGTACTAGCTCTTAATTAGTTGCCTAGAAATATCTGCTGCTACTTGACAAAGTCTTTTTGCAGCAGCGTGGCTACAAAATGGAATTGTTTTAATGTCATTTATTGAAATAATAAAACAGAGGTTATATTACCCAAAGCAGTTGCACAAAAGCCATGGAATCATCTGCAGCCATGTTAGGTTCCTGACTCTAGGCATTGGGTATAAAATGAAATCAAATAATGGAACACAAAGGACGGTGGCATTATGTCCAACTTCGATTCTTCCCTTAATTCCACTTCAGTGGTAGTTCATATGTATTAAAGGCAGTAATTCAGTTTTTCTCGGCAGTCAACAAATTCATATAAATCAAATCGGTATCTCCCATAGTTCAAAACTATTAAAAGGACTGGACAAGTTATTAACTGTTAATGTTCTTCCCAGCAGTGGACAGGAAATTACATTCTAATGAGTATGCCATGAAAAGAAGAAACACGATACGTTTTTGGACTGTATGCCTAGATTCAAGACGTTATGAGAGAGGGTAATAATAATATTTTGCCTTATAACTGTGGAATAAGTAAATGTAACAGAAGAAGAACAACAAAGTCAGGGAACCAAACTGAAGTAATTATGCTGCATTCTGATAGGTGACAGAATTCGGTATACAGTTATAAGAACTATTTTTCTGAGGCATGTAGAAGTGCTGAAGATACTAATTTAACAGTTTAAGCTATAAAAGTTTAATAGCAGAGTGATATTAAGAAATGGAAAAATAGGCTAACTATTGGAAATAATATCGTTATAGCTATATATGTTTGTCTGTAGTACGCTACTGCTAGGAAAGGTACAACCTTTGCACTCAAGTCAACTAAAAGACTTTAAAGTACCATAGCAACAGAACCAGACAGAGTCATACAGCTCTAGGTGATGTAATAAATAGTACTGATTTTTATGCCTATGAAAACTGTAGAATGGAAGAAAGTTGCACAATGACTTGGTGGGCATTTGAGCATTCAAAAATGAGGTTGAATTCTCTGGAACTAAGCTTGATGAAACAGGTGGAGTAAAATGGAACTGAATAAGTAAGACCCTCTTCCCTATTACAGGCCATGCTTTGCTGGCTAAAAATGTCATCCAGGCAGAAAAGAATGAGGGCATTGGAAAATCTCTGCTTTCCTCTGCCCCTCAAGTCATTTGTTGCGCTCAGGAGAGAGGAGGGTACTGTAAGAAACACTGAGAGGGAAGACAATTATTTTAGGAGAGATTTGCTTCAGAGATTACAGGAGTCCATATTAGTGAGATGAAAGGATGCAAACAGATCTTGCCATGGAAGTCATTGAAACAGTTCTTCCAGGCTGCCATGCCGCAGCTTAGCTGAGTACTCAGGCCACTGGAGGACTGTCGTGCATCCTTATTTGTCACTGGCTTTGATGCATTTCAGGGGTTAGCATGTAGCAGGAGGACTTAATTTCTGTGGTTTTGTCATTATTGATCAGTGGGGCACGTAATTTCAGTTCTTCATGATTTCATTTCTCCATCCTTAAACTGGGGATAAGAGTAATCTTTAAATGTGTTTACAAAGGGCTGTAAATGTAATTAATAGGCAAAGCAACTGTGCAGTATAGGCGGAAAAGACCACGCCTTATGTCCAAGATACCCAATACAGTTTAAATATCGTCTAACCCAGTGGGACTTTCGGATTTGTGTTTCTTGAAGACAAAATCTGAGAAATTGAAGCAGTATTTTCACTAACTGCAGTTTAAAGAAGCAGGTGGGCTTTGTACTCAGCTTCTGCAGTAGTCTGTGTGTTGTGGTTATAGCAAATCCTACCGATGTTAATTTAGATGGCAAGGACTAATATAATACAAAGTTAAGGTTGTTAGTCAAATCAATACAGATAAAATGGTAATACTTCAAATTAAATTATTTCTCCAGTGAGCATTCGATTTGCATGTAAAAAATGATTATTGTTAGTTAATTAAATGTCACGTGAGTGTTCAAAGTGCACTTACTGATACTTGTAATGTAGTTAACTCATAAATAACATGGCCACAGAAGCATAACTTGAGGCACATTTGTTTGGACTTGCTGCTACTAGAATATCCCTGAAATAGCGTTTTGCTTCCTGCAAATGGGACAGTTACTTTTCTGGCTACAGTATTAGTGTAACAGCAGGGCTGTTCTCCTAAGAAGTGAATCTACAGTGTGCGTTTTAAGTTGTTATTGTATTTCCTGATTTAGAATCTGGATCTGTAACACAGAGCGGGTATCTCATTTCTTCCTTATTGTGGTAAAACAAAAGCAACTGATACTGACGGGAGGCATTGTTGTGTATGCTGTCAATAGTACAGTTGATTATTTCTCCTTAGGCTCACTTTATGGCTAGAAATTTTTATGTTGACAGCTGTATATTTTATTTTGGTTTGGTTTGTTTTCTGATGTTGATCTTTACTGATTCTTCCCTACAGTGTATCCTTGAATTTGAATGAATAGACAATTTATTGTGGAGAAAGAGGAAGCATGTATGTAAATGACAGAGAAGAGGGGAATTGGAAGGCTTTATGGCCTTTAAATTCTGTCATAGCAATTTCATTTCTAATCAGAGACTTTATTTATTATCCTGGCATCACCTGTCATCCTGATGAGGGTAATGATTAAAGTCTGGTACAGAGCACGCTACATACGTACTTCCTTTAAGCTAAAAATAGTCTCTTTTTAGCTCAGTGGCTTTTAAGTAGGTCTTCCATTTTTCTTTGACAAATTAATACTGGTTTTCATTCGAACTGTAGAAATAGTTCATAAACTACAAGTATACAAGTTCTGCCAGGGAAAATGATTTTTAAAAACATTTAATGATGCATTTTTTGTACAGGGATGGTGCATTTTCCAAATGTTTTGTGTGTAAAATAGCTATTAATCAGAAACTTCAATATGTAGCAAACAACAGAAACAATATTGAAATCACGGGTTTTATTAAGAAGGAGCTATTTATAATGATGTAAACTAGACATATTTTAGCAAAATCGAATACTCTCACTCACAGAGCTGAAACGCTGGCTAATGGACTAAATGCTGTGAAACTCAGCTGGAAATCCTTATTTTCATACTCTGTTACAAACTTGATGGGTAAGGAAGTTATGGTTGACCTTTTCGGAAGAGGAAATCGTTGTGTTTTTTCAGGAGCATATGTTGTGTCCCCACTGAAAACCTTGTTTATCTGATAGGGAGAAATCCTATGCATGACTTCTGTTCAAGAACATACATATATGTGTTTATTTCTGGGGTTTTTTGTTTATTAGCACTCGTGTATGGATCACCTTGTGGGGATGTATTTTTCCACGTAGAAAGAGCAAAATATACTATTATGTTTTTTAATGAACAAAACCAATGTTTTCTGTATCTTGAGGCTATCTGAAACCTTACTGTTAGGACTCCTGTTCGTAGAGATTGAAATAATTATTAAATTAATGAAGCTAAATGCATTCTCTGATGCAGATCTGTCTTATTGATCCAAAGACCACTATAAAGGGTGATGAAGTTACTTTTTGAATTGCAGTCGATTGCAAAGAACAATTATTGCCAGATGTCCCATGAAGAGATAAGGAGTCCTCTCGTTTGCCTAATTGTGTATCATGGCTTTCACTCTAAAGAGCTCTTCCTTGGCAGTTTACTGATGGCTGCATTCAGTTGCTGATGTTTTCTGAGGTAATTGGAGTTATTGATCTGAGGGTTAGGGAACATGGCTGTAGTGGCAGTACAAAGAACTGGCAAATACACCTGCCACAGAATACGTTTTTGAAACCTTTCTCAGAGGTTTCTCGCCAATGTTAACTTTGTGTCGCCCATATAAATGTATTCTTTTTGAAACTCTTCTTATTTGTCATTTGCAACTATGTACGTTTGGAAGGGAACAGGCACATAAAACATGATGAAGCCCAAATAAAAGCAAACTGGTGATGATCCTTGAAAGGAAATTGTAATTAAGTTTTTCATTAATTATTATCACTTCTATAATCATTTCATTTCTGAGCACTAGCTTATGATAAGAAAATCTGTATCTCCTAGAGCTGTGAGGCAAAGGCTTTCCATTAGTCATCATACCCTGCATAATGAGTGGCATTGCTAATAAAACACAACAGACTTCAAAGTTATTCAATCAGCAGTCTGAATAATAAGATTTTTCACAAAAATGTAAATAGTAAGCATGCAGCAAAAGCAATAAGGTGGATTATATCATTTTCTTTTAAGCCACCACAAACTGATAAATTGAAAGGAATTTAATCACATTTTATAAGTAAGGCAGAGCATTCCACAGGTTCCTTAAAAAATGGAATAGGTCAGGGCACTCAGTATTTTAGAAGAATATGAATTTCAATAATAGAAATAACTGCTAAGAGTAAGCTTTATTGGCATCTTAACTTTGCATTTAAATTTTGGTGGAAAACATCTGCCAAATATTTCTTACAATAAATCAGAAGAATGCTAATACCAAATTTGACAAACATGCTGGACTTAGAGGTCAGCCCCTGGTATACATTGCTGCAACTTACATTTTAAAATATATAATATAATATAATTGGCACCAAGCCTGTTTGAATTCGGGGAGCATCTGGACGATGCTCTTAGTCGTATGGTTTAGCTTTAGGTAGTCCTGTGAGGAGCAGGGAGTTGGACTTGATGATCCTTATGGGTCCCTTCCAACTTGAGATACTCTGTGATTCTATAATATAATATAATAGCAACTTGAGAAAGAATGATGCGTGACTGATAGTTGAATGTATTTTTTTTTATGTGTAGGATCATATTTTTTTACTCCTAGAACTTGAGAGAGGCAAAATTACAGGACAGTGTTTCAGTTTTATTTAAAATACTATCAGTCTCAAAAGTTGTTGAAACTAATGGCAGTTTTGTGGTAGGTATTACTGCAAAATAAGAATTTGGGCTGATTGAAAATATGAGCATTTGGAATTCGACTTCAGATGTTTTGGAAGCTTTATGTTGCAGGATCATGCTCTTTTAAAATATTTCTTATATGTATATAGGAAAAAATATTTTTATCTTTGATGCAAAATTTCTGTGTTAAACTTAAGCATCTGATCAAAATCTCTAGAGGTCCATTCCCCTCTGTCTTAGGCATAATGTACTCTGTTTTATACCATAATAATGTCTATCAGAGATAAAACAGCACAATAGGAGGAAAAAAAACCATGCGTGTAGCAGTGCAAAGATGCAGAACAATATGCAGCCAACTGGGATGCCACCACAGCAAGATCAAGTGGCTCAGCAGAGCAGACAGCAGAATTGTGAGACCCAATTAGTGCGTGTTCTATTTGCTTGATAAAATGTACCAATAAATCCAAGTCAAACAGAGATGGCAGAAGAAAACTGTCTAATTTATTTGGTAATTGAGGATGGTCATCTGGCAAAACAGAGAGTCTAGTTTATCTGAAATGATATAGCGTATTTAAGCCTGGCTGGTGACCTAGGAACTAATGACATACAAGTGGTACACCTGGAGATAAATAATAAAATAGATGAAGTACGAGCCAGTGGTAAATGGCATGAAGGCAAACATAGCTCAGCCTCCGATGAAGTTAAGATTTCTGTGACTACATAGTGAATTCGGAAGTAATTCATAGGCACTTAGTGTTTGTTGTCCACATGCACCTGATTGTGGGAATATGAAAGGATGAAAATGTGTAACAGCTTTTGATCAGTTGTTTTTGTTTTTTGATTGTTTTTTTTTTTCCCTAAATGAAGGTATTTTTAACAGGCAAAAAGAACGGAGGGGAACCTGGGATAAAGCCAAGGAATTTAAAGAGCCACACTAAGCAGGTATCTGCAGAGAGGAGAAACAAAATTCTGTTTCTCAAATACAAAACTAGAGGAGCAGTAACATTTTGAAACTATGAACATCGTGCAGAAAGTAGTCCTTCCATTCTAAAAATCTTAGAAACAGGAGAGAGAGAAAGGAGTTAGTGTCTCCATGGAAATCCTTGGAATGGTATAATCCCATGTTTTCATAATCAAGACTTCCAAGTGTCCTTTAAGTAGCATTTGATGAATTCATACTGAGATAGATATACTAATAATGAGAGATGCCACGAACTAGTGAAAATAGATTGAAACTTGCAACTCTAAAAGACAAGACTTTCAATTCAATTTTGATTTTATCTTAGAAACACATACAGATTCTCTCCTGGAATACCATAAGAGATTATAGCAATGTTAGATATATTTTTGATGGGAAAAAAACATACTGTCATATTTGTCTACAAATATGAAGACCTTACCTACTGTTTTAGCTTATTGTGACATTTCATCTGAAAAGTTATTAATTTGAAGTTGTTAATCTTTACGTCACCTGATGTAACCTGGAACATGCTGTTTGAAAAACACTTTCATATCCATGTATCTGTTTTGAGAACTTCTTGAAAACAGCAAAACTAGATCAGATCGAAGGTTCATCTCATGCAGTGTCCTCTCACCAGCTGTTTATGGCAAAGTAAGAAAAATACACCTTTTTAGTAGTCCCCCAGCATCCATCTGTTTTCAGTTCAGGGATTTCACTTCTCCTTGGAGTTCACGAGACTGTGTACATTTAGGCAAAAATCAGTGGAGTTCTATAAACAATCTAAACCTTACATGACTCTGAGAAAAATTGCATGGCTGTCTTCCTCTGCATGTAGAAGAACTAAGAATTTTTTAAGTTCTGCTGAATCTTGTTAGGAGGGCTACACCAAGAAGATTCCACAGATTTCTTAAAAACCCATGCTTCCAATGATACTCCATTCTTCAGCAAGTAGGAGGGATGATGTCTTTGATAAACATGATCCCTCATTTGCTGTGTACTCTGAAAAGCCAAGTGCCAAATATGGGGAGATAGTATCAGGGGATGTTTATATTTCTCCAACCTTTGAAAGAGTCACTAAACCTATTTCTTACGGTCATCAAAACATATGTACCTTGTTCTTATTTAAAACAATGCAGGAAGCAAGAAGATTAGAAATACTTGAATTGAAAACTCAAACCCCAGATGTCTTCTAGAACATGTTTCCAGTAAAATGAGGATGTGAGGAATAAATTAGTGTATTTCCATGTAGTGTCTCAGAAAAGGTTTTATTATTATAGTAGCTATAGATAAATACCTCAATAACAAAACTCTGGCATGTGATGCAAAACTTAACATCTGAAACAAAAAGCTTTACTTGGAAAATGTTGCTTGCACGGTTTTGTATTTTGTGTCTCGTAAAAATTAATTATAATATAAAAGAACAGTATTCACAGGATGCAAATGCTTTAACTCATCCCTGTAGCAGGTGACTGTAAAATTCATTTCTGACCAACATCAAGAACCTTTATAGGGATCTTGAACAGCACTACTTTTACCCAAGTCTATTCCATCATTTTGTAGCGCAACCCAATGAGTTAATGCTACTGGTTGGTAATGAGGTGCAGCCTGCACATTCTCATCATCCTGTCTGGCAAATGCATAATTTTTGTTCTTGGCAAGTCATTTTTTAATACGAAGCACTAACATATTGGACTGAAAGAAATGCTGTTTGAAATCAATTTTCATAGTCACAGGTGTATGCTAGTAGTTCCTGCTGCCAGGTAGGAGTGTCAGATCGTCATATTTCCAATCTTGTAGAAAGTAGTTTCACAAGTATCCCTACCAGAAAACATGATTTAATCAAAGATAAAATGGTTTCTACACGCTGTCTAAGTTGTACCAAGTGTACTTAAAGGAGTCTTCGTAAGAACTTCAATATATTTCATATTATTCAGTTTTCTGTAAAGGTGACCAAGAGAAGCAATAGCCGATTTTTATACGTAGCAGACAGAGAGCATGTGAGAGCTAGAGCAGAAAAAAATCTGGCAAAAGGCTTTTTATAGTTCAGGAGCCAATATGTAGTATAAGCTGCACATTGCCTAGGCAGCATATGTGTTCCTTCATATTCTGGTTTTTACCAACCTAAGCACAGATTCCTTAGAGATACAATACATTTTCTTGAAATAAGGTGTATGCAGGGAGTTGTGTGGAGGCCACTGATGAGGAAGAGGACTTTTACGCATGAATACGCTGACATGTCTCATTCATAGGCCTTTAGCCCTTTTCCTTCATCACCATTCTGTAAAGGAGAAATATCACTTTCAAAGGATGCTGCTACTGCCCACAGTACTGCTATGTAGGCTGTTCCGAATTCAAGGTGAATTTGGCTCTCCTAAAACAGAACAGAGCTCACCATGGCACCATGATAAGCAAGACGTTGTAAGGTGTTAAATAATGGTTTGATAACACCATTAAAATGAGAAAAAAGTCAAATGGACCTTCCCCAAAACCCTCCCAAAAAAGGCAGCATCTCTCACATTCGTTTGGCATTGTTAAACTGCTTAAAACAATTGATATAATAATAATAACTTAAAAACATGAATTAACTCCTAAGAACATAAAAAAGCAAAATACGTTTGTTCATTTTTATTTGTAAAGAAATAGTGACTATGCATTGCTTAGTACTGATCTGGGATACAAGACTAGTTATTGTTAAATTTATAAAATCAGTTACAGTTCCTGCGGGAGTACACACTGTTTATAATTTTTCAGCCACAAATTCAGGGAATGACATTGTGTGAAGACAAGATAAAGCTTTAGGTCTTGCATTGTATAGTAGTAGAAGTAGTAATCAGTAGTAATAGAGAACTGTGAGCTATTCATTGTTTTGCCTGATTGTGGTATGTCAGGAGAAAGCATCTTAAATCAAAATAGAGGTTTTCTAAAGCTAAATCATCATTGTATGTTTCAAGCATGCTGCACTAATAGGAGTTCAGTGCCTGGGAACTCCAGAAGAGGGAGTGGGAAGGGGTAGAACTGAAAAATAGTTATACTGGAAGGAGATAGACATCTTTGGCAGAGATGCGGGTACGCACGTTCTTGTGGCCCAACTAAGTCCCATAAAAGGCATGAAAGAATTCTTAGGATATTTCTTAAAAATTATTTCGTAAGTCCTGGATGACTTAATGGAAAGCTTTATTCCATAGCTTGTTCTGTATTCAAGGTATCATTTCCATTGATTCTATAGGATAGTCATTAAGACTTCTGAAAACTTCAGAAAGAGTTACCTTGAGCAGCAAGGGAAAACTTCATTTCTTTTGAATCCACTCTGAAGCATTTGAATTTAGTATCCCCAAACATAATCTATTATAAGTTTAGATACCCAGTTTTCACAAACCGTCTATTTATATTTCTAGCTCTAAAAATGAAGCTGCAAAGAGTTTTTACAAACGTTAGGCATTTGGGTACACAAATACATGTGAAGGTATACATTGATGGTAAAACTGTGTGGTGGAGACAAGAGCAAAGGTTGCTTTGAAACCAGGTGTCTGGTCTCCTGCTTATATTGGCTGGCTTGCGTAAAAATCCAGCAATGCAACGAAAAAGCATAGCAATGATCATTTCAGTTGTGTAAAAAAGCATCTGATGTGTAGTATGCTCTGTCTCCTGATATTTTGTATTAAGTGATGCATGAAACACATTTTAAGAATTCAGGTGGAGCTTTATAAATCAATCAGTAGATTATGATGATTATCAGTAGCAAGCTATTTTATAGCAGTATGCTCCCTTATGATCATGCCAGCAGGTAAAAGCTCTGCTGCTGGCCATCTGCCGTTCAAGCAGGCTACACTAACCTTTTACCTGTCTGAAAGAATAAAGCTGCTCTTTAGAAAAAGACACCAGAGTTGCATTTAAAAATAGGACTTTGAGCTGCTGGAAAAACAATTGTCAAAATCGGAAGCAATAATGGGTACAGTCTAACTTAGTTATGTTGCATTTAAGAGAAATCCATTATATGAGACAAAGAAAAATCTGTTAAGTAAAATAATATATTTATGATGCACACTAATAAAGCTATTTTGCTAACTTACTCAGCAGTAAAATAAAATGTTGGAAATTATCTGTACTCTCAGTAGGAACACTTTTTTTTTATTTCCCAGTCTGAATTTCTTATAAAAATTCTATTATGCTTTATGGGACAAAAAATGGAATTTTGTCTGAAAAATAGCTTGTTGGCAGAAAGAGAAAAAGATACGCTTTCACTTTTGTGCGTGGATATTGGCATCAATACCAATACTTTGCAGATAGATTTCTAGTAAATGCTTTATACATCACTGATTTTACTAAATGGGTTTTAAAAACGTAAGGCATAAAATATCTCTGGTGATCAAGAACATTGAATAGTGTTCTCACAGATTTTTGAAGTTAATTCTTTAAAACAACCCATCAAAACTATTAGAGTTATATTTACAGTCAATGTCAAGAATAATGACTTGCATACAATCTGGTTACTTGTGCAGAATTCTTAAATATATTTTATTGCAATGAATCCTCTCAGAAATTACATCTCATTTTACGTGCAAATTTGCTGTACCCTGGATAGGAAAAGGTAGGCCCTCCTAAACAGGGCACACAATAGCCATCATGATGAGCAAGAGCATGCTAATGATGAGCACGCTTCTCGTAGCCCTGAGCTAACCAACTAGAAGATGCTGATGTCAGGAATTACCTTAAATGCTGGGTTACTGAGATTTCTGTCTGATTTACATCAGACAGATCCCAGTCTGGATGAATGGGGAAAATAAGTTCATTAAGTTACTTCCACATTGGTAAGATCGTGCATCTAGGAATTAGACTGTATATCCCATTTGCAGGGTGGATTTGAAAAGCAGTGCATTTGTGGAGGATTTATGAGTCATGGTAGATCACACTTTCCCAGAGGTAGCTAAAAACATTGCCAGAATTTCTAAGCTGGAGTAGCGAGCAGCATAATCTCACTAGTATGACTGGAATATCGTTTTTAGTGTTAGATGTCTGGCTTCCTAAAAAATGCTTATTGAAAAATTGGGCACAAAACAGGTCTAATCACTGAGTAAAGGTCTGGAAAATCTACTTTACTGTAAAGGAAGTTCAGTCAATATTGTTTGAAACTTGAGAGTTGATCACGGGGTTCGATCCCATTACCTACTCTGGGAACAGCTTGTACTATTGGACAATTTTTAGTTGTGGAAGTAAAAGGCAGATTTAGTGGCTGGAAGCTGAAGTCCAACGTATTCAGACTAGACGTAGGATACCTGATGCAGCAGTTACTGAAAGGGAGTCTTTCTGATATATTACATAAGTCTGATTATAGAGGTGCCTTCAATCCCTAAAATTCCTAAACCTGTAATAACGTTCTATAGAAATACGATGGAAGGAAGAGAATTTCAGGGAATTTGACTATATATATATATATATGTCATTATCATCATCAGTCTAATGTAAAATATTAATTCAATACTGTAAATTGTGGATCTACAGAAAAGTGGACATTGTACTGTTGCTCAGAAAAAAAGTGAAGGAAGCGTTCAACAGTTCTCGGATGAAAATATGTCATGGTAATACATATGTAGGATACGTTTTCTTTTAGAATGTGAGATGTCATATAAAAGCAAGACGTGCTGTAAAAAGAAGCTGCCTTGGAAAAGTGGGATTCAAACAGCCACTGCACTGAAAATGTAGAAAAATGATATTACTTAAAAATGCATGTAAATGGGCAGAGAAAGCATTATAGTAAAAAATGCACTCATGCTTCAAAAAAAAGCCGTGGTTTCCTACTGTGAGAATGAAGTTTTAGGTCATCCAGTACATCAAGGAAAAGAAATTATGGAATTTAAAGTTGGTTAGTTTAAAGCATTCCATCAAGTGTTTAACATTAATGATAGCCCAAAGCTGTTCTTTTACTTACCTATGGTAAAACAGAGGAAGACTATCAAACAAATGAATTGATCTTTTTTTATTATTGGATGCCAACAGGGAGTTATTATTACAGACTCTAATACCACTACCCTAATTAAAATTTGGTGGGGCTGAGGGTGTAATTGCTTCATCATTATGGTTTAGAAACAACAGGACTGATTCTGAATATTTCCCTCAATATTAACAGAAGTATTTCAAAAGTGCAAGAGAGAAAAATCTGTCCTACAGATTTTTCTGAAGCAGACAAAGGAGAAAATAAGCTAATTCTGTTTCAGTAGGAATGCAACTTTAAATGCAAACCATGAACTTTATTCTACCCGCAGTTAGGTGAGAAGCAACTCTACCAAAATCAATAAATAAGTTTTGGTTGTAAGAAACCTGTACAAGAAGAGACAGAGATTAGGATTTCCAAGTTTATCTGTTAAAAAGAGGTTACTACAAAGACCAAAAAACTTATTGAGCTTCACACACCTTTTGCTATTCGTAAATATCTAAGAGTTTAAGTACCACTCCTCACAAAATACATTGCTTCTACTGATCAACTGTATTTTTAGCTCAGAAGCACATGCTCTCATACGGTGAAGTAGGTCTAAACTGGACCAAGTCTTAAAATAATGGCCCTATCATGCTTAATTGTCCTGATACTATAGTAATAATATTAATCATGGTGAACTTATTTAGTATTAATTTGGTTGTCATAGAATGCTTATATAGATGCTCTAAATTAATTAGCTTGACTTTAATTTTGACAGATAACCCGTAAGTGCCTAGTGTAAAAACTTGACTTAGAGCAGAAGGCGGGCTGTGAGCATGATTCTTGAGCATGAAGTTCAGTCTTCCTAAAATTTCTTTCTCCTTGACAACAACTCTGGTGGATAAAGGCAACATTGACCAGGTTTGTTGATTATGTATGAATAATGGAGACTGTTATGTTCAAAAGAAACACATTTTGTGGATCTTCTATATCTGTGGATCATCTTGATTTCTGTAATGTTTGATAAAGTTGAAACATTCCTGCTCTTCTGGCAGTCATAATGCTTTTGCATCAGCACAGAAATGTTTAATTAACAATTTCTGATATACAGGCATGTGCCGTAACAGCAAGTTTAAAAAATAAAAAAAAACATATTTGGTATACCCCCCACCCCTTTACCCTAGATTTTGATGTCGCTGCAAACCGAATACATATAACATTTCAGGGATTTGGATTTTACAGTGAAAGACTTGAAACTCCCTGCTCAAATCTAGTTTTCGGGGGGGGGGGGGGGGGGGGGGGAGGATAATTTGAAAAGCCTGAATTGAAACTAACATTTACATTAAACTTTGCACAGAAGCGATCAGTTCATGACAGACCCCTACTTAACTGTCATTTCAGTATTTTTATCTATTGTGTGCTAAATTCTATGTACCAAACTGGCTAACAAAAACCCCAATTGATTTTTAAGCTACATGGCTTGAAAAAGGCCACACCACACCAAGAAGGGACAGAACATTCCCTGAAAAGACAGTGATTTCATTTGTCCCTACCAGGACTTCATGCCTTTAATAGGATCATAAAAGTTGCTATATAAGCTCTACAACAGGAGAGAAAAAGATACCGCTTCCTTTACTGTGTCTTCCTTCTATTATCCTAATACATCTATCTTTTACTAAGAGTCAGAGAGTTTGAAAATGCTATTATTAAACTCTTAAAATTGTCTGCAAGTCATTAAGCCCCTAATACAAATTCGTCTTCAGGGGACCCTGTCACAAGGATACGTACAGCCATGCTATATATACAAACAACCTTAAAATAGGCACGACTCCCAGATGCTTCTTGGTGAAACCTTGAACTCCATTGCAGATGATCTTTTATTAAATTCAGCATAAGCAATCAAGGTGAAGGCAAGTCAGTGGTGTTGCTGTGTGTTGAGAACACCAGTTTGAGATGTCACTATCCTAACGTCAGCTACAAAGACTCCTGACGTTTTCATTCAGAATAAACTTTTCTGGAGGGACAGCTATATGGTGTTTTTATAATTTTTTACTGTTAATGCAGTTCCGAAACACTTTTTTTACCTGCAGATTCTTTTACGATAGAGGATGTGAGGTGTGAGTTTCTCACAACTCGTAGTCATCTCTGTACTCTTCAAAGCAGTGAGTCTTTGTGATCTTTCTGATCATTTTAGCTCACCCAGGGAATGGAATACTCTAAACCATCCCAACACCATTAATTTTACTATTTCAGATATGGAAAAATTGAGGTGTGGAAACATGTGGTAGATAAGGCCTTCAATGGTAAATATTTTGGAGTGTTTTTACCCACCTTCTAAATCACACATCAGCAACTAAATGAAACCACTAAGGCTGTTTTTCAGCAATCAGCGTCCTAGCAGGAGTCAGGCTTATGATTTCTTTTGTTCTGTATTTTTCAAAATGGAACTTTTCAAGAAATGCTGATGACTTTGCTAAATGAGGCTTTTAGTGCAGAGGTCAGTGACTCGTTCTGAACTGGTAGATACAGATGGCTACTTTAAATACAGTAGTTTGATTGCCGGAATACTACTTGAAAGTGGATATTGCATGCAAATTCGTGGCAAGTCCAATGACCAAACCAACTGTTGAGTTACATTTAGAAAGAGGAAGCGCTATTATAGCCCAAGTTATGTTCGGTAAAAATATTACTAACGTGAGAGCAGAATCAATAGTAAATGAAAGGGAGGCATAAGTCCTGTATAATCTTGAATGCTGTGTGGGAAGTCTGATGACTCTGTTACTGTTGTGAACCTTACCTGTTCTGTAGAAACCTGCAGAAGCTGGGTCTCTCAGTGACTCAGTTTCTCTCTTTCAGCTGTATTTAACTCAATGTCTTATGAATGAATACTTCAACAAATGTGCTATATATTTCTATACAAACAGCTGCCCTGTGCTTCACTGATATCAAGTAGATAATGTATTTTACCCTTTTCATACACTAGATTATGTATTCTTACATGGGCATTTTTGATACAGTTTCTGAGAATCAGTTTTTGTCTTATGTAAATAGTTCTCTGGAGGATTTCACAACTAGAGCCAGCAGAAATAAAAAATGAAACCTACCATTAGGACAAAAATCATGTCTATTGTTTGCACAAAAAATAATCAAATTAAGCACGTGTCCAGGCAAGCTACTATTTGAGTCTGTCCAGAAAAATGTCATGCTCTGTTTTGTCAAAAATAGGACTTACATCTCATGAAATTAGAGAGAAAAGACAAGCAGCTCGGATTAGATAGAGTCAATAAATCACTCAAGTTCTTAACTAAACGAGTCTCAGACTGAGAGCCATATACATTTTAAAAATAAGAAGCAGCAGAAGAGAGGAAAAAAACCTTGCTAAACAGACCGAATTCTCTATGAAGAACATTCGGTAACAAATATAGATGCTCCTCAAAACCATTTGAAAGCAAGGTATTCAGCTTCTGCCAAGAGACAGGAGAGAATTTTGAGCATAGTTGAAACGGTTAGAGCACAACAGCAATTAATCCTGTTCATTCATTACAAAGTTATGGCTGGAAATAATAATTGCACTGAAACCAATAACCACATGAGATGAATAGAGAACATTCAGAAAGTAATGACTCTGTTTAGATATGTTCCTGGTTGCTTTCGGTCTGCAGAAGATAGGACTGAATTAAGTCATGTCTAGCCTTCTGTCTTATTACCCAGGTAGTCTATTAGTATAAATTCACACCAGAGGCTCACATAGCATATCACTGTTGTGCAAACTCAAATAACACTGATGTAACTAATAAAATTTACTTACCGCTTTCCAAGATAGAGGGATATGAGAGATCCATGGTAGAAGGTACCTTCGTTCTACAAAAGGCTTAAAAGAATGCAGTAAAAAAAAAATTACATCATATAGGGCTCATTGTGTTACAGGGCTCATTGGATTTTCTCAAAATCCAGTTGTTACTGTTTGGCATCTCTTCAGACTTCTTTATCAGTGCAGAGATTGTGCTTCACTTCTGTTCATCTTCACTACAACCCAGATTTTTTTACCACATGTACCGTTACGTTCCTGCTTTAGATTTCCCCTTCTGTGGAAACTGTTCTCATCTCCATTCAGCACGTCAGTTCTCTGCCTTGCTTCAGAAAACCTTCATCTTTCATCTTATTAATGCAAACTGCTACAATTCTTTAATTTAGCTACTTTAAGGTGATTTTGACCACTGTCAAGCCTGAACCCATCTACTGGCCCAAGCCTAGATCTCTTCTTGTGCCCTGATACATAGACCTACATGGAACTGAAACCAGCTTCCGTAAGGTTTGGCATCAGCACTGGCATTATGGCTGTTTTTAAAAATCGGTGTTACCAGACCCTGTCAACATTTCCTCAGATTTAGCTGTTCTGAATGTTTTACTTTTCACCTGATTTTTATTTTCAAGGCAATGCATTTTCCTACTTAAAAAAGATCTGAGCTTCTAAATATTCTCACTTTTCCCTGCATGCGTTCTTCGTAAAATACCACAAAAGGGGGGAAAACTATTATATGCTTCCAAGAAACTTCAAATTTATGTGCAAGAAAGAGACCAAAAAACTGCTTTTTTCTTTTCTAACATGATGACTTAATGGTATTAATGGTTTTTCTGTTTCTACTGCTTCACTTACCACCTTACATGCAAAAATGCACAGAATTCATGAGTTGCTGCTGTTATATGAAGAAGATACAGTAGTAGTCTATCTTATTCTTCCAAATTAAATATTCTGACCATTTTTTTCTGGGTGTTCTTTTTCTCTTTCCTGTACACCTTTGTTTCCTATTATAGTAGGCAGTATAAGCCTGTTCAAAAAAAATCCTACTTACAGAAACAAGAAGTAAAGAATGAAGTCTCTTAGAATATGCTGCAAAGAGTAAATGCTAGACTGATGTTTTCAAAAGAAACTAGCTATTTTGAAAATTTTTGGAAGGTGTACAAGTGATGTATTCTAGAGATGAAAGAATCTCTCACCATTTTTGAAAGCCATTTCATCATAGAATGTATCAGATTGAGTATGAATTGATGCAACAGTAAGCCTATCATTATCAGAGGAAACCATCAAATAACATGGTTGCTTCGGACCTGTTTTAAAAGTTCGGGTGACCAAATAATGCCTTGCAGAGAAATTCCCAGTCAGCTGTAGCTCTCATAAATACCGTTGATTAAGATTCCTCTTTCAATTCCCAGAGCAACTGAAATAATCAAGTCATAGCTATGGTATTCTCTGTGGCTTTTCAAGAGAGTATTAATATTTACGTTTTCTTGTAAAAACATTCTGTTTGGTTCAATGCATCAATGTTACTTTGGATATCCATTACCCTAATATTGATCCTTTTGCTTCAATTATCTGTTCTGCCGTAGTCGATTTCCAGAAGTCTTCTGCAACGTGTAAGTCGCTCCTTTCATGAATGCCTGTGGTAAGGCTTATCACAATATTGTCAGAAGATGTTCAAACATAATTATTATTTCAAATGGCAATGGATATTTTCCCAGCAAACGAATTTTTGAAAATTGGAAGTATTAAACGTATATGAACACTGAAGTCAGTAACTTGTATCCGAATTTTGATTTTTTTTTTAATAAGAACATGTCATAAATCAAAATTAAGAGATATTGTAATTATCAATGGACGTTCTTCTCCAAGGTGCTATCACATTTGGAACAGTTTCATTCCTTTTTTTTTTTTTTTTTTTTTCCTTCTCTCTTTCTTAATTAAGGACCTTTTTATTAGAACTCTTTTTTGGAAGAAATATTTAGTACTCCGCATCTCAAGAGCTGGCTGACAAAACTTAAAATCTATATTCTTTGGTTACAGTAAAGGATGGAATTATTTCTTGCCATGGCATTGATAGGAAGTTTGTTTTAAAACATGAAATATCCTCTTAGACTCCTGAAAAATGGAATTAAAATTTATTGTTAGATATTCCTGATTGTGATTGAAAATCACTTCATTAAATTACAGTACAGAGAGATGAAGGACATCTTGCAGCAATGAAAATGGTTGCAAATTTAATTAAAACATTAAATTATTGTTGGAATAAAGGTCATAATCATAAAATGTAATTGAAGGGAGTACATTAGCATGTACCCTAAGGTATCCTTTCTATTTCAAAATATATATTACATATTTGACATTTAAAGAGGAAATAGGTACCATTTTATCTGGATGGATGAACTACGATGGTAAGAATTGTTATACATAATACAATTCAAGAGCCCAATTTTTCAAAAAATCATTTGCTCCTTGCATAAGTGCAACATACTATTTTTATGTCTCTGGGAAAATTCACCTTCTTATTTATTGAACATCATGGACCTGCACAGAGAGGAGGACGTTGTATCGTATACTAAGATTTTATCTCTATGGGAAAAGTATAACTTATACCACCGACTTAAAGAGTATTCTTGTCAGACTCTGGTTACATTCATGATGGTGTGTACCATTTATCACTGCATTTTCTCTCCCTCGCAGCAGATTAGGGAGGCAAACAGTGCATGGTAATAGTAGAAGGTGCAAGAAGACCATATATCCGTAAAACTGTTGTTGAAAGTACACTGATAATGCTGCTACAGGACCACTGTCACTTGATGTCCTGAGGATTTCTTTTTCTAAACAGAAAATACCCCAGAATTGAATAAACCTCCTTCTTAACAATGCCTCCTAAATGCTCAGCAATATTCTCTGAATTCAGATAAAGTCTTTTAAAATATTCTTCATCTCTTTCACTTTCTGCATTTACTAAGGTTATCTTTTTGAAAAGGGAGGGGGTATTGCTTGAAATAGAAGGGAAAATCAGGGTGAGTATATTTAGAAAATCCATATGTTTATGTATTTTAATATGTATTTTATATAAATATTTTTTTTTTTAATATATATTTGGAAAGAAAGTCAGGATAACCAAGCTGTATTTCAGCAGTGGTTACGCTGATAAATTAATGCTGCAGATTGAAATGCTTTATAGCATCTAGTGAATCAGTTAACTTCTGTAGCTGTCTCTACATTTAAGAATAGAAATTAGAAGCAGGTACAGTAAAAGTCATTTTATTGAATAAAAGTACTGTGTTATAAATACTGTATTACAAATATGAGTGCACACGTATCAGTTTATTAGGTAAAATAGGAGATTCTCATTCACTAGGACAAGTGTCAGTTCATTCATCGAAATGCCTGAAGTATGTATCTCATTCATACACTAAAATGTATCTATAAGAGCATGAACAAACGCATAGAGATTTTGAAAGTAATACGTGTTGCCTAGTGAGGGGGTTAAGCAGAAGGAAAGAGAGAAGCTCTTAATTTTCTCTTCTCCCATTGTTGATTCTGTTGAGAATTTTTCTGAAAGCCTAACATGAAAGTCACCCCAATTACGAGCTATCAGCTGTTTAGGAAACACTCATGAGCCCATCTTCAGTCTATAAAAAAGCCAAAGGTGTGGTGCAGGTATTAGCAAATGCTGGAGAAGTGGCAAGCAAACAAGCCTCTTCCTCACAAAACAAGTGAGAGGCCACTACGTGGCAATCGTTGCATGGTGGGTCTTCCACAGCCCTTGTCAAGTCTTACGATATGGGTCAGGATATGAGCGCTTTTGGTGCACAGTATCAACTGTGAGTTCATCCAATACACGCCCGCTTTCTTAACTCAGTGCATCTTTTTTCCTTTCATAACAAGTGCTAGGTGTGTCAGGGTCACTGCTGTGTTGGCTAGGGCTTCCAGGTGAGTCATTTAAAATCTCTTTCCAATGAGAAAGGGCGCATCTTCCATCGTACCCCAGCTTTTGCTTGCCAGTCTAATCTTAAAACTCAAGTGTTGGCTCTTTCTGGGCTGATGTCAAGGGCAAGTCTGCATAATTTCACCAGCTCAGAGAGCTCAGCTGTTCAGGCATTTACGTGCAGGTTTCTGGGACATCTCATGTGGCATCTGTAGGGCTTCTGAAATAACCTAATAAAAAGTCACTCAGACTTAAAACTGGGCTTTTGTATGAGTGCTTTTTTATGAATGCCATGCTCAAACAAAAACTTCTGAGGAATGTTGTAGTTGAGAAAAAGTGTTTTTGGTTTTTTTTGCTTGATATGTAAAAAAATTATTAAGGAAAAGTTTTCTGTAATTCTACTGAGTGGTTCGCAGTGATTTAAAGAAGAGTTACAGAAATACTTGCTGTGTATAAGGGATATATCTTCCACTAGCTCAGAATGTATCCTTACATTAGATAGAAATCCCCCTTAAGATAAAACTCACACGGATTGCAGGAATATCTACCCTTTGGGAACTTTGTGCAACTTAGGAAACAATGTGATGCGTTCTACCGGTGTGTTCCTAAGAGCTATCTTTGTAACTTGAGGTGAAAAAATATTACTAACAATAATCAGATTACAGTTAATTGTCATGGGCAAGACAAGACATGCCTCCCATTTCTCCCTTCCATTCAGGTTGGTTTTTAGCAATGGTAGAACTGCCTGACGTTTGCAGACAGGCCACTTTTTTCTTCGAAGAGCACTGGAGAAATTTTGTTAGTGTTGGAAGTATTTGATAAAGAGGGATATAAGTGTATTTTCTTAATCATATAAAGTGGGTAAGCATGTAATATTCATGAATGCAAATACAAAAACTTTAGGCTGCGACTATAGCTGAATGTAAGGAATTGGATTGTTGGAAGAGCCAAGAGAACTACATACACGCATTCCATCAAAATTCTTCTGAAAATTTTAGCTAGAAATGTCTGCTATTATGAATGTGATTCATGCTACTGTAATTTTTGTGACACTAATCAAAATAAGTGTTATTAGGAAAGCTCAGTGGCATGAGAGAAATTAGATAAGGATTGAATTTGATAGAAATTTATTTAGATGCATTAGCATGGGCATTAAGATGGGTATTAAGGATCTCAAACACAGAATAGAGACGTGTTACGGATTTTTTTACAATTATTGGAGTAGGATGACTTTTATTGAATACAAAAATACAACACTTGCAGCTTTCTTGTTAATTTAAACAGTACGCAGAGTAGTCATATCTAAAGTCTGTAGCCATATGGGAAGGCATCTAATTAAACTTACCATAGCAATATAAAATATTACTTGTGAAATGCTACAGGTATATCTTTGAAAAATACCACAGTCAAATCTACATGTAAAACAAACAGATGTTATATGTATCAGAAATAATGATCCGCTTCTGTTTTCTTTCGACTCTCTAGGGCCAGTGAATAAATTCATATGGGAAGGGGGCCATACTTTAAAATGAATTAATCAGTATGTGAACATCAAAGCAAAATAAATTATTAGAAGAGCAAGATTTAATTAATAGTATCTGATAATTTTGGGTGTGATATGAGAAGTATTTGATTTCGGCTATGAACATTTTATAGGCAAAGATTCTGAAGCTTAAACACATTTCTTAAAATACAACAAGAGACCCAACTTCCCAAAAAATAAACAGAAATATATTTGGTTTTAATTGTGAATTTTCCTAAAAAGGAGTTTGTACCAATTGCACAGAAGAAGATGGTAGACTTGACATCCCCAACCGTTGGGTATTAGGCTACCACTTTTCTTGCACTATCTGATCATTTGAATTTACCAGATATCCACAATTGCTGGAGAATTCTATACTCAACCCATCACTGTAAATTTGATAGAACATGTATTCCTTGAACACAGGTTACCTGGAATAGTGTTGATCAATGCATGGGGCATATTGCAGTTCCTGTTAATGCACAATAGATTTACTCATGGGCAATGAGTCTGCACGGGCAGCATCAGCCTTGTTCCTCATGCAAAGAACAACTGCATATGAATTGTATATGCATAGAGAAAATATATCATACTTGTTCCTTTTGACAAGTCTGGCATACCTTGAATAAGATAATTTTAATTAACCTTGACCAAAAATCCCTTTCCTTAGTGGCCTGTCGTTGGTTTGAGAGCATTGCAGCAAATCATTTTACACTGTGGAAACAAAATAAGAACCATGCATAGGTTTTTAATAACTGATTAATTCTTAAGATTCTTAAATCGAGGTAGAAATCTCCTAAATCTTCCTTAGCGATCATCATCTCTCATTGCTGTTTCACGTGGTCTCCAGACATTATTTCAGTTTTGATCTTCCTCTTCATTACTGACCTGTTGCATCAAAGCCATCAGAGGAGCAGTAGCAGACTGCTCAGACTGCTTATTCTAATCTGTTAGTTTAGAAAGCTGGTAGCACATAGGGAAAGTGAGACAGTGCTGTTGTTTCAGTGTGGGTTCAGTGAATTGCCAGGTTAAATTTTAGGAAAACCTTGCAAGATTGCAGTGAAGCATTTAATGTAATACAGAGAGTTTTCAATGCTGGCAAAAAAAAAAAAAAAAAAAATCAGAATAGCTTGAAGAGCAATGTCATTATCTCAAAATTTACAGTGATGAAAATTTTTCCAAGCTTTTTATTTTCCCCTTTTCATCAGTGTTTTTTTCCCTTCTAACTGATCATTCTTTTTCAGTCTGCTGTTAAACAGCTTTATCAAATGAAGGTTCTGTGGCTATGTAATGAGAATGTATCCAATAAAAATGCTTTCAATTACGTTTTAAAACTGCAAAATATCAAATTACTGTTGTATGAGGATACTCCATTGAAAACTCTAAGATTACAAGAGAGGTCATTATGTCTCTCTACTACATGACTTTGTAGTATAATAGCACAGTGTCACCTTAAACATGATTCATTGGCAGTGTTACAGTGAACAAACTAATTTTTCATTTCTAGAGCCCTGCAATCAATGAAACAGTTCATACAAAGTAAGAAACAGTGTAAAATTTTATTTCTTTATTGCTACTAGAACTTTTAGATGATAGCATAAAAAATAATTCAAAAAATGTGATCTCGTTTCCACTGTATCTGTGATTTATTTAATTCTTGTATTTCTCCTCATTGCAGTTATATTCATAAGTGCTAGTTTCTTTCATCTTCTGGTTCTCATTCGCTAGCAAGCTTTGGGTTGATAGAGAACGGATTGAGTTGCAAGAGATCCAAGTTTAGCTCCTTCTTTTATAATTCCCATGATACCTTTGAGAAATTAACGTTCTAATGTAGTTAAGTCCATTTGCAAAAGACATTCAGATACTCAGGAAGCAGTGGGGCAAAAGTGCTATATCACTTGGTTTTAGAAATCTTCCCCAAGTTTCTCTGTAGTCAAGTTCCCAATTTATGAACTCAGTTTTTCTTAAGCCCTGGGATTACACGTTTTTCAAGGAGGACATGTCTAGCGCAAATCACAGTGGCACACATACTGAGGTGTAGGACCACTAATGTAGAACAATAATAGGCTGAAAATCTTGCAGGGTGTTTTTTATTATTTCTAAAAATTATGTCATAGCTTTTTTAAAAATCTTTCCAAACAATTGTATACTCTTGTAAGATTGTGGATTGGACGAAACCATGTATAAACTATGGTACCCAACCATCATTCCTGTTCATTGTAAAAAGTAATTTGTCCTTTTTCAGTAGAAACACCAGTCATAGGCCATAACACATGCTGCAAGCAAAACTGTAATCTGATGAATTTTCCTTGTCTGAATTGCTGAACTTGCTGTTAGTCACTTGTTGTTTTACGCGCATCAAAGAGACATTCATACACACTGTAGCATGATCCCTTGTATAAGTAAAGTGTATTCTCGATTTAGTTTGTTTACTGACAAGATACGTGCAATAACAAACAGAAAATCTCTCTCTCATTTGATTTTTAGCAAGTTTACAAGAATTGGATTTTATGTATGTTCTTCATAAATAAAAACCCCAAACCTTTCCATTCAGCATTAATTTTACCTACCTAACTGCTGAATACCATGTACCTATTAATAAAGTTGCTCAGAGCAACACAACTGAATAGTTGCATTTTCTATATGCTGCCAAAATGACCTCTACGTAGATTAATGTGAGAGAGTACAATAGGAGTATCTAAACTAGCAATTTAACACTTTGCAATGGCTCTTTTTAGGTGTTAAATCCACTTGCTTTTATAGTTCGGAGTCACATCGTGTGCACTAGAATATACCACGGGTACACTTAAAGCTATTTCGCTGCCAGTGCAGTCAAGGTGGAAGTCCTGTCCTGCAGCATCACCTCGAGCACCTCAGTCACAGGGTGGACATAAGGTCCTCCAGCAGTTTGTTCCCTGGGCACGAGTGGGGACCTGTTAGTAACAAAAGGCTTTTGTCATGTACTAGGTTCAGATTATCAGGGAGTGTTCAGGAGAAGCAACCAAGTGACTTTCATCGCCAGTAAACATGCATCGTGATTACCGTTCCAAAATGGAGCATCAGACCAAACTCCAGTCTCTCCTATGTTTTCACCACTTGGTAAAGTGCATGCACCAAAAAAGGACCAGAAGGATTCAGCTGTGTGTGAATTCAGACCGCTTCACAGCGGGCAGGTCACTTAAAAGGTCTGTGCTTTCAGTCTGGGTTTGGAGTAGGTAGCACAGAGCCTGATTACTCAAGCATCACACACAGATGGAGGGAATTTCACTTTTCAAGCATCAGCTTAATGTAATTTTCAAGAGCATATTTTACTTTTTACACGTTTTTGTGGTATCGCAGAACACTATATTCCTGCTGACAGATGGAATGGATGGTTTACCAGAACTAAATTAACTTTTAAGGGTAAATCTGTTTCCCTTTATGTTTTACAGACACTGCATTCTTACAGTTTGGCATTTAAAGGGAGATTGAAAGGAATGATTTTTGAATATGTTTTTGTTGTTTGCTGGGGGGGGAGCAAAGCAGAGAGAAAGTCTAGTTGTTCTTGTGGAAGGTGAAACACTTTGAACAAATGCTTTCCTGTGTTCCTAATTGCGTCTTCATTATTTTTAAATTATTATAAAAATACCTTGTTCTTGACAACTATACCTTTCCTGTCTTGAAATCATCTCTGCCTTACAAAACTGCTAAGAAGTTGCTCTAATCAGACCTATGCATACATTCTTATCCATGATAGACCTCCTAACATTAGAACATAGAGTTATAAATCTGTGTTATTTGCACTAGGAACAATATGCCTCTCTTTCAGGCTGTGTGGGGCAAAAATGTCAGGTAGCAGGGCCTCTGATAACTGGACTGCTTGCACACCTTGAAAATGGTGTTGCTGTAGCATTTACTGTTCTGGACAGCAGTAAAAATATAACATGATATTTAGATTCCGAACAATTGTTACTTCTGTAATGCTTTGTTTGTATTATACATAAAGGATTGTAGTATAATGACTTAGCTTTTTGTTGTTCGATGAGCAACATGGCTTTCAGCTGTTAGAACAAAAACATCTGTTCTTTTTCTGGTGCTAATGTAGAAGGCAATATAGGTACCTAGAAATTTACGATATGATAATTGCATTTTAATTATTACCAACTTTCTTTCTAACACAGGAGGTTTGTCGATGATATGAGGTGTGATAGAATAGAACTGCAGAATAACAGAAAAATTTAGGTTGGCTCTCTGGAGGTCATGTAGTCCAGCCTCATGCTCAAAGCAGAGCCAGCTGGATCAGATTTCTCACAGCCTTGTTTAGTCAAGTTCTAAATATCTCCAAGGATGAAAAGTTCCCAACTTCCCTGGACAAATTCTTCCGTGTTTTACTACCTCCAATGGGAAAAAATTGGGCATTTATTTTTATTGTTGTATTTATTATGGGGTGAACTGGGAGAAAAATGACCCGGTAGTTCTAGTAAAAGAAACGGAACTTACAAGTCTGTTTATTGCACTAGCCTTTAAACCCATAAAGCAACACAGCATGAGAAGACTAAATTTAACAGTCTTTCTTGATTAAATCATGTGGACTTAGTGATTAACTTAGTAATTATCAAATATGTAGGAACTGTACTAAAAAGTGAAGCAGGGTAACTCTGGCAGTCCCCCTCAGGCCAATCATCCTCATCCAATCAATCCATTAATATGCACAAAGGAAAATTAGGCAGGCCTTCAAATGTTCCATGCTCCTTGAAAAAAAAAAAAAAGTATTTGTGTAGTTCCAACTATTGATTGCAAAAAGGGGGGGGGGGGGGGGTGTCTTATCAATGTATGTAAATACCTGAAGGGAGGGTATAAAGAAGATGAAGTCAGACTCTTTTCAGTGGTGCCCAGTGCCAGGGCCAGAGGCAGTGGGCCCAAACTGAAACATGGGAGATTCCCTCTGAGCATCAGGAAACACTTTTTCCCTGTGAGGGTGACCGAGCACTGGCAGAGGTTGGTCAGAGAGGTGGTGGAGTCTTCATCCTTGGAGATGTTCAAAAGCCATCCGGCTTTCTCCTATAAGAAAAAATCTTTTCCCAAAAGCAGAGCTTGTAACCTGATGATCATAGCAATTTCTTTTACTAGAAATAAGAAAATGACAAATAAAAGACAAACTACGTGGTATGTACTGCAAAAACAAATTACAGCTTGCTTCAAAGCCATGTACTGTAACATAAAAAGAAAAGTAAGTAGGCTAAAGGTATTTTGGGGGTTGGTTTTGTTTTTAGCTAATACATTTTGGATTCTTCAAGTTTTCATTTAAGTTTTAGAAACTTCTGAAATCATGTGTCCAGTGTACCTTTTTAAATTAGGGGACTAAAGAGGTTTCCTTTGAGAATCAATATTGTCATTCATATGAATTCAGATTTTGGATATATAAGAAAAGATAAATGGAGAGAGATTGCAACACAGGAAATACTATGGACCTAGACAGACAACAGTTTTACTCCATATAAAAAGCCTTCTATGCTTTAAATCTTCGGCAGTTTCCCAGCAGTGGAAATAGAAATGCTACAATAACCTATTAGAATGGGATTTGAAATTGAAAACAGGAAATAATGGAAATTTGTAAACCAGTGTGCCAAACCAGTAAGGAAATAGTACGTGTACAAAGATACTTACAATTATAAGTACAAACCAAGTAAAAATGTGCGTGATTGCTCTGACCTTCAATTCATTACATTACTAATTACCTTCGTATTTCTCAATATAAAATAACCATGTTTTAATTATATTTATGCACAAATGCATCTGAAGTTTGGATAAACACTCGTGAATAAATTAGAAACCCAGTGAAAACCAAACTTCATAAGAAAAGCACTGACAAGAGTTTATTGTAGCTTTGAGAGTGGTTCTGATGTAACATCATGCCACCTAGCATAAGTTTTAAATTATATTTGATTATAACAATTATAACATTTTACATAAAGCAATAATTTGACTGACAATTGCAAGGAAGAGAGAATGGAAACCTAGCAACATGGCAATTCCTACTATTATACCCTTGCAAAAATAGAATCTGTTTGAAAACTTTCTATGTAGTACTTAATGGAAGCTGTAATTCAATTCAGTGACAGAAGTGAGTCCTGAAGACCTCTACGTCTGTGGTCAAGAGAAGAGTGTGGAGGTGTGTACATGCACCTCATGGATCAAAACCATAATTTCTGGATGATTTGATGAGGGTTTTGTGAAGTCTTTTCTTAAATGATCCTGAATTTGAAGGCTTTACGTTGTCTCATCACTTTGTGAGGTACGTTGCATATCAAGGCAATCCTAGGAAGGAAACATGGACAGGTAAAGACAAACAGCAGAGTTGGTTCTCTGCTAACAGAGAAGTGTGCAGCATATGAAAGGATGGATCTATGATACAAAATTTCAGACATTGTAAATCCAGTTTTATAAGGGTTCCTAATTTAGATTTCATCTTCCCTTGTCTCTAATGTTCCAAAGAGGTAAATGCTGTACTGCTGCTGCTACTACAAGTACCACAAGTACTACAACAGCAGCAACCCTGCTGCTACTATTAGATAATTGCTTATATAATAGTTCAAATCCAGAATTTCTGTTCTCTAATTTTCATGGCATTTGGACTATTAAGCACAAAGGTAACAGCTTGCTCACAAGTCGTATCGGATATCCTCTGACCCTATTGGGTTTTAAACAGTTTTATCTTAGAAGACTGAGTAGTGCAGTGTAGGACGTGGGACAACAGTACAGCTAAATCCAAGTATATCTACTTTTTCAAGGCTGGCAATTCCCATCCACTCATTTTTCTTTAATCATTAGAAACATGAAAATGTAAAAATATCCTATTTACAACTAATTACTGAGAACCTCACATCATATCACTCTTCTGCTGTGACCTGATTAGTGGGTACAATATAAATTAAGTCTTTTTATTTGATTTTAAAATCTTGTGATTTTTTTTTTTTTTATGAGGCACCATGAGGTCTGCAGGCCAAGGCAGTAAGTGAAGATGTGTCTAAATTGTTTTTAGGACTCAGTTAAACTGGGCCTGGAGATAATAAAACATCAGCGTCTTAGCCTATAAAATAAAGGTCGAATTGTCATAAATAAAAAAAATCTCTAGAATATAGAATTTCAACACAGAAATATCAGTAAATAACTAAGTTATATTTATACTTGTATTTATATTTATACTTGTATTTATACTTACCTTTGTATTTATATTTATTCATTGATCAGCTTTTCAGTGGAGACTAGAAAAACTAGACACATGCTATGATAGGAAGCAATTATAACATCACTTTTAGGTTAAATGTTTTTATACAAATGTCAGTAGAAATTTACTTAGTGATTTTTATGCCAAGTTATTTTTATATACAAGGCCATGGATAATGCAACACAAAAAAAAAAAAAAGAGAAATGGAATACTTACTTAGCGGATTGTACAGCATTGAAGAAAATCAGACAGATTTAACAGTGGCTTAATTCAAATTCTGTAAAAAGTACGTTAATTTTAACAAAATCATTCACCTTTTTCCATTAATATAATATTCTTTTTCTCTCTCCTTGGTTTGATTATTCAAAAATCCAACAGTTTGCCATCATAACAGAGATCTTTCTAGCATAAAGAGGAGATACTTTTTAGTGTAGTTAACAGGGCCAAGAATTGTCTAGCAAAGCTACCAAAATTAATTAGTAATACAGAGAATGTTTTGTCCCACTAACGTTTTCTTTTCAAACTCAGTTCAGATTTAAGCACTTTTGTACAACTGATGTCTGCCATTAGGCAGTTATTAATGCTCTTAAAGTCAAGAAACTTCCTCATATGCACAGGGTTAAATGTGCTCAGCTAGAGTCTCGTATAAGAAAGTAAAAATAGATCTGCATATCATTATATGGTTATAAAATAGAAATTGTGAAATATGGTATCTAATATTCAGTTTCCCTTATTCTTGTGTTGAGAACGATGTTAGCAACAAAAAAAGATTTATTTTTTCAGCTATCCAGTGTTGTCCAGTTGGGATAGACTAGATTGAGAGGCAGAGGATGACAAACTCAGTGTGGTCTTGTCCATCCTGCCTTTTGAGAGTGAGTCCCACTGTCTCATGGGAGCTGAGGGCTGCTGCAAGTTACCCACCTGTGCTGAGGATTGCGGGACACAAGCTGCCCAGCCAGGCAAGCCTGTGAGGGGACACTTTCCATCAGCTTTGCTTCCTGGCTCCTTCTCTGGAAGCTGTCCAGCTGGGTTATTTGGGGGTCTTAAGTGAAATTTTCCCGGAATCACATGGAGGTTTTGCTTTTGAGGAAACTGAGTTACTGCAGAGAGAATGCGCACAATACGGGTACCAAGGATATAGATGTTGTTTGACAGCAAAGACATACTCTCTGAGACAAAGTGCTTGCAAGTTGCCCGCTATATTCAGCGTCTGAGTTTCCACTGCCTCTGAATTACCAATTAAAAGTCACTTTTCATAATACATCTTCTCAAACATAAGACAGGAAATGTTATGTACTTACAGCTAGCCTAATAAGCAGAATGCTAAACAAGGCAAAGTAAATATTCGTGGTGACTTGCACTGGTTTTTGGACTTGATAGTCTCTGTTCTGATATTAGTATTCTGTAACTCAGTTTAATTGGACAGTAAGTCATCCTGCCTGAATGCTGCTTTCCTCACTTTTGGTAGCCATTATCTCTGCCTTTCATTGTGGAGGTGTAGTTTTCTTCAGTAGATGTCCATTGGGGCTGACAAGCTCATAAACCTGAAGCAAAGGAATTTTGAGACAAAACTGCATGTTAGTCACACATTCTCATCATAGATGTGTTCGGTGTCATTTTCTAGTGGAGCTGGCATTCTCTGGGACACTAAATAATACTTCTGTGTAGCCTTATCCATGTCTATATTTCTGCAAATCCTCCATGACTCTGACATCCACTTCTACTCAGTGCCAGTAGTCTTGTTTTCAGTTAAATAAAATGTCAGCAGGTGTCAACCCATGCTTCACTGGTGCCGTCTTACAATTTTGCACAGCTAAATACAGATTGGTGTCTCATTCCACTGCCACCTTTATAGGCACTTTATTATTTTGACACCATTTTCTACCAGCCTATTGAGAAAGGGGATAACAAACTAGAGGTCCCATGTCTAAACCCAGTTTTCACAGCAAACTGCTTCTTAAACGGTGGCCCACAGACAGACATTACTATGTCTGATAAGTCTAGTGAAAATGGATTTGATGTGCGTGATCATCTGTTTAACTGCACTTTCTTTTTCTAAGACTGTGTCAAAGGAATTGGAATAAGAGTTTAGGGCAAATACATACACATTCCCATTAATCATAAACAAATCTGTGGTAGGCATTTGGTTTTGCTATGTCAGCAGTGTGGATTATCTTTATGAATTTGGCCTTCACTTTTGGCATATGCAGCAGGCCTTGACAGCTTCCTCAATATCCTTGGCCACCTGAGCCCTTGGTATAAATTATCTCTAGCTCTCCTCTCCAATTTTTTCCATTCTCAGATGCCTTTTTTGTACCATTATGAAGTTTTCAAGCCATCTTAGGAATCATTGTCCTTTAAGCACAATTCCCCCTTCCCTCCAGAGGAAGTGAGAGCTTCCTACTGATTAACTGTATAGGCTGGAAAATTGCTCTTCTGTCCTCTCTGTGCTAATAACCTAATTGCTTTCTGCAGGATATAATCCTGGAAGTACAGCTTCAGCAACCATTGTCTCTTTTGGATAAGACCAGATGAGAATTTTAAATTAGATGGATTTTCTCACTCTGAACTCGCCCTGGCATACTGCCACCAAATGCCTTTGGGAAGTATGTCTGAAATCCTTAAATCTCTTTGAGATGTCTATTCATTTTGCAAATCATGTTTGCAATTGGAAAACAAAAACAAAATGATGAAAACGACAAAAGCCCCTCTCTGTTTTGAAGCGGTGTTTGTGAGGCACCGTTTGGCAATGGCAGCAGGTGGAACCCTCATAAGGACAGACGTTAGACTTTGTACATGGAGCCAAGTCCTCATCCTCGGTCTGAGTGTATTAAAATCCATTTGACGTAATAGTCATGGTATTTAAGCCAACGGTCTCCACTTTTGATGGTACTGTTGTGTGCTGATGACTTCCTGCAGGTGCCTAACAGCAGCTTCATCTTGTACTTACTATCATGGTATTTGAAATCTAAGTATGATTTCATTCTTCCAGCTTTCTAAAATTAACATCTCATCTTCAAAGGACGTTTTTGCTAAGGTTTGACAAAAAAAAAATAGGCACACATGTCCTATAAGTTTACCATTCACAAAATCTTTACACCCTTTACCCAGAAAAGTGGGCATTCTGGTTGTGGCCTTAAACATCAGTAAAATCTGCTTATGCTTTTATCACCTTTAAAATTACAGTTTTAAATCTTTTAAAGCTGCTAAGAGATTGGTTCATGTTACTTTATTTTTTTCTCGGACCAAAATGTGACTCGTATAGCCATTGATACTCTCTGTGGCAGTATTCCAGGTCAGGCAGGATTCTGGGCTAAATCAAAAACATAAGAAAGACTTTGAATGTAGCCTGAAGTTTCACTAAAACACAAATTAGAAGAACAAACTTCTTTAAAGTAGAAACTACTCATATTAACCAGTAAAAACAGAATGGAAATGAGCACAAGTTTATAAAGAAGTCTCCAACTTCACAGTTTTAAACTTGCAGAGGATATGTGCATAAATATGAGCTGCTACTTGTCATTTCAATTCTAACGTGTCTAGGATGGAAAAATATTTGTCTATTTACTTCTCATTCACTTATGTTGATGAATATGTGGTGTCTGTGTATGTATGCATAACTATACGTTTATTGATGTAAGTATATAACAGTCCTGTTACAGGACAATGCAAAAGTTTTCTTCTAACTTTTTGGCTTTGAGGAGTTCATACATGAGTGATTGACAGGTATCCCTGGTGAATTTTTTTGTTTTAACTAATGTAAGGAAAATGAACAGGGCTTGAAGTTCCTGCTGCAAAGCAGTTAAATGATTTTACTGAACTTTTTTTCAATGGGCACAGTTTTGTAATAGAATTTGGCCTAGGAGTCAATATGAGGATACTGTAAGGGGACATTGTTTCTTTCTTCTAAGGAATACTAAAGGAAACGTATAACAGAAGGTGTAGCTTATCGGATTTCACATTTCCTGGGCTGCTGAGATGCTTTCTATTGCTTGTAAATGTTTGGTTTCACTGCTGAAGGTCAGTAATGCCTGCTTTGTGACTTTAGCCACTGTATATAGCTAAGCTACCAGATGGTGTTATTACAGGAAAGAATCAGAAACTACAGAACTTGGAAATCTGTGTTTTTATATGTTACACATTGCTCCAAAGAGCGCTGTAGTTAAAACTTCAAAAATAATAACAAAAAACCATGAAATAACTGTTAAGAGGCCTATTCTATTTGATCATTATGCAAATCACAAATATCTTTCAATATTTTTTATTACCTGGTTTCTTTGTAGTAAATATATCGCAGAAGAGTAGGACAAGACAGCTTGTTCTAGCTTTGTTGGGGGGTTATAAGCTTTCCTATCAAGGATAGGCCAGCTGATAACGTACACAACTAAACTTTCGGAGGGCAACTGGACTTGCATTTAGTTCTGAAGTCTGCTCTTTTTATTTCAGACTTGAAGAAGGACTTGTGTAATTTTTTCAATTGGATTATCTGGTCTAATAGATGTTACCTTTGTCTACGAGCTTTGTCTCTCCTACATCCCTTAGACCAGTATAGCTCCAGTGAAGCAACTTTGGAGGAACAACTGAACGTATAATTTTAACAACTTAGGATATGATCTCTCTTTTCTTGTTCTGATCCCATTATAATAACAGCCTCTGCAATTTTACTTGTGAGATTCTAAAATGAATTAAACACCTGTGTAGCTCTTCAAATGCAGATTCTGGCTTGCTCGACAGTGCTTGATATAAGTATGTCTAATATACAAGTACGTTATAAGCTGATTTTAACAAGTAATGAGTAGTTCTCTATATGAGTATTTAAGTGGAAAGCTAGGAGTTCAGATTTCTAACATTCTGTATCTTAATTCACATGTGAATTCAGTGACAGTATTCAAATGAATAAGGATTTGCTACTTCAATAAGAGTTGTAAAATTAAGCTTAACTGTTCTCTTCCATGTGTATTTTGTTAACTGACAGTTCATCATCTACAAATTTCCCTTCCAAAAACCATTATGAAGAAGAAGCTACTTGTGTCCCAAGCTACTTGTTCATTGTGAAATATCATGTATTAACTATATAACAAAATGTTGTATAAATTGATGAAGAAACTAAGGAACAAGGCTGGCAATTTTGTTCCTTGAGCTGTCTTTTGACTGTTTTTAAACAGTACTCTCATGATCAGATTCCTCAATCTCCAATAGCCTAAGCTCTGCAAGTAAAACATTCAAATGCAGGTAGAGGAAGTCCTCCAGAGTCCCAACGTATTGGTCATGTTAGCATATTGCCAGGCAGGTTCCTGTAGTTTTCTGACAGTCTGTCTATGAAAGAAGATAGAGCAGATTTGGTAATACATTTATGTCCACCTCAAAGTCCACTACTTCAGGACAGTGTAAATACGGTAATGTTATCTGGAAACCTAATAATCGGGAGGATTATTGAATTGTTTATGTGATCATAAACACGATCTTTGTGTTTTTATGAGTATGGAGATGTGTCTGTCTCTGTCATGCAAGATTTATTACCAAGAGCATTCCAAAGTTCTAGCTGGTGAATAATCTATCTGGTAGCACTATGACAATCATGAGCCCTCGCATCCTGTTTCTTTCTGTGTTAAAACTATCCCAAACTTAACCTGATACAATATGACCGGTTCTACTGACTGCTCACCGTATGCTGCATTCAACAGCAGTGAGGCCTTCATAAGAGATTAAATAAGTATAATGTGTTTAGAAAATGAAAGATTAAACTAACATAAAAACTGAGCTCTCTGCTATAAGATCAGACTGTTGGCAAAGGCAGCTTCTAAAGGTGCTGCTTCTTTCCTGAGATGTCATTTCAAATATGAATGCATTTAAAATGAAATGCACAAAGGCTTGCTGAAAAATAAATCAAACTTAAATTTTAGATCCTCCTGCACTATATGCTTTTTTTGAGAAATTAAACCTTCAGTGACGTATTTATACCTGCAGATGAAAATATATCCGATTCGTCGTAAAATCATTAGTGAATACCAAACACCATGTGCTCTGACTGGATAAAACTGATCTGCTGTCATGTGGATCCATAAGGTGGATTTTCACTGGCTTTTGGAAATGCGTAGCTTCAAAAACATTTGGGAATGCCTTTTCCTTTTCTCCTTTCAAGTTCCATTTTTTTGCAGCTTTTTGTTCGTTAGTAGCGAGCTGCACAGACCCAGAAGCCGATTAAACACAGGGAGTCACAGTTCTCCTTTCAGGATTTCTTAGCCAAGAATCAACAATGGAGAAAATCATTTGCATTGGTGTGCTAGTCTATGAAACATCAATTTGTCCCTTTGAATTTTAAAACGCAAAGAGAGGATTTTAATTCACCTGTAAGGTCCTGTCCATTGAGCTTGTGTAGGTAAATTGACTTTGTGTAATGAAGTTTTCATTGCTTCTGGAAATTTGCAGAATAATAGAATAATGAGAATTGCTCCATTTCTAGTTACAGGCTATATCTATGAAATAGTATTACTAGCCAAGTAAACAGCTATAACATTTTTAAGGGGTATATCTCAAAGACTTATTGATAAATAATTCACAAAACTTTTCATTTTAGAGATGTCATTTCATCCAAGATGACTATGATTGGGGGGGGGGGGGGGGAATAAAGGATTTTTTTTTTGTTTTGTTTTCATCTTGAAATTTTTAATTATATTGTTTACTGTATGTTTAATATTTACAGATATGTGCAGCAAATATAAATAGAGTTTACATTTCTGAGTAGTCCTGTGAAGTCAGTGTTAATTTTCACCTACTTAAGTTTATATAAAAGTGTTTGACACAATACAGAAGTAGGCACAGGAAAAAATAGAAAGACTCAAGTGTCTCTTACTAGAATAAATCTGCCCCATATAAGCTTATTCGTCCTCCTACTTTCCATAAAATCTGGAAAATGATCACCATTCCTTGTAGATGGAAAGAGTGCCCAGATGATTAGACTTGGCATAACAAGAGTAGATAGGATTATTTTTTTTTTCCCTCAAATATTAAATTTCCTTGCTTAAGAGTTTGTGTGATTGATTGATTGCTCCTTGCTTATTAAAACAGATTTATGTCAAGTAGGAAGGATCACTGCCTAAGTGAAGATCACAGTTTAGCAGAGAATGAGTTAAGTTGCAAAGCAGCTTGTATGTCTGGGCTTCTCCTTTCCATGGGTAACACCCCGTTAGTGGAGCCATTTCCTACTGGCAGCAAACCTCTCTGGACATCATTCTACACATGCCAGAGAGCAGAGGAGAGTGGCAGATAGTGGTCCTTGAAAAAACGTCATGTTTTATTTTTCTTGTTACACAAATACCATAGCATCTCACATTAAGCAAGATTAATGGAATGTATCAAGCACAACTGGGTTTTTTGTGTAGAGCTACTCTGGTGCTGTTGCTCTGGGTCCCCGGCGAATAGATGCAACAGCCCTGAGCACTTCAAAACTGCAAAGCATTGGTGATAATGAAATTCAGTGCTGCACAAAGCTCTGCTTCTTATTGCACTTCTATATATTAAAAAGAAAGAAAAAAAAAAAAAAGGCCTCCACAAATGCCAGCCTCCAGCATGAAGTCTGAATCATTAATGAGAAGCAGTAGATTCAGTTTCTCTTTAAGTGCAAAATTTATTGCAGCCTTAACTGCTGTACGTCGGGCTAACGGGTGCACAGTGTTCTGTTTTTTACTATCTAGGTCACAGAACTGATTTTGCCTGGAAAACGGAATTACATCTTGTAGGTGAATTTGTGGATTCTGGGTATACTCTTGGCTACAGAAGTAGAGCACAATTGCCATTATTTCTCAGTCTCTTCTTTCTCTGATGACACAATATGCAGTTAGGTGCATGTGTTCAGGGTGCACCTCTTCATGCTGGAGTCTTGCCTGTGGGAGAGCATGGTTGATCAGAATGGTATCTCATCTGCAGTCTTCATCATCCTTTACCTAAAGAGTATAATAGCTACATAGAGTCTTATGAGAGTTATTCCTCAGTCCATGTGGATAAACAGTGCTGGTAGCAGCCAAAGACATCAGACTTCAGAGCATATATTTACAAACAAAACCATGCTTTCCTCAGGGCTGTGAGGGAAACTTCTCAAGATAACTGCCCATCCAGACCACACTTGTTTCCCAAGCCAGATATTACAATGTGTATCCAGAAAACTCTTTTTGCCACCACTCCTCCTTCCCTAGAACTGTAACACCTTCGTTGAAATGTGCACATCAACTCTTCTTTCATCTGGGTGTTCAGGCTTGGAGCTGGGAGTCCTGTCCATGCCTGTGATTCCACACTCCTCTACCCCATCTCTGGTACTAGCAGCACATCTGTATGTTTCCTGCTTCCTTATGAATTGCGTGTTACCCCTGTTAGCTCCTTAATTGCTGAAGTGGGCACTACTATTACATCAAAAATTGTTACGTACATATATGTTTCATAAAGTGAGTATAATAGCAATGAATGGCTTGCTTCACCTTCCACAAGATTCTTTATTTCCTACATCAGGTTTTCTCTCTCAACAGTATTTCTTTCCCTCCCCCAGGGAATGTCTCTGTATTCCTTAATTAGAGTTGAAATATTGGAACATTATGTAGATTATTTTAAAGCAAGCAAACAAAAACCCCCATTCATTTTCTCCCAGTAGTCTTTGGTTCAGAGAGTGGAATGGCCCATAGATTCTCTTAACACTTCTGTAGTCATTATGCTTGTTACTGATCGAAGGAGGCAGCTATCATTCTGTCAGTATTACAAGTAAGATCATTTGGATTAGAATAGATTTGCCTCCAGAAAAGGTGAAAATAGAATGAAGTATCTCACATGGATGAGCCAAAACTCACCCACTTGGCAAGACTTCATTCTGCTTGTTTGCCCTTCATAATACTTAGCTTACTTACAGACAAATGCTATTTATTACACAATGTTTTAATGAAAGTACTGCCAAGGAATTATTCAATATATTAACTGTATTACAATAGCTCATGGCAACCAACCAAGAACAATTTGTGCTAGACACTCCACAAATGTAGGTGAAAAACGGTATTTTCCATGAAAAGTGTGAAGGATAAAGCTGACAACAAAAGGACCAGAACTGTGTTTACACAGTCAAAGTATTTATAGCTGCATATGCACATTTCAATAGTAGCCTGCTTGACACGACTTGATACTTTCTAAAATAGAGAATGTAATGAACCCGATTAGAAGACCTGACAGCTACTGCAAGGGAAATGCCTGAATTAGTCCTTTGCAAATGACATTTGGTTGCAATAGAAGGGTACAAAAACAAACCACCATCAGTAGAACTGGTGCATTACAACTTCATCTCCTTTCTCCCCAGGTTGAAGGAGATGTATTTATAGCAAGGAAAACTTCTGTTACACTTTGAGTACTTAGACATGATTGAGATGCTTGGCTTAGGAAAATTCTCATTCAGAAATATTAGGGGTTATTAATTAATTAACAACTTTTTTTTTTTTTTCCTATAAGCATGATGTTTGACAGGATGACTCCTTCTGCATTAAAACCTTAAGCTCATGTATATTTGCATTATGATGACTGGAAAACTCAAAGTACAGCAAGTAAACGCCCTTCTTGTTTCTTACAGCTCACTGTTCAGGCAAGCTTTACATGGCAGTACTTTCTCTGTCTTTTACAGATTCTTGTCTTTAATTGTGTCTCATTAAATAGCAATACAACACTGAATTGAGATTATGCACGAGTGCCTCACTATCACCTGTTTGGGCTGATATTTTTGTAAGTTAACCTGGCTGAACTCTGTAGGCGTTCTCCATGAAACACAGCAAACACTAATGCTCCAAGCCTGATCAAGGGAGATTTTCATAAGTGTAGGTCTAGTGTAGCGTATGCATCCACTGAAAACTGGCACCAAATCATACTTCGTTTTGTTCAATAGTTCTATTAAAATTGTTCAAAGGAATTGAACATTCAGATAAAGGGTCTTCTAAAAATTAACGGTAATTCTAATCCGGTTGCTTTTATTTCATATACTAAATAGTAAATTACTTCTGGAAAAAAGTGCTTTTGGTTTTTATTGCCTAATGAATTAGTTGCTTCAAGTAGGAAAGGCAATTTTAAAGTGTATTATAAACACGATGGTTATTAACCATTTTCAGTCTCTTTCCCAGATTGTTTTGAATGTTTTATCTGTGATATGAGGTCTTAAATACTGAACATATTGGGTGCCAGTAAATATTTCAGAAAACACAGACAAGCTCTTCTTGATTCACAGTTTGTATTATTAAGTTGTCATAAAGTGGGAAAAGCCTCTCCTGACATAAGACTATGTCAGAGAGGGAACACAGAAGTGACTTTGATGAGGAACTGCAAACATGAGGTCTGAAAGAAGGCACTGGAAAAAGGGAACAAGAAGCATGAATGTAATAAAACCAAAAATAGGAAGCTGGCTGGCATATTGAAAAAGGGGCTCATGTTTCATCTACTCACAGTTCTAACCAGCGAGGCTGTCTTGGCAGCTGAATAGTATAGATTAGAGAGCTTTCTCTGTAACTGTCAAGCTGAAGGATTTAAGGTAGGATTCAAGCAAGTGTTTCAATCTGATTGGTGAATTCTGGTTTTAAGGAGGAATATTGACTGCAAGGCCTCTCTTATAGTCAGGAGGATGCAGATCATATGGCAGAGCACAGTTCTCAGTTTGAGGGAAGTAAATGTTACCCAGTGTTTTCTATACCTAGATTTGGTTTTGTTCTTTATAATAAAAAGAATGATAATGATAAGACTTAGAATTGAAATTTTATTTTCAGATAACCATGAGTTGGTCATGGCTGCGTGGAAGTCCTGACCCGATACGTTATGGAGCCTCACAAAGTCCTCCTACTTTAGCAGCAAGAAGTTTCCTTGTGTAGGCTGTCCCAGGAAGATGTTTACCACTATCTGACACAAAGGTAAGCATTTTTGGGGGAAAGGTTTTATCAGTGAACTGACATTATGGAGCTGGAAGTATTCACTGATCAGATAAACTGATAACAAACAAAGGGTTAACCGTGGATTTAGGAATGTAGAAAAAGAAACCACTTTCAATGTTGAAATTTACCGATCAGCCAAAATTTAGTTTGCCTGTATGGATAGAAAAATTTAGAAGAGAAAACAAACAAAAATGTTTTGGTGTAATTTACTATTGAAGAAATTCCTTATAATGATGCTACAGCTGGTTTTAATAAAGATCATGCTGACTTGTATAGCTGTACAAAACTGTAATCCTTATGACAAAGATCAGGCCCAGGGGAGAAGTTGAAATGTGAGATACCGCTGCAGAGTCCAGTTGTGAAAACTAAAATAGAACATGAGATTAAATAAAATAACAGCATCAAAATGGTAAAACAAGTGACCTCACAGGAGACTAGAGGACCACATTGATCATAAATCTAAGAGTTACTGTGAAAATGAATTTGAACAAGGGTTATTCTGAATCAGATCAAGTAGCTGCATAGCCCAGTATGTATCTGCAATAGCAGCTGGAAGCAGATGTTTAAAAAGACTGTAAAAGTCGTATATAAAGCGATCCTTTTCCTGACAAAAGCCCCTAGCTTCCAGCAACAAAACAGATGACCGAGAGTTGTAACCAGATCAATATGCATAAAAGCTACTGATGGAATTATTCTCAATTCATTTACTAGATGTTTTTAAGTATCCATTTGTACTTCTGGCCTCTACAATGTGTTTTGGGAATGAATTCCACAGTAGGAGTCAGAGAGTAGGCAGTTGACAATAAAGTTAGTTGATAAAAAGTTTAAAAGTGATGACTGGTTTGTTGAAGCTTCTGTCAAAGCTTTTGGTCAAATTCAGTCAATGTTTTTAAACTGCATCTGTCAACTCCCAAAAAAACACAAAAAAACTAAAAACTAAAAAAAAAATTGTGGAACACAGAAATGAAAATGCATGAAAGTCCACTGAGAATTATTTCTTTCTGGCTTTGATAAATATACACTATTTGACAACGTTTCGCAGGTCATGTCACCTCCTTGTTGTAATTAGTGCCTGGTCAAATATCCTTCCCTGTATAGATCAGTAGTGACTTCATTACTGTAATACCGACTAATTATTTTCTGTGTTAATTTCACAACTGCACGACTAAAACAATATTGTCCAGGAATAAACTATAAGGATAATCTGAGATAATAGCAAGATCTCTTACATGGAGGCATCTAACAAGTTCAGTATATTTAGTATACCAAAGAGCAAGCTTAGTGGCCCATATATTATTTTTAGAAGTGTTTATTTGTAAAGAAGTGTTCTGAGAAAGCAGCCTCAATACTAGAAGAAGAAGGAGTGAATACAGCTGAAAGTGGTAAATTCATGCTAGAAGTTCAATATAAAGCTACAGCAAGGAGGGGAAAACAGCAGTTTAAAAACTTAGGCAGTTATATGATAAATTGTTCTTCAACTGAACTATTTCAGTCAAGATATTGGATGTTAGATGTAACAGTAGCTTAAGAATTGCAGCCTGTTATATGGATAGGGCCAGATCTTTCTGCCTTGAAGCCATGATTATAGTATGATTTCCCCACAAATAAATTTTGAAATGATCATTGTACCTTACTAAATGATCGCAGATGAGCTAGGTTTCACTGGCTTAAGAATACTACAAGCACTTAAAAAGAATCTGTTTTTATAAGGCAAAGAGTTCACCTAAGGGAAAAAAGAAGATCAGCTTTTTTCCCCCCCAAAAGCTACTAAAATGTCAGAATTTAACCTGAAGGCTATCTCTTTGAACAGAGCCTTAGGAATTTGAGGTAAATTAAAATGAATAGGTATAGTGAAAAAATTTTGTGACAGTTGAGGAAGATTCTGACTACCTACTTCGCTGCTACAGATCTGAGTTCAAATAAAGTACCTCTCTTTATAAAAAGTGAAATACCTAAATGTTAATTATTCCAAACATTAGTCATTAAAAATAATTACATAATCTCACTTAGATAAAGACCATTAATGGTTAGAATTTCCTCCTACATTGCTATATTCTGAGTGTATTCAATATATATTCATATATATATTGACATATTCAACGTACTTAATATATATTGAAACCTATAGCATTCAAAGAATATAAAGACATTATTCATTTCTCCCCTCAAAGATCTTAGCCTTTGATGCTATGCAAGTGAGCAGAAGAAGGGATTTAAAGTTTGTGTCTTAAGACCCAGTCTTGAGTTTTCACTGATACATGGGATGCTGCAAGGGCATGAACGACCTCCTAGCTAGCTGTTGCGCTGACAGCTTTTAAGCAGCCCACTTGAACGTCCATTGGCCCAAAGAGTGTCGTCTTAAGCCCTGAATAACTGAAACGCTTAACTCAGATTCTTTGTAGAGTGCAAAGTTAGTCCTCTACCTCAGCATTTTGAAATGCCTTGCTGAATGATGTCTTGGCAACTTAGTTAATAGCATTTTCTGAGTTCCTTCAATGTATTTCTCTCTTTCAGCTGATAAAAAGTAAATCTAATGCAATGGTATGTAAAGAGAAACGAGTCATAGGAATTAGTAGGCTCAAGCAACACATGTATTTAAAGCATGTCTACACTGTAGAACGGTATTGCAGTAACCTTCCTGAAGTTTAGGATTGCCTAAGACAGCCTGCTGCTACATGATGTACGAGGTATGGGCTTCTTTTCTTGGTAATCTGGTAAAATCCCCTTGATCTTGAATAGATAAAAGACATTGCAGGGCCTTTTACTTTCATCTTCCTGTCTATTACTGAAGTCTTTGTCTTATAAGTCACCTTTGTCTTACCTGCTCCTTACCCCATAGCTTCTCTCTTGAAAGAGCACATTAACACGTTAAGAAGATACACAAATAGCCTTTTCTTAGAAAAAATTATGACAGTCTCTTGAGATCAAAAAGGATAATTGTCATTCATCTGCTGTTTAGACATTCTTAAGTGGGCATGCTTTTTACTGTCTTGGAGATTCATTTTAAGGTCAATACTGTGTGCAACTAATAACATTCAGCTGAAGTTAACTGACCAAAAAAAGATGGAAGCTTCCCCATTAAGGTTCAAGATGAAACATCAATTTCCTATATCCACTAATCATCCAATATGTCTCTGTTCCCTTGAGACCTAATCATCTTTTAAAATGCCATGAGAGAAGATTGCCCTTGCTTTTATGATCCAGAGGTTTTCCATCCAGAAAATAATATCCTATGTATGTTGTACAAACAGAGAAAGGGGAAATCTCTTCAGACAAAAGATTAAGAAAAAAACCCTGAATTCTTAACATAACATGAACTATTTTTCCCTGTAACAGATTTCCAGGGTTATTCCTGTATGCCTGCTATATGCTAGTTAAATGGGCTTCTGATACACTTTATTCCTGTCTGTAAATTGATTCCTCTTACCTTTGAAGAGTAGTGATACTATACAACGGAAAACAGCTACATCTGCTTTAGGGGCATCCTGGGTTAGCCTCATATAGTCTCCACTGATACAAAATCTAAATTCTATTTTAAATCTCCATATTTCCCATGCGTTACCATATTGTCTTTTCATGATTGAAACATGAGAAGCTTCTGTTTGTGCATTGTGAGCTCTTCTGTCAGCTCACTGCAGTTCTGAAGAAGCATCTCCCAACTTGTTCCTTGAAAAGCGGGAAAGCAGAAAGAGGCCTTTTGTTGTAGGCTGAAGGACGCGTGACTGGACTGGTGCTGCATCCACTGAACAACTGTTAGAAGACAGGGATCATCAGTCAAAAATGGGTGGGAATTTCGTGAAAATATATCCAGATTTATTGGTGCTATGGATCACTATGTAATGTGTTAATGACCCATGAATCGTTAGGAAATGAGATCTTCCTGTTATCAGTCATTACAGCAGCTATGTATACTTGAGGACTAAGTGTGCTAAGCAGTTAAGCATTCAGATGTGCGAACAGTTGCTTCAAAATCTAGTGGCCTTAGAAAGCTACAGAGGAAGGGTCAGGAGGTTTTTACCTTAATGCTGCTTTCCCTAGCTGATAAAGGTTTCATGAAATGCTTATATGTTTAATCTTTGAAATAATAAAGGATAGAAATGGAATTCTGAACTCCAGACCCTTTCACGGGAAAGGTTATTCTTTCAGCTGCCAGAGAAGTTGCTTTTCTTCTGCTGAGATGAGTAGATTTATCTATCTGTATGAAGAAGTACATGATACCTAATTTAGTCTTTTCTGTTTGAGAAAGAGCCTCCATTTTTCCTGCGTAGGTCTTACAAGGTGCCAAAGTGAGAAGTGTAGCTCAGTTTGGACACACAGTTTAAAAACAGGACTATGACGACAACTCGGATGTACTGACATGTCCTATGCTATTTTTTCCACCCAAAGAGAAAACAAAACTTTAATATGAATGTTGATAACTGTTTCTGCTAACTTGCTGTTAAAAGTTTATGGTAAAATTTGGGCTTCAGTAGTTATCTTGGATCTCACTGAAGTATTACCAAGAGCTGATAGAGAATTGTAGAATCATAAAATCGTTAAGGTTGGAAAAGACCCTTAAGATCATCGGGTCCAACCGTTAACCTAGCACTGCCAAGTTCATCACTAAACCATGTCCCTAAGGCCCACGTCTACCCATCTTTTAAATACTTCTATGGATGGAGACTCAACCCCTTCCCTGGGCAGCTACTCTCTGATTTTATGTATTGAATATATCCTGGTGTTTACATTCACTTAATATCCTTACATAATCTAAATTATCCTGTTGTGAAAGTATTTCTTTCTGCCCATAATACATGGTATCAGGCAGACTAAATTTAAAGACAAATTTGGGGACTCACACAGTGTCTCACTGAGTCAGTCTCAGCTAAAAAGGCTCAGCTTCTTGGTTGAACATGCAGCGGCTTTGGAAAACTGCTTCTTTCCCTTGTCTGTGTGTGTATACAAGTACATACATATACATATATGTATGTGTGTGTTTATACATACATGTGAATGTAGGTAAACGTGTTTGTGTGCGTATAGACTTATGTATCATGTTCAAACAAAAGGCTGAGCCCTTTTGACTGAGACTAATTCAGTCTCAGTTTATTTAAAATAACTACTCATATAAAATAGTTGGTTGAAATTATCTGAAGCAAGCTATTTTTATATTGTGTGTGTGTGTGTGTGCGCGCGCATGCCGGCTAATCACAATGCCCTACCACAACTAACATGCTTCCCCATGAACCAGCCCCTCAGGTGTACGCAACAGCACGGACATAGAAGGGCTACCGGCCTGAATGTCTGAGTGCACTCGTGGTCCCTGCATCCAAGACAGTCCTGAAGACCTCTACACAGGTAAGCAGCTTTGTGCCCTCAGAAGGTTATGTGGTGTTCATACTAGATTCACTGCTCTAATGAACAATGCGATGCTACCTGCATCTCTCTTCACATTGCAAATGCAGCACTGAAATGAAGACTAGTGTTGTTAGTTGTGGTTTGATTAAAGACTCACAGGCAAAGTCCAGATTTACTTACGAAAACATTTTCCCTTCACTCACATTTTTCACATCTTCAAAACAGCTATTTTTCTAATGAAGTTGTATTATTTTCCTCGTGAAGTTCTGGAAGTAAATTGTTTGTATTAGAAGAGGTCGGGAAATTTATACTGCAAACTGATTTCTGTTTTATTTCTGTTTTATTTTGCTTCTTTGTGGGGAAAAAGGATGGGATTGGTGCTACCTAAACCCCTTGAGGTCAAACTCATTAAAACATTTCCATAGGACATGGATTCTGTCCTAAATAAATTGTGATTAAGTAAAAACATGAACTGTGTGTAGCTGGGAGTTTCACATCTTTGCTCATTACTTACATTTAATCACACTGTGACTGCTTCAGAAATTATGAACTAGCTACCCAACTTGGAAACAACGCTGGAAAGCAGTGCCATTGGTGAAAGACGTTTACAATTATTTTGCTTTATCTTGAAAATGAAGCATAATAAGTGGGGAAAAAGTGATAGTAGTACTCTTCCAGTTGGCAGTTTCTTTTTTCATGGAGCCTTTAAAACAATTAGATGATGAAGAAGCTGAAACAGACAAAAGCAATTTCTAAATATGTGGTTTCACATATTCAAAAGCAGCCTTCTAATAGCTATGATGTTAAATAGATGATGCTGTTTAAACAAAGCAGGGCTTGGTGGATTTTTAGACAAAGATTTGCATTAAATCAGAAATCAAGCAATACCTTCAAAAGAGGATTTTTCATTGTCATGAATCAGGAACAGGACAGGATTTCCTAGTAATAACTGGTGATGCAAAATGGATTTTCCTGTCATGCTGCTAAATTCTGCCTGTTGCTGTCAATTGGATTAACTGGATGTTAGAAGCCTGAGGTTTTTACATCTGGATTATAAGATTTTTTTTTTAAAAACTAAAAATTGCCACTTCATGAATGCAAAGGAGAAGATAAAATGGGAGTTAATACAAGTCACTGTTTTAAACTAGAAAGGTAGCACACTTGGAGCAATGAAACGGAGCAGACATCTGTATTACTGAGAAAGCAACAGAGGAGTATGCTTTTTGTTTTCCACCTGGATAAAACAGTTCATATGAAAGAAAAAAGTGGCAGTGTACACGAAGCCTCTACCTTTACTGCTATACGAAGTGTCAAATTGGATCGAGTCTGAGGGACTTGAGGCAGCTGTTGAAACACCAGTTTCTCCCTTCCCTGTCTTAATAGTATGCTGCATGGCCCCAGACTTGGACAGACAAGAGTAAAAGTAAAAGAGTAAAAAAAATAACTTCCAGTAGTAAACAAGAAAATATTTTTATCATGTCTCAGCAGACATGGATTTAGAAACTAAAATACATAAACACCAGAAGATGTGAGATGCAATTTGAAACTACAGCATTCATTGTTGAGCCATGGCATTCTGGATTGTTTTACATTCAGCTGGGTGAATTTTCAAAGGTAGTAAAATGTGCAGATCTAGAGATATAAAGAAGGCTTACTGGCATCTTATAGTTTTTGTAAGAAATTTAATTCTGTCGATGCTTCAAAGTTTTTAGACTAATAGAACAACAACTGCAGAAATGAGAAGAGACAAGTAGTTTTGCAAAGTGTAGCACTTAAGCACTTTCCTGGTACTGTGTAGAAACCAAACTGGCACCAGACAAAAATGCTTTACCGTCTACAGCTGGTAATGACCTAGGATTTGAATGGAAAATGTGCAGAAAAGTTGTGGCATGATTATCAAAAGTTTGTGTTTCTTTGCATTTGTGATTAAAGAACAACAGAGCTGTATAAAATTAGGTGAGAGATGGGATTGGTAAGATGGCAGAGAATCTGGGGACTCCAAGTGCATAACAAGCCTATATTAGGACATGTCAAACAGAAGCTTTATTAACTATGATCATAGTGAGAACAGTTGGACAACATCTCCCCCTCTGCTCCCTTGCTCTCTGCCAAGTGTTTGCAGAGACCCAACCTATATACTGTTTCAGGGAAAAAAAAAAAAAAAAAAAAAGAGGTGAGTCAAAACAATCACTTCAATGTTCATAAAGCCAGGTATCCATCCCTGGGAGGGGTGGACTCCTTAAGTAGCTTGCTAACTGCCACACTTCTTAGAAGGAATCAGACAGTAAATAATGTGACAATATGGAGTGATGGCTGTTGATGGAGCCTATAGGAGCGGCACACCCAATATTGTCTTAGCTCAGAAGTGGGGAGTTGGAAACAATCACAGGCTGTTGGCTTTTAAGCAAAAGACATGTTCTTTTAGTCAGGATAGATTTCTTAGCCAGCTCTCTCAAATCTTAAATATTAATATTTTTGTCACCACGAAGAGAAATAGTAAGATTCATGTCACATTCATGCATTGTTGAGCTGCAGTTAGAATGCAGCCATCACATATGAAACATCGTATATTATTATGGGCTGATAATCTGCAGACACTTACTACCTGAAATTCTTATTCTGTCATAAAAATTTTAGATTAGCACAACAAAAACATTATCACTATAGCAAAAATTATTTAAGGACAAACAATTAACTATCAGGTTTTGGCACTAATAGAAGGGGATTAGTTGGTCCAGGTGCTCTTATTGACTAAAGACATGCTTATTAATGTTTCATTTCAATTGTGCTGTTTGACAAGCCTGTCATAATTTTCATGCCACATGCTCACCTGCCAGCCATCTCAAGCCTGTGACACCAGTTCCTAAATACTAGCACAAAATTAGCATTTGACCTTTAGAAAGTTAGCTCAGAATGCAAGTGCATGTCCTAAAGCTCATGTAGCTCGTCTTTTCTTGGCTGAAAACAGCAAGAAGCCATATAGCAAGCCACTATGGGTTATAAGCACAAGGAAAGAGCACAGAAATATGCAGTTTATAGAGTGTGATTTACTTGTAGCAAAAATATTAACTGTACTGCATGCACAGCACACTGTTTCAAGAAAAAAATATTGAGTGTTTTAATAACATCAGAATGGCATCTGAAATAATTAAACTACCTTTTTCATAACTCTGAGGAAGAATGGAATTGAAAACATCTTTCTAATTTATAGAAAAATTAAATAGCCTATTGTTTCACCTCAGTTCTGCTGAAACAGTGCTTTAAGTTTTTATGCCTTTTTTTAAAATTTTGCAGTGTTTTCACATGAGAAAAAAAAATCAGTACAACTTACAGAGTCTTCAAAAAAGTAACCAGATAAGCAATTGCACTGTCACAAATTTCTTTCACTTTTTTTTCCCTCTTCCCATGTAATTGGAGGCCCCTAACTGAGATGTTTAAATCAGGAATCTGCTTTCCCTGAACTCCCGCTATAGCCAGTGGGGAATAAAAGGACCTCTAGAGAGCACTGCAACACATAAATTCTGAATTGTCTTTTGTAGGTCTCTCTCCCTCCTCTCTCAACTCACAGTCGAGCCTTTTAATGTTTGAAGTTAACTGGGAAAGAATGTAGACCAACATTTTTGTTGTGAGGCAGCAAACTTGCTCCCACATGTTTAAATAAATGAGGTGCCTTTCTAAAGCTACTGGAAACTAATTCCTTCTTTCAACGATTTCAACGATTTCACCGATTCATTATATTTTTATTTTCCCTAATTAACTATAAACTAGGTGCATTTAGCTGATTTAATATAGCATCACTAGAATTCAGATGTTTTGGCATGTGGAGCTGATTAGGTTCTTTTTAAGTCTAAAGAAGAAGTGTAATAAGTTTTCCATTATTCTAGTTTCACAAATAATTTCTCAAGTTCATTTATAAAACCAGAAACTTAAAACAGATTGCTAATCCAAAAGCTACAGTAGCTAAAAAATACCGTTGTAAAGTACACTGTTGAATACTTTTGAGAGAACTGCTTTCTACAATGGTTATATCAAGAGGGAAATTTTTGTCTGTATTCACAGATCTTGATTTGACTCGTTTCCTAGTTGGATTTCTAACCTGCTCCATGTGGGCTGAGAAAGAAGGGATTGTTAGCCAATTTGCACTAATCAGCTGCTGAAACCTCATTTGCTCTATACTTGTCCAAGTATCTTTCTCACTTCTGTTTTCAGTTTGGCTTGCCAGGCCTTTGCTTGCTGGTTCTGCAGAACCAGAGAGCACTGCAGTCCTGGTTTGGTGCAGAAGAACCGGGAGTACCATAGAAAGACAAAACGACCAACCTAAGGGCTCAGGCTAGAGAAGGATGGTGGGAAGAGAAATTACTCTGTGGGATTTGGGGCATGTGTTGCCTGCATATGGAAATAACAGTTCTACCACAGAAGGATGAAACCCCCAAGGTTTTGAATGAGGTGCTGTCAAAGCTGTTCTCTGAGACTCTGTTAATTCTATAGGACATTTCTAGGTGAAAGAGAAAGTTTTTTGAAATGTAATTGCAAAAGACCCCGCATACAAATTCTTCAACCCTTTCAGCTACTAAATGTTCAGTGCTGACAGAACACTATCCACTGCTGGAGTTATTGCTGCTCCCCAAGTAACAGCAAGACTGTTGCAGACATCAAGTTTTCAAGAAATGAAACTGAGCAACTAATCACTCACTATCCAAAACAGTTAAGTATTACAAGCAAATCATGCACGTGTTAATGGTCCATAATACCATCAAGACCCTAGTGAGTGAGTTCTCCTAGTGAGTACTCACGTAATAGTGCACTACTTTACAGAACAATTTCAAATTTCCTATGTTGGTATGAAATTTTATTGAAAAAACCTTGAAATTAGAATAGGTTTGGAAAAAAGAAGGACAAGCTTACTGGAAACAGAGTAAATATCACAGCTCATTTTTTAGATTGTTAGTCATCTTTATGCTTCTAGTAAGAGTTAAAATGCTGGGTTTATATTTTATGCCAATATCTTTGCAAGAAGCTGTGCTTTAGGAAGTGAATTTTTATTTTAATAGCTGCTTTTTCAGTGGCATCAAGTGGTATGATGCACAAGTCTATTCATATAATAGTGTCCTGGTTTTATTTATTTTTCTAAAGGTTGCTCCAGAGCATTTTAGGGAGTTCATAAAATCAAGGCCAAAAAATGCAATACTTACGAATTTGTAGTATGTTCTTTTTTAGAGGCAATGAAATTTCCTTCACTGTAAAATGGTTATAGCTAGCATGAATCTTTAATTTTCATTGCTTTCCCGTGCACATTAGCCTTTAAAACAAAATTAATTTTTCCATCTCTTTGAGCATACTTAAAGTTTCCTTTCCAAAAATCAAATTTCCCTTTCACTTTCTGTGCAAAAGCATAGAATTTTGTTATGGTTAGCGAGATTTATCCCCAACATATTCTTGAATGTTTAATCAAAGGTATCAATAGATAGCATTTCTGTTTCATTTCAAAAAGAAACTGTCAGCTTACAAATATAAGTGACATTTTAAATACTTCGTGCTACAACATTCAGCAGCGTACTACTTTAGCAAGCAAAATGAGACATGACACAAGCAAAGTAACTCCATTAAATAACAAAATATTTTCCATGTTCTTGTACTCTGAAATTATTTTAAAAGACAGAAAGGATTCTGTTTGCAGTTCATCTCCGTAATGCAGGTCTGTACATTGCAGCTGTCTGGATAACAAATGTACATTTTGCAAAAAAGAAAAATAATTCAGTACACAATAGTTTATTCTGAATAACCAGAAGTCAAATGTTATGGTAGAAAGCATTTAGAAAAACAGGGAAGTGGTAAAAATAGTATCTTCCTGAAGCGAGAAAATGCAGCCCTAGCTAAATTATGTTGCCTGGTATGGTTAAAAGGCAAGCTTTCAAGCTTTTTTATGATGAATGGAATTCCAACGTTATGTAAATATGATCAGATTAGATTTAACATTTTATGCAACAAGCTGTGCTTTAGGAATTGTCATTTTGTTTTGATAGCTGCTTTTTCAGTGTCAGGGAAAATACTCCTAGTAGTATTATTGGCATAATAACATTCTTGTTTTACTAACTTTATTAAAACTAGCTCCAAAATAGAAGAGTTCATAAATACATAATTCAAATTACATCAACCAAACATGTCCAACTGTATAAATAGAACTTCTTTTTCCACTGGCAACTGAAGTTAATGACTCCTTTGTTCTGCTCAAAATAAGACTCTCTTCTCACTTGGTAAATAGTTGTTAAATTGGTGAGACATACCCAATAAATTGAAGTCCCAAAGGACTAACGTTATTCTGTTGGTCTTTTATGACTCAGGGTAAGAAAGGACCAGTGATATTTATATACAATTGAATAACTTTGTGGAAATAGGAATTTAATCCATAATCTCTCTCCACTCTTAATTTACATGGACACTTACATTAACATTAATTTCTATTTCTCAGGCCTTCCTGCACAAGGTCTGCTATTTTGATGGGTCGCTCCTTTTAAAATTTCTCTATTTGCTTTCCCTTTTTTACTGCCTCAGAAACAGTGATCTTTTCCTCACCTTACAGTTCCTTCCCATTCCAGCCTATAATGGCTACCCACCTTGCTTTTTTTTTTTTTACTATAAAATTACTTCCAGCCTCTTTTCCAGATAGTGCTGTTCCCAGTCACCTGTCTGTTGCCTTTACAGCCACCTTGTAGGAAGGAGATTTTACTTTTTCTATGCAAATATGTCTTTTTCCTTCAAACTGTGTTCTTCCTAAGGTAGCTCCAAGGCTTCGATGTGCCAAAAATTCTTCATGAAGAACCTATGTAAATATTTCCAAAGTTTTGCTGCGAAAATGTGACACATCTCTCAAGACTTACTGAGAAAACTTTTAATTTTAAATAACAGTGGAATAAGGTAAGGGTCTAGAAAACAAGTCCTATGAGGAGCAGCTGAGGGAAGTGGGGTTGTTCAGTCTGGAGGAGAGGAGGCTGAGGGGAGACCTTATCGCTCTCTACAACTGCCTGAAAGGAGGTTGTAGGGAGGTGGGTGTTGGTCTCTTTTCACAAGTAACAGGCAATAGGACAAGAGGAAATGGCCTCAAGTTGTGCCAGGGGAGATTTAGGCTGGATATTAGGAAATTTTCTTCACCGAAAGGGCTGTCAGGCCCTGGCACAGGCTGCCCAGGGAAGCAGTTGAGTCACCATCCCTGGAGGTATTTAAAAGAGAAGTAGACGTGGTGCTTAGGGACATGGTTTAGTCGTGGACTTGGCAGTGTTGGGTTAAATGATTCTATGTTTCTATAATTCTAAGGTCTTTTTGATCCTGCTTACTCCATACCTCTATTGTAGTATTGCTCATGCTATGGAAATCCCTCTTGGGCTATGCTGCTGTTCCCAGTTTGTGAACAGTCAGTCTCTGGGCCGTTACAGGGTGGCCACACTGACAGCAGGTGTGAAGACTCAAACCCCAAATGTAGCAGTCAACTTGCAGGAGTGAACATACCATTCTTTTTCTTTCTCTATGGTAACATCTGCTTAGCTTGATGAAAAAGAAGCTGCCTTTAATTGAACTAATTTGGATCTCACAGACAGACCCTCATCTAACATCCCTACTTTAATTAACATGTAAATCAAAGGGGGAAGGAAGACTGGAAGAAGCAGCTCCTTGCCACTAACTGCTGACACCCTTGAGTAACTCTCTTAAGCTTTTCCATCACCTGGGAAATTCCCATTAAGGCAGGCATTCAGGAAAAAGCAGTCAGTTGCAAGTTACAGCAACAGCCACAAGAACAGAAATATTAAAAGGTACCCAGAAATAAAGTCTGTAGAAGAGGCACTGACACTGTAGTCAAATCACAGTCCCGTTTCCACACACCGCCCCCAACAGCTGATATAATTTCACAGTTCTCCAGGGCGCTAATTAAAGCCTTCCAAAAGATCTGAAACTGCAGGTAGCACTCAAGATGCTGATTCTCCAGGTACTATAGTAAGGCAGTTGTTAATCCTAACGACAGGAGAGACAAACAGAAAAAAAAGACAAAATAAGCTGAATAAAATTGTGCTTCTAACATGTAGTTCTACCTTCTGTATATTTTAGCTAAGTTTCATATTATAATGGTAACTTAATTTTCATCCTTTGTAATACTAAAATTGAAAGAATCCTGTAAGACTTTAACTGAAGAGAACTATCCAAATTAATTTTGAGGGGGAAAAAAAACCACAAAAAACCCCAAAAAACAGACAGACAAAAAACCACAAACAAAAACCTGTGAACCAAACATTTTGTAGAATTTCACACAGATTGCAAATTTACTTTGAAAATACACCAGTCCTTTGCAATGCTTTTCCCAGGGAAACCCTTTGTCCATGCAAGTCAGTACAAGTGAAAATTCTTCAGGAAAAAAGAATATTTAAGTTCTGAAAGAATCTCCAAAATGCCCGCATTTTTAATAATTTTTTTTGTTAATTTCACTCACCTCCTACCTCACACTCAAAACAGCATTAATCAAGGAAGTTATTGTGGCAACATGGGCATCAGCCGTGAAATATTGATCTCTTAATTGTATATAAGCTTTAAAAACATTCATCCTGCCTGAAAGGAAGGGGCTTATTAAATAGAGATTAGAAAAGGAAGGATAATCTCATACTTAAGAATTCATCCTTTCCTGTAAAATTTCAAAGTTCTTTTCCTGGAACTGCCGAAGGCTTCATTTGTGGTCCTGGAAAAGTCATTTCTTCATCACCCATGAAAATACTATTTTGTTCTTTCTCATTCAGAAGTAACATCCATCTGGATTTTCAACTTGTTGGGGTATAAATTGTCAGTCATTACACAGTGCTTAGAGTCATGCGAACTTCATATTACGTGGGATGTCTAGGTGCTGTTTTACAGCGAATAATAATAACCACCATAAAAATAACTGACACAAAGAAATACCATTAGTGAATGGTCCAACTTTCATAGCCTGTGAAGCAGGCAGTAAGCTTCGCCTGGCTGTCAGGTACCTGCAGTGACAACAGTTTTAAAACTTCCAATAGAAGCGGATTTCTCCTTCTTCTGCCTATGATTCGGTGCCTTGCAGATTAAAGTTTCTCATGTGTGTTTTCAAAATTCATACCCACTTTAAGTATTAAAAGAAGATAAATGGACATAGGCAGGGAGCACTTGGATACAAAATGGGTGAAATTGCGTCATGAGGCATCACTGTATTATTTAGCAGACCAGCCACTTAGCTGATATTAATTGGGGAGCTGCAGTGATTTGGACAGAGTACTGCCATACATACATGATGGGAATTTGCCTCAGTAATTTCTGCTTGCAAAACCAGATTAATTTTAAGAGTAAAAGCTTATTTTTTTTTTAACCCTTTTCACATCTATTAACAGCCTTCATTACTAGTTGCTAACTTGCTTGGGTTTGTGGATCTGAGAGTCTCCATTTGAATACGTTGATTATTATACTGCCAGAAGAAACAAAATTAAACTTAATTAGAGGTCACATCACCTCCGGCTCAAGTTAATTAAAAGCCTAATCAAACCTTTTGGGAAATAGTAGCCTGTCAGTGAAAAAACGATAAGGGAAATAAAGCGCACTATACCCAGACTAAGGACAGTAATCTGTCTGATTGCCTTTTATTTTACCGCCCCTCATTTTACACAAAATAGAAATAAACTGTATAGCATATATATCCTCATATAATGCTCATACTAAATAAAAGAGTTTGTCAGTTTTCCTTCAGTCTAGTAAAAAATGCATATTTCAGGAAGAAATGGATGAATTATACCACATGTCTTTATGCTTCCTAGCACATAGGTGCCAACTAAAAATAATTGGCTATTACAAGGTCAACTTTCCAACTTCACTGCCTTTGGGAGAAGTATGAAAAACAGCTGGAGGTCTAACATAACTAAATCTCAAATTAATAAAGATGAGCTAGGTAGAACTGGTAGAGTGCATAATTTGACTGCGTCAGGACGCATGTGTTCTGAAATTGCGCTGACCTACTGCGCAGCCTAGGAAAGCCACTGCCTCACCTGGATATTTGTTTTGTCTACTTAAATCCTCAATTCTTTCACCCAAGGCGTATCTCTTCCTCAAGTGCATGCATAGTTCTTAGGGTGCTGATGCCCTGATGTTAGTTTGGTTCTTTCAGAGCTATCGTCATCAAGCTTCAGATTAATTTCATCTGTAGGTACAAGGAAGGCAAAGATTTGTGCAAGTGAATGACCATTCCTGTAATGATAAAATGCTCACGTGCAATAATATTTACACTGCAGATAAAATGTAATTACCTTCTAGTCACAAAATGTGTTTCAGGCAATCTTTAGTTCTCAGTAATACATTCTCTTCAATTACTGCTATATTATCAATTCATAGCTTGTTGCTTGTTGCTTCTGAACATAGTTTGAAACTTCAGTCACAGTAAGCAATACTTAGAAATTATTCTGTCTCCCCATGATATTCTCAATCTTTTGAACAGAGGGCAATCCCTACTGATTTAGGGCAGTCTACTTTCATTTTTACTGGCAAGGATTTTATGGAACAGAGAGATTCCTTTTGTAACAATAAAGCCATCAACTCAGTAAAGCCCTAATCTTAAAAGGTGACCACTGTGTCTTTGTGAAGCTCCACTCGCTTCAGTGATTTAGTATGCTCAGGTTGTCTATTGAGGATCGGAGTCTCGGGTCACATTTGTCATCATGTGCATGAGGAATATTCAGGAATACCGGAATATTTACCTGTATTTCTGGAAGGAATCACTACACATTGTGAGTAAGCTTGACATAATTTGCCTGAAAACATCATCTTTAGAAATAGCTATTGTAAATACATGAAGCTAAGACTGTGTTGGGACTGTGTTAGCTAGATCTGCTCTTTGCAAGCAGCCAGATAAACTTTTTTGTTATGCTTATGCTATCTTGTTTTGACCTTAAGTGGGATGACTTATTTTAGCAACCTCACATTACTTAAAGAGGAAAAAATTAAATATGTCATGTGTATCATGTATCATATTACATATGTACAAGATTCATCAGCTTTTAAGATGAAAAAAATACATCATGTGAATAGTTCAAAATAAGATTATTCTTCTCTAGCAGTGATAAAAGAACCTAGACTCCACAGAGAATTCTCATTAAAGAGTTAGATAAAGTGCATTAAGTGTCATTTTAACAGCAAAATGAAATTTATAAAAGAGAATTATTTATTTTTCAATAAAAATTGTTTATTGGACTTGAAGTTCTGAACAAAAAGCACCCAATAAGAAACCTGGAATATTCAACCTATGTTAATTATCTGTATTTCTTTGATGCATATTTTCTGAGTCCAGCAAGAACCTGTTAATTTTAAGCCCAACTGCTTCCTTGGGCATTATAAATAATATTCAATATCGAATAGGAAAAACTCAAATTATGTCAAACTAACAGTTTGGCATCATCCCTGTTCTGTACTGGATGAGCTACAATTCATAGAAGTGAGATCCAAACCAGGGTGCTTTTGACATTTTTGCTGCTTGTCCTTACCCTTATTTCTTCCTCCTGCAGAATGATGAGCTGTGTAAGCTGAGCTGAACAGGTGGTTTTCATCAAAACAACTTTTTGTGACAAGCTTTCAGAAATCAAGTGTTGATTTCAGTGTTGATGTAAAAGGAAAATCCAAAGAAAAATAACATTTAATTCTGAAGTAAAAATCCAGGGACCTGAAGGTTCATTTAAAGTAATAATGTTCTTCATATCTGTTTTGGTTTGCTCTTTACATAATTTCATGATATATAAAATACTGTTACTACTCCTGAGAGCTCTCACTTAATGCTAACTGAAAGGCATTATCTACTTAGATGAAAACGTGTTTCCTATTTGTGGACCGAATGAAACAACAAGCACAGATTGTCCCAGAGTAGTCATTTTCCTTACTTATACATTTGAAGCATCTTGTTTTACCTAAGCAGAGTAAAAATAGCATAACATGGGAAAGCAGAAAGCAGATCAGGAATAAATTGCTAGTATTGGATACGTCAACATTTCATTTTAAGTATTGTCTTTCTCTCATGGCATGTTTCAGGGAGGAAATATTAGTAAACATGCGCAAATTTGTTCTTTTGCCTGCCATCATTTTCTCGTAAATGTTATTCTCAATTTCAGAGCCAAGTGGAAGTATCTAAAATGGCATACAGATGTTTACATCTGAACAAATGCTTAATACATCTGAACGTTCCAGTTGCAAATCAGGGCTGAAATATAGATTTATTATGTCTGGAACTCAGTTGGGTTTGGAAGCATTTTCATGCAATTTTCCTTCTTCTCATGATACTTGCCATCCAGCCAAACAACATGTATTGTATGCTATTCAATAAAAATACGTATATGCTTAGATTTGTGAAGGCAGGCATGAATTTCTTAATCGCATGCAGGAATTCAGATGTTTTTTCATCAGGGAAAAATGAAAGAAAATTCAGGAGAATGTTGTTTCCATTTAAAAAAATGCCACCAAAGTCTACTATAAATTGTGTCATACTTTTAATGGCTGCAGAATCAGGCTTTTAAGCAAGAATAATTGAAGAAATTGGAATTTCCCAAGGATTTACGTCCACCTTTAAGGGCAAATTAGAGATACTTAACAACAGTGAATTTGTTATCCAGAAAATATAACACAAAAGCTCTACTTTTAAAATTCATGAATGTTTATGAACATTTATGAATCCCTCTCTGATAGAAAGATAAATAATCCACTAGAGGCCTGCTATGGACAACTCCACAGGATGTAAGAAGATTTCTAGAATAATAAAATCTTGCACATTAGCAAAATATTTCTCTTGTTCTATTCCTATGTCTTCCTTTCCATTTACAATATCTGGTACAGCAAGAAAAGAAATGAAAAGAGCAGGCGAAGGCTGACACACTGTAAGGCACTGGAGCAGAAGTATTAGGAAAATGCTGAGATTGCTCAGGGTTTAAGTAGCTCTGTATAGTCTAAGAGTGTCTGAGTGTGAGAGTTAAGCCCCACTCAGACTGAATTCTTTGTCTGCTGAAAGAGAAAGCCTGACTTGCATAAGAAAGTCTCCCCCAGCAAATATTTTGGAATTTTGAGTATGTGTTTATGGTTAATACTTTGGTGATAAGCAAGAAAGACTGAATGACTGAATTTGTGACCAAGGGTTATGAACATGGGGAAGCCAATATCTAGGAATGCTAAAAGACAGAAGAAAAAAAAAAAATCAGCACTGAAACAAATAGCCAGAAGTGATGGATGTCAGGAAAGAAAATGTGTCATGAAAGGAAAACAGATATATGGAGATTAAAAAGAAGGTACATTGAAAAGAGAAAGATGAAGGAGGAAGTAAAAATCAATGAGAATAAAATCTACATAAAGTGAGTCATAACAGGATGCTTGTATTTTGACAGATGGATTCATTAATCTATAAAAAGAAATAAAAATGTAAAGTAGTGGAATAAAGAACCAGCAAAGCTGGGCTGGAAAGACACTGGAGGTTCCCTGGGGCAGCACAGTGCCTGAGGCTTCCCTGAGCTCCACTGTCACGTGCTCTGGAGTTTTGGTATCTTTCATTCAGAATAGGGAGTATGCTCTCACACAGTGCGTTGATCTCTGTACATGTAAAAGGTAAAGATAGGCCCTGCCCATAAAAACGGACTTCTGAAAAATTTGGAACCTGAGAGGACAAACATGGTGCGCAGTTATATTCCTGTTGAAGAATAACCCAATCCAACCAGTTTTAAGCTTTGATGTTTGATGTTAAATTGTCGTGCCCCTATCCACTTCTTACTTCCAGTCCATCAAATGCAACACAAGGAATAACAGAGCGTCTCCAGTTGCAGCTGGTTGATTAAACTGTTACTGAAATGAAAGACTCTGAAAGAAGAAAGCTGGTTCTGCACACAAGAACATTTCCAGTGGATAATACTTCGCTTATGTTTTGTAAGTCCAGTAGAAATGAGACTTAGCGAGAACAGAAGTTGGATTATGGAGAATTTTCTTATAGGCATAACTTAAATTTTGCTCCAAATAATACTGAATCTATGATACGTATTCTTATAGGCTTGCCTGCTAGCTTCCTCTATGATAATCACATTTCCAAGAAGTCTGAAATACCAATGACTTTTCCTGTTCATGCCTCAATTTTACTTCTTCGTTGCTGCCAGAACAACTGCGATTTTGGATTACTAATAGAGTTACAGAATTTCCTAAAAGTGGTTTGATTTTTTTTTTGTTTTTTTTTTTTTTTTTAATTCTTGCAAGCACCACTTACAACTAAATGCATGAAGTTCTGGTTTTACTTTGCAAGTGCTTGTGTGCCTACTATTCATCTTCTTTGGTATACAGAAACATAGGCTCTTTAGCACATTTTTCATGTTTTTGAATTTTGGCAAACCAAACTGAAACCAAAACCAGAGTTTGAGTTATTTCAAGGACTGTAGGAGATTAAGACAGAATGAAGGTAAATTGAAGACAGATCGTGGCAGGAAGCTTGGTAAGCACAGTAAGAAACGATCCATCCCATCTTCTCTTTCACCTTAATGCATGCAGCTATGCACAATGAAATACATATGTACATGTACATCAGTGCTATTGAAGCAGCACATACTGTTAGAGGAAATCTGGTATGGCTGTTCATCACATAGAAGTGGTTGCAGTTAGTTTGCTTTTTAAAACACGTCTATTACAGGCAAAGTTCTGAAAATAATGAGAAATACATGTAAGAAAATATTGAACTGAGCAGTAATTTTATAGCTTGTATTGTATTTGTTAATAGCAATTGAGGTGGTAGGTAATCACATTATTTATTTAAAAGCTTAAATAAATATAAATGAAATAAACTCAGAGGAAGCTGATAAGTCAGGTCCAACTACTAATATTTGTTCATTACTGAGGACATGATCTGCTATCCGGCATTCTCTCAGAGCACAGAATAATAAGAAATGTGATGTCATTAAATTCCTGAAAAAGCAAAAGACAATAGCAATTCCCACAGACCTCAGTACTCAAGCCATTTGTAATTAATTGCTGTGTTTTGAAGTGGATTTGAGATGTAGTTGGTTTAATTTAGAAATGGAATTCATAAGAAGCAAATGATTTGGAAGACATTGCCAGAGTAGCAAATGGTTTTGTGAAAAGAACGTTTGAGCAGCTTGGAACTCTCCTTCTCTAAGCAAGCTTTAGAATGAGGAAATGTTCAGGTTCAATAAAAAAACCCATACCTTAATAAGCAGGCTAGGAGAGAGCAGTGCTGCAGGATTGTTATATAGCCTGTTTTCTGAGCTTCCCATAGCTAGTTCTGCCTTCCAACAGGTTGTCAACACTTAAACATTCAAGACGTACCTAAATTAAAGGTTCCCATGCAGTTCTGCTTATGCAAAAGTCTAAAAGTTCAAACCCACACTGAATTTCTCCAAAGCAGCTAAATGGATATACAGCCTAGGAAAGGAAGAATGGCACCATACCAATGGCTCCATACTAGGTGGCTCCATGCACAGGTGAACAGATGAAACTAATTGTGATTTCTGACTAGACTATCTGCTGACTGCTGAAACCTTCTTAAATTTGCAATGTCTGCTTGCTAGTTCCTTAAATTATTCTTACAGGTAAGTTCTGCAAACTGTAGCAAAAATACACCTCTTAAGAGTTGGAAAACCGTTTTTTCTAGCAACACGGCTAAAGCGTGCCTGTTTTTTTGGTGACAAAATGAAGACTAAAAGATTTGGGGCTCCTCAGTCTACAGATGAAAAGTCTGAGAGGTTATAAAAAACTTGAAATCATAAAAGATTGGTTGGGCGAGGAGAGGTTTAAAGCATTCTTTATAATCATAAAGAGATAGAAAAATAATCAATGGGCTTAAAAAAACTAGCCAAGAACATTTAGATTAATAATTTAATTCTAACAGGAAGAACAGTAAGGCACTGGAACAGGTAGGTGTGAAGCTATCAAGATTTCACACTTTCCCTGTTCAAACAGCTGCCAGGAAGGAGCTATGTATAGTGTTCTCGCTTTGGAGCAGAGGAAATGAAAGTCCTTCCCAGCATTATTGGCTATGGGTTCTATGAAATGGAAACAGACACTGATGCTACGGGTCCTATAGATGCTTTTACTGGCTGCCTTCCAGATCAAGGGCCTGCTTAGCTGTGTGTTCACTCCCTAAAATGTAGTGCGCATGACTTAGCTTAGGTGGAACAAACTTTTTTCTCCCTACTAAAAGAAGATTTCTAGGCAGATTCTTCTCTAACAGGCACGTAGGCAGCAAATCTTCAATTGTTACGCATGTATTTCTGTTTGGTGCTCCTCACTGGAACGCTGAAAGGCAAGGCAAATTCTGCCTCAGATATTGAAGTCTATCTGTTACGAGTTCATGCACATGGGATTTTTAAGTATCAGCAGCTATTCTAGGGAAACAAGGTAACTGCATTCTTCTTTGTTACATCATTTTTATCAGAAGAAAAGGTTGAGGATTCCCCATCCTCTTCCCTCTACCCCCCTTAAAGCCTGGTCTTTATTTTTGTAAGATCCTTTCCTTGCTCAAATTTCATCATTTTCATTGCTAAACATAGTTTCACAAGTCCATTTCCAAAGCCATACACAACTCCACAGCATATAGTGTACATACTAACTTCATGCCTGATCCCATATAGGCTTTATTTAAGCTTTCTGTCTAAAACTTTTTAAAATCTGATTTAGGGTGAAATTGCAAATAAACTTTCAGAACTACCTAATTTATATCAGAGACTGGTCGGTAATCTTACGAAATGTCCTTGATGCACGATTGAGGGAAGTTTAAAGGGCTGTTTGAATCACGGCTTAAAAAATGCCATAAGCTTAACAGAACAATAAAATAAATGGGCTGTGACAGGTTTGCTAAGTTTAACAGAACTGCTCAGTAGAAAGTGAAGGAGCCTTAAACATAAGAATTGGTTTCTTCTGTCATGACATTTCTGATTTATGATTTATACAAAAAAAAAGTTATCCTTTTTTTCAAATATTAATATCTGCCTCAGTACATTAACATTTCTTAAGAGCCTATACGGTTTTGTTCCTCTCTCACATTCATTCCACTACCCTGGGATCAAGAGTAATCCTGATACAGTCTGTTGCTTTGTTTAAATACAAGGGGAGGGTAACGGGAAAAAAGCTCTATGCCAAGAGATTACAAAAAGTTAAAAATTGTTTAAAAGTAAATTCTGCATATGTTGTCATTAAAAATTCTCCCACTGTGTCTTCAGAGTAGCTGTTTAGCCCTCTGCATTTTCCTACACAGTTTCATTTAAGTATATGGGTCTCTTTTCATTAAATATTACTGTCTGAATTACACATCTGAAATTCCAATTTCCAAAATCTACTGTCAGTTATTTCTACTTAAATAGATTACCACTGCAGTACAGAGACACTCACCTCCTACAGTTAACCCAATCCCTTCGTGTTTCAGGCGGATTGCAGGGGTTCAGAGGTACTGACCACCTCATGCTTTAGCAGGGCTCTGGTGTGAGCGCAGATCTGCACATGGCTCTTCCAGAAGGAGAGTCCGTTCTTTCCTCTGGGAGAAACATGCCAAAACCCATGGAGCAGACTACTTGCATGGTAGAGCTTCACAGGTATCAGAGGCAGGCTTGATTTCCTTGTTTAGACAAACATCCCATTGGTTTCAATGGGAGTAACAGCAGAAAGATGAGTATACTGAGAGTGTACACCCCTGCCACACTCCCTTTTTCAACTAGTTAATGTTTCTTCAAAACTTCACTATCTACCATCTAGTGTGAGCAAGCGTAACTTATCCAGAAAATATTACTGTAACAACTTTTTCCACTGAGATTCTTTTTTATACGGGTACCTGCTCTGTTTGTCATTTGGTCACCTAGGCGTTTTATTGATACTCTCCAGTGGAAAGGGTGGGAACAATAAGCGCCAGCAAAATTGCACACCGCTTCAGTTGCCGTCTCAGATTTCTAGGGGAAGTGTTCTTAGGAATGATCCCACAGGTACGCAACTGTGTGTCTACTGCATGAAGAGAACTTCTAAGTAAGTATCGAATGCACAGCAGCCATATTTTACATGTTGAACATGGTAATATAGCCTTTGATTTCTGCTGTTTGAATCACGTGACTACTTTGACATCTTTGCTCTGTCACTCAGTACAGTTCGTGACCTCTGATTCTGTGTGTAATTAACTTTAGCTGTTAAATGGATTAATGACATTTATCTCCTAAATCAGACTGCTGCCACATTTTCCTATTTTTAATGGAAATAATTCAGGACACTACAGTAATAAAAGGTTAGTCTGCATGCTAAATATATGGAGATATACAACAAACTGCATTAATACAAGTTAAGGTGTTCATTTTTGAGGTGAAAAATTAGAGGTTGCCTTTGGATGCAGCTGTTCTGTACAGCCAGCCAGTTAGAAGTAGTGCAAGTAGCATGCAAGAGTCTATGAAACCAGTACTTGACCTGTATACTGATGAGAAGTTTACTACAGAGTTTAGGAAAACCAGTATTTTCACTGGTTTGTGTATTTCTGGAGCAATATCTCATGGAGATCATATGTTTTCTTGATTATTACTGTTCTGTGTACTTTAATATTAATGTTAATATCTTTCTTGGAAACATTCTAATGTGTGGAAGGTACTTTTTCAGATTGCATCTGTAACAAAATCATTTTTGAGGCAGTACTTTGATTGAGCAGCTCATAAACTGTTTATTCTTTGATATGTGCTTGTGCTCTGTGCCTTGATGCAGAGGTTCCCTAAATAAGTGAATTGCTCAAATATAAGCAGAATAAAATAGAAATCGTAGGTGAGATTTTCAGCCATGTCCTGTTAATTTATTAGAAGAATAATGACCTCTATATTAATGGTATAATAGAAACAGAAAATCTCCTGTTCGAGGAGACTGGAGATTCCCAGATGAGGACACTGACAATGTCTGCCCTTTATTGATCATTTTACTTCTGTCTTCAGGAATAGGTTGTGTGTTTCCATACTAACAAATAGAAATACTAATTATTTATATGAGTATTTGTCTACTGCAGCTGGAGCGTAGTGCTTCATCCACATGCATACTTGAATGCTAATCTCGATGCCCGAATCTGCGATAGGATATTAAATCAGAACTTACGGAAAATACAAGCTATCGTTTAGCAAATTCATGTATTATGTAAAACTTCACATTCCCTGAATTAACATGCTTAAAGCAGCATTTCTGAAATTGTGGGCTGAGACTGTTTTGAGGTTGGAAGGCATTAAACACCTGCAACTGGCAGGAGTTCACTTGCCCTAAGGTTGAGAATGGAAAATTACTGGCTGGATGTGTTTATTCTGGTGAGGAAACTGCTAATTACTTCTTAATTGCCAACAGGAGATCATTTGCTCCAGGATAAGTGAGCAAGCGTTTGTGACCAGTAATAATCAGGTTTCACTTCCTTGTCTAAATGACTGCAAGCAATTCCCACTTAAAGGCCCTACTTGAAAGTTCAAAAAAACCTGACCTAGCTACTTTGGGTAACTTCACACTTCAGTAATTTTAGTGGGTGCCACGGCATTGCCATTAAACTATCGCTTCATCATACGGATCATTTTCATTAATGCAGACCTAAATCTAAGTAAATACGGAACTCAGCTTTGACTCCTTTGGGAGAGTAAAGGTTTCATACTGTAGGAGAACATTTGTTGTTTTCTTGTGACATATTTACAGCTCATACTGATCTGAGAATATTTTCCTACCAAAACAGTCAATCTCCATGTATTTCAGAACTGGAAAGAATAAATAAGGGATACGAAAGGAGAATACTAAATATGAACTTGTAAAAGCTCTACCTGAATTGAGGTTTCCTTTTTATATTCTCCATTTTCCATCATAAGGAAGCACTACCCTCAAAGTTTTGTGGCCAAAAGGAAACAAAGCATATATAGAGCCAAGATTTTATCATTAGCCCAATTAAAATCTTCACAATCTAATCAAAATCCAACAGCAAAATATTACTAGTTCAATTACAATAATATCAACACTCACAATCCAAATTAATATCAAAAAGCCTCATTAATAATAGCCTTAAAATTATTACAGAAGGAAACTTACTAGTGACTACTCCTTTTCTCTGTTTTACGCTCACCCTTCCAACATCCCTCTGTCATGTAACATCAACAGCACCAGCCATCCTCAAACAGCGGGGGAGCAAAAATTCACAACAGGTTATCAACATCCCGAAGCCTTCACAAGGAGCCGACAGTACAAACACCAACCAACCCCTTCTACCAGGCACAAGCTCATTTTTATATAGTCTCGTATCACAGTTTGCTCCCCCCTCGGTCATGCCCTGTAAAGCTGGGGAGAGCCTCCCCTAGGAGCGGCAGCTGGGGGCACATCAGGTCTTCCCAGAGCAAAGCACAAGCATGCAAGCAGTGAGCAATGAATGGCCTTGCAGGTGAGGGACAGCATGGCTCAGGCCACAGCAAGGCCAGGCAAGTTCTTGAGATCCTGTTCTGTCAGGCCGGTACAGAGCCTTGGACCTTCTTCTAGTACACGCAAAAGTTTTACTAGCTTAAGAAGAGCTATGGAGGAAGGGCTGAGATACTGAATTTTGTGTTAGGTTTCCTTCTGCTGACACAGAAATGAATCCACTATAATACATGTGGGAATCTTTGCGTTGGTTTGTTTGGATCATGAGAAACTGGGAGGTCAAAACATTGCCCTGATTACAATCGCTTTTGAATTCTTGTAATTTTAAAATGAAAATGATAGTATTATTTTACATAATGGTATGCAGCAAAATCTGTGTTTGAACAATAACTACAGCTAAATGCCTTAATGTTTCCCCAGATAACTAGTTTCAGCTATGGTGTTTTACTCTCTCTTCCACATATGTATTTATATGCACATTCTTAATGGGTACCTAGTGCTCATCCTGTAAGAAGAGTTGAACTACTCTTTTTTTTTAGGAGTACTAGAATTGAATGAAGATAAAAAGGGATATGTATGAAATGCAATTTGTTTTCAAATATTATCAGTAATCTCTCTATGCACCTACTAAGACATGTATCTCTACTATTGAAGATTGGCTTCAAAAAAAGTTAAAAACACATCATAGCCTTTTGTCCTCTGTGTGTGTGCAATGGAGGATGGTGAACACACACTGTTAAAGCAGCTTGAATTCCGTCTGCCATTTTTAATCTTCTGTGAGTAGGAGTTTGGTTCATTTTGCACCATAAATTTCGTTGCCCCTTCACCAAAAACTTAGAAGAAAAAATCCCCAGCAGTATTGAAAGGGCTTTGTAGCTTATATCAAGTCAAGGTTCAGTTAGTTGATATGAGGTGATATAGTTGAGGAGAGTCACTCAGTTATATTTTTTGCCTTTTTGAAATGTATTACCTTTATTATAAGGGTAACAGAGGAGTGGCAGGTCCCAGTATCAGGTGAAGGTTCCACTGAACCTCAAAAAGAGGAATGAGATAGAAGAAGCCGATTGAGAGACTGACATTTTTTACAGGGTTTAGATAATGTATTTCTTTAGTGACACTGAATGAGAGATTTTAAAGGTCAAACTAGCTGTCTAATCATCATCATTTATACTATATTTTAACAAATGTTTGTTGGTCAGAATACTAATATTTTTATTCTCTCAAATGTATTTTAGTTAAACCAGTCATTTGGATACCTACATACGATTCAAAATAGTAGTCAGTTGTTTTCGATTTCCCAGTTCACATTAAAATATTACATAGTCTTGCCTCGTAAGTCCTCTGTCAATTTTACTTTCATGTACACCTTCCATATCTCTTGAATTTGTAGCAATAGTTTTTTGTAAAAAGGTCAGAAGATGTTTTTTCTTAAAAAGCTAAATAACCCCTTACTCACTGTTAAAAAATTTCTGTTGTCGTAATTTACTTCCTGCATTAGACAATGAAAGAGTGTCATGACAGTCCTGTAATTTAGTTTTAGTTATGTGTCCAGTTCATATTCACACATGGTTTCTCTCTCCCTCTCTCGCATCTGGCTGCCTTGACAAACAAGTGAGGGTTGTTTTCCTTGTGAACTGATGTAACTTGAGTAAAAAGTAAGACCATATACTTGCCTGCGAGTATTTGTGTAAGGCCTCAGGAAGTTGTAGGAAGTAAGAGGCTAAAATCGGATTAGTGTTAGGAGAACAACAAAGGCAACACATCTCTAGATAAGCACTGTTTGGAGTTTTGTATGTATACCTTGCAATATCTATATATGAACATCAGTGATCTGTAAAATCCTTATGCTTGATGGTTTTAAGTATAGTTATTACATTGCCAGTAATCTACTTCCATCCATAGCTGTAAAGCTATTTCATCATGACTGGTGATTTCAGGATTGTTATATATACACTTGAGCTTGCAAATGAAAGTTATAGCCTTTTCATGACTTTCACCTGAAGGAGTTTTCTGGGCTTCTCTTCACAAGTCTGAAGTCATCTTGATGTATGACATGTATGGATCAGGGATTTGTTCTAGGCAAAGTGTTTCGATGCTGGCCTATCTTCAGGTCTCAGATTACCAGACATGACAAGCAAATAGGAGTCAAGCTTAATTTATAAGAATATGGCAGGCATTAAAAAAAAAAAAAAATTCAGGGCATCTGACAGAATTCTGTTACACCAGCATAGAGCCAGTGTGTCAGCCTAAACACAAAATTCTGCACTTCAGAAATACCTTCTGTGAATACATAAGAAGAAATAAAAACTTTGTAAAAGAATATTCAAGAGCATTTTTTAAGCTGCAAAATTTTGTTCTGGCATCCTGATCTAATAGTTCGCTTTAACCGTGGCATCCTTCTTGTTAGAATTGTTGTGCCATTAGTTCATGAGTGGCTGTGGAGCAGCGAATTTCTGATTACTAACCTTTTTTTCCCTAACTCACTGCTGAAGTTTTTCTGACTTACTGCTGAATACCTAATTTATTATTACTTAGTAATGTAAAGTAGCATAACCTCTAACATTCACGAGAATTTCAGACAAGTATTAATTCTGATGTCATTTAAATTTTATTCATGTTATCTGCCCCTTACTCATCTTGTAAGTATCTACAAAATCCGTATGGATTTTCTGCAGACAAAATTCATCCATTGGTCAAAACCTCCACCGAACACTTTATTCATTGTTGAAAGCAGGCAGCAGCAGAGCAGAAGGGAGGAGGCTTCAAAAGGGTTTTGTAGTTAACTTAGGTCTTATTTCTGGTAGGCATAAATCTGTTCCCTGCAGCGTTTGTGTGACAGGGCTGAAGGAGCAGAAGCTTGTTGGAATAGAGTGGAACCCAGTAAATAATCTTCAAATACGAATAAATTAATAAAGACAAGTTTCCAGTAATGTGAATATTGTCACAAATTAAAAACTGCTTTTATAAATTCAGTTTGTGACCGCATAGTGCTATGTCATCACGAGACAGCATATTGCCATGTAGGCACTGGCGTTGGTTCTTAAAGTAGCTGTACTAGCATGCTCTGCTCAGCAGGGTCAGGTATTCGGGGTGCAACTCCATGGCGAAGTCTGAAGCTAAGTCAAAAAGTGTCATGATCTAGTACAGGGTAGAGTTACCCTCAACAACCCCAAGAGAGGACAAATTTGCTATCTTGATTTTGATTTTAATTGAAACGTGACAAAACCTACTCTAGTTCTCACGCGGGCAAAAGGACTAAAACAGTTGCATATTCTACACACAGAGCATGCCAAAAGCATGTACTAAGGGCTGAAAGTTAAGTTATTCCTTAATTCATTTCCACGCAGTACATCTTATTTTTTGAACATTACAGTATGACATTAAGATAATATAAACATGTCTGTTCAAAAGCTGTTGGGAAAAATGACTTGTCAGCTATGATATGTTTTACTTAGCTTTCATAACTTACATTTTAAAACAATAATAGCTATGCGTAATATATGCACACCAGATGGCAATTTGGAAATACATGCATGAGATGAGAATATATGTAATACTTTGCTCACAGCACACCTTGAATTCAAGGAGCATTTCGAAGAACATACTGATTTTTCTTCTTTCTTATAATGAAACACATTTTTTCGATAAAGGTGTTTTCTGTTAAGATTAATAAGCTAGGATTGGAGCAACGCAATGTGATGTTCTGGTTTGTTCTCTTTCAACTACTATATTAAGGCATTAATATTAAAACCGTAAATGGCTTGTGGTTTAGAGTGGTTATGAAAAGAATCACAGAGAAAATGTCTGTAAGTACATAAATACTTTATATTTTTATCAGTAATAATGTCCTTCCATTATAAGACAAGCAAAAGATCCTTCCTTTGCCTTTAAACTTTAAATTACTCTCTAAAAATTTCTAAAAAAATTACATTTTTAGATTAGCAAAAGGGGATTACGTATTTATAAAGCAACGCGTGCTTATATTTCCTGAAAAGATGCTCCCAGAAGATCTAAAGGCAATACAACTGGGATGCCAGATTCAACAAAAGAGTTTGATGTTCCGCAATAGAACTGTCCTGAAACTCCCTCACACTCCAGTTTTTCTATTTACATGTTTAAGACCCTACAAACTAGTGATTTGGCTTTTAATGTAAAGTGTAGAGCATCTTCGTTATTTAAATCCCAAGATATTTATAATGCTTCATTGTCTGCTGTCTCTCACAATATCAGTTGTTTGTATTGGGCTATGTAAATGATCAAGCTTGAAAATGGAAGGTTTGATTTGCTATTTCAGCTATATTGCACCCATTTAAAAATGGCAACTGCAGTTGGGAAAAGGGCAGGTCTGGGTCATGGCATCTCTTGCGCTAAATTTGGCAACTGAAAATCCTCCCTTCCTCCCATCCACCCCTAATTTGAACAAGTAGCTCATAAACCTCAAGAGCATCACACCAAAGAAAACACCGGACAAAGGGAACGGCCATATAATGCCACGCAACAGCATAGCAGCCTTCTGTGACCTGATCTCCCTGTTTGGGGGATTACTTTTTCCTCTTCATTTGTCCAAATTTCTGTTCTGTCATATACTTGACCTGGCAGAATATCTCCCCTGGCACGTTATGGAAGATAGTGGTGCGTTGTTTTTACCTTCTTCAAAATAAGTGGAAGATGTCAGTGGCGAGTACTCTTGCGTGTCTAGTTTGCCTGATTTTGGTGTGGCAGTTCAGCAAAACAAGCAGCGTACTGAGCCGTCATGTTTACTCCTGAGATCCACGTAGTGGCAAGTTGCCATCTGAAGCTCTCTTCTTGTTGTAGCACGGTGAGAAAGACACCTTGCATTTAAACGCTTGTGATAAGGGAGACTATAGATCTGCTTTGGAAAGAAGCAGCAGAAGAAGGAGCATCTTTCTGTTGAGGACTGCTCTTTTTTGTCTTGGTCATTTTCTTGGAAATGACTTGCCAAGTAGCTCATGTGAGGAAGAGCCACCTCCCTGCTGATCTCGGTTCTGTCATCAGCTGCCTGGTGAAACTCAGCTCTTCTGCTACAACAAAATCTCATAGACCACTGGTTATCCAAGGTAGTGGTTATCCCAATTAAAGGAAGCCATTAAGATTTATTATCGTTTATGGAGACCAAAATCCTCTTGAGGGTAATTGAGATGTAAATCATCAAAATTACTTAGGGTCTGTATTCCAATGTATAATCCTACAACAGTAGTAACCTCATCTGCAGTATATAATTCAGTTGTATGGAAGCTGTATGAGCAAGAAGCCGTTCCCATTCACTAAGGCAATTTCTTTTGCAGCATATGGTATGAAGTGTAGTTTTGCACCTATGTATAGCAATTGGATTATGATATATGTATGTCTTGCATGAAACACATTTGTAATTAACCGAAACTATCTTGATGAATAAAGCAAAACCATCTACTATTAGTCTTTTCCTACTGGTGAAGTCTTCTTCATTGCATTCCAGCCCCTGCATTCAAACTACTTCAATAAATGGCAAGACAACCCTGTAAAAGAAATAGAAGTAAATTGCTGGTTTTTTCTCTAAAGTATATCTGCTGCCATCTGTTGACTTCTGAAGTACTTTCTGGTCTTAAATAAAATACAGGTTATCAGATGTTATACATACAATTGAACCTCTTAACAGCACTTTAAGATATTGCCAATTAGCCACTTGAAACTGAGCCTTACGTTTCCATTTTGTAATAAAAAAGACACAGAAAAGGCTAGAATCTGTGAAAATTCACAACTACTTAGCATAGCATGGTACAAAACAATGTAGCTACTGAGGAAAATATTTGTAATAAAATCGGTTTGAAAAGACTAAGGCTGCAGAATGGTGTTCACAGGGAGATACTGAGTATTTAGATGTAAGATGGATGGAATAATGGTGTATGGCAATGTGGGGTCAAAATTTGCAGCTGGGTTTACTTTGATTTGGGAAAAGTGGTGTGTTTGTGCTTGCTTATGGAAATACACAGGATTCATTTACAAATTCAAATGAGAAAAATCTACTTTGTGAGAGCGTAGAACACTACAACAAAGTAACTCTATGGCTATTCTGTATAGATTCTGTTTGTTTGTTGTGCTGCATGCAGAACTTAGAGTTTTTTATGGACTCCTTCCAGTTTTTCTCCCTCTGTACCATATTTAGAAATCTGTGAGCCTTATTAAGGGAAAGAGGCATTTTTTTTTCTTCATGTTTACAGCAGCATCCAAAAGTGGAAGTTATTGGCATGTATATAGAATTTCTAAGATGTCCTGCGTGTTGCAATTAATTTGAAATGTAGGTAATAAAATGTAGTTTGTGCTAAAATTTTATTTTTTAGGACAATCCCCTATACGTTTTTTAAGTACTGAAATCGTATCATGTTGTGCAGTATCTATGGGCATTAACTATATTTTGTATTCTTTTTTCATAAGTTGTATTATACTCATCTCTGATAAACTTCTTCATCCAACAGACAATGATGCTTTCTCTCTAGCCTTTTCCTAATCAGTTTGTAAGAAGAAATATATGCCTCAGTGTGATGAAATTCTGCACTGTAAGTGCATTTTTCTTGTCTGAAATGTGTTTTTTTGTTCTGATTTCTTCTGTTTTGAGCATCTTCAGGAGAATGCTTTGATCCTTACTCCTGATACAGGAACTGAAACATCACTGTAGCAGGGGAGAATTGAAAAGGAAGAAAGTGTGTAAAATGCAGTAATTATTCTTTAACACATTTTGCTATAGAGCATGAATTGTAGTAGTCTAAGCAGCATCAGTCACTGCACCTATTTGCTACCTTCTGAAGAGTGATGAAAATTCTTATCTCTGAGAAGATTGAGAAAAGCCGAACATAGCCTAACACTATTGGTATTTTACTCCAGAAGTATTAAGGACCCTAAGAAAATGCAAGAGCTGTGCAGAGTCTTTGGCACTGTCGTAGTTTTACCATTTCTCCCTCTCGTCCACAATAAACCACATCTTTGACCAAACCAAGCCTACTAATGTCTAGAATAAGCATGTCCTGGAATAGCATTCTAAACCAGATCATATTGTTGCATTGGATAACACAGTTCACCTCTGTCTGTGGTGTATTTAGGCTGTGTCCAAAGTCATTCTCATTTGTGACTTAAAGCAGGTTTTGAATGGTGTGCTCCCTAGTTATTCGCAATGTGTATGAGTATTCACAATGCTAAAAGAAAAGAGTCACTTCTATAGCTTTAAAGCTCTGTTCACATGGCAGACTGTTTTCTAGGTGTCAGTCTGATCAGTTGGATTTATTTTGATCCAACATATATTTGTTGTCATGTTTTATGGAGAAGTAAATAGTATGTTTAAAGCAAATGCACATTTCTTTATCTGTCAGTTGCTCTGGCTTAGATTAATCCTAGCTCGTTACAAGAATCACAAATGTCACATGTAGTCTTAGTGCGTAACATCTCCTGAGAAGCGATGCCTGCTTCCCCCAGGAGGAACTGATCCCAGTTGGCCTGAACATCTCTGCCAGCAAATGACAGTTGTGAACCTTCTACCAGAGGCTGTAGAGATACCCCACCAGCACAGGAATTTGCAATCACTGCTTCATTTTGCATCTTTGCCCAAGAAAAAGACTTCAGGCCTTTCTAAGGATATTCTGATTAATTTTCTATGCCATTAGATTGAATTTTGTTTTTAAAATGTTTTCTCTTTCGAGTGCCTGGCTGTATCTTCTTTGTTCACTAGCTGTAGAGACTGGGGAGCTGCTAATAAGTGCTATCAATAAAAATTGAACTAATTAAGTTTCAGACATAATCCCCTATTATTATAAGAGAGCTCAGTGAGATATAAGATAATGGAGTAATAAACCCCTGAAAATTGGGATTTAGCAAGGAAATACCAACAGAGCTTAGAATGTAGTGTTGTGATCTCAATGATAAAATAAATGTTTAATCAGCTGCTATTGATAAATTTTAAGCAGCAGAAAGACCTGAATACAGCAGCAACAGAGTTAAGTTTAGGCATAGATTATTTGCAACAACTTTGCATCTCCATTGTTTTTAATAAAAAGAAAACAGAAGCCCTGATTTAGAGGTCTTCAAAGAACTTGAAATGTTAAGGGATAGTAAAATTGGTGCAAGCATAACCTGACACCTCTATGCCTAAAGTAATAAGTAGAATTTAGATGATCCTTTTTCCTTTCATCATGGGTATCATGATGTAAAGGAATTCCAAGCTATTAAATATAGAATGCTAAGATTTCAGATCATACGCTATTATAATGTCAAAAATACTGGAGCAAAATGTTCTGATACTTCTTGAAAAGTTTATTTAAAAGCTCAATTAACATCTGAATAATAATGTAAGTGACTATGATGTTAGATTTTTCTCCCCTATAGCCTGTGTAACATACCATATGAATATTTTTTAATTAATATTTTATGTTGATTACCGAGGAATCAATTTCTTACATCATCAGCCAAGAGCAAATCTGTAGCAATGAGTTCCAGAATGTTACGATGCACAAATGAGTGATTGCCAACTTCGCGTGTTCAACCAAGATAGCAGCTGAAATGAAGGCTGATAATTATGTTTACAAAATGGCACGTGGCAATTTAAAATAATTTGGGGGGTTATCGCTGGCTTTAAAGTATGTTTATTAAGTAGAACTACACTACTGTCTTTTATTAGATCTGGATTAGTAAGTTACGAAGAATTTTTTTACTCCTGAATTCTATGTTGCATAGATATCTATCAGCATAACGTGCCATAGCTCTAAAGTTTGTAGTTAGGGAAGAATTATAGGAGACATTCATCGAGAAGCTAGAGAAGGTTTTGTATCAATTGAGGCCTAAAATACGTATATGGAAAGGCTGTTTCCCACTTCCCTTTCTCTTCCTCTTCAATTTTCCACCTTGCTTTTCCCTTTTTCACTTTCCTTCTCTCTCCTCCTCTCTATCGAACAGAACGGTAGAGTGCTCCAGAAGAAGGGCTAGTTTTCAAAGAATATGTCTCTCCTATTCAACTTACATTTCACCTTGAAAGAAGCTGGTAGACAAGTGAGTGCTTTCTGTTTGGCACTAGTGTGAATTTGTTCTAATATAAAGCAGCAGAAAGTTAATGGGCAGAACGTTTACTAATCCCTGTGGTCATCAAAGACAGATGCAGGTAGAACGCACGTCATTAACGCCATCTTCTGGGTGAGAAGAAAACATAACTAACTGACATGAAGATTATTTCAGAGAAATTTTTTTTATCCTCAGTTTCTAAAACGACTCCCTGCAGTGTCTCATTTTGCTTTGTTTTTTTTTTTTAAGCCATTCGGAATTACAGCCAACTGTAGTTTTCCACTGATTCATACAAAGACCAGGTGTGTAAAAGCTATTTATTGTTCTTGCTTGCCTCTCTTTCCGGCAATGAAGTGCACTCCTACAATACACCCCCAGAGAGAACCGTTGGCTAAGGGGTTCCTTGGCTACTTGATCACTCTCAAGGAGCAGCAAGAGTGGGCTGCTCAGAGGGCAGCAGAGGGGAAGCTGAGGGATGCAGTGGGTGAACTGGGCAGTCAGTTCAGTATTTACTGCTTTCTCATCATATACTTCAGGAAGGTATTGAGGCACAGTTTAGCTTTACTTCTCCATTTCTAAGCAGGATCAGAGGAGGAGACACACTGTGGAAGAGCTGACTAACAGGTATTACGGAAGCTCCATTCCAAAGAAACAGGTTTCACATGGAACAGGGCTAGATTAGATGAGGCAAAAGGCAAAGGAATGTTGCTTTGCTTGGGGTCCCGGAGCAGAGACTTGTTTCACAAGTGCCCTAAGCTTTGTAAGAGTGGGTTATCTCAAACTTGCTCATGAAAGAAATAGGTAACTTCTTAACTGAGTTTGTCAGCTGGGATTCAACTGTGCAGAGCAAGAAAATACTCTGTTGTCCAATTCAGAAAATGAACAAAAGACTTTTCCGCAAACGATACCTGTATGTTAGAATAGGTAGCTGCCAGAAAATACAGCCATTGGAGGAGTGAAAAGATACAAGGGTGAAATAATTAGTCTAAAGAGACAAATCAGCAAGCATGTCTCATGCTGGCTAGAGGCAGGCCCCGCACGTGTGCAGAGAAAAGAACTGGAGAATGCAAGATGAAATTTTAGGGGATTAAGAAGTGATAGACGTACCCAAGTGTGGGTAAAATGACATAAGGAAAACAGCAATAATAAAGGGGGGAAAAAGCAACTGGCAAGAGAATACCTGGTCCCCAGAAATGCGCAGAAACTGGGATTTGAGGGTATATATCTGGAACGGAAAATAGCAACTTAAGGTTTGACATTTGTTTTAATAGGAATCGTGGTATTTGCTTGGCTGAAGTGAAAACATTCTCATCCTGTTTCAAGTATATCTTCCTTTTTGTGTGTGTGCTTCTTGCATTTTCTAATCCTGAACAGTTTTGTGGTCAAGTGTAAATGTAGGTAAACAGAATCTGCCTGAGTACTCCACTGTCTTTCTGCTTCTTTTATACTGTAACCAAGTGAGGTTATCCACTTATTTTGATTTTCCCATTCTATCACTAGTTTCAGCCATCTTGAAACATGCCAAAAGATGAAAACCAGTGCAAAAAATTCAACTAGGTTCTGATGTAGGCATTTTTTATCTTTCATCTGTTTTCCCCAAATGATGCTTACTACTTGGACTGCTTTCATTAAGGAAAGATTTTTATAAGAAAGTTCACTTCTGATTAATTTAATGATATAGATGCATGGTCATACAGTTTCAGACAATTTCCATAGGAAATGAAAATAAATCTGGAGCCAGAATAAGGTTTTTGTGGCCAATTTCACCTGTAGTGCTCACGTGTAAAGCAGAAATAACATATCTCTACTCAACTTTTTTCAATGAAGTTGTATCTTCTACCTTAAAATATTTGTAAATATATAAACAATAGGTGATCCAGATCAGTATGTGTGTTTTTGAGTTGGCAAAGTTCTCTAAGATTTACCACTGTTAATCCTGTAAGTTTACTGACCTCAGATGTATACATAAATACACCTTTTCTGAAGTTTAGGGAGCTTTAAAAACCAAGTTTGTTTGTGCCTTACAGTTTCTGGTGCAGCGAGCACTATTGATCTGGGTTTGTGACACTTCTGTAACTAACACTATCAATAATGTGTTGCTTTCTCTAAATAAGAACCAATACACAAGACCAAATTACAGCAGCCTGATTCCAGACAAAAAGCTACACTCTTCTAGTGACTGAGTAAAATGCAGGAGGTGAAATCTGTTATCTGATAGTATTAGAGGTCCTCAAAATTAGGGGGTTTTACTTAATTATTTGCAGTTTTATATCATTATTTCTGTAGTTTGACTGACGGATTTTATAAAAGTTTATTATTAACTGGTCAGCTGTTTCTCCAGTTGACTCAATGAAGAAATACAAAGAAGGAAAAACAAAGCAGAGATGAAAGTTGATCATATTGTCAAGCCATAACACTTTCAGTCAAGAGATCTGAGCTGTTTACACAGTTCTGTCATGTAATATTTGTAAACTCCAGGAAATTTGCAGAAAGCAGTTTCATAGAAAATATTTCATAGATGCTTATCCATTTGACAAAATTCTGCTGAAATACACAGCTAAAGGCGTACAGAGAGATAGAAGAGGGAAATAGCTTAGGTTTCTGCAGCACGCTGGCAGGTTGCTAGAGGCCTTGCAGTTCCCCAGTTCTCTGACTCCACTGTGGCTGCACCACAGTGACCAACTCAAATCTGCCGTTTTCACAAGATGTGCTGCTATATTTAGCTGAGAAATTGTTTTGCCATTTAAAAAAAAAGCTTTCGTAATTTCAAAATGTCCCCCAGCTGGTGTGAATGACATCAAGACCTTTCAAAGCTTCAAAAAAGAAACCAGTAAGCCTGACACCTTGAATCAATATGCATTAGTCTGACACCATAATTAGTATACCATCAAATATAATATGCAATAATTTAATTAGTATTCACATGGGTAAATATGTGTTGGGAAGAGTTCCTAAAATAGTTTATGGAAAGAGAAATCTTCACAAACCTTTCAGGGTTCTTTCAGGGATCTGCCAAGCTTATGGCAGTTGATACACTCTGCTTGGGTAACCGGAAAGCATTTTGACAAAATTCCTTGCCAAAATGCCATTAAGAATTTAGACAGCCAAGGAATAAGAGCTCCTTGTGTAGAAGAACAACCTCCTTGGCTTGTCAGGGTCCCGACTGCACTAACATGCCATAATCTCCCTAAGAAGCCTCACTGGGGACCCCCATCCACACACCCTCTGCCTGTGGACTGGGAGCTCCACAAAGGCTCAGGCTTGGGCATCCAGAGCTGTACCCCTGTGCCCAGCCCTGTCTCCTCCAGACCTGGCTTTCCGCCTGCTTTTCTCCGGGTGGACTCTGGACCTATGCTGTAGATGCCCTTGTCACCAGCCCTGTCTCCAGCCCAGTCTCCTACTTCTTCCAGTTTGATTGCCTGGGGAGTCCCAGGACATGACCCACTGTCTTGCTTTGCTGGGGCTTAGGACTGTGGGATTGTGCCCTGGTCAGCAAGGGCAGTATCCTGCCTCTGCTTCTCCTCTTCCCACCTGCAGCAGCCACATCCTTGCTGCTCCCAACAGGAAAAAGGTGAGAGGAGTAAACGGTCTGCTGTGTACGGCAGCTGTCAGTGGAGATCCTCTTGCTGGGCTCTGGGCTGGGCTCTGTGTTCCTCAAAATGTGAGCAAGTAAAAGTTTTCTAGTAATAGCAAGTTTTTCAGAGCATCAAAGACAAGAGCTTATTGGAAAGAACTGCAGAATGACCTTACGACACTGAGTGACTGGGAGAGGACATGGCAGATTAAATTCAGCATAGATGTATATAAAGTGGTTCATACAGGGTGGAAAAAAAATTCTCTCTGTAAAATAATAGACTCTGACTGAACCATTGGCACGTGGGAGTGAGATATTGCCGTAAATGTCAGCTCAGCATTTGCTAGTCAAAAAAGCAAATTGAATGTTAAGAATTACCAGGAATGGAATAACGAACAAAATACAAAATTTCCTTCTGTCACTGTGCAAGCTGAGTGTGTACCCGGGTCCATCAGTGTGGTGTGCAGCATTGGTCTCCCTCTGTCTCAGAAAGAAGATACACTAAAAATTTGAAACAGTTCAGAGAGAGTCAGCAAAGATGATCAAAAGTATGGAGCAGCTTCTCCACAAGAAGCAAATAAGCAACCTAAGACTTCTTCAGCCAGGAAAAGTAACTGAGAGAGAAATGGTACGGTTGTAGGCGGAAAAGAAAACAGTCATTCCCCATCTCTTCTAAAACACTTCCTGAATGAAGGCATTAAGGGCAAGTTCAAAACAAGCAAAAGGAGGCCGATCTTCACACAACTTAGAACTGAGCTGGGAAGTTCTGTCAAGTTTTTGGATGATAAACACACACATAATCAAAAAGAAACTGCCAGAAGTCCACCAAAGGTTGTAAAATACAAAGACTTCAAAAAGCTACAAAATGTCAAGAGCTGGGTTTGGGGGAAGTGTCATCCTGTACTTGCTCCAAGCTTCACCACTTCCCCAAGGTCCATTTTTGTCTACTGCCAGAGACTCTTGCTGGCCTATACGGACCCATCTTCGGACAAATAATGTCTATTTTCTTATGGTCTCTGTTTGGCAAATGTAACACATGTCTTTTTCTTCACTTTGTAAAGTACAATTTGTAGGAGTTCTTTCAAAGTAATACATTTCCAGCATATTAAGTAGAATTTATTCTTCCTTGTTCATAATTTGGGGTGAGTGTATTTGTCATCCATTTTCAGTTGATCATTCTTGTTCACTGACTGTCTCACTTTAATAAGAAATTAATAATAAAATATAATAGCCTTTCAAAGTCATGCAGTAGTTTGAAGATCATTACTGAGAAACAAACAGGACTGGTTTATGAAAATGGCAAGAAACACAATCCACAGGCGCTGTGCATCTGTTAAAGACATGCTCTTTCTCCCTATCCATATCGTTAATCACCCAGCTCTAACATTTAGCCATAATTATCATACTAATTTGAGCATTTTTTCTTACTGTGAAAATAGACAATAGCTCTTATTATGGCTTCTGGTTGTTACTTAAAAAAGGAACAGTTCTGTTTGTGGATAACCAAGAGTCCACAAATAAAGAGTTTCATAAAAAATCTGCTTTGGAAAGATATTTTTGAGGTTTCCTCATATTCAGTGAAAGCAATTTAACTAAGTAGGGAGTTGTTCTACCACTGGATCAAGGTAATCTCCTTTATTTTTGACAAATGTTTAGAAAAAGGGTATTGGAAAGCATATAATACAGAATGTAATAGAAATGGCAAAACTCTCAAATTATTTTTCTCTCCCTCAAACATAAAAAAGGAACATTTTAATTGGTGTTTGCTATTTTTCAAGCCCAGAAAGAGCAAAATGGTGTCTTACTGAAAGCATTTAACAAGGCAGCTGTGGTAGGTTTGTATAATTTAGCACAGAGATGGTCAGCAGAGTAGACAGGGCAGGAAACTATTTTAAACAAAACTAAAATAAAGGCTAAATAAATTGCATGGATATTGTCTTCCACATCTTTTAAATATGTTCACTTTATTTATGTACTGCTCTCCTTTCCTTTACATACTCAGTTGTAGCCTACCTCAACTGAATTCTGGCTGGAAGACAGCAGTGATGAATAGTACATTGATGAGGAACTGTAGGGAAAGGGTAGAAATTATGCTGTAACTACAAATTAGCATGCAGTGAATGAGAATTAAAATGAGAGTCTGAATGTGGTAACAATTAATCCCCCACATAAGACTTTATTTTAATAATAAAAAAGTTGTACACAGATGCAAACAGAAAAGGGGCTGGTGTAGCTCTAGAAGTAGTTCATTGGTGTGCCAGCGTGGTGGTTAACGTACAAGACATTAAATCAGTGCTTGCAGCCTGGAATAGGCAAGCTGCTTGGGACACGCTGACTGCAGCACTGATTTCTTTCGAAAAGCAGATTGGAAAGCATTGAGTTATTGAAGCTGCCAAAATAAGAAACCTTCACCTTTTTAATAGTACCATACCAAACTCGATTTCTGTATTACGGAATCTGGTTAATATAGAGTGTATGCAGAATAAACTCCAAAAGATTGAACTGCAGGGCCTGATCTAGTTATATATTAGTCTGGTTCTTAACTAGTATGAGTCGACTTGTGTTGACTGGACTACCTAGCTCTCAGGTCTGTGTACAACATGTTCACATTCCCAGGCTTCTGTTTTGAAGAAAACACCAAAGCAGAGTAATGTATTATAATGCTCATTGCTACAAATGGCGGGGAGGGGAGGAGATGGAATGGCAAAAGTGCCAATTTTTGTGCTTTGCTTCTCTGTATTGGGCTTTCTGAAAATGTAGCATTTTCTGAAGGGGGAGGAGGGGAATTTGCCACTTATATGATATTTTTCAAAATTATTTTAATATTTTTAAGAAGCATCAGAGTTATGGCATGCTTTTGATTATTTCAGTACAGATTCAAAATAAACCTTAGTCAAAGCAACTAATATCATCATAACAAGCGCCTTAATGGTGGGAAGTTCACTCTGGTTAGCCATTTGCTTTTAGTTCTGAGTAATCTCTGAAGGAACAGCGCATTCAGTTGTTTCTCTAAAGGTGTGTTTTAAAGCAGCTCCCCAGTTCTCCTGGCATAGAGTTAAATAGCTAAGCAATGTTAGGCAATATCTGGTGTGACTGTGTGTGTGCATACAGTATGTAGCCTTGCTTTGTTAGGAGCATTTGGGTACTTTTACTACCCTTGAACAACATACAGTACATTCAGCATCAATTTTATTCCCCTTTTAATTTAGAAAGGAAAACTTATGTTCCCAAAGGTATGACTCACTTTTCATATGAAGTATTGTATTTCCATGATTTATTGAGATATTAACATGGAAATGGTGATGTTAAACAATACTTGGAATAGCTCTAAAAGTGTAGTGGGAATCATGATTTCATAAGAAGAAAATTAGTTATGTAGGTAACATTACTGTATAATTTCCCACAGGATCTCTACATCAGGCAAGATTTTATTATATTCTAAAACAAAGTTGCTTGCACTCACTTTAAATATAAAGTACTGCTGAATACGACAATATCATAAGGCTGCACACAGTACAAGCAAAGACATCTGTTAATGGTACCATGAATAGTTATGAACTGTGGTACTCAAATGTCTTTGCCAGCAAAGCATTGCCTCCTAATTTATTTTTATAGCAAATGGATGCCTCATTTTTCATGGTTTGGTAGTTTGCATTCAAATGTACCAATAACTTCCAAGGAAATCACTTCTACACAGCATGGTTTATTTGAGAACATAAGATGCAATAGCTAATGGTGTGTTGGTGGGTAGTCTTCTCCATCAGCAGTTTTGTATGAATCCTTATGTTATTTTGCCTTTTTTTTTTTTTTATCATGAAAAGGAATGTACTACATAAAAGTAAGCTTATTGTATGGAAGATTTCATTTAATTTCTTATCACATAAATGAAGAGGGACAAAGGCTGTATAATTGCACTGGTTTTGTCATCCAATATGCTACAGTTGAACTGGGCATTTTACGTTTTCATTCATTCCTGGAAGCATCACCGAAAACTAAAAGGGAACACGAGTGGTTTCAGCTGTCACAGAGCAGAGCTCAAGAGCCTCTAAAGGCTTCCACAGGAATCAGTTAGGGAGAGGAGGGAGGCAGCAAAAATTAATTAAGCTCTGCCTAAACTATTTTTTCAAATTTGTGGTAGTAATATATAATAATACAACTGATTCTAGAAACAGTTTGTGATGATGACACGATTAGTCGTCAGTTGCTACTTTCCTGGGTTCGTCAGCTACCTTGTGGTTTATTGTCACAATCATTTTAAAACAGCATTGTGTGGCTGGGTAGGTGGGGACGCCGTGGCTGTTGGCTGGCTGGGCTGTTGGCACGCTTGGCTTTGGCTGTGGTAAGAGAGCCAGAGTGCATTGACTCCGGTGTTGGGGATCCTCCTCTGGGTGCTTGGCATCGCTGATGGCTCTTTTAAGTTAAATCCAGTTTCCTTTAATAGGATGCCACTAACCGCTGTGGTGGCATGTACGGCTGCATGAATTTAAGTGTTACCTTTCTCTTTTGAGGGCAGATGAAATCTACTGAGTGAGTAGCAAAAAAAGCCATCTTATCTATCATACTAGGATGATGTGAGGTCTGTAGTGATTTGGTTTTGAGAAGACCTTAGAAAGAAAAAAATTAATTGGGACTCTCATGACAGAATGTTAATCAAAATTAAATTTGTCTTATTAAAAAATAAGAATACAAATATTATTTTAGATTAGCTCATTTAAGTCTTTTATAGGTGCACGCGTTGGTTTAGTTTGGGGATTGTTTTTCTTTAAGCCTTTACCGAGCACAGGTTCCAATTCCCGCATCTTGTCAGTCTCACAAAGCAGTCCTGTGAGATTCAGTCCTTGAACTGCAGATGCACCTAACTAGCTTTGGAGCTAAACACAAAGTGGGGTAATGCTGAGCTGTGCTGTTGCTGTCCCCAAAGGGACTCACAGCTCTCCATAGGGAGCTGTTAAGTGGAGCAGTTTCATTGACCTGTCAGGTGCCACTCCTCCGGTGTGTGAGCCCAGTGAACGCTCACCAGCAGCCTCCAAACCTGCGAGATGTTGTATATCCCACTCTGGTGGCCCTTGTATGGACACTACTGGAAAATCGCATTTAGTATTGCAATTTAATACTAATATTTGTTACAACTAGCCTGTAGATTTATCTTGGATGTCAGAAAGCTTTTACTTTTTCCCCACCTTTTTTTCCCTCGGATGATTTCACCGTACTTTGTGTAGTCACTTCCACAGGAAGTTTTTTTTTTCCGCAGTGTTTTGAAAGAATCGGTTTCTCCCATTCTTGGAAGGGGAAAAAAAAAAAAGAAAATAAAGAAAGCAATATTCCTAACAAAATCTTTCTCAAGCCAGATATGTCACTGTGAAACGCTCAGCTTTGGAATTTCACCCAATTAAAGGTGTTTCAATTAGGTCGCTGAAGACCTTTATCAACAAAGCCCACTGCTGCTTCAGCTACAGCAACAGCTCCATTATGATTCAAAGCAGCTTCAGGAAATCTGCCGTTTTCCCTGCCCTCACATTCTGTAAATCAAAATATGTTGTATAAGAGTCCAGTTCTTGTAGCAGATCTACTTTGGGATGCCTCTGATAAACGCCAAGAAGCAGCTTGGCAGCTAAATAAATGTTTACTGTCTCAATCCGTTTTTGCTACTCCTCTCCCTTTTCACTAGCATCACCTTTTCATACCTGTCTTAAAATGCAGCCTGTTAGCTAGCATTTAGATCCTTTTAGTCAGAAAATACTGTTCATAAATATATGATGGTGATATATTCTAGTAATAAGGCATTTTTTTCATGTGATTCTAACTATAGGTTTGTGATACACTATAATTAACTGGGCTTATAATAATGAATATTTTTAGACCAGTAGTAGTAACAAAAAGCTGGGCCTGCAAAACTTCAGTGTCCAAATAACATCATCCTTGCATGCCTCTGCTGATAGAGGCCTTTTCTTTGTGCTGGAGCACAACTGTCATGGGAGCTCGCAAATAAAAACGCTATGAAGCTCTGTCATTTGAGCCACTCATACTAGACATGCTTTGCATGGTGCACCACTTCAGCCATCACTGCTAAACTGTGCTGACACTGATTTGTCACTTCTGAAGCCCAGAGCAGGATAAACACAGAAGCTGTTACACTGTAGGGGATATCGATCAGATCTAGTTAGTGCTTGGTGACTGTATGCTAGTGAAACCAATTGGACACATTACTTTGTGCTCGCTGGCAAGTAAAGCTCAACTCAAGATGTGATCAATCCACCAATCTATAGTGACAGAATAATACATTAAAACAGATTGATCCTTGTGCTACACTAAATCAGGTTAAATCCTTGTCCTTGGGTGAGTTTGTTTTACAGAAATACGATTTACGTATGACTTGTTTGGTTTCTGTTAAAAGTCTTTAAACACTGTATTTTTCATTAACATCTTCCTTGCCAGAACCGCTTTATGTTTTTCATCTTGTGCTATGCTGAATGTTTCCCACATGAATAAAACAGCAATTTCATGAGCCGTGTGTTGCAGGTTAATTGTAACTATTCTTTGTTAATTCCTCCTTGAATTTCAGTCTGCAAGCTAGATGCAAAATTATGTTTGCTCTCTGGTGATGCCAGAGGTAGACAGGTTATGTCAGTTCAGATGAAATTGTTTTCTCTATCTATCCATATGTCTGCCGCAGATTTGTTGTCTGTTAGGATACGCAGCTTAAGGGTGCCATGCTTCCATCTTTTTCACACTTGCATTGGGGAAATACCACTATCTGTGATGACTGTATAAAACAGAGGATAAAATTGTGGATTGCAGATTCGGTGAGTAAAGGCTAACCTTTTAGAACGCAGAAGTATAATGATCTCTTTTATACATCAGGATGGTGATTGTTAATGAGACAACTGTTGGTGATTGCTCTTTCATGACTTTCAAGAATTATTCTCTGTAACTTGCTGCTGCCCATTAGCTGTTTTACTTCAGAATATGCTTGACAAATATGTCAATAGTCTGTTTTTTTATTGAGCTACCAGGACAAGGAACGGTGCGTGTGGCATGCTGCACCCTCGTTGTCATCGTCCTGCTAGGATGCAGAGTCTTCTGCTGGTGAGTTGTCTGTGCAGTGGTCTTAGCGGAGCACTGGCTTGTGGGGTGTGATGACCACCACCATCCTCAGCTTCACTGCTGGGAGCAGTGGGCTGGGAGTCCTGGTCTTCCTTACCAATACTGGCCATTCTTCTAAGCCTTGCTCTGGTGCTTCTCCTGGTGCTTTTGCATACACAAATTTCCCTCTGTGTTTCTTTCATGCCAATCTCAATATTTCGGTTACAAAACTCTACATCTTCACTCTGCACTGACTGCCTCGTCCTTTCCATGAGCAGAATCTGCAGGTGACTGTGCTAGGTAGGATTTTTGGGAATATCAATTTTAACCAGACAAAAATAAGTTTAAGTAAGTCTGCAAGAAAGTTAATTATACTCTTTGGCATATATGAAATCTAATAAGACTATTTTAATAGTCTTATTAGACACCTAGAAATCACATTCCTGTTTTTACCTTCTACAGGAAATCAAATGGTTCCTGTCGATACATATTCGGAGCTGATTTACCATAGCGTTTGCCTGACAAGAGGCACTGTAGAGCCCCATTAGAACAGCCCTGTTGGGCTGGGCTCCGGGTGAGGTAGTAAGGGGACCGTGGGCTCTGCTGGGCAGCCTCTACCCCTGCATCCCGTTGGGCTACCTCTCTGCTACATCCTACCATGCAAGCTTGCATATATATTTAGGCTGTAACAGATTTCTGATCTGAGGCTTAGTTTGTAAAAGAAAAAACTTTCAGAAGAAAAGAGAAAAATAGAATACTTGCAAAGTAGAACTTCTGTATTTTCCCTGTCATTCTCTGACATATATCTACTTAAAAACAAATGCACATAATGCTTTGGATTATGGTCTATTTGATTGTAGAACTGCCTATACAATGTTTGTCTATGAGTGATAGGAAAATGTTAAGTATCTAACTATGATGGCATTTCTACCTTGAGTTTTCAGAATTCTTTTTGAAGTGGTTTTCAGTATGTGACTGACATTTGTCAAAGTCTTTTTCTCTAGTAAAATACATCATTTATCCTGCTGAGTTATTTGAGAAGTCTGTAACATTTCTCTCTATATATGAGCAGATAAAATCTACAAGAGTAATTAACTAGATTGAAAAGAAAAGGACAAAAGATAATGTATGCTTATGTTATATGAACTGTCACAAAGGCATTTAATGGAAAGACACTTGTACTTGTTCTCCCTAGCTAAGATTTGAGTGAGCTTATGGAAAGCGCCACTTTTCAATCAAACATTACTACATGCTGTTAATCTCAAAGACAATTTTTCAGGGCGTCTCGAGGGCAGGCAGCTGCCTGGGGCCAGGAGCAGCAAGGGCTCCCCCGGGGTCCCTCAGGACAAGGTAGGGACTGGCAGCTCAAGCCGGTCCCACTGCTCCAGCCAGGGAGCAAGGCAGCCAGGGGCAGCCCCAGCAGCAGGCATTGGGCACCTCCCTGGGGACAAGCTGAGGCCAGGCTGGGCTGTCAGCCCACAGCTGGGGCTCAGGATCGGGCCCGGTGAGGGGATGGCCAAGCAGGGCCATGGGGATGGGGACGGGCCAAGGCTAGGCTGGGAAGGCAGTCTGCAGGTCAGATATTGCTTTGATATTGCTGAGACTTAATCCTAGTTAGACAATCCCAGTTCTGTCTGGATTTTTAAACCCAATAATCTTGTTTCTTCAAAGAATTAGTCCTGGAGTCTCTTACCTTTATATGATGGCAACACGCATAACCAAAGCAGATGGATTTAGAGATCTTAGTGGTTGCCACTGACTCCTTGTTGAAAGATTTGTGAATTTCTTCTCCTTGATGTTTTCAGCTTTGCTTAGTGCAAGTGCCAATTCTGCAGTTGCAGAATTCCAGATGTTTAGTGTACCTGTCAATCTGCTTACAAACATGCATAAAAATACATGTTTACATGTATAGATAAAGGCAGTTCTTAGGGATTTTTCTTTCCTCAGCCAGTCATTTCCATGTTCAGTTCAATGTTATGTGTGAAGCTCAACTTAGAGATGCTGTCTTGCAGCTGCTTACTTCCTCTTCTTATTTACTGTTTACGTGGTTAATTTTAAGCGTCTCATAATAACCACCGTTAAGTAAGTCCAGAGTATGAAGTCACTAGCATAAATTTATTCTTCTGCTTGTACAACACTTAGTATAAGGGAGCCCTATCCCGTTCATAAAGGCTACTCTACTTGAAAAAAAAAAACAAAAAACAAAAAACCAAACAAAAACCACGTAATGAATATCAAGGTCCCAAGAGATCATAGAGGAACGATTTCTGCTTTCCTATCACCGTTTCAGATAAAATACTTTTTTTCCCCTCTATCTGTAGTCCAGGATGTCAGAATCTGTTCCTCTCAAATGAAGACAAGAGGGCTTAATAAAAGCCCCAAATTAGAGGAGAGACAAAAGTCCTTGTCCAGGCTGCTCTGTCAGAAGAGTCCACATACTCCCTCTTCTTTTCTCCCATCCTTCCTTACTCAGCAAACTCGTGTCTGTTGACAGCATTTCCTTTTTTTACTTTTTTTTGGGGGTGGGGATGGTAGCAAAGTTTGTTCAATGTAGTAAGCAAGCCTTTGGGCTTGAGCCACAATGAAATGCATTGAATAAAGAAATACATTTAAGTAATAAAGTAACACACCTACATAGAGCAGTGTTTTGGGGCAGAAAAGGTAGCTTTTGTGGTTTGTATTTTCTTGTTCTCCTCTGGTTTTATCCCTTGCTTCTCTTTCTGTTCATTTCTAGACTTGGGCTTCAGTGTAGCCCTGAAGTTCTCAGCTTAGCTGGAAATTCCCATGAATAACTTACATACCTCCTTACTTCATTGCCAATCGTTAGTTTATTCAATGTTTGACATTTTCTCCTTATTTTATAGAGAAGTACTTTATTTTCAGTGTCTTATTGTATCATGGGAAAGCAACAACTTTGTCCTTATCAACATTTGTAATCACTTTCCATGCCTGAAGAAGACTGAGCCAATTAAAAATGCATATATTGAAATAGATGTCTGTACACATCTCAGGCTACTTGCAAATGTGGCTCTTGTAAATTTAAGCTAGTAAAAATACATTAAGGTTTGGAAATAAAAGTGATTCAGTTTTCAAATGTGGATAGTGCCTGTATATCACAATAGTAACTTGCACTTTTGAAAATAAGGCTGATTCTTATAAGAAGCAGCACTGATGTACAATTCTCTTCTCACCCAGTGCTGTGCATTTTAAATGCATCAGCCTGCATGTACATACGCATTCCATGCCTTCGTGTATTGGATTCCTATTGCTTTGTCTGGGGTAAGACTTTCCTGCAAGCCAAAAGTTTTTCATGAGTGCTCCAGCTAATCTGTGATTCAGAAGTTCAGCATAAATCCATCTAACTTGCCTGAATCAAGCAGTATATACCCTTACATGCTTGTAAATTAAATCACTGAAGGTGGTCCAGCTTAATTACATTATTCTTAGCTAAGAGAGTTCAGCAAATGTGTTTAATAATCTACAACTTAGAGAGCACGCAATACAAATTGTTTTGGAAGGGTGGGGTGGATCTCTAAGTCATCAAATGGAGAGGCAGAGGAGGAACAGATGGGAAGAGTGCAATGCATTAAAATACCTAAATATACTTTCTTTAAAAGGCTGGCTTTACAGTTCAGACCGCTAGGATTCCAGAGGGGTAAAATAAAGACTGTTTATGTCCTCTGCGATATTTGGAGTTCTATAAAACAAAGTCAAGCCACTCCTCCCCCGCAGTCCAGAGATGCTTGCTGGCTCTTTGGATCACCAGTCTCATTCTTTTCTCTTACTAGAGAGGACTTTTGCATGTCTTTGTGGCTACATCTTTTTGCAGCACTAATGCCTTTTGCAGTGACCTTAAAAATGTCATATTAATGCCATTAGCTTAAAAGAATGCTAACTGTAACAAATTGTTTAGGTTCAACATACCACGTTGACAGGCTCTAACAACACCATGGAGGGGTTTGGTGTGTGGCCCTGAGTGCCTTTCCCAGACAGAGTTAGGGTCTCGTCACACCGCTGCTTGTGCCTCTGGGAGTCCAGATCTCAGCTGAGCTGCAATAGCTCAAATAATAAAAATAGTTTTATTACAGTTAGAAGTTATAGAACAGCAAAAATAGTTCTTGTCCAGAATTAAAACAAACCTGGCAATTTCATTCCTGCTTTTACTGTGATCATCCCTTTCTTCCTTAGGATGAAACACAGAAGATTTGGATATTTCTGTGGCTTTTAAGCAAGTGGCTAGGCTTATGATAAATGAAACAAATTTTCTTTCCATACCTGTATATTATAGTAAGAGGAAAACATGCAGTGCTTAGGGTTATCGATATTATTTCCAAAGGTCAGTCTTTTGATACAAGCTTTTCTTAGAGGGGACGTAGCAGTTAAAGCTGGAAATCTTTTTTCCTAATTATATTTTTGTTTAGGATTAGAATAGTAAAAATAAAAGAAGGAAGGAAGGAAGGAAGGAAGGAAGGAAGGAAGGAAGGAAGGAAGGAAGGAAGGAAAAATACACATGAAAAAAAATATATTGTTATTATTAAATAACAATTTATATACATAGGAAGCCAAAAAGTGCATTTTTGTCTGTTCTGCTCCTTTTGCTGACATTTGTCCATAAACATTATGCAAGAAGAGCCAGAAAGAATCAGCAATTAACAAATGATTATACTGTTTCTTCCAAAAGTCAAGAACTCCGAGGCAATTTTCCTTTTTTTAAAAAACAGATCTAGAAAATAACAGCAGTAGATGATTATATATAAATATAGGTGAGAAACGGTAATGCTTAAGTAAAATAACTCCCTTTCCTTCTCTTCGCTTTGTTAATGATGTTCTCTGATGTGCCGTACATAACCTAACATGTCTAGTCTGGGGGCTTTTTACCATTTCCAAAAATTGCATCCTGTGAACATGTCTCATTGTATTCCATTTGTGTTGTTGGTAAAATTGATACGATCCTTTTAAAGTAGATCATCTTTTTAAATTTGATTGAGTAAATATCCAGTGTTTTCTTGTTGGTTTGGGGGTTGTTTGTGAGGGTTTTTCTAGTATGGGGCATGAATGTTTTCTTGGTCAGAATCCATCGGAGAGTTGTTTCTTCCCATCTACAAAGTGTTTGACACACTATTTGTGTGTCCCAAGTTTCTCACAGTCTATAGCAAAATGGAAATTGGAAGGGAACTGAAGTGTCTCTTTTACTAAATACGGGTTAATTCAGGTTGGAAGGGATCTCGAGAGATCTTTAATCTGGCCTCCTGCTCACAGCAGGGGCAGCTCTGAGATCAGACCAGGTTGCTCTAGGCTTTATCCAGTCCGGTAACTAGATAACTTGGGTAACCTCCAAGGGTGAAGCCTGCTCGTCCTCTTCGGGCAGCTTCTTCTCTTGCGTACCCGTTCTCCTGGGGAAAAAGCTCCTCCTCCTATCCGATGTGAACCTTTCTTGCCTCAAATCATGTCCGCTACCTCTTATCCTCCCACCATGCGTTGCTGTGAAGAGTCTGGCACTGCCTTCCCACCCTGTCTCTCCTCTTCCCCCCCACCCTAGCTCCACTTCATTGATGTTTTCTGTATTGGGGGCCCCCAAATTGGACACTATCCCAGATGCGGTCTAGCGAGCGCCGGGTAGAAGAGGGTAAGCCTTTCCCTCCGTTGACTGGATGTGCTCTTGTTGGTACAGCCCAGGATGCTGTTGGATTCTTTGCTTTATAGGTAATTCTCTTGCTTTTTACTATTTATTACTGTTTTAAAGACGCTCTGTGAGCCAATAGAAGGAGTTTTGCTAAATATAAGCACTTCTATAATAATGCTATGTAAACATTGTCCCTTCAGGAAAACTGACACTCAATTAATTTATATTCACTGACATTCCTTGATATTCCTGTGATGGACAAAGCAATGGATTGACACTGTAACAAGTACAGCGTCAGAAATAAAGTAATACTGGCTCCTGGTTGAAAGAATATACAATAGGTGAAAATGAATGCAAGGGAGAGAAAAAGAGCACAGCTGAATATGTTGAGTTGGGAAGCTCTTAACCAGCTCTTTGAATTTGGGTAATTAGAGCTCAGCATATGCATTTACTTTTCTAGTGATTACTAGAAAGTTAATTTAATTTCACCTTTTCCTGGGCTGTGGTTAGAGGTAGTCTGCCTGTACTCTTGGAGGACGATGCAAGGAGACTGTTTTTATCCCTGTACCCTGAAAGGATAGCAAATACATATAATCTCCACAACTTCCAAGGAAACCTCAGAAAAGAAAATGATGTAAGTGCTGGTGCTGTCTTCCGATGGAAATATTTGAGTTATTATAAACTCCCCATCCACACATGTGTTGATCTCATGTAGCCTTGTATCAGCTCATCATAATCTCATTTCATTATTTTTACTGTTAACCCTTTATCAGCATCTCTGTCTTGCTGTGGTACTAACTCTTTCGCTTCTCTTGGCAGACAATCTTGCGGATATTACCGCTCTTCTTTATATATTCATATAAATTCATATACATATTAATATATACACTACTATATAAATTCATATATATATAAAATGAACAAAGCCTGTTGGAGGAAACTGTGTTTCTGGCATGCTGGAATTAATGCAATAGTTTTTGCTTGCTAATGCCAGATCTATCACTTTGTTCTCTTAGGTTTTTGGATGGGTAGGAGGAGATGACAGTATCTTCCTAGGATGCAAAAGACATTTAGGCTGCAGGAACTATATTGTCCTAGAGTGTATTAAACTTCATCAGTGTTTTAAGTGAAGGATTTAATGCTGTACTGATGACTGGAAGTGCTGACTTTTCACTAGTTGTAATAAATATATAAATAAGTAAAATTAAAAAAAAATAAACTAAAAACATACAGTACTGTTTTAAACTAGAAAAAAAAAGCAGAACTTTTTTTTTTAATTTGAAATTATACACAGCATTGGAAATGCTGTCTTTTTATAGGGTAGTTATTTTTTCTTATTAAAGTCTCTACATTAATGAAACAAGGCATGAACTAAATTCCATCTATTCTTGTTTAGTGTTATTAGCAAGATAATTTCAAAAGGCAATTGCAAGTCATTTACAGAATTTGGTACCCTTAAATCAGAACCAAGCTATAAAAGGTAGTTTTGTGGAAAGACTTGGGATAAGGTGAAATTGTTTTGTTTCCTAACTCTTCCAGCTGCCTTAACAGCTGAGGCTTTGATGAATACTGTACTAGTGTAGTGAAAGCCTTTTTGTTTGTCTCTGTTCAGTAAATAATTGATTACTAGCTTATAATGTGGTTCTAAGAGCTGGAAGTGCCTTCCTTAACACCGCCGTGTCACTTGTAATGGAGCTGAAGTAGGACACTGGGTGAAACAGACTGTGCTGGCATTTCCCGCTGCGCCCTGTGCATCTCAATGAGTCCCCATCAACTGCCCATTTGTTTCACTTTCTGACATGGTTATTAGCTACCTGTAGCTGCGCAGGCGGCCTAGAAAGCGGTGCTGCGGTCTGATGATTTTTCTTCTGTTTGAAACGAAAGAATAGCATGGATCTTTCTTTCACTGCTTTAAATTTCTTTTTTTTTTTTTTTTAAATCGAGTCTTAACAACTGGCACGGTTTATGTTGGATAACAATGGCTTTCCACTTATAATGCATTCAGACATTTCAAACAAAGAATAATTTCCATTTTGGAAGTTTAACTTTACTCCTCACTATCAGGACACGAAATAACCATGTGATGCTTTTTTGTACAATCAGCCTTAGTTTTCACGTGATTATGTACACTGCCAAATGCACATCACCTATGATATCTCTTAAACATAATTGCATAGACTAGCTTGTCCTTTATTGGAATCTAATGTTCACATAAATCAGTAGGTTTTTTAACTGGAGTATCCTTAGGTGTTATTTTGAAGACTTGCATACCTCTTGCACCAGGTCTTCAGGGCAGTGAATAGAGGTTGGGTGGGAAACTTCAGTAGCCCATAGACTTGTTGTTGGCAGCTGCATAAGCGAGTGTGCAACGGAAGTGTGGCACAAGCAGATCCTTTGCTCTGCCACTGGAGAATACTTAGCTATTTCAGATTAGAAGACTTGGATCAGCTCGAGGTTTAGGATTTATATTTGCATTTAGGTTGTGTAGTAATATTCTTTTACCCCCTAAAATCCATATGAAGTTTCTGGGATTTTTTTCCTCGGAATATGAAAGTCACAAAACTCTTACTACAAGTTGACGGCACTTGCAGGTGTGTATGCATGTATGGATACAGGTGTTTAAAAAAGAAATGAATGACATGGATGCGAGGAAAAGAGAGTCCTGCAAAGCCTTTTGAAACCTATGTGATAATGAAGCTCAGGTGCTTCAAATGAGAATGCAGTGAATGTTTAGTGTAAATGTAAATGTCAGAACAAAGGGAAGAAAAGCCAAAGATGTGTGATGCTTTCGGGAACCCCGTTTGAACATCTAAGCAAATCACAGGAGGGAACTGGGGAATATCATCAACAGTTGGAAGTCACACAGGTTTTCACTGATGGAGACAGTAACATAAGGTCCAGTGTGGATCAGGCTCATTTCATTTCCTCTAGATTCTACAATTTTTTTTTTGGCAGCTCACTTTAGAGTAAGAAAACCTTTTTATAATTTTGTCTTTTAATACAATGATAAATATTTAAATTAGTAACTTCACTTGCAAAGAATAAAGATTAAATATACTAAATATATAGGCTGTCACCTCCTTTGGCAGCCCCTTTGTAGCCCCACTCTAGCTGCAGCTCTTGGTTTTCTGTCTCTCCTGACCCTAGCCCTCTACTTTTTCCCCCACAATAGCTGTCAGCTTCTAGCACCTGGGGCAGAATAGGGAAGGCCCGGTCAGACCAGAATTACACCTGCTGCTTTCACCTCTGGGGCTTCGTGGACCTTCAAAGCTGAAGCTCCCTGAGCCCAGCTTTTCTTCTCTGTCTGTCTCCCTTTCTCTCTCAATAAAGCTACATCTGCGAAGTTCTAGTAACTCTGTTTAACGCAACTGCTTTTGCCACAGAATGTGGATGCCTGTGAAAACAAAACTGCTTTTTCTAAGGAAAGCCTTACTGTGGGATATAGTTTTGCATCCATTTTTAAATCCATTTCTGTTTTAAAAAAAAATAAATATTAAATCTTTTTTTGTTCGACATAAGTGTTGAGCTAGGATAAGAGAGAAATCACTTTCAGCAGAAAGTAATATTCTCTGATTGTTCTGGTATTCATTCATATGGAGAATTTTAGGCATTTTAAGTTTCCGGAAGTTCTTCTCCAAATAATGTCAAGTGAAATATTTAATACTTCAGAACGCTCCGCATATGCTATTATTAAGAGTTACAGAGTAATAAGAGTAATACTAACTCTCCAGCCCTATGCGTGGCATATTGTTGAGCATTCCCTGGCTGAGTCATATATTACGTATGCCTTATTTAACTTGTATTCATTTTGTACATCGGAAAATAATTTGCCATCAGTTGTGCATTCGGAGACCCCTAACGTTCAGACAGTTAGAATGAGAAAAGCACACTTATCCGATGTTTTATTTTAAAACATGCAAAGTGTGAAAACTTTACACCACCTTTTAAAGTGAAACTGTCACATGTTCCCAAGTCTTTGATTTACACATTGCAGTGACCTTTACAGAATTCCTATATGTAATACGTGGCAATTGTCATCAGAATTAAGGACAGCAGTTGTCAACATGTTCAAATGTCAGACTTTCAGCTGCCTTAAATCTTCCAGATAAACATACTCGTTGTGAAAGAGCTGAGCACCTGGCTTCTGAAGCACCCTTGTGCTTTGTATTCCATGTGATGTCCAGAAGACATCTTTATGTTTGCTGACTCGCAGCTCAGATTTAAATCAGGGTAAGAAAGTATGTGAAAGTATTTATTACTTATACATGATCAAACTTGATGGGAAACTGGACTTCCTTCCAGAGAACACCAAATACTAGAACTATAGTCTAGCAGACTGTCTTTTTAACAGAATACTACTGAACTACATTTTAAATTTGCACTGAATACATGCTGTTTTCTGAAGATACAAATAATCTAAAAGCAGAAAATCAAAATTATAAACAAATCCATCCAACTAAATCTGAATGCAATTTAAAGGGAAAAGATATGCCAAAGTTTTTATGAAGGGTGTTGCTTAATAGCTGAGAGTTAAGTATCACAGAATCACAGAACACAATATTTCATTCATGGGGAAAAATGCACTTTCCTGAATAATTCATGTTAGTTTTTCTTGGAAAATTCGGTATTATTTAAAGGGCTTTGGGTTGATTTGTTTTTTGGTGGAGGCTGGGGAATTATGTTGGTTTGTACTGTGCATATGTCTGTCTTGAACTTTATGGGTCTAAAATTGCCAGGCATTGAGTATTCAATAGGTACGCCGTCAAAATAACATTTTTTTTTTTTAATCCATGCACAACTAACTTCTTTCCTGTTTAGCATGAACTGGCAAAACAGCTACATTTTCCAAACTGTAGCATGGCATATATCTGCTTTTTATTCTAGTTTCTAACTGATCCGTTTACTTCTTTAAAGACTCCAGCAGCATACCCACTGCTTATGAGTGAGTGTGTAAGTTGCTAATTTCACTGCCTTGCTCACCACTTCAACTTTCTTTGAAATATAAATAGTAAAAGACTTCTGTGACAGACTGTAGAGCTAAACATGAACAAATGAATCAGCATTTTTCTAATTCCCACACGGAAGGATAGTCTACCTTGAGAAAACAAGCTGAAGGTCATGGAACAGTGTCCTGTGGGTGGCGGCAGTGCTGGAGGTAGAAGGAATTTCTGAAAGTAAAATTGCTCTATGTAGTTGCGATCATTATTTCACCATTTTCTGTGCTTCCAAAACCTATTTTCTCTTCCAACAGAACCATTTAAAAAAAAAGAAAAAATCTTTTTACCAGTATGAAAACAGGAAAAAACTATATTTTAAAAGTCCTTATGTTTCTGGATTCCGTACCAGAAATAACATATATACAAACCAGTGCTTTCTATGTAAGTATATAAAATGCCTGTTAGACAATTTGAAGTACAGAACATAAAGAACTATCCCTGCTTCTTGATAGCTAGATTCTCAAAACATACTTATTCTATATATATTCTGTAAAATTAGATTTCAGTTATACAATATGAAGCAATCAGTATACAAATGAGCATAGCATTATAAAACACAGCTACAGCAGTTCTAATACTTCTAGACACAAATTCTAATCAGAAAGAACTTGCCAAAGGAATGTTTACTGGTTACCATTTATTCGATATATCTTTGGTGCGCTAATGAGCACCTAAACGGTGCTGATACCGTGGTAATGACTCCAGAGATCATGAATACTTCTCCATGAAGGTTTTGACAGGACCTTCCCTCCAAGAGTTCCTTTCCTTCAAGACAACAATGAATCTGGAAAGAAGGTAGGAAGAATCTTGATTTAAGAAATTATCCTTCCAAAAACCATTGCCAATGAGTAACCTTCCTTATTCAGTGAGGAATTTTCTCTATAGTATTTAACTCGGAAAACTACCAAAAAGGGAGTTTAGAATAAGAAGCCAAGTACAATTAACACTAAGAGTATTTCGGGGAGAGTTTCCAACCCCCAGTAGAAATGGTACACAATCCGTGGATGATGATGATGATGTTTTTTCAGACCTGTTATAGTAAATGTTGTTCAGTGAGAATTCTCAATTACAGTAGTGAGGACTGATAAGTCCTGTCATGAGTGCTCTTGCTGATTTGCCCCAGGCTCCAAAGTGAGATGGCATTTGGAAAGCACTTAGTCACTGAAGTGTCTGCTTCATTCTCAAAAGTGAGCTTCTATTGCATTGACTTTAGAAGAGAAGCAGACTATTAAGAGCCAAAGGTGCTTTGAGGACTTTTGCAAATTTTACACAGGACACTTGCTGCTGTTGGTAGTAATGTCTCCCTCTTTGTAACTTAAAAAGCAACAGCTGAAAATTCTGGGGTCTGTCTGGAGTCCTGCCTGTCACTGTGCTGCCGCAGGCCTGCCTGGCAGTATAGGTTATTATCTAATGTGACTAAGTGGAAAAATCCACAGCACAGGTGGAAATTTGCACGCAATTCTAACATTACTTGCACCATAGGCAGAAATACCAACATGTGGAGGTGGCAGACCGTATTACTACATCGAAAAAAAAGCCAGCTTGCAGCCATGTCATCTTCAAAATGTACGTGTGGCAAAGGGAGAACATCTTCTGAAGCTGTACGTTTGGGTTTTGCATTTTGGACTGAGGGAAAAGGGGTACACGTGGGCTGGGGGATGTCAGGGTTTTTGTCCACTCACCTTCACTGACCCTCTGCAGCAGTGGGGGCCAAAACTTGCTGAATTAAAAAGGGAACTGGATTTTTTACTTACTTTTTCTCCAGGAGCAAAACTGTCAGGAGCAGTGCAATACCATAAAGTCTAGTGTAAAACACCACAGACAGTGATGACAGTTTGACTTCTGCAGCTGGAAACTGTAGATTACTGATCATGAACAAGGACACTTGAATCATCACAAATGCCAGCATAAAATTTAAATTAAATATTTCTCAGACCAACCAGGACAATAATGAATACTATGTATTTGTTACAGCAGCCCAGTCAATGAACACAGCGGTCAGTCTTTCTTTTTGTCTTAGACAACAGTCTTCATTGTTAGTCTAATTCTTATAATTTGTATTCTACACAGAGTCAGGAATGTAAATGGCCTTAAACTTAAGCAGCATTTAGTTCCTAATCCTGGTTGTTTTACCCAGCCCTGGCCTTTTAAACTCAACAGTTTCGGGGGGGGGGGGGGGGGGGGAATCTAGCTGAGGCATTAGATAACCTTTCACAGATAAAGTTTCTTCTTTAATTAAACAATATCCCTGAAAGTACAAATCACTTTCCAAGAGCAGAGAGACTGCTGTAGACACACCAGAAAATAAATTGGGTAACTCCCATCCTCCCAGTAGTATGTCTAGCTGCCTTTTATACATCTTCCACTCAATTTCCCGATAAGCCCTGAAAATGCATATTCAGTGCAGCAATTTATCCTCAACGCTTCAGTGCAGAACTGTCTTAATTTGCCAATTAACACTTCACCACCCTCCAGCAGGGCCATCAGTTTCTTTACGACTGTTAAAGCAGCAGTGGGATTGTGCTTGCTCACTTCACAACTTGGTACTGCCAAGGGGGTTACATAAAGGTGAAAGTCGTTTCCATTACAAAGTTCTCACTTACGGAATATAAGATTTGAAATAGCTCGTTATTGTCTCAAGTCGTCACACTGGCAACAGCTACGTGGGCCGAAGTTTCTCTGGACAATTTCTTTGGTTTTTAAGCAAATGAAACAAAAGAGTAAGAGATTAATATCTTGAGAACAGATGTGGTATGGCTCCTAAAGTAGCGGGAACCAGAATTGGAAAGAAGGGGGAATGGAAAACTAACGATTATACTTAAAATTTTTGTCTTGTTATCAGACCATTAATGACTCTCCTGCACACTAAACCAGTATCAAGTGGGATATTTAGAGCTTTTTTTTCTGTTTATAGTGTTTCACATCCTGGCCACAGAAAGCAGAGTCTAGTGTTCAGTGAGGCCACAGCTGTATCTCCTCGAACAGTGTTGTAACCTCCCTTGCTTTACAGTGCTGGTGTATCTTCCAAATAATGAATTTGTACATAATGGAGGTCTATCCATATCCATACCTCTTCAAAGCAATTCCATACTAATTCTTAGTAACTTTTCATTATCATATTAAATAGCTTACTTTAACAGTCTAACCTTGAGAACAGTGGGAAGGCAATAACCATATTATGTCTCTTTCAGCTTTTAAGGTAATAATTTGCTTCAGATCTTGCTCCGAGTGTTTTGTTTCAATCAATTCTGTCTCATAAAATGTGTCTGTAAGATACCCGGCCTTAAGTGTGATTCTTGGTAACACTGTCTTTGTAAAAGAAATGTACTTGTTCAGTTTTCCCTCGACGACTCTTTTTATTTTAAGGTAAGAAATTATATAAACTTGTTCTCCAATAAGTCCTGCCAATCACCATGCACTGAATTTTTGTTCTAGAGAAAAGTTATAATCTTCATGATTTTAAGTTTTATGAGGGTAGATTTAATTTTTCATCTGATTTTCTTAGTATCTGCTTTTGTTTTCCAGCAGTAAAACCGAATGTGGGAAATGCTAGCCGAGAGGTCCTAATAAACTAATTGCTCGGGTCTTGCTGATGGCACTCAGGCTGATCTGCAAATCAAAGAGCCATCGGACTGTTCTCCTCATCTCCTCTGCGCAGGTATGAACTTATTATTGGTTCTGAGTTCTTTGATGGCCTTATGTCCTGGCACTAGAAGCAGTGTTCACATGTTTAGGTACTGGAAAACTTAAATGATAGAAAAGGAGTCTTGGCAGAAGCGTTTGAGACCAATTTCTATCAGTTCCTTGATGTTATGTAGCAGCTCAACCTGGAACGGAAATAAATGGCTGAAGCAGAAGCTTGATCAAAGTTACAGGGATACCTTGGGTTTATAAAGAAAGCTGATAATGTTTTAAGCTAATATTATAAAATCTCATCTACAGCTCAAAGAATCCATTTGAAGTCAGCAAAAGCTTTGCTATTGATTGGTGTGATTCACACACATAGAGAAAATCCTGCAGGCTAGGGAAGGGTCACAGCTGTTAGGGTTCCCTTAGAGTTAAACCTGCATCATTGGCATGTTTGTCTGAAAGGGACTTCATTCCCTTATGAGTTGCGGGGGAGCGCTTATGCCACGCTATCTGACAGAGAACCTAGAGTCAGAAGAGGTCCAGGTTGATCCTGTGGTTGGTAGATCCATGTTTACCTAAATTGACAAACCAAAAACATCAGTGGAGGCAGGGCAGAGTCAATGTGAAGTCTACTGCTTTCTCAAACAAAGCTAAGATGCTTAGAGGGAGAGTGTGATAATGGCTGGCAGTTTGTTTGCTCTTGGAGAGAGCCATGCAACCCAAGCACTTCTGATTTTAGTTTTGCCCAGAGGCATTCATAAAAAGAGAAATGGGAGTTTTCACTGTAAGAAACGAATAAATTATATGTTGCTACCTAGTACATCAAGTGGTCACATTCATTAAAGAGGAAGCTTTTGCCATTAAGATGTTATGGATAATGGATGTATTACGTAAATGTGAGAAGCCACTTTGTTACTTTTTGCACTGCAGATTTCTTCTTAATCTCATCCATGATGGGCAAAAGACTGTCAACAGATGGAAAGACTTCTGCCAGTTCTGTTACACTCTGAGGTTGGATTAGAGCCAATTGCTAGAAGTTTTTTGTGAAGCATAGTGCTTTTCATTGCAATCAGAGCTCAGCTAAAATACATTTCCAAGATAAATGCAAATCTGACATTGTCTTCTGTATCTGAGTATTCATCCATACAGCTGTTCAATTTCCAAATAATTTTGATTTTTGAAAACTAGTTCATTTACTGCAAATGTGTTTACAGGGATCAGTTGGAACTTCTATGCAGTGGAACAAAAATGCTCTTTAAAAATGAAGAGTACTTCTGTATTGCAATTTCCTTTCTCCAGTTTCGGGACACGTATAAACTTACGGGGCCCATGGTTTACTTTAAGCTACTAGAACATATGTTATTAACTGATAATGTGATAAATCAACTGGCCATCAACTATTCTCATAGGAGAATGTCGTTTTATTCTTTACTAATTGTTGATGTTCAGTGAGTTCTTAGATCTCTTTAAAATGCTTATTCTTTATATGCAACTTTGAATTGTACACTGCTTTTTGTTGCAGTGTTACAAAACATGCTAATTTGACTGGAAATGGGTAAATTTAGTAGGTCTCATTTTGGTTATGAAAACAAAACAGTCAAAAGTTATGGCATGTTTTTCATCAGCTGAGCTACTTTGCAAGACAGCAGGTTTGCAGCAGGCTAAGGCCTCACATGTAGACAGACTGTATGTATTACAGACATCTGCCATTCAGTAACTTTGTACCCAAATCCTGTTGATTTGTTAAGGAGATTGAGATTGCTAGAGCTCTCTTCCTCATAGAAAGATGCTCTTCCGATTTTCTAGTTTTTTCCTGGTTAGTCGGTAATCTTTGGGTTGGGGGGTTTTTCCCCTCTGTTTTTTTTCTGTCTGATCATACTAAACTCTGTAATTTGTCTTTAATCCCCAAAGCCCATGGTTCCTTCTAATTTGGCTCTGCTTTGCGTTTGTTCCATCTTCGTTAATTGACCTACTTTCTTCTGCCCCTGCTGCTTCATGGGAGATCCTGGTTATTATAATCCATTATTGTGGCACTTGCATGAGAAATACTTACTTAAGCAAAATAATATTTTGTTAGATGATTTTGAAGAACCGTGTTTTTATACCAAATGCATTAGTACTTCAAGATGCACTCAAGTGAGTAAATACTGAAACAAACTTAGATCCTTACTGGAGTTTTCTGTTGCTCGTGAGAATGATACCTGATCACACATTGATTACAGTTTTGGTGATTGGCATAGTTTGGTCATTATTTGTTAGTGCTAAATAAGTTTATTGTAATACGAAGTAAACACACTAAATAAAAACAGCAAGTACAAGGACTAATAATTTTAATTGAAACTAGTAGTAACTGTATTATTAAACTTTCATGTAGCCATAGAGGTGGACCAACACTTGCTTGTGTCACGCATTATACACAATGTACAAGTTACTAGAAATTATGAAACACTGTGCTTTCCATTTGTCTCACTAAAATCCTAGCATTATGGAGAAATCATTGCATTTGAAAGCTGTGTTTTTACCCAGCTTCTACAAAGTGGTAATTGGCCTGTTTCAGTTCTATTTTAAGCCGCTTCTGTGATGTCTTGTTTTATCTTTTTGCTTGTTCCTTTCATTAACTTTAACTGTCTCCCTCACTTTTAAACTATTCCTGATGTCTGAAGTTAAACTTTGACAGATTTTATTTGCGTCTTCCTTTCCTCATGAAGGGATGTTGAATAAGTATTTTATCATTACTATTAAATGGTGGTTCTTTTGTAGTCACATCTTGAAACATATCTTAAAGATGTGACTTTCTAAAGAGATCCTTCTCTTGTGAAGTTTTCGGACTAGTGGTAGCTTTTATTTGCAATCCCACATCATTTGTATTGTGTTATAACAGCATTCTGCATATTATCACTTCCAAGGAACACCACATTAATATTTTTATTTAAAACCTGGCACTCATTTTAGTTCATACTATATTATTATTTGTATAAAGGCAGTTGTGCGTATTTATTATGTCTTCTGTATATGACTCTTCTCCCACCCCCCCCTTTTATTTTTCGAGATGTATTTTAAGGACTTCACCTTTAATAGCTGCATTAAAGGTGCACAGAGCTTGTTCCTGCATACCCTGGAGTTTCTAAGTGCCAGTCAGGCACATTCCCTACTGTTTTAAGTGGAGCCCACTGCTCAGCGGCCTCATTTGTGTGCCAGATATTTTTCTGTTCTCAAGAAAAGACGATCCTTTCTCTGTACACTGGTACTCAACCATTCATAAAGGCTTTTTCTCTCTGTCTCTGGATTTCAGTGCAGCATGGGGACGACTGCCATGTTGTTCTCATTCGTATTCAAAATTCTTAAAATGCCACTCTACTGTACATGAAAGGAGGTGTCCTAGATTTCTCCTTCATTGCCTCCTTGGATGCTTCTCTCAAGTCCGTGTGCCGCTCTTTCACTGACTGGAGAGCTCTTTCCCTTTAGCCTTTCATAGAGAAGAAACTTACTGGAAACTGCCTCCTGTGCTTCTCTCCAAGGAGCTGTGAAGGGCCACTAGAAATTAGAGGGGGGCTGAAGCAGATAGGAGCTGAGGAGAGGCAGAGTGTTGGGATTGTTCAGCTTTGTGAAGAGAAGGCTGGGGGCAGATCTTATTGCCAAAACATTCCATACGGCACATCCTAGAAGATACATGGTAATAGAATGTGGTGGCATTACTAAAATACCAAAAAACTTTCCATACATCCCTGTTCCTTTTCTGTTCTATAAAATCATACAGATGTGGTTTTCTCTCCATCATAGATGATACAGAGATCTAAAGACTTCATACTCACAGATGTTTCTAAAGATTTCTTCAACTCCCCTGTTGGAGAACAGAGAGCAGAGGGGAGTTACTGTTAATGCTCTCAAGAAACCTTGAGAGATCTGAAGGTCTTAAAAATTTAAGCTCCCTGAGACTAGTGGGAAAGTCTGGAACAGGAAAATCTTAATGTAGGGAGATGCAAAGTCCTGCACTTGGGCAGAAATAACCCCATTGCACCAGTGCACGCTGGGGGCTGGCCAGCTGGAAATCAGCTTTGCAGAAAAAGACCTGGGGTCCTGATGGACAGCAAGCTGACCAGGAGCCACCAATGCACCCTTGCAGCAAAAAGGGCCAACAGCATCCTGGGCTGCATTTGGGCAGAGAAAGGAAGGACGTGATCCTCCCCCTCTACTCAGCACTGCTGAGACTTATCTGGAGTGCTGGGTCCAGCTCTGGGCTCCCCAGCACTAGAAAGACATGGACACACGTAAGCAAGTCCAGCAAAAGGCCATTAAGATAATTCAGAGATTGGAGCATCTGTCATGTGAGGAGAGGCTGTAAGGGATCCGTGTGTATAAATACTTGGGGGTGAATAAAGAAGGTGGAGCCCAGCTCTTCTCAGTGGTGCCCAGTGACAGGACAAGAGGCAATGGGCACAAACTGTAATACAGGAAATTTCATTTAAATATACACAAAAATTCTTTTTCGTGTGAGAGTGGTCGAACACTGGAATAGGTTGCTCAGAGAGGCTGTGGAGTCTTCATCTGTGCAGATATTCAAAACACAACTGGACGTGGCCCTGAGCCACCAGCTCTAGGTGACCCTGCTCTGAGCAGGGTTTTGGACCAGATGATCTCCAGAGGTGCTGTCCAACCTTAACGATTTGGGGATTCCTGAATGATTCTTCTATGATTTAAGAAGAGAGATTGCTTTGGAGCAGGACGGTGACCACTGGCAGGGAGACAGGGTGAGCGTACTGACCTTTGCTTTGTGCCGCATTTCTGGCAGAGCACTGTGGTTTCAATGTCATTCAGTAAGCTCAGAGCATAAATTACACGTAACCGGTGGTGACCGTATTCGTAGGGGTTCTATTTCATGTGTATTGCTGTTTATGGTTTCTCACAGGAAAAGGCAGGTTTTCTGTAATCTTTGGAGAGGGCTTCCTTCACTACGGCTTCTGCACCAAAGCCCTTACACAACACTTGAAAACAAGTAAGAAATCAGTTTGTTTATCTCCCTCCACTCAGTCCTCTTCTGCATGACAAGTCGAGGATAACTCTGCTGTCATTCAGTAGCTTTGCTCGCTGAGCTCACTGCGCTGGGGAACGGCCGCAGAATTTTCTCCTCTGAAACAGACCCCAGGCTTAGCAGCTTTAGCAGCACTGAGAAGACATTCATTCTTCCTGGCAGATTTTTGTTTGTATTTATTTTAGGCTGCTAAGCCAGATACTGTGTTCCTGCAACGGTGAGAAAGCTTAGGAATTCAAATGTACCTCTTCTCCTATCAGTGGCACTGCTGAAAGAAAAAGCAGTCAAATGGCCAGCAAGGCGTAAGCTATAAGCGTGCAGCTAAGCACAAGAAGAGAGTAGGAAGAATATGAATAAGCAACATTAAAACATTCTTCATTCTAGCAGAAGGTGTCTATTTGCTTAGCCTCCCATTTCCCTGGCAGGCGAATATTAGCTAAAAGACCAGCAGTGGTGAAACAATACTTACGTCATCATCCCTGAATTCAAACTTAAGCCAGACTGACCTTTACATAGATACTCTTATCTTTGTTTAGCTGGTTTTCTTTACTATTTGCATATATGCTTATTTCTTCTACTGAAACAATCAGCACTAGACTACTTAATACAATACTTTACATTATGCTTGAATAATTAAAAAATATGTATTGAAAATCTTTGTACGATAATTCAAAACACAGTTTACGTTTAGAGGCTCAAAGTTGATGTGCTTTGTTTGGTTATGGTCTGGAGTATTTAAAAATGTTCACTTCCTTTCTTATTAGGGAGGATTTTGGCTACACTGATATTTTTTGTATTTACGCTGCTAATTGTTCTTGGTTTTCCCATTCTTACTGTTAAATTTAAGAAGTCAGTAGTGTCTTTGTCTCATTGGTCAGTGAATTAACAATGTATTCACATGATCTTCTTTTTGCTGAATAAGCTTGATCTCTTCCAGAAATGAAGTTTCTTTTAGAATCAAATCTAACCATGAAAAACTTACGTTTATAAGAATAAGTAAAAAGTACAGGAGCTTGACTCCTGTTTTCCTTCAGCAGATTTTGGAAACTAAATTCTAGCATAACTTAGCAATAGGATAAATGAAGACATTTTTACTGGGAGAAGCGCATGCTTTATCTTTGTTTTTTACAGTTATGAGTGGCAGAAACTTAGTTTAATGTAAGCTGAAATTCATTATATAGCCCCCTAATGGCAGGAACACAAGTGTTTTACAGCAGCTGCATATTGTAAGACTTATGATAAAGATCAGCTGGATTGTTAATGCTGCACAGTAATATCACTAACTAGGTGGGAAAATATAAGTACTTAGATTTTTGCCTTGCTGAATTCTCTGTAGTTTACTATGGTCACATCATTAATTGTCACACTGGCATATGTTACATGTGATACACAAAATTATTTTCGGTTGGAATAAAATGTGCCCCACAAAGTTCAAATCGGTTGCATTCCTTATCTGGCCTACAGCATCTTCTAATATCGAGCAAATGGATCTAATGTTGCCAATCCAATCAACATAATCAGTCACGATACAAATCTGTGACTGTATTTTGTTTCCCTTAAGATTATTCATTGAAGGAGAAAACCCATTTTCATTAATTTATGTTAATACACACTAACATGTTTCTGCTTTGATCTCTCCTGAAGATTTCTAAGAGAAGTTAGAAAGAATAATTAAGACCCTGGCACTCCTAAAATCTAAAATTTTCAGTAAGCTGAAGGAGATGTCTTGTTAAACCTAGCAATTTTTTCCAGTTGTTTAAACTAGAAGATTACAACCTGTAATAATGACAGTATAGTTCATTTTTGTAAGTATTACACCTATTTTTGTCTTCCTTCATCTGTGACGTTACCTAAAGGTAACTCAAAAAGGATAACCAGTATTTTTATTCAGAAAGTAGTTTTCAACTACACAAAGGAGTAATTTGGATTCCTTCCTCCCTATCTCCCTTTTCTTGTTGACGTACTTGGTGTTTTTAAAAAATAATGAATTCAATATAAGATCAGATTTGACCAGGTAGATAAAACGTTGGAGTAATTTTTTCTCCCCAAAAGTTCCTTCCAACCAATTGGTTATCAAGTACAACCTGAACATGATCACAGTGAGTTAGAACAAGGGTGCATCTTGTCTACAAGCAGATGCACAGCACAGAGTAAAAAAGGGCAGGTATGTATGATACTTCCTCTGATATCCTTGCATTTCCGTCTATTTTCAGATTAGAAGACTTCCTGAGCTAGATGTGGTTTCCGTCTACTTAGTAACCCATAATTTTTCCAAGTACTTGATAAGACTCCCCTTTGGCAACAAGTAGTGCAGACGTGCTACCTGTTGTGTGAGAACTCTCTCTCTGCTTCCAAAAGAGCTGAACACTCAGAGAAGTGTCAAAAAACAGCTGCAAATTACTTGATGCCTGGAAAGCTGGCATTAGAGTAGCCTTTTTTATTTGAATGAATATGCTGATTCACCAAACCTGCATGTTGCGTGGTAGTAAGAGTACGTTAAAACCTGTGAAGGAAACCAGGCAGCTAAATTTTCTGTCCTGTGTCCAGATGCTCGGATGATCAGTGGTTAGGTGCTTGGGCTGCCCTTCTCCCCTTATGAATTGTCCTGTTTTCAGGCTTCCAATTTGTAATTTTCTGTAGAAATATTTCTTTCCTGACTTCAAATTTCAAACGTTAATACCCCTCTACAGCCTCTCTTCCCACTCTCTTCCCCCATGCCTGGCATGGCAATCCTGGTCACTGTATCGCTTTCATTAGTTTTCCAGAACAAGGAAGTGACGTTTGTGGGAGAATGGCGTATCTATATATATACGCATATGACTGAACTGCTGTTAAAAACCATCGTTCTTTGTTGATAGACAAAGGAGAAAAACATTTTCAACAGACTGTAAATTGGAAGGTTTTCATTGTGAAATTAGCAACCGTATAGATAGTCTTCAAACTACAGAAGTGGAAGTAACATTGAGCTAAAAACTCAAAGGGTTAAGTCTTTCTCTGAAAATATGTGTGTATTTTCAGGCAGACTGGAAGAGACATTTCCATAGCTGTAATTTATGCAATTCTAAACCAGAACTTAGATTAAAACTTTGAAGTGTCTGCCACAAAGAGCTGTGATGTTAAAAACTCCAGTTCTTATTCTGGGCTCTTGCACATCAGACAAGAGTTTTGATTGTAATGGGATTTTCCTTCTTTAAGATATAATAAAAAAGTGAGTTGTAAAGATTTATGTACTATGTCACACTATTCTTAGAGATTGCTGTTTTTGTAAGATTGGTTCTTTTATGAAAGCATTTTTCTTCCACTCTCCATCAAAGTTACATCTCTGGCTCTGGAAGTAAGGTTTTTCCCACTAGTGTGGTGGTTGTCTTTTTTGTTTTAAATGTCACTCACACTTCGACAGTGTTATTCTTTTGACTCTTACCTAGGTTTATGATGCTGTCAAAATTATGAAGTATATTAACAAAGAATGAGAGGAATGGAGAGGAAAAAAGAATGAATTTATAACAGTGAGAACTGTCCAAAATAAAACATTTTACTTCCTTTGTTCGTTCTTATTTTACAGTGATCGTCTTAGAAACAAAAAAACATATTTGATTGAGTCACCTTGCTACAAGCCCAGACAACAGAGATTTTCCTGAAATATAATCTTGGAAATAACATTAAAATACATAACTACCCTGGTTTTGTTATTAGCATGTTGGAGAGCAGTAGTTCAGACAGTGCATCTGGAAATAACCTGACAGATTTCCTCCTTGTGAAGCTGAAGCGAGGTCTTCAGGCAACTGCTGAGACATGCAGCTGCCACGGGCGTTCCTGCCAGAGGCAGGCAGACAGGCCTCCGATAGCCTTTGAATATTCCAAATAAGACAAAGCCTAATTACAACCTATAACAACGCCGCCTTAAAATTACTGGGGATCTGTTTTTACATTTCTTTCAAACCTGATGTTTCAGGGTAGATTCAGACAGCCAGTGAACCAAAAAAAGCTGTCCCTGAGCCAAGAGTGACAAAGAAGATGGGGCAACAGCTTGTGACAGCCATCTCCTCTATTTGCCCTGGGAAGGGGAGCTCCATACCACATGTGGTCTTTGATCATCTGAAGTTAGACTAGTCTGGCTCTGCAAAAGCAAAACACAGATTCTTGATCCAAAGTCTTTTATTAGGTCTAAGTTGAGCTTTGAGGTAAGCCTCTGAAAGCAATTTAAATTGCAACTGCTCTTAATGACATATAAAGCTCAGCCTAAGTGGCAACCCATTTCGCTACACTTTAATGGCATGAATTCTACAGCAGAGAGCTTATCAACTCTTGGTGTCGTTTATTAAGAAGCCAGTTTGTGCATGCAGTTACTTGTGGGTGAAGACAAAAACTAACAGCCTTTAATTACCTGGCACTGCTTTGAATATGAGAACTCTGAAGGAGATGCTATTTAACAGTATTTATTTGTATTGATTTTCTTATACTGAGCCCTTTCTATAAACAGTATTCATTACAGTACTTTTTAATTTCCAGTGCAAAATGCTGTAAGCCATTCTGTGTTATTTATTAGTTAATCACAAAATGCATATATATGCAATGAAATATTAATGTACAATTCCATATTAAAATATTTCATTTGAATGTACAAGAAATTTCCTCACAACAAAATTTAGGAATGTATAATAGTTTCACAGTTCTAATTCTAAAGTTGTTATAAATTTTTTTGCCAATGTAGAAGTTTCTGGGCTTTGTCACGGTATAACGATGCTCAAAAATTCATTTTGGAAAACAAAACGATGATGTAAAAATGATATAACAAAGACTGTGAGTATCAGTATCAAGCCTTGTTCACTCCTAGGACACAGGAAAAATAGTCATGTTATCATCTGCATTTTTTTAAAGATGTTTAAGCATTGTTTAAAAGCCAAGTGTTAAACGATATTGAACGGTACGTTCTGCGCATCATGGCAGAATCTTCATTTGAAATATACAGCACTTAAGGAATGATAGGTTTAACATGACATGAATTGCCAGAAGCTTTATTTTTATTGCATTATAAGATATCCAAATGTGAAAATGAAGCAGCTTTAGACTTGTGCAGTGGTATTTGCTGTCAGAGAACTGGGAATTGAGCAGAAAAAGTTTTAGTTGCACATTTTCAGCCCAAGATTCGGTACTGACTTGCTTCAACTCTGCAACAGATTTCTAGGTAGCGTTATACCTTAAATTTATATACTAGAAGAACTAATGGCTAGAAAAATTACTTTTTTGAGCATTTAAAAATATATATTTACATTATAAAAATCTTATCTCTTCTTCTGCCAATGTATTTGAAATACTGTAGGTCTTATAATAACCTTCTAAAGAGAGGTGTTGTCTCTTTTCAGCTATGCAATCTAGTTAAGAAGGAATTGAGACGCAGCTCAGTGACACGCAAGATTTCAGGCCTCTAACTGCTTGAGAATTATACCTTTAGTATGCAAATACATCTCCTAGGGAAGTTCTGATTAAAGGCAAATTAAATAAATGTATGTGTCATTTAAAGTCAATGATATGTATAAAACTGTAAAATTATATGGTAATTAGTATTCTGTGTCTGTCTATCAGGAACGATATTTCTTATTGAAATTATAAATTGATGAAAGAGTAGATTCTTCTGTAAGAACAAACTACCACTAGACTACCCTTCCTGCCCCATCAATAATCCAGAAAAACTCTGGCCGTTTTCAAACAGATTTTTGGGGGTTTTTTTCAGCTATTTTTACTCTTGAAAAGCATCCCGTTTAGGGCTGTGCTAGAAGTGTTGTTACCTGAAGCTGACAGCCTACAAGGAGGCAATTTTCAAACTGTCACTTTGTCTGTCCATCTTCGCCTTTCATTCTTCCCACAAAACTTTCCCTTCATTTTCCTGTTATTTTTATCCTCCAGACAAAAGCATTTCTCCCCTTATCCAATGCAGTAGGCAAAAGAGGACTTTTGTGTGTTTAATAAAAGGACTGCAACTCAGCCATTCATTTTTTGGAAATTGGTATGCAACTCTGACATAATCTAAAAAGGTCCGATTGGATAATCGGAACGTAGCTTTGAAAAAGAGCTTATCTTAACAGCCAGACTGTGCTCTCAATTATATACTCTGCATAACATAAAGGTGGCCCAACGCTGGAATTGTTTGTTTAGCTCTTGTCTACTTCCTCCTTCCAATTTTTTTGTATAGTATTTGCTGCTTTTAAAACCTTCTGTTGGGTGAGAATATTGTAGGTTGAGTTGTCTCCATTTGTTCCTAGATGAGGTTAGCAGTGTGTGAAAGAAAAAAATTCGTTTCTGGCATAGGAGTTTTAGAAAAAGTATTTCTAATCTCTTGAAATTGATGATGACTCTTTTTCTGTGGCAGGTGGGGAGGTGTTAGCTCTAGAGAGGGCAGGGAAGAGTAACTAAGAAATGAGCTTTGCGAAACAGTTGAAGAGGCTGAAAAGGCTTTTACGAGACAAAATGCTGTAAGGATTGTTTGTCTTTCTAAGTGTTTGTTTAAAAATGTCTATATTTATTTGGTCCTTTTTTCCGCTATGCAAACATACATGTTGGACCATTTCTATGTGTGTCACATGCATGTGGTTACTCCTAATCACGGTAATCCTGTTCTAAAATACAAATGAACATGAATGCCAACTCCATTTCACATTCCCAGCCTCAAAAATACTGTGATCTAATGTGTTTCTTGCTGAATGCTACTTCAGCCCTGGTCTATATACAGTATGCCTCTCTTCAGTTGGGTGTCTGATGGAGGGGATGGGTATTTTAACTGTGTGGTTTTTAAATACCTCTCACTACTCCATTCAATTTTTAAAAAACTACTGTTTTGCTGGTTTTAAGGAATTGGCTTAAACTAAGATTTTTTTAAAAGGAAATTGTGATGAAACTTTACATTGTAAGCCCATTGAGGAAATAATGTTCTTTGTTCTGTGCCATACCCAGTATAGCGCGAGTCTGAGCTCATGACATTACTGTTTTCTAACAATTTAATTTAAAGCAGTACAGTCTTTCTATCAACAAGGTCTAATCTGTACAGGGAATACTAACATTCATATACCTTCTTATACCTAGTACCTTGTTTAGGTAACAAAATTGCACCCATGTCTGTAACTCCTCTCAGCAATGCTTGGATCTGACTGCCTACAACGTTCCTTTGACTGCAGCAGTGGTGTGGTACTGGATCCTAGCTGGAACACCTGGTGTCTGCTACAGAGACAAAGGAAAATGCTTCTAATATGACAAATGATAAAAAGTAGATAAAGAAACTGCAGCTTCATCCTTCATAGTATGTCAGTGATACTTGTGTAATTATCCTGCTCGGGCTCTGGGTACCAAAGCCAGGATAAATAAAGAAAATTCTTTGAGAGATTACTGGAAAAAAATTAGTGGTAAAAGGGAGCAGAACTATGTGCTTCAGTACCTGCTCGATCACTCTGTTTGTAGCCTGGCTGACAAAGATAACCAAAAACACATGGTATGCTTCATGAAGATCACATACAGGTAAATTCTTTCATTTAATTCTTCTTCAAAAAGAAGAAGATGCCCCAAAGATAGTTCTTAACAGAACCATCAGAAATAAAATAACATCGGTTCACTGGTTGAGAGAGAAAAGCAATGGTTTTGCACAAGTCTAATAGGGAATTTACTTTTACACGCTTCAAATACTTCATGAAAACACCTAATTAATTTCATTTCAATTCAATTGGTTATATTAATTTATTCTACTAATAAGCAGACTTTAAATCTTATAATGCTATTGCATTTTCTAAACATGGAAATAAATCAACATTTTTTGAGAATTACTATGTAAGTGTGAATTCACTAAATATTGACTAGTTTAATTAAAGGAGAAAAAAAAAGGAGTGCTTTTAATTGATTTAAGTGAAGCAGTAAAAATTGTTGCAAAGCTTTGCTTTAAATGTTTCTTGGTATTTGGGTTTCACCTTCCAGTAATTTACACAGTTCAGCCTCAGTCTAGTTTTCACCCTGCAGGTTTTTGTGTAACTGTCTTCTGTAAAATTTCTTTGAACTTTCCTTTGTAAAGAAAACTAAGAGTCTGTTCTCTTAACCATGTTATTTCCATGCCTTACTAACAGAATGTCAGTCTTTATTTGTTATTTTGTTTTATTTCTTTCTGTACATATTTACTCCTAAAATATGTGCAAAAATACAGATGGATGTTCCAGAAGTATTTTCTAGTTTAGTCACCACTATCAATTCATTCCAAGTCTTTGCAACTGTAGGACTCCTTAATTTCTCAATTCAGATAGGATTAACATATGTTTTTAATGTGCTGCAAAAACCCTACAGCAATTACACACTGCTTTCACTTTTTCCAATGGCATTTAAACATCAACTTAAAGTTGTTTGGTTCTTTTTGAATTTTGTCAAAATCTTGGCTCTTATATATAGAATGCCAGATTGACTACATGCATCTTGAAATTGTTTAAGTTCTTTAACAGCAGGATGTTGAAAATTGAGATTAGTCTCTGATCTGAAAAGTGTGTCTCATGGCAGTAGACCATAATTACTTCCACACGTGAGGATGGTAGATAGCTAGAAGTAGTAAATCGTTTACAGCTTTGAAGAAGCCAGTGTCATCTGTTTTCTCTATTTGTTAACAACTTTTCTTGAGAAGGATCTACTGACAACAAGAGTTTCCTGCTGTTTCTCAATTCTGTGTTATGCTGGATTGTAGAATGCAGGTTAATTTTCATAGAGGTGGCATCAACTCTGCACATCACACAAGAACAAGGGGAAAATTTGACACTATGAAGATTGACAGGAATCAATACTACGGGCATATCTTCCAGAATATAGCACCCTACACACTAACACCAAACAGCTATGGACTGTGCAGGATACCTACATGCTTCATACTCACACATTTTATACTGGACAATCTAAAATGTTTAGCTGCTCTGGGCATATTAGATTGCACTATGCTACGTTAATTTCTCTCCTAATTCTATTTCTTTTGATGAGCAAATTGCTGAGCACAAAGTAAACCTTAAGAATTCTGTATGTCTCTGAAATGGCTTTTTTTTCCTAGATGCTCTTTTAAAACTTGATTTAAAAGATAAACTTTTTGTCCTATTTTCTCAGACTTTTAACTGTATCTCAGTTCTTGGTTTAACCTGAACAGAAAGCAGTTGACATTCCCACTCACGTCAGCATTCCGACATTTCTGAGTACCGCTGAGATTCTGTGAGGAAAAGCCTCCTGTGAAAAAAACGGGGGAGCAGACATTAGGGGTTACCGGTATATTCTTCCCCTTTCCTGCTCAAATAGCTTCGCTCCCAGGATGCGGCTCCTGCTAAGGGCTGAATTCTGCCGATCTGCTACACAGCACAGATGAACCAGGTCAGATCCCCTTATGAAGCAATTATTTGGGTGAGCAGATGAGAGAGGATAATCAAGCTTATAAAGAAACACTTACTTAGAAAGAGGTTAGGCTTGCAAGAAAGCAAAGACAAATAATTAGAGCAAGACAGTGGAATTCTTGAATAGTAAAATGAATAAGGCAATATAATCTCTTAAGTGGAGATGTCAGGGGACTCGGCATAGCTGGAATAAAAATTATCAGCCCAATATTCATAATTTTAAAAGTATTTAAGATAGCTATACAGACTTTTAATACGCTGGATATCAGGTCAAAGATGGCGTGTCATGCTTCAGGTGATAAAAATAATTTAGTTATAAGTAATGGCCTTTTGATTAAAATGGGCCAAAATAGGAGTATCAAATTTCCTAGTAGTAATTACTATAGTCTGTAAACTTTTTTTTTTTAAAAACTAGTGAATGTGATACTGAAAAGTGTTATCAAAAGTTCCGTAGTCTAAATTAGACTACTTTGCTATATTTAAAAATAAATTAAGTGTACCAAAACCTGAAAAATGCCTTGCTTTTTGATTTTCAGATAATATCTGAAGAACTGCAAGGACTAATAGTTAAGGAAATGCAGTACTCCACTGCCATCTTACTTGCTGTTAATACAGATAAGCTTTATTGGGTCAGAGACTTCTTCCAGACCTATTTACCGATCTGAAGATGGTGCTCTAATATTTGATTAAAGATTACTGCCACATCTGTGAAACAAATAGCTCTCTGCATGCTGGCTGCCCTTTCATTTTTGTAATTCAGAACAACAGTCTGTGCCCATTCTATTAGAGATTTGACCCATAATTCTTTGGAGAAAGCAAGGGTAAAAGTTGAAGTACATACAGATCTTTTAGCCATATCACATCTAGAAATAAAATCTCAATAATCAAGATGTCCTAGACAGTGACAAAGTGTAAACAGATGAAAGTTGCAGAGAGTTGCAATATGCCCATGAATAAGCAAGCAAAAAATGACAAGTGCTACAAAATTTAATGTGCAAATTTACCCTATGAAATTTTCTCCCCAATAATGACAGTATAAATTCTTAACATCATAGCCACAGGCCTTATAATTACTAGACATTGTTCTTAGATATGTATTAATATTGTCCTTATGTAAAAAATACTATAATAAATGCCAAGGCATTGGAATGCGATGGACTTCAAAAGTTATTGCAATTCATTCTTATTAATAATGTGAAAGTCACTCCGTCCTTTGCTACGTGGCAGAATCGGAACTGTGCTGCAAATGACGGAGCTGCTTTCAGCTCTGTAAATGGGTGGATGCAGGGAAATGAAACTATTGTTCATTTCTATAGTAATTCTTTATTTGCCCTCCATGAGACAATACAGCTAAGAACAAGTTTAAATATACCCTGGTGAAGAAGAAATGCACTATTTGTTAGAAATTCAGTGTTTCAGGATACGTTCTTATTGGGAATTTTTGACAGTTCCGTGGGACACACTGCTTCTGGTCAGAATGCATCCCTGACAGCAGATGGGACTTACTGTTCAAAGCACTGGAGGAAAGAAAAGCTTGGCCTGAGATAGACTGGGAATCTGGGCAGTCCTCTGGGGAAAGGGCAATTCATACCCAGGTTCAATTAGCTATATTCGGCTTTCCAAACTATTCAAATTTAGCTAGAGACTTCGGTTTCCAAATGGCAAGCTAAGAGCAGAAAAATCTCACTTGCTTTTCCTCCCTCCTTCTCTGTCTTTCGCTCGCTCTCGCTCTCTCCCTTATTCTTCCTTTGTTTGTTTGTTTGTTTGTTGGGTTTGTGTTTGGTTTTGTTTGTTTGTTTTTTGTTTCCCCACCCCATCTGGTAAACTCTCTTTCTGACTGAGGATAGCAGGGGAAAAAAATTAATTTTTGACAACTTTTGCTGACTGAAAGAGCTCCTTTATGAAAAATGCCATTAGGACTTCTGAAATTTTAGGTTTGTGTTAACAGTCTTGGATCTTTAGTCTTACTCATGGGAGGATTAGCTACAACCATTCCAACTTCGAATAGATATATTCTTGAAAAGATTTTATCCACTTTTGTATTGTCTGTTATTCAACAACTTCAACAGAGGAAATGAACCGAAGGAGATTAAAAATTGCATGCTATCCGTGTTTTCAACATTTGGGATAGAAATAAACAGCTGTTGCCTGTAAATTCTAATGACTAAGATTTGAGTAATAATTCTTTGCTGTTCATGATCTTTTGAAGTTGCTAGGTCAGAATAATTTAAGGGTCTACAGAACTGTATTGCTGTTTGGTTAATACCTGCTTCTTATCAATAGCAGAGTAATTTCTTGCTGCTCGAATGAGACCAGAACAGACTACACCAATAAACGTCTATTTCTGCCTTTGTGTTTCTATACTTGTTCAGTGGTAATGCATGTAAATCCCTGATGATGCTCCTGGAAACTGCTTTTTTTTTTTAAATTTAATTACTTTATCTTTCATAGAGAAGCCTGTTTTGTTGTTTTTTTTTTTTCCCCTCTTGTATACAGAATATTTAATTCAGGGGTGTTTCTTATGCACTTTACAGTGAAATACGCTCTTATCTCCTTCACAAAATTGGGGCCTTCATCTTTATTGGAAAGCTGTGCTTTTGGGAGGAAGAAGACCACACTTAAAAACAAAATGACAAACTCCTAAGCCTGGTCTCAAGTCTTCCTGTGTACCTTTATGCCGGTGGATGCTTGTAAAATTCAGTTTAGATCCAAAACAAGACTCCAGTATTAGCAAGAAATACGATGATGGTACCTTATTAATGAAGCATTTAGCCTTGACTGGCAATATAATCTCAAAATCTGTCATGTTGCATCTCTGATGAAACCCACTTGCATAAATTTTGTGGAGATGTATGTATATAATATGCATACAGTGCAGACTGCTGTTTCCAGAGTTTTTGTACACAACTTACGTAGCTAGATGCAGTTGTGTATTACTGTCTCATTAAGTTATTATATCGTATTCTGCCATCATAAAAGTCTACTCATCTTCTCTTGAGCCACATTAATTTTATAAAGTAGAGAGATGAGAATAGAAGAAACCAAGTGAAAACTACAAAAAGAATACAGTACTCAAAAAACAATCTGCCTCCAGGATTTTCTGAAATTATTCCAAGGGTAAGAGAGAGCAGCAAGAACAATTTTAATTACAAAATCCTATTTCATCAGTTTATTTCCATTGTGGGTGGGCCAAATCAGTGCTACTTTGCACCAGACTTTAGCCTACTGTCACTAAGTTTGTAAAGAACAATCTCAGACAGCATTCTGCTATGGTCTTCTCTGTCCTTGATTTACAGAAACACAGATGATGTTTCACCCACAAGCATGCATCCTGTATTAGTCCTTATTTCCAGCTTCTCTTAACCACTAAGATCTGTAAAATGATTCTGCAGTTTTGAACCAGCTTTCGGGCTAGTGGTTGTGGAAAACCAGTGAAAACTAAACGATGAATGGATTGCAGTCTATATAAGGTCTAGAGCTATCTTCTGTAAAACTTTCACTATGCTGCAGAACAACCTCAGTTGCTCATGGTGCATCATACGAGGTAGGGTCATATCAATAGCATTTGTATTTCCATCCCTATTAATACTCCCAGGTACCTGGATACAGACACTGCTGACTGGGAGCCTTTGCATCTCTTTTATCCAAGATATTTTAGTGTCATGACTAAACGTTTTTTTTTAGGTCTGAATCAAACAGGTCAATCAAAGGATGCTGGGCTTTGGATCACATTGTTGGCATTTTTATCCAAGGATAAGACAATTGCTCTTACTTCAGGAATGGGTAAATAGAGGCATGTGTTTTGGTTTGTCCAAGATCTCTCGTTCAGCCAGATGCAGGCTCGGAACTGAACTGCCACTGCTTTTTTTCTTTTTTTTTTTTTTGAGCCATTAAACAGTCCTCTTCTTTGGGTGCTAATTGACCTTTATTCAGATCTTTGCTTTGAGCTTCTCTCTGTTTGACTTAACTGTTTCTGAGTATAGGTTCCTGTTTGAGACGTATGACCTGAAAGGAAGAACCAAAGCAACCAGGGTACGGATGGGGGGAACTGAGAGTTCAGAATGACTTTCAAGTTATGACAAAATTTTAAAAGCCAGGTTCCTAAACAAAGTGTTAATTGAGCCACTCCCATCTGAATAAGCATAAATAGTTTCTTTCCCACCTACTTGCCACGTATTTAGTGGATTTAATTATCACCTAGCCAGAAGGCAGAGACACTATTACACCTAGCCAGAGGGGACTAGAGGGGAAAGTAGTCACTTTAATGAGCTGGAACAGAAGTAGGTCAATGAAAAATACATGTATAATTTACTAGAGCGCTTCTATGTATATATATTTGATTAGTGGGTGACAGGTGACATTGATTGTTGAAGCTTAAAACATCAAACTTCAGCTAGTTGAGTGGCGTTTTGTTTCCTTTTCACCGTTTTCATAGCGTGCCTTTACTCTGTTCTCATGCTGATTTAAATCTTTTGTTTTCCTCAGCTTATTTACTACTTTTGCTACTATAATGTCCTATTGAAGAAACGTTATTATACATGGATTTCAATTTATTCGGTCTTTTTGTAACAAATCGCTACTGTATCTGTTTGCTTTTATTAAAATAATTGTTTTATGCTAACACTTTAATTTGTTTTCTTGAACTATAGAGTATCTCTATAATATATCTGCATACTCTTATTTCATAAACAAGTAGCTGTTTAGGTTAAAAGGAAAAAGAATCCTCATTTTCTCAGAATGCTCAGTAATGCTTTGTTCAGATGACACAACTTGCTACTCTTAAGATGCCTGTGTGGAAAAGCAATGGAAAGGCAGAATGGAAAGAAGAGATAATTAGCATAGCAAAAAGTTAGGTTATGTTAGTCTGTGACTGAACAATGTTCCTCAGGAGGAAGGTCTCCATTGATTTCAGAAAATGAGTTTAAGTAGTCCTTAACACCATTTTCTTGCGCATTTAAGAGTTCTTTTCTCTTTCCCTACTGTTTCCTTCTTCACGATATACTCTATTTTCCCCAACTGTAGACTGGATACTATATTACTACTAACATACTTCAGTGAACTCATATTTACAGTGCCGTATTTATTCTTTCTCAAAAGTTATGTTAGCCAGCTTCCTTGGGTATGCTTCCCTTAAGTAGGACATTGAGAGATGAACATTTCCTTTGCTTAAAGGGAAGTCAAGTTGTGATAACAAGGACCTCAAAACCATTTTGTGTTTGATACTTGTGGGATGTGGCATGATAATTTCTGACATTGTTTTATTGCAAAGAAAATAGGAGAATAAAATAATGGAAGGATCTGAAGTTGTTGATCCAAATGTAGGCAACCGTGGAATAAACTGCTAGTCTGTGAGAGCCCCAGAACGTTTTCTCCTCGTTACTTTCCCCCAGCCCCGGCCACAGCACACTCTTCAAAAACATACAAAACGCAAAACTTGGGAGAAAAAACCAAAAGGCATGACTGCCGTACACCACAAGATCAGAGCGGAAAAGATCAAGGGTATTAGTGTCCTAGATCACAAATCAAAACAAACAAAACAAAAAAAATCAGCCCGTGACCTGTCTGGACTCAGGGAGAAGAGGGGAACCGGAAAGGAGGTTTTTCCTCCTGCTCCCAGTGTCAGCAGCTGGCTTAGTCATGAGCAAGGAATGCAAATCCACCACAGGAGAGATATAATACTGCCTTTAGCGGTGCCCAAATACCTCCCCATTTGTCATGGGACTTACATGAAGAAAATGTCTGATGCTTCAGAGGCACTGAGAATAGAAGCCTAAAAGGGAAGCTGAGCATCAGGAGGAGGAAAAAAACCGTCTTGGCTCTGACTGGTAACCGGTAGAAGCTTGTAAGCTTGCTGTTATAACAAATTTGTACAGAACAAACTGCCTTTCCCCCTCTCACAAGCAAATCCAACCTTCCTCAATGATACCAATAACATGGTTACCTAAGGATTTAAATCCTTTCTCTGTGACGTGCTAAGTGCCTCCTGCATAGTTTTTAAAATCTTCCATTTGTGCTGAGTAAAAATACGATTTCCTAGAAATCACAGAGACCTGAAGATTTCCTTGTTCGCATATACAAAATATTTGTAGGCAGTGTTTCCGTGTTGTGTAGACCAAACGTGAGAACTAAAAGCACAGGAAAAATTGCAGTTTGCAGTTGTGCCTCTGGTGGAAATTACGAATACTTCTTTCCAGATCACTGCATTGTACTTTTTTGTCCCTGTCAGTCTCCTCCACGTTTGAATTACCAATGCTGGCTTCTCAAGTTTCCCCTTAGACTTAAAAAAGCTTTGCAATCTTTCACAAAGCACTGAAGTTTCAGCTTAATTTTTCAAACAAAAATAATTTACAGTAGCTCAGCTGCCAGCATTAGTACAATTATGTACTATGTATGAACAATTATGTGCAAATATGTAGTACAGTTTGGGAGGAAAATGAATTTAATTTACTCCTAGGGGCTAATGTTATTCAAATAAGTCTATATTCCTGTCAACAATGTCGAAGAATCATCTTTGCTCTGTGCACTGAGCTGAACCAGGCCGATGAAGGCCAGTGGGACAAGAATGAAAACGCTGTGCAGTATTCATTTGAACTCCAGACCCTCAAGTGGTAAAAGCATAATCCTTTTCCCTGGAATTAAGATTGTTCTTTTCTCTAAAGCACCAGATAGATTATTGTACCTTTCCTGCTGTGATCTTAAAGCCTTTGGGTCTAACTTAACTTGCCCATATAATTTGCTTACTTTTTGTATAATTTCTTCTTTAATAATGTATTTTCCACTACAACTCAGTTACTTCTGCTCCTGAGTGATACCACTTTAAATGGGATTACATTGTAATCTGCGTTGTTCCGTTCCAGTTTACTGGTTCCTATTAAAAAAAAAAAATTCCCATTGCAAGCTGATCGCTCACTTTGTTAATTCCCTAAAATTTGGATTCTTGAGATTGAATACCTTTGTACTGCCATACTGTATTGAGTCATTCCCAGCAGTACTAAATCCAAGTAGTTCCTGATTTCTAGCCTTGTGATTTCCTATTTAAGTTCTTTATAGTTATTCCCTGCAGGCCAAAAGAATAATTTCTCCTCCAGCTTCAAAGGTTAACCAATATAAGCGAAGAGAGAAATAAAATGTTAGATTTCTAGTAATTTCTAAATGAGATCTCCCGTAAATTCAATATGCTGTTGTTTTAACTGCATTAAAAAAATGATAGAGAGTGGTTGGTTTGGCTTTTTTTCAATAGCTCTTTAGTGAAATACAGTCGTTACTCACAGTAGTTCTCCCTCGTTTGTTACCAATTATGAAATCCACGTACAAGTTTTACCCATGAAATCCTTAGGCTTAAAAGCTTTTTTTTTTCCTTATCAAAAGCAGAAGACTCCACACTGCGGCAAACAGCCATCCAGAAAACTGAAAGATGTTCTAAAGTTTCCATTTCCCCCCCTATTTTACAGTAGCAGTGAAAGTAGAGCTGTTAATAAACAATCATTTCTGCTTGAAGTTTAGGAAGAGCTAGTGCAGCCAGTGGGTCCTTTTGTGGGAGCCATTCTATATCCTGAATTATTCTCACTGCAAGGGAGGACCAAAACCGCATACAGTTTTAAAGATGCAACAGTACGGTGGATTTGCACAATGAGATAATGATATTTTTGTTTGCTCTTCTGTTCCTTTCTTAGTAATTGCTAATGTTCACTTCTCTGTTCTCGCACTCCTGGGTATTGGATCTATGTTTTCACAGCACTATCTAGAGTGACCTTAACATCCTATTTCCTACGTATTAGTGGTTGGCTTATCACTGTGTAGGTAAAATTATTTTTTCCCTTGTGCATCGTTTTACAACTATCCTTCCTGAATTCCATCTGCCATTATCTCACTCAGTTGCTTGGTTGCAAGGTTTTTCTGCAGTTCTTCACCGTCAATTCCTGTCTTTACCACCATGAATAACAGTAGCATCCTGGAAGTTTGTCATCACACTCTTCACTCCTTTTTTCAGATAACTTAAAAACATGCTGAACACCAGGGTCTCCAATAAATCCTGTAAGACTGCTGAGTATCTCTCTTCAGAGAGAGAAATGACTGTTAGGCTAACCTTCAATATCTTTCTTTTTAATCAGCTATTTTATTCATGCGAGGACCTTCCTTTTAACGACTGCTCAGCCTATTTGGAAACCTTTTAAAAAGATTCTTGTAGAAGGCCTTTTGGAAATCCACGTATGCTGTATTAACCTGATCTCTCTTATCCATATTCTTACTGACTCCGTTATTATTGACTATAAATGTTTACAATGTATTTTTGATACATGCCTTGCCTTTATATAAGCTGTGTTGATTCTTTGTAATAGATCTTATTTATTGTGGCTTTGCTAATTCTGGTTTTTTATAGTTCCCAACAATTTCCCTGGAGCAGATTTCATAATTATTGGTTGGCAATTTGGGAGAAATTTTCCAGAAACTTTTAAAAATTAGTCTTCCTAGTCACCTTCCAGTCTTCTGCCAACAAGGTGGTTTTGCATGGCATTGCATAGCATGGTTCTAAATAACTCAGTTATTTCATTTTTAATCCATAAATGCAAACCGCCTGAATTTGGTGTCTTGATATTGTTGTTCATGCTGCCATAAACTTTTGATTTGACGCATCAGTTTGATACAAGTCCTCTGATGCGCTGCCTGTAGAAGGGCTTATAGTACTTTTTCTGCTGTGGGAGCTTTATTTCTGTGAGTGTTTCTTCTCTGTTATAGCTACCTAGCAAACTTTACTTACAAGAAAACGAAGCATTCCAAGAATTGCTTCCTAGTACGGCAAAAGAATAAGAATACTCTTCAATTTCCACTTCAGAGCAGCTGTGACCTTGCTGGGTTTCCAACAGATCAGTAAGTAGCCACGCTGTTTTCAGTCATTTAAACTGTTTTCACAACAGCTTGCTGGTGAGTTAAAATATAAGGTCATAGCGTTAGAATTATCTCACTTTCTTATTTATCCTTTCCCAAGTTACTAACCAATAAATAAAAGTTGCCCAGTTACACGTCTCAGAGTAAATAACCGAGTCACTTCTTGGCAGTTAATTTCTGATGGAAGCTTGTTGCCCTACTTTACCTTGTCACACTTTTTGAAGGAGCAGACCCTTTGGAGCAGGACACGCTCTTCGGTTCAGCTCCCACTGCACGGTACTGGAAGCCATCTACACTGAATTTGTATATTCTCTGTCATCTCCATTTTGGGGAGGTGAGAGTGGGCTCTGAAAAGGGTTTTAAATCCTCTAGTGAACAAAAAGATAAGATGACTGCTCATGAATCCTCAGGTGATGGGCTTCCCTTGTTTTCTCCTTTCTGGAGTTCTGAAAGGAAACTAGTAGTGTAACTAGATTTGTTTAACTATCTGATCCTCTGCAGTTGATAAAATAATGAGGTATGAGATTATAAAATTTCATTTGGACTCTGTTTCTTGATTTACCCCATTCAGTTTGAATGAAGAAAGTGTCCAAGTGTCCATTTCCTTATAAAAAATGGGAGTAAACCAGATGCATTATCTCATATTCAAGCGAGTGTTATTGCCCGCTCCCACAAAGGTAAAGTACCGAAACTAAGATGTGTATAGGATAATTCTAAGAAAATTGTATTAAAGATGACAGAAAATACTTTCTTCTTAAGAGAAATTTAAGATTCAAATAAGCTTTTTCTAGTACTTCTATGGAGGAAAAACTCAAGTGCTCCAAACAATCAATGCATTCTGTTTTGAGAGCCTTATGACTGGTAGCAAATTGTAATTCCCAGACATTTAAGTTTGTACAGCTTTACTTTTTTATAAAGCATATGCAACATGTAAGTAAACCTGCGATGACATCCTTGGTTGCAAATGCCTCTTGCAAAAACAGAGCTGTGCGGGAGGAAATTAAGTAAACAGTCATTCCAGCCATATAGCTAAGTAGTGGGAAATGTTCTTCCTGATAATTTACACATGCAAATTAGATCAGGCTCTTCTATCAGTAAATCAATACAGCCTAATGAATTCCTTGTGTGGAATTCAAATATGGCTAACTGGAAGACGAGTTTGTTTGGAAGAAAACGGTCTGTACCTTACTTTCGGTGGAGGTTTCAAATCATGGCCTGAAACACAGTGCTGTCATTAAGTGGATATAGGTGTTATCATCACAAAATTCACTTAGCATTATAGTAAACACTGTATTTCTAGTAATCCCTAAATGTTCAGCCATTAGTTGAAATGTGAAGCATCCTTATTTTTTCCTATTACTTTCTGACCTGAGCAATCATGTCAGTTTTCCCACGACATAGCTGTCTCACTCAACACCTGTGGCATTTTCTCCAGATGCCTGTACGTTATAATTCACTTTGCTACTTTGCCTTTCCTTTCCTTCAGTACATGGACGCCACTGGATGGCTGCAGGCCATATGGAGCTGTCATTCATATCCTTTCCTTTTTTCTGCCTTGAGTGAACCCTTTTTTACAAACCTGAATAATCATTCCATTCAAAAATTATTCTAATGACAAAGACTTAATGGAGTGAGAATTTTCTGGGGTATATCTGGCTTATAAGAGAAATATTCACTCAACTAATTGTTATTGTCTTAGTTAACACTCACCATCCTGCCATCATCCTTAGTGATGACCAAGAAGTTAATATCTTAAATATCATAAATATCGGTCAGGATGCCTAATATTACGTTCGTGCTTCAAGAAGTACTGCATCGATCACTCCAAATATAAAGCGACGCACTCCTTGTTTTGTGAGAAAGTCATATTGACATTTTATGTGCTTTATATAATGGACTGCACTTAGAACAAATTGAACAAGATTTGTTCCTTTAGTGGGTAATAGAGCTTTCTTTGTCTAGCTGCTTTTAGTGACACAGAAAGTAAGCTTGGGTCATCTCAGCTGGTAACCTCACCCAATAATGCAGGATATATTGATCTAATTATATGAAAAACATTATCTACAAAGAGATGTTTTAGATTACAGATGCCTTCAATTTTCTGTGTCGTAGTGAAATTAGTGCTCATTTATTATTTGAATTGAGTGAGAATTTTTTCCCCTGAGAAACAAAATTTACCCAAATGATACTAGCCAAAATGTTTTACAGGTATATGGCTGCGTAGATACTGTGTCCGACAAAAATCAGGATGTTATCCTGGTTATTAATTTATCCGAAACCAAGTGTGAGTCCTTAGGGTGCGACCAATTTGTCTGTTACCATTCAGTTTCCTCATAGCTATGAGCCCTTTAAACTAATCCACAAACAGAACTTAAAGAGTGAATATAACTGTGTGCTGAATTTCTACATGGGCATAATGGATTAAAAAAAAATCCAGAGCTGACAATTATGGACAAATTCATCGAATTGAATATAAGCTGCTTCTGCTTTACACAAAGGAGAAATCTTCTAAAGTTTGGGGTGATTGATCTTGATGTGACAAATGTAGTGCAAGCTGACTCTCAAGAAAGCCACTCTGCAAAAGTTTTTTTATAGTATTTAGGTCTTCATTATCCATTCCAATTCTAAAATACTGGCTAAGACTACAAATGCTGTAATGTTTATTAGAAGATTAATGTCAAGTTCTTAGTTTTCTCCTATTAGTGAGTCAGTCTAGCTCTATAACTACCATCTAATACACTTTATTTTGTATTTGTTGAAATACAGGATAATTCAGCCCACTTTTACATGCAAAATAGAAGAAAAATTTCCATCTAAGCTTTCCATTCTGTACTACAGCCAAGTTACGTTGTAACTCAAACAACTGCAGGAGAGTTTTCATGGGCATTATCTGCCTAGAATACCAAATGCTGCTTATTTCACTCATTTATATTGATTTTAAATTTCTGCGTATTCAGGTCACCTCTACCAGTACAGAAATTTTTTTAGATCGATATGTTTGTGATATTCCGCGCTCTGTGTGCAATACACATCATGCCCACAATGACTCGGATTGCCCGTCTGCTTTTTCTTGGTTTTCAAGTTACTTTATATGATGAGTATTCAAGTTAATTCAAACTGCACGTGACCACAGAGTAAGTACATAAATGTATCTTCATCTTAAATGGAGGTGCGTGGATTGTCTCGGAGCAGTAGTTTGCCTTGGGTTTGAGTTGCTTTTTTTAAATTCAGCATTTTATGCTATTTATCTGTCTTGTTTTGGTTTTTAAATATGAAATCACCATTCACCCTTGAAGCCACCTTCACAGCTGTTGAAAAGTGCAAACTTCATCAGCATCATACTAAAATTGATTTTACAGGCTGATATTCATGAAGATTTTTTTAATTGCTTATAAAGGCAGCATTCTCTCACAGGCTGAAATATGAGGAAAAATATGCGGTTATGCACTTGGCCCACAAATAAAAACACCAAACAGGTGTTTAAAAAGGGGAGGCAAACATCAAGTTAGAAATAGTATGATAAAACATTGGAAGAATAGCTGGGTCTACAGAGAAAAAAAAAAAAGGGAAAAAGTTTTGAATGACAAACCTTGCAGAAAATTTTTGTCTGTATCAGGATACAAATGTTGTAGCTTGAAAAAGTACATATTTTGTATATTTTAAAGTGTTCCTGTAAGGCTTTTTAGGGTGGATTTCAAGAACTAAAAGAAGATCACTCCCAAGGTCTTATTAAGTAGCTGATTCCTGTCCTTTTGGACATAGATCCTTTTCCTTTTCCTTTGTTGAGATGTTTGAAGTGATGCAGCTTTCTTGGAAAAAAAACACAGAAAAACCACCATTCTCCTAAATATACATATCACAGAGAGAAGAGCAGCAGTATTTTATTTCCCTTTGGAAAAAAATTAGTCTTGTAAGAAAATGGAAGAAGGCATTAAAAAGGCCACAGAAGAGCTCTGAATCTCTGCCAGCTCTGGAGATGTTTGGCCCCTCATGAGAAGATGTGCCCTGTGTTTAACCTACTTTCAGTATTCCAGGAAATGGTTTGAAAGTTGTAAGGGATAACGCAGGAGCAGCAAGATTAACTGTGTGAAGCTTAGGCGGAATAACACCAGTCTTAATAGGGAAAAACTTGCCCCTGTCAGCCACCTGAGAGCAGAACTAGTTCAAAGCTCTAAATCACCATCCATGAGGGTCAGAGGCATAAATCTGTTAGGTATTAAATGTATTTACTGCAAGTAAGTAGTTTAGGAAGAAACTTTGCAAAAGTATTGGTAACTCAGGTACACTGAATTTCTCCCTGCGTCAGTGGCAAGCGCTACTGTGTTCTTAGGATTCGTGTTTACTCATTTTTAATAGACCCATATTCGTATTAGTATAAAACAGCTGTAAGGGTTGTGATGTTTTGTTGTGATGGGCAAATCTGGCCCTTAAATCATGGAAGTAGAAAGAAGTAAGCCGACATATTTGTTGAACAGAAATTTGTGTTGCATGTGAGACTTTTATGGTCCGTGTAGTCCTTTCTCATCCTCTAAATATTTTGGACTCTCAAAGAAATGACGTATCAGTGCTCATCTTTCCTTCAAATCAAATGTATGGAATCTTTACCTCGCACGGTAGCACGCTGTCATCTTCTACATTGCTCAGGATTATTATTTCCAATCCCTGGAAGACAAGGCAGTCAAGCGTCCATCTGTTTGCCTAAATGCCATCATCTGAAGTTCAGGCAGTCAGAATGGGCTGGCCACCTGAAAACAGCTGGTGATACACACACTTCTCATGTCCTGGAAATGCAGGCACTAGGAGCTGCAGCCTCTGGAAAAGTCCAGCAAGATGCCATTTGAAATCTGCAGCTTCTAGCGGGTTAGTAGATGAGTAGTGTGAGAGGCATCCATTAAATTTTACTTAACTACATTTAAACAAGTGTTTCAAGAGAAAGGTGAGAAAGGAGAGGGACAGTTAAGGTACAAAGGGAAACAGCCTCAACTGCTAGAAATTCTTTGAATGCTGTAGCCTGCCCCTGCAGTCTATCAGAATTTGGTTTATGAGACGACAAGTGAAAGACTGTGAAAGGGGCATTCAGCGATGCCTATGAAGCATGCTGGTGAAATAATCATGCCTTTTCACAAGCTTTATGGTATCTATGAGATTTTAAACTATTTTCTAAATTAATTTCAGCTCTAGGTTAATGGTAAGAGACAGATTCTGGGAGGGGGGATGGAACCGAAGGTTGCATTGTATATATCTTTACAGTCTTGAATGAGACTGAGCTTGTTTTTCTCTTCTGTTCCCAGCTAGCTTCATGGGCATTCTCAGTTGAGTAGCCTGCTTGATTATAAACTTTATGATTAAATGACTGAGCCTGACTGTGAAGGTTATTTTGTATTTTTGTGGCTGTTTGAACATGGCGCTAGCAAACAGTCTGCCCCCTGCGGTGGCACTGAGGGCTGGAGTATTATTTTAAATGCGTAAGGATAGACCCTGCGGTGCAGCTACATCGCACAGAGAGTAGAAAAGCCACGTAAACCCTGATGCACTGCATTAAAGCAACACAGGGACAGCTCTGACTTACTCTTAACTTTTCCAAGGAGAAGAATATGGAAAATATAGCCAAATATCAGTGTAGTAAAGCACAGTTCTTTATCAGGATAAATTCCTAGATGCTTGGGAGTGTTCCATAGGAGGAAGTGGTGAAAACATCCATTTATTAAATGGCTCGTTTTCAGGGCCATACACAAGCCCAGCTTCAGCACCCTCCTGTGCCTGAAGAAATTTAATCCTACTTTTTTTCACCTTTTATCATCACCAGCCTAAAAGGTACTTAGCCCAGAGTGCCGAGAAATGAATTATGAGATTTTCACTTTTTTTCTCCTGCTCCTCCACTTTAAACATCCACTAGCACAATGGATGGAAGTCTGACATCTCATTTCCTATCTAAGGACTTATCTTCTGTGTCCTCCTAGATAAATAAAGAGACATTGAGTGAGGTTGGTGATACCTCTGTAAACTAGGTACAGCTGCCTGTGACAAGGCAGTGTATCTATTTCAGCTGAAATCATGTGGAGGATGGAATCATAACTGAGAGGAACATAGTGTGGAAAAAGAGGGAGGTTAGAAAATTACATGTTATGGTAGCGAGGAGGCAAGTGGCTGAAATCTGATGAGATTTCCTTGTGAATAACTAAGTATTAAGGAAGTGTTCCTGGTGAAGAGTGAAAAGCCATAGAAATTACAGTAGTACAGAAGGGCTAACTTGTTGACTTTGGTACAATGCTGAGCTAGAAGGCTGAGAACTGAACAGCATAAAATTGTGTCCTCTGCCTTCCTTATCTTGGAGCTGCTGAGTTGGGAAAAGTTGATGGGACCACTAAGGCATTTGGCTGCTGAAAAGCCCATAGCACACAACTCGCTCCAGGAATGACAGCCACAAAGGCGCGATGGGAAGACCTTGGCTGTATTTCTGGCAAAGCTCTGATTTTTTTTTTTTCCCGGAAAGAGAAAGGCTTTAAAGTCTATACTTGACCAATGCGAAACCTGTTGGGTTTTGGGTTGGTTTTTTTTTTAATGTGATTGTATCATCTGTTGCCTTAAGCAGTTCTTTTACTCTTCTTTTGCTTACTGTCCTGAAGTATTGATAAACAGCAGCCGCATCTCATAGCTCTTCATGAGACTAAATAAACCTAGGTTCTTCTTGTATCTTAGACACTTTGTCCTTCTACTTATCATGGCAGCCTTTCTTTGATCTGTTACTGTCTGAGTTCATCTCATCAGCCTTTGAGAAATCTTGTTACAATAGTACTCAACCGTTGCTGTGACAAAAATCAAGGATGGGAAAACTAAAGTTGAAAGCTCTTGCTTCAAGTACTTGCAATGTATGATTAATTTGAGAGCTCTCCTTGTATTTGTTCTCTGTTATTCAGTTCTATGCAATTATTTAAGCACAGAACTAACTACAGTAATCCATTTTAAAGAACCCAGTGTACAAGTGTACAATCTCCAAGTGTTTCTCTGTGGTTAACTAGTGGTTGATTTTTTCTTATACTCCTGTATAGCCACCTGGGATTCTTTTAATAGTGACTGAAAGTAATTGAGGCATAGTAAGTGTTAGAGGAGACACTTGTCTGTATGTTTTCTTAATTGCTATTCGTTGCTACTCTATGGAGCTTTAGGAGAGCAGAAAAAAATACTATACTCCCCTTGATTTACCTTATTTTCCAGAGCATTCAGTTTAACCATTTTGCATTAACAGGAGCACTACTAGTTCACATCTCAAATTGATGTTGGTCTTGTATTTCAGGTTTCTCCTTCCACTTGAATGCTACTTACATACCATTTTTAGTGTTCCTCAGTAAGAAAACTGTACTGCTGTGTTCTAGCAAAGCACATAGATTAACTCTGCAGATGTTGATGTTTAAGGTTTGTATTCTTTTGAGTGTTATTTCATTCCTGCTCCCAATCAGAAGTAACACAAAAATCCTTTTTTAATGTGTATCCTAACAGGAAGTTGTTCATTCATATACATATCTATTTTTTTCATTTTTACTTGGTCCTTCTGCAGTACTTCGATAGCTTAGGTACTCTGCGGTATGCCCCTCACCAAAAATATCAGGTTAAGCAACAGGGAAGAGATTTTTAAGTGGATTTTTTAAGGAGGGAAGGGAGTTTTAAGTAGATTGCCACTGATTGACCTGCTCTCAGCACCAAAGACATGAGGGGTGATGTGAATGAGAATAAATGGGAAAGACCCTCTCTATGAGATAAAAGTGGGGGAGGCAGGATGAGTTGTATGGGAGTGTATAAAACGTATTTCCAATGAAGGTGAACAAAATAGGAATAATAAAAAGAATGCAGCTAATATCAGGGTCAGGCTTCTTTTCCTTGGTCTGGAAGTCAGTGTTCTTCATTATATTAAGTCAGACCAGGATTAAGGACGTGGGGGATTTCTGTGTTCATGTTGGTTTTATGGGTCTGTGCCTTTTTTATTAATAACATTAACTGGTTTATCTAAATATTCTGTGTTTTGTTGTGTTCCTTTTTTCATAACAATTATTTTTGCACAAATGGGTGAATGGAAAAAAAAAAAAACTTGTGAGAACCAGAAAAATGTTCTAAAAATTTAAATATAAAAAATCAAATATTTTAAATATACCAAAAACCTTTCAAAAAGATATTTTCAAATATTTATTATAAAAGACACAGAGGTGACATTTGGAGAAAACACATTGGAGAGACTTAAATCTGAACTGTGAGGGATTTTTGAATACCGATAGCATTTACTCTTTCACTGTATCGGTAAATATGGAATATCATATTTTTTCTCTATTTTAGCTATTTCTTGTTTGCTCCACTACTGTCTGCTATCTTTTCTCATACTTTGTTAAAATAAAGATGAAATTAAGCATTGTAGCTATTGCTGGTTGTTCGCCTAGCTGGCCAAAACTTTAATTTTATCTCAAATCCCTGTTCTGGAATGTATGGGAGCAGCAGTACTAAAGTTCTCTCTTTTGGTCCAACCATATACAAGCTTAATTTTCTTTACTAAAGCTGTAAGTATTTCACATAATGCGAGGGTAAACAGAAAGTCTATCACCTTCCTTTTACAGCCCAGATTCTCCTGCAAATAAAACAATTTTTCTAGATACTGATTATCATTTTCAGTTTAAAAAGAAAAAAATGAAGACAGACAGCGATGCTTTGCTATTGCTGCTGACAATACAGAAAAAGCTGGGTTAAGCACAATCTTCATGACGTAACCAAATACACTGGAGTGAGAGAGACCAGCCAAGAAAAAAATAGTTACCCTGAGGGAGAATAGCACTGGATTAAAATTTAGATAAAGGGAAAAAAACCCAAAAACCTTAAGGTTAGGCATTTTATTTCCATCTATAAAATATAACCCCCAAATGTTTGTTTTTACTACAGCATAACAGATTTTTATCTTTTCTCAACCTGCAGTAAAATACACAGGTTAAAAAACTACAAGTCTTTTGTCCTTGAAAACTTTCATGAGTACAGATAATAGTTGCTTGTTTACATTGAACATAAACTTTACATTGCACGTTATTTTTTTTCTTTCTCTGAGCATTGGATTTTTTAAGGCTAATATACACTGAATTCTAGTTTTGACCCTACATTTTAATATTTTATGCTGAGGACAGGGAGCACAAAGAGAATGTAAAAGAAGCAGGCATAGAAAATTAATTTAATAGCAGAAAGACATATTCCATTGAGAAAGCTGTGTTAAGATTACATGATTTGCATAATTAAGTGCCGAAAAGTCATGAACTATGAAATTCAACATTTCAGACAATATTCTTTCTTCTTTAGGTGTCTGTTACTGTTAAGTCTTGAATTATACAATTTTAAATGTTAAAAATGCGCAAGTTTTAATTGGAATTTTTGCTGCATGTACACGTATAGACTTTGTAGATCAAACTATTGTCACAGCAGCAAAGCAAAAGAGAAAAAAAGGGTTTGAGTACAAAGCACCTTTTCTGTTTATAGATTTTAACCACAGATTCATTCAATTAACTGTACAAAACAGAGCACTCTGGAAATATTGACATTAACAATTTTATGGATAGAATGCCCAGCTCATCTACTTGTTCTGCTCTAACCATCATCGCTTCTTTTCTGAAATCTTCCTATGACTTTTAGATGTAGTGGTGGCTGTTTCCGTCTTCATTTTGGGCTGCTCCAGCTTTATTGTCATTGTCGATGACTGACAGCCTCTTTAAAACCTGTCTTCAAACCAACTATTTGGACCTTCTCATTTGCTGATGCCCCAGCACTGCAGTCACGCCTACTGTCACAAAGCCTGAAAACCAGAGGAGAACAGATCTCAAACTTTTCTTGTGGTTTATAGTTGGAATAAAAATATATTTTTTGCCTTTTTCATGCAGGAAGGGTAGATGCATACCAGCTATGTCTGTTCATTGCGGTCTTTAATTTAGAACATCTGATCCCCTAAGCATTTTTTACAGCATTGCAGTGAGCTTGCCCTACAAAGTATCTCTGTTATACTGCAGGAGCATAGAGCCCTTAGCCATTCTCATTTATTTTTCCTCAGATGTTCTACAGGAGTTTAAAAGATCTTCTTCTATGTCTGATTTTGTTCTTTTCTGAGCCTATCTAAGCGCACTTGCCTGATACTCATTCATAAAACAGTCACTGAATGCATAGTCCGTGGAGAAGAGACCCACCGTGAACAGGGTTGTTCTTTTTTGCGGTGGTCCTTGCAATTTTGCTTTGTATTGTAAAGTGGAGCAGCTTATAGGAAAAAAGCTGAAAGTAAAGCTATTTTACAGTGAAGCATAGCCCAGTGGTGGAAGCGCTTTTCTGGAAAAGAGGTACTGTAGTCCTGAACCAGGTCTCCTGACTCTCTGATGAGACTGCTCATCAGCATGCTGTCGAGAAAGGGGATGGAAGCAGAGAGAAGTGCAGAGTGCCTCATTCTCCTCTGGCAGCTGTGTTTTGAATGAAAATGAGCACTCCTTCTTCCACTCTATTTTCTGAAGCCTTTTAGGCTAAAAAGATTTAAACTAATGACTAGTTAGTCATCAGTTCTGGGAAACCACCTGAGCCATCTCACAATCCTGTACCTCACCTCTACTGGGAGAGGGGCACAGCAGCTCCTTCACTGGGGGGGGGGGGGAACCTGTTAGAAATCCAGCAAGCACGCTTCCAGATTTAACTATTGCTGCTTTTAAGTAATACAGTTTGGCTGTCAACCAAGGGGGGTTTTATGCTGTCATGCTCTTCAATGTTACCTGACTTGTGCCATCTCTCAACACATAGTCCTAGAACAGGATCCATCAGCAGGCCTTATATTAATTTAATGGTACGCAACAAGTTAGTGGAATTCACTACCACATTTGTCCATATTCCGTGTCTGATGAAATTCAAGTCATGGATGTTCAGTTTCAGGTAACAAACCAGATCTCCACTCGGTCAGTGACCTGTAAAGAAAGTATTGCTTCAGCTCTAATTAGTCTAGTCTTAGCTAAATTGACCATAGACTTTTCGTGACTGATGCTTACTAATGCTGACATTCATGCCTCGGTTGATTTGCAGTAGCTAAATACCTAAAAGACAGCACCATTGGAATCAGACCTACAGAGGGGCTTGCAGGCTACAAGCTTGTCCTTTTTCCCAATTATATCAGCTGAGCTAGGAAAGTATATTACTTTTCCCTGCAAATCTTGTTTCATTTGAAAAAGAAGCTGTTAAAAAAAGGAATGGAAGCACAGAGGGGATTTTGTGGGACCCTTAATCATCGTAGCCAGAATTCTTTCTGAAGTATTCTGCTGATTTTTTTTCAGCTATTGAACAATATATTTTGACAATAAAAATATTGTGCACAGGAATACATATTTATCTGCAAATTTAACAAGATGTGAATACATAACTCTTGCCGCAGGGCAAAGTAAATTTGTAAGTTATAATGTGAGGTTTTTTTCTCTGTGTGCAAAATGTTTGTATTAACTACTAGGCAATTTTCTTTCTTTTCTTGGCTGTAAAATCTCATAACAGGAAAAAATGCAACATTAATAATACTACAACAAAGGGAATCATATTTATGACTAGAGGAGAACACCGGCTAACTTCCTGGCAGGTAACATTTTACCGTTGACAAGTAAATCTTTATTTATGACTAGGACCATAGAACACCAGGAAGCTCGTCAACAAAGGATCCTATAATGGCGTGAAAGAAAAATTCTTTATAAACAACATTTCGCAAACTTAGTTTAACTGGATGATGCCTCGTTAATTTTTGTAATGGATGGTGACATTGGCATGAATAAGATTTATTACGTTAGTGAAATGAAAGTGCATGTGCTGAATGCACAAGTTTAACGATCGGTACCTGCACAACAAACCTAATTAAATGGTGTGTCATTGAAGATGATTTAAATGAAAAGATAATGAAGCAAATCGCATGAAAAGTGTTTAACAAAATTTATTCCGAAAGAATCGGAAAGGTTATTATAATTAGGGAAGTAGTCCTCCATGTTAATAATCTTTTTAAAACTGTCTCATTAATATCCCAAGCTTTAAAAAAAGTCATGGAAACTCAATTTTTGGTTTGGTGCAAAAGACAGGATTTCTTTGTCACTTTTTGCAGAAATGGGCATGTATTCTTACTGCTGAATTTTGACAGAAAGTTTCAGGTCTGCATAAAAATCTATGTCTTATGGCTGTTCCTGTCTGTGTCTGAACTGGGTGAGCCCTTCATTCATGAAAAGAGAGTCCTGTTGAGCCATCATAAAGTCATTGAGGTCAGGAAAGTTTTTAATCCGGTATCTCACATCAAAACCAAAAACAGTGAGGGAAATGGTTCATTAAATTATTAGATAGTAACATCAGTGGGGTATGAACAACAAAATGATACTCAGCATTTTACTAGGTAAGGGAATAACTGTAAGAGCTTTCACTAGGTACCTAATAGGGGATATTTTTCCCAAATGCACGGCCAGGGAAATAAAATTTTGGAATAGGGTTGTCTTGGTTAGTAAGCTTGGGTTTTTTAGGTCGTATGCAAAGTAAAAACTGCACAGGTCCAAATACTTTGATTAACAAGCCAGTAGTTAGGCAAATACATATTCTATTCTCATGGGTTCATAAAGAATATGTGTATATATTCGACATGTATAATGAATAGGCTCTATCAGTGGTGCTCCATATGCAGCAATAGGAGTGAAGAGGACTGAGGAACCTCTCAATTCCCCTGTGGAAGTTACCCATAGGTGGTTATGAAATTGCAAGCGTCCCTTTCGCGACAAAATGACCACAGGTAGAAAACTGGCAGAGCCTGGACTCCATCCTAGGAACGCAGATCTGCGAAGAAAAGAACTAGAACAACTTTCCTCTACAAACTGAGGGAGTCTAAGTTCTGACTTTAAGTCAAAACTTGAATCTGTGGACTGTAATCAAGGACAGCCACGCATCCCTGAGCATACAGCGGGTTACCAGGCTAGTGCAGAACCACTGAGGACTGGGTCGATACTTACTCACATTCCCGTATAATGTCTCATTTTGAGAAGGTTTTCAGACAAGGCCATTGCGTCCCTAATCCTTCTCCAGTCTCCTGCCTACCCCCCTTTTAGACTAGAAGCATTTGTATTCCTAGCTCTGAGTTTTTGGAAGCAGTACGGTTATGTTGCTACTAATCACCCAACCAAGGATCTGTAGCACCACTGGGAATATACCAAATCCCTCTGGAATTTCGCAGCATTGCAGTGAGCGTTCATACCCATCATCTAGCACAAAGTTTCTGGAAAGTTCCTCCAAATGTCATGCCACCCATGGAAAAATATTTTGGGGATGATACCCTTGCCAGACCACCTCCCTACTCTCATTTTTAGTGCTGTTATCTTTCTCCACCTCTTTCTAGGGTCTGTCTTCTGCAGGGGGAACAACATTTTCTCTCCCCTGTGAAGCTATCCGACAGAATTTAGAGCAACTATGTTGCAGGTAAAAACATAAAATAATTCATATCACTGATTAGGAAAGAAAACAGGCATTTTTATTGAGACACCTGTCAATACTTCATTCAGAGCAGTAGCACGTTGTGAAAGAAAAGGCCATTCACAAGAAAAAAATGCCACACACACACACAAAAAAGAAAGAATTGGAAACCACTTCTGAGCAAAGAAAATCTTCTGTTTTTCATATTTCACCATGTTGTTTGCTCAGTGAAAGAGACATTTGGCAATGAAGCGACTCTCACCAGGCTGTGTATTGCAGGTGCTTAATTGCCTAGGACAATCACTTGTCTGTGAAACAAGATGCTAAATGGCACTGGAGCTTCAGTCAGTTTCTCCAAATGCAGAATAAAATTTATTATTAGGCCCAAAGGTAGCTAAAAGTGCTTTCTGCAGGACATTTTAAATGATCTTCTGATTAATATCCCATAATTGAAGGTTACCATGTAACCCATTCCATTATGCTGCGGGAGGAGAAAAGACTAACTGCCAATTATCTGTTTGTTAGCTGTATTAAACTCCAAGTGACAGACGTGGTACGGAGCCATGAATTTTGGAATTAGGGTTTGAAGTCACCCCCCTCTGCTCTGTGTGTGTTGGAGATATTTCCATTTTTTTCTGTCCATGACTGAAATAGATCATCGTACCTTTTGGATTGGAGCTCATTTCCAGATTTAACTACTTTCTCCCCAGCAAAGTCCCTCGCTGCATCTGCCCTCCTAAACACACATATGTGTTTAGGCTGTTTGTCCTGTTCAAACTTACTTATTTCAGGTTTTTATTTTGGGCCTATCTCAACTGCATTGGCGTTTTCAGACACTGCTGCTAGCAGGGACTTGCAATTAATATTAACTATTGATGGATACTTTCTGAAGTACATGCTTTTTTAAACAGATTTCGATCATGTTTATCCTTTCAGTGCTTTCCTGGATGAAGTGAGACAGTACAGTGGTGTTTAATGAGATCACAGTCATGTGAAGTGTGACCTGTTGGCTGGCAGAAGGCAGACACTTAAGAACAAATCCCAGTAGGTGGCTTAGTTTTTAAAATAAGGTTTCATCTCCACAAAGATTCTGAGATCTATCAGCAAAAAAGCCAGGAGAGAGAAATTGCAATGCACCCATCTGAAATTTAATCAAGAAGTTAAACTTACTGTAACAAACATAAAAGCTTAAGTTATAATAAAGGTAGAGCTTATATGTATTTGGTGAAAATTAATAGGGTACGAGAAGACCTATATTCTTAACGATTTTGTGTTGAACTTTTGTTGACATATCTAACTCACTACATTAATATTTATCCGATAATTAATCCATCAGAAGTGCTATAATGTATGATTATTTCCAAGCAGAGCTTCAAATTGAATGCTTAATACATTTTTTTGACTCATTTCATAATTGCAAACAATAAAGCAAAAAATGAAAAGGTTCTTTGCGGGCAGAGCATTTGAAGTCATTGTAGCTTCTAGTTTTGATCTTTGCAGAAATACTGCCACTAACATGAAAGCCTCTTTCTGATCAGGGCTGAACACTGAAAATTTTAAAATTTGGCTCTACTTAGAGTATTTTTTCCCCTTTAAAATGTTGCAGATTTTTTTTAAAAGGACTGTCTTCTCAGAGATTTGTATCAATTCCAAGTGCTGTCTTCTGCCAGGACATGCCAGAAGGCTCCTAATGAAATCTGCCTTAGGTTTTAGTTTCTTCAATCTCTCCTTTAACAGGTGATAGAGTAAGAACGGCAGAATCTGAGACTCATGACTCTAGAATGATCTAAAGTGTTCAAGACATCTTCTTGCTGTTCCTTCTCCATTTCACTTGCCTCGCTGGTAGCTGGCTCAGTATCAGGAGACACATGTACAGTGTCCCTCTACTTACTGAGGTGCCCAAACATTCCTGCAACTTAAATACCGATAGAAAATTTTGAGCACAAAAAGCTATGTCCATTGGCTTTGTGACAGCACCTGAAAAAAGTCAGGTCACTGTGTTACAGATTTCGTGTGCCTTTGGGGAACTCTTATGGCAGTCTTTAGTAAACAGTGCGGGCTTCTGTGGTTAGTCCTCCCCATGTTGCGTTCTGTTTTCTTCTATTTGTGATCTTTTCCTGAAATGCAGTAGTCACATGAAATATGTTGCATCTTTTGTTCTGTAAACAGTTTTTATCTCAGTCAATATGCTTTCAAATTAGAAATTACTTGGGGTACCAATTTTTGCTGTGGCGCTTGGAAAAGGAAATTGCACGCAAAACTTTTGAATTTGCACATATTACATGTGCCACCTCTTCTGCAGATAAATCTCCCTGGAGTAACGTGCTTTTATCAAAAGGAAATGTTGTTATGTTCCTTTGATATCACTTTTAGATTTATGGTTAGAAACCAGTATGTATACTAAAGAAATATTGACAAGATCTTTTCTTATGCCCACAAAGAGTTGGACAAAGCGTTAACATAAAGCTAAATGAATGGGTCTAACTCTGTAAGATGAATCTGTTGAAGAACACAACTTTGCAGTCTGTGGTTAAAAGGAAGATTAGCTGAATCCGAGGGGGGATGTGAATAACTTTGTAAGCTAAGTGACTTGATTCCATCTGCCCGATTTGGGTGACTCCCAAGCTGAGGCAATCTTTCTCTCGCCTGTCTTGTACAAACAAAACATGGACATTTTCAAGGACACAAGTGGCTGGAACAGTTTGTCCTTGTGCAGGCTGTCTGAGAGCTGGCAAGTCCTGCCGCCCAAATGCCCCAGACCACAGCCTGGGAGCCTTGGTTCAGGCCCTGACTCAGGAGGGAAGAGTGCCATCTGCTGAAGTAGAGAGTCCAGTTTTCCTCCCTTTTTGATCTCTTATCCACATGCTGAGCAAGACTAACTGTCCTGGTAGGACTGAAAATGGAAAGGTCAAAACAGAATGTGGCATGGCTACATGAAACAGTAGCTCAGCCTGCAGAAAAATCTGCCTAATCCAGGGAAAAATGAACTGAGTGTTTTTAGTATTGCTCCGTTACTTCTTTTCTATTCAAAGCTGTTAATGTTGGAAAGTGTTATTTGTTTCATCTATGCCTAGGAGAGTAGGTTGGAACTGTGTTAGAGCATGTTCCAGTTTGTTCTTAATATATAGCAGATAAAGAAGAAATAATGCATCCATGCACAAAAGTCACTTTATGCCAAGATTGCATTTGAGAGCATCTGGGCGACTTTGAAAGCTTTATTACAGAGTGATGAGGTCTATTATGTGAAACACAAAGAAGATATAGTAAATTACCTTGTCAGTCTTGCTTCCTCTCTTTCCCTCATCTCTGTTGCTTTTCCCTTTCTCTTACTTAAGCTGCCCAATACAACTTCACACTTATTCTTCAGAGGAAAAGCGAGTGCATCTGTCCTTTTCCCTCGGTGCTAAGATTAATACTGTACTGTCAACATGTTGTCTACCTCCCCACGCTTGTCCATCTATTTCAGCGAGAAAGGAGACTTGCCTTGAGGGGTTTTTTCAATGCTTTGAAAAGGCAATTGATGTGATCTAGTACATTGAGAGAAGAGCTGTGTTACTACCATGGTTACAATTCCCACTGCGTCCAGCAGAGCTGCAAGTACAGTCCAGTCTCACAGAAAGAGTAGTCTCTTCCCGCTAAGACAATTAGTTTATCTTGTAGCCAAAACGCTGTTTAAAAAAGTCCCAAATGCCTGTTGTTTTCTTCCTGTTTGTTACATAGCAGACTCCTGAGGAAGTAAAGAATTGGCGTCGCTAGTCACTTAGATTAATTTGTAGCCCACATTTTTCCTAGTTTCTTTTTGCATTGACTTTCACTCCATGGAAAAAGACTAATCTTATGACTTTTCTTCACTGTTTATTATTATAACATTGTTTTGCCTGGCTACACAGGAGCTTTATTGAAGGGTATTTATTATCAGAGGCACAGTTATAATTTATTCAGATGGAAATGCTTTTCATCTAAAAACAATCTGCTTACATCTTTTGATGCAACTTAGATCATAAAATGCACATCGCAAACAAGAAGGTGCCTCCTTAATAATGACTAAGCATTGTATAACCTGCCCTCAGCTAATGAAAAAAAATGCAGTGCTCTTTTTCAGCCTCAGTTAAATGTTAAGATCCTGTGGCTTTGCTGTATTAGTCACACAATGTATGTGTGGCTCTGCAGTGTTGCTGTTCCATAATCATCTTTTTTTCATGATTAACATGGTGAACTGGTGTCAAAGCTGATTCGGCTGGCTATCTGTTAGGCACCAAGGGCGACTCATTTGCCTGTAGCTATGGATTGGACTTCTTTGATTTGTTGCTTTCTTCTTGCCATTAAGTCTCTTGTAGATGGGTTATTAAGAAAAGCAAAACATCTGTCCGTCTCTGGTTACACCACTCTAGTTTTACATTATTATAACAACCAGCATTAGGGTATTCTGTTTAATATTTAGCGGACTGTTTATTGATGCCCCCATAAAATATAATTTTTGAGAATTTATGGGACATCGAAGCCATTACTGGTTTTGATATGTAGATTTTACATTACAAATGATGAGGAGGTATTTCTCTCCATTCCTTGCTGTAGATGTTTCTTGTTTTAAGTACCTTCCATAAGTTAAGATGCAATAAAGCCCAGAAATTGCATGCCCAAAAAGGCTTTTTCTGAAGTATGAGCTCTTATATAAGAAACTCTTAAAAACCTGCATCCCTAATATAAGAATTGTAATTACTAAGAGACGGGGAGGAGGTATTTGTATCCTGCCTCTAGCATAAACGTCAGGCTTGCTTTACACCACCACGCTGGGCTGCCTTTTGGCTTTAAAATTCAGCAGGGGGGAATTCAGCATCCATACCACAGCAACTCAGGGCACAGGGAGAGAAGTGCTAGGCCTCCCAGAGTGAACCGCTCGTCTGTCAAAGCTGGGAGAGGGGAAAAAAAAACCAAACCTGTGCCTCAAGCCCTTAGGTGGGGGTTTGGGGCACGTTTTATGAGAGCTGATTTTCCCAAATTGCGGAAGGCGGTGGGAGTGGCGCGAGGCCTTGGCCGGCGCTCCCCGTTGCCTCACCTCAGCGCTGCCGGCGCCATCTTGGGGCGGCACCACCGCTGCGCCCGACGGCCGACGGCCGCTTGCGGAGGCGGGGCAGTCAGCTGAGGTGAAGGCACGGGGAGCAGACGCCTTCCTGCACTGAGAGAGGGAATAAAATGGTCGCTCGAGCTGTGGGGATGATGAAAACGTTATCTTGACATTTATAAAGAGGGCAAAAATAGATGGGAAGTGGGTCCTGGTTGGAGAGAGAGGTGAGCTGAGAGAAGCTGATGAGTCTTAATTCTCAGCACCTGGCCTGTGAGGAGAACATGCAGCAACAAGATGCCTTTTGGCCATTGCTTCTTTGAAAAGGCGTGACTGGTCACTACTTTTCCTGACCGGACCCGGTGCAAATGTTGTTGGGACGTGGCAGAGACAAGATGCCCGTTTATGTAATAGATAATGCTCCTGAGGGACGATCGATCAGGAAAGGGGCATGAAGGATATGAGGACCCCAGAGGGAAAAGCAGGTGCCGGGGAGTACTTAATCAAGGAAGGGCAATAAAGCAAGCATGCCTTGGCTTCGTTAGTGCTGCCTTCTGAGGGTGAAAAGGGGGAGCTGCTTCTCCCATTTCGTGTGCTGTAGAAGGACGGAACAGAGCATGGAGGGTGAAGGCAGCGGTGGAGCGGGTTGATCCCAAACACTTTCCTGTGGAGCGCTTGGAGGTTGGTGACGAGGGCTTTACAGAGTGGTTGTGTAGTGGGATTTGTTGCTTCGTGTCTCCATGGCTGAATTATTAATGTGTCTGGTTAATTTTACAATTTTGAATACTTAGAGCTGCTTAAGTTAAGGAAAAGCAGGAAACTACTTGAGGCATGTGGCTAGTTTATAAGAATATAGAAAATGTCCGGGAGAAAAATACCTTCTTATCTGTAACTGTGTAGAGAAACTTGCAAAACTCAACCTGTTGGTTTTTTTCTTAGTGAGACTCTGTTTTATTTTGGTTTTCCTTTGAAGCATCAGGTACTGTTTATTTTTTGTGTATGCTTGTTCTTTGTAGGATCATAAAGCATGAATATCCTTCTTAGTAGTTCAATTTAGAATTAAAGTCAGAAACTACACTTTCTCTCTAGAAGAGCAACAACAACGACAGAATTTTGTTCTAACTTGAAACATATTCATTCTTCTAATTTTAATGGTGAATACAGCTAAATTCCAAACCAACCTTGCTGTTGCTCTGTAGATAGAATACTGCACTGTGTGGCCCAAATATTTAATACTGGGTAGCAGAAATATTTACTGCAAGCTAAGTGCTGTTGTCATTATTCAGACAAAATATTGGAAGAACATAAATGTGAAACATTTTAAAGAAGAGCAAATAACGTGAATTTTTAACGGGGTTTTCTTCTTGAGTGTGTGTGACATTTTCTTGGGCAACCCGTGAGGCACACCATGTGCACTTGCTACTATTTTTAATGGCTCTTATTTAAACAGTGAGAGATGCTATAAAGTTTGCCACCATTCAGGAATACTTAAAAATAATTACAAGAGTATGCATGGAACCTATAAACAAGAGGGGGGAAAAAAAAGTGAATTTAAAAAAAAAGTTAAAAAAAAAAAAACCAACAAAAACAAAACACCAACCACCACCAAACAATCTGGTCTAAAACTTCAGTGTATTTGTGGGGTTAGGGTGGGGCAGAAGGTATTGAGAATTACCAAAAAATAAGAAGAGCTATACTTCATAAAGAATTTTCATATTAATGGGAGGTGGTGGTTCAGTCATATAAACAAAATGTGGGCTCAGCGTGTGCTGTAGAATGAGGTAAAAATTGAAGGTATCTCATGCTGTCCAAAAATAAATGAATTGCATTTTTTAGTGTTCAGTGCTTTGTGGCTTGGGCAAAATTTGATAGGTTTGTGCAAAGGGAAGAATGGAAATGAAACAAATTTCGAGAAGCTTGATACATTGGAATTGGAAGTACTTAATTAATCTTTACTGCAGAATCCTAAAGGCAGTGCCACATGCAATGTGGTTCTCTATAGGAAAATGTTAAACAGTAAATAATTGCCTTTGCTGCTGACTTTAAGTAGGAGGATAAACATTTTAACCCAAGCAACCCTTGCTAGCCTGTGGTCCAGACACTGAAATTTAGCAATGAAGTTTTTTAAAGACAAATAATGTTCCATAGAAGTTGGGAACTTTTGAATTTATGCAGCTGCGATTATAAAGTCCTTCGTTGAATTACTGGGTAGTAGTATTTTACTTCACGAAACTCGTTTACTTCTATAATGATTAGTGCTGTGGCTGGTAAGTATCAGGTGAGGAGTGCAGGAAGCACGTTGTGGGTGCTCAAACCTCTTACTAGCAAGGGCCTGACTGTATCAAACTTATTTACAATCATTTATCCAAATTGTGGGGGGTTTTAATGTGTTTATTCTTTTAATCAAAGATTGGTCATTGCTAGATGTTTGTAATGCACAGCTGACCTCTGAATTGCCCTGTCAGGGAGTGGGAGCAGGCAGTTTTCCTGCAGTGGGTCTTAGATGTTTAGTTGGAAAGAACTTGGTATTGAGAGTGTTTCTTGTGCTCAAACAAACACTTTCATGTGTATGGGTTGTGGGTTGAGTTGTATAGCTTGTGTGGGATTTTTTTTGCTTTGTTGTTTTTAATTTGATCCAACACCGCTCACAATTCAGTATTGTGGTTTTTACATTTCATGCCACTGTAATCATCACCTGCTGGGCACGAATCTCTTAAATTTTAGTGTCAAAGCTCTTTCCTCACAGAATGGGAGGATCAAGAGTACAGTGTGCTTGAGAATGAAAAGTCTTTCAGCAATTCAGGATTGCTTCCATTGAAACATTATGGAGAAAAAAGGTGCAACCCTGACTATTTTTATTTTTTTTATTCCCAACTTGGGGAAGAATGGTTTTATTCTTTATTGGCATGTTAAGCAGATCAGGATAAATGTCCCTGTGGCCTCCATCTTGAGTCATGCATACATAAGTGCTGCTGCACTTGTTACTGCTGCAGCAAGCTACATTTCGAAGGTTGTCTGTGAAACCTTCAAATATCAGCAAAGTTCAGCTGGAGGGTGTTTAGCATACATGTTAACTCTGACCATAGTCCTAATGACACCTAAAGCAGCAACAGCTTAAGACCTTTTTGAATTACAGCCTGTTACTTACATATTTATTGTGTCTGTCATGCCTTGTAATTTGGTGTTGTGTTCATAAACATAATTACTTTAAAAAAAATTACATGACTCAAGTCTTCTATTCCATTGCAAAAAGACTGAATAATAAGACTTCTAGTTCCCTTAAATGTTTTTACAAACTGCTGTTTCCTCATGACAGCATGGCAGCAGAGTATTTGGCTTCCAGAACAGTGAAGTAAAATTTTTTTTTTTGTGTGTGGAAGTTAAGCTGTATCTTTTCTAAGCAAAGAGGGATAGATATTACAAAGGTTCAGGCTTCCTTTTTTTTTTTTTGAGACTGGAGTCTGCATTAGTAATGTCATGTGTGGTAATTTAAATAGGGTTTCACCATGGAATGTGAAGATGGCTGTTATGCAGTATTCCTGTGTTTGCTGCCTGATTTCTTGCTATGTATGTTGCCAGTGCCTTTGACATGCTAGTATTTGTTACGGTGGGTAACATGAATCTTCAATGTCTCTCTTCGATATTTATGTAATTATTGGTCAAGCAGCATGACTTAGAGGACAGTTTAAAAATCCATTTTGTCACACAAGTATTCATTTGAAAGCACTTTTATTTATTTGTTAGGAAAACTGATGTGTCAGTTCTGTCAAAGCAGTTGACTGTCACAGAGGAAGTGGGCGGAAAGAACTTTTACCTAGACCCAGTCTAAAGTCTTAGTATTATTTTTTTGCAATTTGTAAAGTTTGGCGAGTGGTGCACCATGATTATGATTTTAAATGAGGTGTTCTCTTTACCCTTTCTGACAGCGTGCTTGCTGCCTGTTGTGATTTTAGTGAGCAGTCACACGTTTGAATTGGTTGTCCTTCAACTGACAATCCCTGAGCACTACTTATGCAGCAGACTTTCTTGCTTAGTGCACAGTAACATGCTTAGGGTAGTAAGAATATCTTATAATGAAAGGAACAAAGGATTTAAGGATGATAATAGATGAAACATCAGGAAAAGAGATTGCAGCTATTGTAGACATTATCAGTTGTATCTCGGTGAGACGCTGTTGGGGAGTTCAGGAGGGATTTAACCAAACACATGGTATGGCATTTGTGGGTTGCACAAACAGTGAATTATTTCCTTCCTTTCTTCTGTGCTCACGGAGCTAAGGCTACCATCTTTCATTTCTAGAAATATTTATTTGTTGTTTGTTTTGAAAGGTTATACATAGAAAAAAATTTTTTATCAATAGAAGCATAAGATTTGCTGTCGGTATTCATGTTGAAAAGAAATATTTCGTAACAACCTGGAAGAGTTTAAATTTCTTTTAAAAATTATAATGTTTTCCAGAAATGCAGGTACTGTTCACTACCTCCCAGTTACTTTCTTAGACTTTCAGTTTAACAGAAAATAAAATTACCTGGTGTTTCTGTTATGAACCCAGTGGCAGAGATATTTTCTAGTGTTATATTGTAAGATACAAAATATGACAACCAAATGATCAGTAGTTTATGTTGAATAGCTATTTGTATTGTTGGAAGCAGAGACTTAAGCATCTGCTAGGTACTGAAAATGCCCATGCTCAGTGTTTGTGCTTTGGTTTTTGTATGGTTTGTTGTGGGTTAGGTTTTTTTGGTTTTGGTGTTTTTGTTGTGTTGTTGTTTTTTTTTTTTTAACTTAGTGTTACAGGGGTAGATTCTAGTTGCTTTTTTGAAGTAGGTGTTTTGTTGAAGATAAGTAGCTCTGTGTTAGCTGCACGAGTCTTTTATCTTTGCTTTTTCATCAATGTTACTTAAAGTAACCTCACTCCAGGTTGGGATGTGAACTGGTGAAGCATTTAAAGAGAATGTTATTGGGTGTCTATTTATAGCTTCAGTGTGAGAATTTGGTAAGCTTAATTCCTGGAGTATATAACTACTCACTGATACAGCACCATAAATAAAATCCAATGTGTTCATGAAGTTCTCATTAGTGACTTCTTTGTTTATGTAGATTGAATAAAGCTGACTGTTACAATTTTTAAACTGCTATGAACCTGCTTTCATGTAAGTACAAAATAAAAGGTGTTCTGTTATAACTTAGATAAGATCAAGGTTTGTATTTTATAACTAGAACGTGGAATTATGTTGGCTTTATGGATTGTGTCAGCAGATGGCAAGAATAAAGATAATAGTAAAGAAAATAGTTAAGAGAAAAAAAACAGGAAATGATACGCGTCTCTAAAATAGTTAAATTAAATCTTGCAGTCTAAGAATGTAAAAGGGTGTAGGGGTGCTAAAGTAATACTTTAGGTAGGAGAACCTCAGTTTATGAGCTTTCTTCAAACAGCTGTAACCTTTCAGAATAATCGGTATTCTCTCTGAAGGTTTTTAAGTGTAAAATGAGGTAATAAAGATGTGTATGTCTGGAATTCTAAGCAGTGATTCAGAAACTAGATGCTAAGGTCATACAAAGAATGACAGAAAATTTGTCGTAATGCGCTGTATATTTTTCATTTTTAGCTGCTGTGAGACAAATAATTAATCCTACATTAGGATATAGAAACAACTGTTCCAGGTCCAGTTAGAACTTCATCTGTGATAGTGATGAACAGTAGGACTTGGGATGAGCAGGGACAGTGCCACTGGCAGATGTCTAGAAAAAAAGAGTTCAAGAACTTCAGAAATATACTTTGATATTTCCCAGAATGTTTTCCTAGCCCTTCAATGAGGGCCCAGGAAATCTTAATGCAAGTTTAGTGTGCTAAATTTGGACCAGGTGTTTGTTTGTCCTAGTATAAGTATGCTGTGGTGGATGGCAGCATCATCTTTGTTTCCTCCAATACAAGAACTAGGGACTATCCAATGATATCAGCAAGCAAATAAACAATGAACAGTGGTCACTGGCTTTGTTATGCTGCTTATAAACTGTTGTCATACCATATGTCATATCATTTCTCTACACTAAAAAGTCCTGATCTGTCCAGCTCTAAAAGTTGCTTGATAGAGTTAATTGCTCTTCTCTGTTTCTCTTTCAAGTTCTGTTACATCATTTTTGAGAGAGAGTGGATTGGGAGCTAGAACCACAAAAAGCATTTAATATGCAGGAACATTATGGATTTATGCAGTAGCATAATGATAGGTTTGGTTTTTTTTCCTTCTGAATAATTCTTAATGTTCACTCATTTTATCTCTTGACTGCTAATGAAATGACAGCTTAGCGTTCAGTGGAGTTATCCATTATGGTATGAACACCTCATTTCCATTCAGTAGTGGTTGGTTCAGACTTTGGGATTATATTTTTTTATCTCTTCCATTTTGTCTGCACTGACTTTACCACATCTTTTCCTGTCAGTTGGTGTCACAAGTGTCTTTCTACAGTTCTTCACAAATATCCCTTTAGTTTAGTACCCTAAACAATCAAATATCATAAGCAGACACTTTGTCAAACTAGATACACTTTCCCTTGGGCAATTTATGAAGCTTGTTGAACTGAGGAATGTGGAGCAGAGTCTCCTGCAGAACTCCAAAAATTATTTGTCTCCAGCGTGAAGACTACCTGTTTCCTTTTTCCTTTTACTTTCTCTTTTAAAGTCACCTGCTTATTTGTGTGAGGAGCCTTTTTCCTAATTCATGGCTGCTTGATTTCTGTAACAGCTTTTTGAAAAGGAATTTTGTGCAGTACCTTTTATAAAATGAGGTAGACTGTGCCAGGCAGGTATCACATGCTCATGTACTTCAAAGGACTGGATCTATGTAAGAACAAAGATCTACAAGATGTGACTTCCCCTAATGAGAGTTGTGTTGGTTCTCCCTCAGTAGATTTATTTCTCATGTGTAGTGCCGTACCCAGTGTGGGCATGAGGCTGTTGGTGTGTAATTCCTCGGACTTCCCGTAGAGCCCTTCTTGAAAAATGCCTCCTGTGCTACCTTCTGGTTCTGAAATGCTGCAGTGGTTTTTGAAGTGAGAGGTTACACTCCACAATTAGCATTTCTATTATTTCAGCTTTAAATTCCTGAAGAGCACTTGGGTGATCTGTTGCTGTTCATTTTGTCAGTTGTTTTTTTTTCTAGGACATCTACCAACACATCCATTAGAGAAGGGCTCCAGTATGGGAAGTTGTCACACTCCTTCACCATAAACTCGTATAAAGGTTTCACAAGGTTTTATACTGCAGCGTTATCTTCTGAATGCTCCTTTTTTGTCTTTATTTCCTATAGAGACTCCTCAGAAGTTTTCCTACTCTGATATCTTCCAAAAAATGATTCATTATTATTTTTTATGCTGCTTGCAAATTATTTCTTAAACCCACTTTTCATCGTGTTAATATTTAATCTGCCAAAGTTCACAATCCTTTCTGTTTTTTATCGTGGGATACTTGTCAGCTTTTTTAGAGGATGCTTTCTATCTCTTTTCTTTTTTTTGTGTTCACCTGCTTAGCCATGCTGCAGCTTTTCCTTTCATTTTGCTCATGTGCTTGTTGAGAGGTGTTATGCCTTTGGTTTGTTTCCATTTCTTTTAAGAATCTTCACATTGCTTCTAAATATGTTTCTTTTTTGTTTTCCTGTTCATGTTCCCCTCATGTATTTTCTCATTTTAATATACCTCCCTTTAAAAATTATATTATACATATATAACGTAATGTTTATACCATAGTGCTGATGAGGATACTGTAATTATTACCCAAAACAGGGATTCTTCATCAGTTTGCCTGTGTGTTGCTGATTCTGGAAAGTGTTACCACCAAATCTGAAAATGGGGAATCAAGTGGATTCTTAGTTCATGAGCTTATAAGTAACAAAGTTTAGTTGATGTGAAAATACAGGAAGACTTTTTCAAAATTTGTATTTAATACCAGTTAATTCTATCCAGTATTGAGAGTCAGTGCACTTGCTAAGTGGGTTTATTTGCTAGGATTGAATAACAAACAGAAAGCTACAGAATGATTCTGCCATTTTACAGTGGTTTTGCTCTTGCTTCTGCCCATAAAAATGTCTGCAGATTCAAAAGGTTTCAGGCTCTACAAGAGAAGCAGAGGAAATGGACTTTAAAATTTTGTTTATAGCCACTGCTGAGGATGAAGAAACTTTAGGTCTACTTTTCCTGTGCTTAAAAGCATGGGAGAAGATTTCAAAACTCCTCAGGGATTAGAGTTCACAGTGTGAACAAGTGCTTGAATTTTAAAAGGTATTTGCTTCAAAATTCTTTGTAGCACCACCAGTTTGTAAGAATGAATCCTGATACCAACTTTCATACCACTTCAGCTTTCTACCAGTCTGTCTTTCTACTGGATGAAAGCCCGAAAGTGGAAGAATAGTTCTGCTATCAAATGTAAAATTTGACTCATTGGCTTACATCTGAGGGTCCTGTTGAAAGTTTGCATAGTCCCTATTTGTAATGTGACTCCTTGGGGTTGTGTGTTTTGTTTGGATGGGTCAGTCCATTTTAGTCTCCTTGTTTTTAGCTGAGGAAAGCAAAGATATGGTCCTGTTTCTGTCAAAATGTTGGCATGCAAAAAAATTAATTCCCTCAAAGAAAAAGATTTAAATACTGGTTCATAAAGACGTACACTGCAGAGTAGCCTGTGGTTGCCTCTCAAGGAGAGAGGAGGAAGAGGACCAAGACTATCACTGGTAATTTTAGGGTAAAGAGGTGCTGTTAAGGCTTCAGAGAGAAATTTGCTAAAGCTGGTACTAATACATCTTTGTTGCAAATGAGTAAAAATAATTTGGACATGAGAACTGGTATCTAAGACAGAAATTGAATAATTGCAGTGGTTCAAACCCTTGTTCAAAAATTCTGAGAATCTAATTTGATATTTGTCATTGGGAGGCTTAGCCATTAAAGAGGTGCTTAGTGTTGATTTTGGTAAAAATTATTTTAATTAGATTCATAACCAATGGATTTGTGATCTTACCATATCCTTACAGTCGCCTTTAGAAGGTAGACTTAAAATATTAATACTTTACTGAAAAGTACTAATACTTTACTGAAATTAAATAATTAATCACTCTTTCTGTGGATACTAACTTAACAGCTTATAGTTTCTTTTTAGTTGAGTACTTATATGTCTGGCTGGATATGAAAAATGTTGAGGTGTTTCTCACTTTCTCACACAGAGTGCTAAAGAAGGCTGAGTCACTTGGATCGTCTCAGTTCCATGAGAGGTGACACGTGTCAGTAAGTTTATCCTAAATTCAGTAAGTTTTGGAACTTGCACTAAAATGTTGTGTGCAGGGGAGAATTTTGTCTGTTTGCCCCCTCCCCCCCTTATAAGAATGAAATGCTTATTAGACTAATGAGCAAATGTCTCCTATGAATACAATAATTCTTAACAAAACTGATATTTTGTGAATATTTTAAGTATTTTCAGTAACTACTGATAAAGATATGTGTGTTCTTCCAGTAAGCAGTGTGGGCTCAGGACATCTGATGAACTTGTACAAATGCTTCTTGAGTGGTTCCTTAATGCTCTTCAGTATGTCACCAACTTTCAGTTAATGACTAATTTGTTTTCTGCTCAGGTAGTATCTGTAGTGACTAGAATGAAACAAAAATAATCCTAATGTGCTCCCCCCCCCCCAAAAAAAAAAAACAAACCCAAACAAACCCCAAAATGCACACACACACACCCCTCCCCCGGTAAACTGATGATTTGAGCTGCAGTGCTTTTTCTATTTAATAAACAATGGAAAGATAACAGGATGGCAAGAATGCTTGTCTTTTATGAGTGATGTCTGAAAGTTTTTTTTCTTTTTCTTTCCTCTTCATTTTCCCATGTTTCTACAATATTTGAGGTAGTGTTAATCTCTGCAAATTTTTTCATACTAATTTATTGGTTTCTAATCACAATCTGAATTGAAAACTTTAGCTTTTAAACTTTAAAAAAGAAATTATGGGTAATATTGAGGTTCTTGTTATACTACTGGGGTTTATTGTAGAATAAACTGAATCCTAAAGAACAGGTGAAACATGGTCATGGAACTGAACTCTTTTGAATATTATCAAGAAACTAAGACGACCAGCCAGATTCTTTCCTTTTCTGTCATAAAACAGTAAATGTTGGGTGAATGCATCGTATCATCAGCCTGTGGGATTTGTGAGACACACAGAGGTTGAGAGCTTTAAAAGAGATTGAGCTGGTACTGCAAAATACATGAAGTTCAGTGTTGGTCCTTCTGCTTTATTTTGGTCAGATAAAAGCAGAGCTTCTCTAAATTCCTCCGAGTGGAGCTGGAACAGTGTGTGCAACTGTTGTCTGTTATCAAATCGGCATGTTTTCTTTTTTCAACACTGTAGAGCTTTCACTCTTGCTGAAGGTTAGAAGGCTGGGCCAGATCTGTCAGTCAAGAGCCTTTTGTGCTGCTTACTAGGATAAGAGGATATGGAAATTTTATTCTAATGTTTTAAACGTTATAAGCAGCATTATACTTCAGTTCTAAATTAATACCTTGTTGCTGTGGCTAGAAGAAATACCAACCTCAGTCTGGCATCCAAGTAGTATCTTATATTCTGGCATATTTTCAAAACAGTGAGCAGTGCATCCTTTCCTTCCATGTCTAATTAGCGGCATCCCTGCTGCAGTCTGGCCACTTAAGTGTCTAACCTGGTTCTCTTGCAGTTGTTGATCATCCTTCAGCTGGTACTGCATTGTGTCATCTGACTGTCATAACTTGTGAATTGTGACCTAGAGTAATGGCTTAGGATACTGCCCTGTGTCTTTTTTTTCCTTAAAAAAAACCAACACAACAACAAACAAACAAAAACCAAACGTGACACATCAGTACTGATACCAGTGCACAGAGCAGAGCACAAAATAGAAACGTACTTGGCTGGTGTTTGCTTTCTGTGATTGATATTAGAGCAAAGGGGAATCTTCAAGCAAAGTGCTGGCAGGCTGTCCTACAGGATGTATGAGCCAGCTGCTGTGTGTAGTACTAACCTTGCAGCAGGATTAAATGTCACGCCTCCTCCTTTCACCAGCTGAGACTAAAACAATATTTTGGTACCCGCTTAATGCTCTCTGACTCAAACACTGTCCTTGCTTAAATACATTCTCTCTAAATCATTCTTTCTCCTTTTTGAAACATCTGATTTTTTCTTTTTTTATGACCAGTACACACAAAATGAGCTCATAGCATGTGCTCCTGCAGGAGCTGCTGTAGGGGAATAGAATGCCAGAGACGGCCAATTTGGCAGGTGTCACGTTGTGGGAGTAGAGGAAAAGTTGGTCATCAGCCCCTCAGGGTAGATGTCAATAAGAGGTATCTGTCAGGCATGTTGCTGCTTCATTTGTATACTCTTAATATTTGTTTTCATTATTTCCCTCTTAAATATAATTGGAATTTTATCTGGGACTAAATCACCCTGAAGGTCTTTGTGTTTTGAGTAATTGGAGCTAAGAGGTCAGACTCCCTCTCCCCCCCCCCCCCCCCTTAGTATATTGGAATCTTTTTTCCTCCCTAATGATATTTCTTTCATTCTGGATACACACTGAAAAGGAAATGTTCTTGCTTCTGATAGTATGAAAGGGGTGTGTGTGTGTGTATATATATATATAAAATGATTATTATGTAAGTAGTGAAGAATGAAGGGTGATAGGCTACTATAATTTTTCCTAGTGCCTTAGGAAGTCAGAGTAGATGTGATCTGTGTGGTTTTTTCAGGAGTCGTCTTATTCCTTCATCTAATTTCTCATAAATATTCTAACTTGTTTTTATGAATTATGAAGTTATCTAACTCTTTGACAGTGTAAACCGTGTTAAGGTTCAGTTTTCCTTGGAAATGTTCTGGCTTACTTGATACATTTCTTGTAAGAAATCAAACCGCCAAATTTTAGGTATTTGAGCTATGTCTGACATGAGAATGGTATAAAATTATGAGAGAGAGAAGCTGTTGAACGTATTGATGTTTTCCCAGTGCACCATGATTAAAAGAACATCTGTTTTGAGTAGTGATGTGCTGAGCAACTGGAAATCCTGTGTTCAGTGGCTCTTGACACTTCTCATTTCTCCCATGTGGAGGAGTGATGGAGCGGCTGAAAATAGAGATGCGGTTTAAAGTACAGAGGGACAATGATTCAAAACCTTGGAGGAGAAAAAAATTGTAATGCTGCCTGGAGTTAGCCATATCTGTCTGTTTTTAAATATTGGGACTTTTATTTGTAGCTCTGTATTTTTGACATCCATTCAATGAGAGGCAAATGCACGATACTATGGCTAACATATAACTGTGCAGGAGCAAATAGATTGAATGAATGTTAAACTAAGGTGGGTCCAACACTAGAAAGTTCAAGTGAGTGCAAGAACAGTTTTTAAAATAAGTAACTTTTCACTGCCAGTAAATCACAAGTATGTATTGTGTGCGTGGTTAAGCCTAGCTGATTTTAACTGAAGTTCAGTTATGTTCTCCGGGTTTGTAAAAGCATGCATACTCTTTCTTTAAATCTGATACGTTTAAGAGCAATCTGGTTAGCTTCAGAGGTTGCGCTGAGGATTTCTAATGTCTGGAGCTCTGAGAAGTATATGCCATCTGGCTTGGCATATTGGTTGGCTATAGAGAAGCCACACTTCAATTATAATATGATAAATTGAGAATGTTGTTGTGGAAGGACCATTTGTTGTCCATAATAAATCAGTTCCTGATTTATGCTGATGCACCTGTTATGTGTTAGGTTGTTGTTGAAAGTAGCTTCAGAAACACACACACCCATACTCAAGTCTCCATACGAGTTTTTCCTGAGTCTTGTATGTGTGTGACTCAGGGAAAAAGTAAGATGTGCTTCAGGCTTTTATGCCTCTTCTATCTGCACAATAAGTCTCACAAAATGGAGAGGATTGATCAGCAGGGAGCATGCTTCTAACCTTCATGTGCATAATCTTGGCTGATGGTAGGCAGAAGTGGGTTGCTGTTGAATCTAGCATGTGTTTAGGGGTACCTGCCTTAGAGATGAGAGGCACCTGCCTCTTACGTCTACAGCCAGATGATTGTGACTCCCTTCAGATAAATTATCACTCAATCAAATGCATTTATAGGCACTAGTGTTGCTTTGCATTAAAGCAAGTGTTCATCAGTAAATCAGTGTGACCAAAAGAAAGCGTAATCCAAATAATTTCAAAAAAGATATTTGACGTAGCTACTGTTGTAGACATGCAGCTTCACTGTTATGTATAAGATCAGATCTTCAAGCTCTCTAGAGCACAAGTAGCATTTAGCAGAATTAAATATGAATGTTACAGAATCTGTAGTTCTACAGGCTGCTGTCAGTTCTCTGGAATATGAATGATCCTGATTGAACAGGTAAGAAATTGCATTAAATTCAAAGTTGAGCACGATGTACTTAAGTACTTTGCAGGATGAGGGACAAAATGCTTGGTGCTGTAGTGAGTTGACGTATATATGATTTAGTGTCATGGCTGGTTGCTTGAAAAGCTGCTCAGGTAGGTTTGGGGGCTTCATTATTCTATTAGTTGGTGAAAAATCTGCAAAATAGGAAAAAATGTATTACAAAATGAAGAAACCTGCAAGAACAATTGTAGATTTATTGTAGTTCTAACCCTAAATCACAACAGGCTCTAATTTCTTAGTAAATTTGATGGTAATGGTCTGTCTTCACATATGGCTTGTTTCATTTAGAAATCTGTAACTCTTAATGCAGAAGGAATTTATATAAATACCAAAAAAATTCCTCTGATTAAATAGTTAACTTTGAAACTTTAGAAAAAAGTTCATGTCAAACACAACTTTGAAATAAATATTTTTATTTGTCATATTTTAAGAAGTTATTGTCATTGTAATAATGTTTCTGGGTAAATACAAGATGTAGAATGAAAAAGACAAAGTTTTCATTCTTTTGTTTGTTTTCAGAGGAAAATGACCAGAAACTCAATGTATAGGACAGTTCCAGCATGAGTTTCAGTCTTTTTAAATATTATAATTTTTTTACTTGAAACTTACTGAGACAGTCATACTATATCAAAGAGAATATAATGGTTAAAAGATTAATTATATAGAGCACACAGACATTTTTCAGAGCTCTCTTCAGAGGTTTTTGCCTTCTCAATGAACAAGCACTGTGTTTTGAGGCGGAGCCAGGTATGCCAGATTAGGTCTCCAGAAAATCAAAATAAGTGATTGTAAAACAGTTGCAGTGTTTTCAAGGAGAAAGCACAATGGATGAAACTGTATCTTTTTCAATGATTGTATTATGTCATCATAGGAACAGGCCAAAATAATGTTATCCAATTTCCTTCTGGCACAGCAAATTTCTTCAGTGTTTATGTGGGGCGCTGTGGGGTCTGAAATGCTGTGCCTTTGAATCCCTTCAGAATTGGGCAGAGGAAGACACAGTGTTCATATGGAAGCTATTTGTTCCTTGTGCTGGCTGCCTTTCAACTGGATAAATTCCTCAGGAAAGAAAGATGTCACTGATTTATGTACTAGCTACGCATATGAAGGGAGTGGTAGTTGTGCTGTGTTCATTCCTGCAAGCATGGAACAGTTTAGCCCAGAGCATTTTCAGTATCTTCAGTGATGTCCAATACTCGTTTCAGTGTTTGTTTTTTTTTTTTTTGTTGAAATCTCCTCTGGCTAGATGGCTTATTTCATCTTTCGGCAGTATTTGCCCAAAGCATCTTTTGATTTTTTTGTACATCTGTTTAGCGTTTTATCCATGGGATACCATTTATTTGATTAGTTCCGTTAGGCACGAGGTGAATACTATTTCTGAGCTTATCGTGGTTTAATTTTTGTAAATATATCTTTTTTTTTCCTATTTCTGCACCCCCCCACTCTACAGCATAAAAGGCTTGATATCCTGTCTCCTTCGAGTATTTTCAGGGACTGCCAGATGGCCTGCTAACCTTGCTGTGTCCTCAGTTGGTGTACTTACCTGATGGGGATCTTGGCTCGGTATCTCTCGGAATTCTGGCAGTCAATGTTTTGGGCACTTTGCTTTTTCATACCATGCAACCCAGAAGTGTTTCACAAGATCCTGATGCAGCCGATGTGTATCGGTCCCTCTGGGCTCTAAGGCTCATTTTAGAAAGTACGGTTATCTGGATCTAAAGGATTTGTGCAAGTTCATTAAAAAATAATCATTTGCATTCCTGTTGTCATTCTAATCAGTAAAATATGGCCCAATATGTTTACATTGGTTATTAACTTTTTAAGACAGGCTTTACTTTCTTGTTTAATCCCATATTATGGATTACCAGATTCATTAGAAAGAAGCATATTAAATATAATCAACTGGTCATGCTTCTTGTGCTTTTTCCTTCATGATTTACAGTGATGTTCACCTTAAAACCTGCTGTTTCCTGTCAGTTGTTTTGGGTTGGTTTTTAAAATATAGGAGCTAACTATACAGACACTTTTGAGGTTTACTGACCTCTTTTTATGATTTCAAGTGGTCCAGCTGCAGCTGTTAAGCCCTGTGAGTTGTCTTCCCTTCATTTTCCAGTACAGCAAGTAAAATAAACACAGGCCTCTTGAAATCAGAAGGATTACATGAAACTTTAAGGATATGCTTAAGGCTTTGTTGGTCAACTGTGACAGTACGTTCTTTTAACTCCTTTGAATTCTTTTTTTCCCCCCAACTTTCACACTTCTGAAGCTGTAAGTATTTCACTGGTCTTCCAGAAAATGTTTTCTTTTAATATTAAAGGAGAAAGATTTGCTGGCACACATATGGTAAGTGGATCCTAAATAACACTTCACTCCGGCTTTTCATGGTTTAACTCTTCTGTTTCTATATTTCTGACACCTGGAATGTGATAGGTACCTGCCACAAAAAAGGGCCAAGTCTTCAGATACAGGATTTTACTTTTTCTAAGTATCAAATACTATCTATAACTTTCTTCATCCATTGTTACATATATTCACTAAGAATTGTTTGTCTGTCAATGTTTGACTTGCACACAAAATACATTATTTGACTGTTTAAATTGAGCACAGATACTGTGGAGTTTCTTTGCTTCACGTTAATAAAATTCCACATTGCAAACTAGAGCAAGGCACATTCTTCAGGTACCATTGGAGGAACCATCTATATTAAGTGCTTAACTTCAAGCATTGTCTTAACTTCCTTAATTTTGAAAAAGTGAGACTTCTGCAAACGTAACTCATATTGCCTGTGTCTTACCACTGTCCTTTATGTGGTGAGATCTTTTTAAAAAGTCTCCATCTATCATGGGGCCCATCTCTGATTTTTTTTATTTCTGAATTTTTTTTTCATAAAGACTTGCTGTTTGTCAGACACAAAGTCTCCTTGTGCTGCTATTGTACATGAATGGAAAGCTGTGTGAGTAGCCTACCACTTTTATTGGAGTAGCAAGCTAAATGTATTGTAGGATAAAGTTTCTCTAAAGATACCTGCTTTCTCCAGTTCTCATTCATTTTGCCTTGTTTCATCTTTGTCATTTTGCCTTTAACTTTTTGCGTATATGGTCTGTAATAGTTTTGTTTATATAGCTCTACTTCTATTATATTAAAGACATATAATTCACAGGAATTACAAAGCATACAAAACTAAAGCAGTATTTCAAACAAAGCTAGAGGAGATATTGTGTTAATTAATATCTGCAGTTAATTCAGATGAAAGGTGGAGAATCCCTCAAGCCCCACCCCATCAAATCTGTATGTAGTAATGCTAGTGGTGGGGTGAGAAAGATATTTTGTGAAGAAACCTGTAGTATATAAATTTTATGTTTGGAACTTCACTAACTGGCTCAAATGCTGGCAGGGAACAGTAAGCTTGGTGTAGACTTGCCTTTATTGTTTTGGGGTGGGTTTTTTGTGTTTTTGGTTGGCTTTTGTTTTTGTTTTGTGGTTTTTTTTTTTGTGGTTTTTTTTTTTTTTTTCAAAAACTTGAGGCCCTGAGTTTGGAGCTGCTCCTGCCTTGTCTTCTGTGGTGTTCTGTGTAGAACTGGTTTTGCAGCAGCGTGCCAGCAGTCTGGAAACTTATTTTAACAGAGTTCCAGAAAGTCTGATCCAAACATGGAATAACCCAACCTTCAAGATCATGAACAATCCTTTGGTGGGTAGTTCCTTGTCTTGCTAAGGGAGGGACAAAGGGGGGGGGGGGGGGAGAGAGAGAGATTTGGTACTATTCACAACTATGTAGAGCAAAGGGTGGTATTGTCAGGGCTACTCTGAATGAGTCTTAGAAGAACTGTTATTTACATCCTGAGCCAAATCCTCTCTATGCTGCTGTTATGTTAGACACCTTGATTTTGCTTTCTTTACTTATATTTTATTACTTTTTTTTGTTTTAATTTTTTCTCAGGCTCACTAGAAATGCTGCAAAATCCAAGTTAGACTTGGAGGGAAAGGCAGGTTAGGAAAGGGGGAAAAATAGCTGAAATTTAAGGTTTTTTCCTTGTATGTTTAAAAAAGAAAAATTATTGACTAGTGTTTGGATTTTCTGTTGTTTAACTCTGGAATACAAGCATATGCTTTAAATGGAAACTTGACATGAAATTTTGTATATCAGCTTTTCATGTAGTTATTTTCAGTCCAACTCTCTTATTACACTCTTAGGAGTGGAAAAGTAAAAATCTAATGCATATCTCAAGTATATAGATAACAAAAAAGGCCCAGGTGACCTAATGGGGGCCCTTGAACTGGGCTTATTGGCATAGTAGGAGCAGAGTTCTGTACTTCTGAGAGTTTACTACTGTACCTTACCCCTCCCATCTCCAAATGGTACATGACTAGCATAATTAGTGACAAACTTCTTGTTAGAACTTGTTTCCACAAATACTCCTTTTTAGAACAGAATATTGCAATTTTTTTAATATGGAGCTAAGCTGTCAATCTGTTTATGTGCTTTCAAAGCAAGTTAAATGGTGTTTTGTGTGCGCCCGTGTGTATAAATAAATGTCTTCCTCTAATATGTTTGTGATCAAACCTTACCAAAGCTAGCCAAGTGTAACTTGTTCTTTGACTTGTATTCACTTGCAGACTGTCATGTCTATTAGCAGCTGATAACATTTTCAGTTTACCTTCTCTTGAAGCTGCTCTCTTTTAGGAAAAAAATGAAGAGCAATCCCCACTACTGTTAGTTTGGGCAATAGACTTCATGTGTTTATTTGTATGTTGACATGATTTGTGTGCGAATGGCAGTTTTAAATTATGAATGGCTGAGTCGGGAATCCATCGCTTGAGGACAGATACACTTACAAATATGCTACCAAGCACTAATGTACATCTGTCTGTGAAGAAGCTGTCTGGGAGTCTTGTTCAGGCAAAGACCTTTGGGAAAGAATTTTAATGATGGTTTTTGGATTTAGGAAAGAATCCCTTATTTTCCTGCTGTGCTTAGAAGAGAAATGGACAGTGTTAATTAACTAATTAAAATGGCTTCAAGGCACAGACTTAAACTTAAATCCCCAAATTGTTTTACTGCAGCTTTATTTCAGTAGCAACCATAGAATGTTTTAGGGGGAGAGATGCTAGTGATGGCTAAATTCTGCCCCCCCCCCCCGACTTTTTTTTTTATTTGACAGTTTCTGTGTAGGAACCTGCAAGTGCAAAGCTGTATCTTTAAAGGTATTAAACAATGTTAAAGTGGAATCTCTACTAAAGCATACTGTGTTTGGGGAAGGGGAGGAAAGAAACCCCAAACTTAAGTGCGGTACTCTCTCCCTATTTCATGAAGGAAAAGTAGTATCTATTTTGCAGAAATAAATTGTCAGTATGTAGCAGTCCACAAAAAACTTCTTTCACGTAACCTGATGAAGGGTAGTCTTTAACATACAGCTTGTAGTCCAAGAAAAAGAATGTGCCATCCAAGAAGATGGAAGAGAAAATGGAATGTTCCTTTGTCTTCCTCTAAATAAGAGTATTTATAGGTTGTATTTTATAGATCATTTTGTGATGAGGTTTTCGGTTACTGTGCAGCCGGAAGACAAAGTGGACCTTAGGAGGCAAACACTAGAAGTAAATAGATGATAGGTATGTGTACCTACTGTAAATAGGCTTGAAATTTTGTTGGATGTATTAATGTAAGTGTGCAGAGCAGTTATACAAACTAGAGAAAAGAAAACTGAAGTTTGTGGACAGCTAGTGTGATAATTACTTCCTTTTCATAATGGAGCATATATTCCAGTCCTGAACAACGAGAAAAGTTGCAGTTACCTGCCTTTTTCTTTATTCTGTTGGAATGTGGGCAGCCTTGAATGGAGGGAGTGAAAAGGATGAGTGGAATTATATTGGATAATGAACATTTGGTCACTGCTGGGGCAAAAATGACATTAAAAAAAATGCCCATGTCCTGCAGTGAGATTCCTGGAGTTCTGAATTTAACTCCTGAAAATTAATAATGAGATGTGGTTGTATCACTATATTTATGTAGTGACTTCTAGGTGCTTTGCTCTATGGAGCAAAACGTAATGAGAAATGATGTCGTGAAACTGAACGCTGGCTAATCCAAACCAGAAATTGAGTGCACCTCATTACTAATGACGATGAGTACCAGTTGGAACCAAGCAGTTGTGAAAAGTCATGGAACTAATGGTTGCAATTTGGCTCATATTTAGGTACGTGCTATGTGAATGTTGGAATGGTTATCCATAGCTAAGAGGAGTCTTAGGAGATCGTTGCTTATATAGTGTGCTTAGGGGCCTAATGGATTGTATCTCCCCAGCTTATTTAATTATAAAAGGACACCAATGTTCTTAAATTTCTTGTCACACATCCTATTCAGCAGCTCAAGAGATAAAAGCAACTCAGGGACTTGAGGGGTAAAGTTCTACAGCAGTAATAGAACCTTGTTTCCTACGCTGATCTCCAATCTTTGCCTGTCTGAAAGCAGTCATGGGGGCTGCCAGGAGGACAGAGAACAAGGTGTTCTATTCTGCCTGTTGTATAATGAAGATATATGTAGCTATGTGTGAATTAAGATGGAAGAAGAAAAATAAACGGTGGAGAAATAGAAATCCCTATATTATTGGGGAAATGTGGGGTCATATTGTGGATCACAGCTAATATGTGGTAATAATGGCCATGGTATGCTTAACATTTTGGAACCTCTTGTATTTCCCATTTGGATTAAATTAAATACATACATCATTCTAACAAACCTCTCCCAGCAGATTGTGAACTTTGGAAGCGGGGAAGGGAATTAATGGCAATGTATTTCATATTGGTGTTCCTCTGTCTAGTGATTCAATTATTTTCCCATAAAGAATTTATAGTTTCTACACAACAGATGTTGGTCAGCTTGTGAACAGACATTGTTGAAAGTGGAGTGAAAAATGACCTTCAAATACAATAAGCTCGACAGCTATTATTTATCTTATTGTGTAAGAGACAGGCCTAATAACCCATTTCAAAATAAGAGGGAAAGAGAACTAGGACACAGTTGAATTGCAGCACCAAAACCCTACGATCAAGAGCTGATCTCAAATACAAGAGGAGTCCGAGATACCAAATCATGGTAGTTCATCAGCAAGACTTGTGACTGAGGGAAACAGTGGTGAAAGATAGCTGTCTTTAAAACAGATATCTGAATATAGGAAGATAGTTGTGAAAATCTGTCCCTTGTTTTTTTCAATATGAACTTAGCTTCTATAAAATGATCTACTTGAACAGCTTAGGAAATGGGCTCACAGAAGGGTCTTGTTTAAATAATTGCAAGTTAAACCAGTTATGATGTATAAAGAGGATTTCTGTGCCAAGTAATACACTTCTGAGAAGACACCAGCTAAGTAACAATGTCTTCACAGGTGATCACTGTTTTTCTGTTTATAGTCATCTGTGAGACAAAAAAAAAATCCTGTTCTAGTCATTAAATGCAAAGTGGTTTTGTTAGTTGTGATTTTTTTTTTTTAAGGAGGACTTTAATTTCTGTTTCAGAAAGCTGTACTTGCTGTTTCATGTATACATAATATTTAAGCAGGTTTGAGTTCACTTACACAGGGTGTTTCAGGGGAGACTGAGGTGGGGACGTTTTTTGTTTTTACATGCTAAAAATGTTCTAAAGTTGCATTAAAAAATGGTAAAGTAGTGATACAGGCTTTATGTCTGCCAAATCCACATAAAGTAGAGAGCCAAAATAAGTATACTGTGGAAATCAATATTGAAGTTTATCTTTAAATACTTTAGTATGACTTGTACAGATTCATGCGTATAATTCCTAAGTTTTTGCATGCACAACTGTAACTTCGTATGTTTTAGATGAACTGTGGGTGTAAGGATTGCTGCTTATTGAAGAGATCTGCATCTGCCCCATTTAGAGGGAACAAGCAGGGGAAAATTATCTTGTTCCTATTTAGAAAACCCATTTATAAAGTGAGTATTATGTTTAAATAGTGTTAACAAGCTTTTTGTCATGTACTTGGGTGAAGATGTTGTTAATCAAGCATTCCTGATATCTGCCGTGTAATAAATGTAGGCAAGTATTACAAGAGTAGCAGCTGGACGATGATTTTTTCAAAGTTTTCACATAGTGCCTTTTAGTAAGTATTGAAAACAGTTTCCAAGATGAATTTAATCTTGCAAGCTGTGGTGAAAGGTAGCTTAGAAACTGCAATTTAGGATATGCAGTGATTCTGTAGCACTGTTGGTAAGGACAAGGCTCCAGAAGTAATTCGGGCTATATAACTTGGACTGCAACCCCTGCTGTCACCCGGGGGTGGGGGGGGAATAGTTCGTGTTGATACTAGGTCTGCCACCCATGGAGGAACAGGGCTGAGTGCTGCCTGGGTGCCAGTGTTAAATCAGAGCAGTTCTCTGGACTCAGTTGAATTCAGGCCATAGCCCAAGGTGTGTGGAAGAAGCAAAGAGAGAGCAAGCACCTGGTCAATATTAATGGTATAGGCTGAGGCAGGGAGGGAAACAATAACTATATAAAAAGAAAAGCACTAGAGGATAGTGTAGGGGAAATCCTCCTTTGTCTGCATCTTTTCCTCTATTTAAATCTCTAGTTGCTTGAATTTGACCTGTCCTCTTGCTTTACTCTTCCTAGATATTTTACAGTTTAATGCAATTATGAGCAAGCAATGGAAATAGTATCCGTACTGAAAAGCAAAGCCATGAATACCTTTGGGTGTTTTGGTGTTAACAAATAGTGGAAGCTTATAAATTAAGAGTTTATGTAAATTTTCACAAGCATAGTAAATATTTATTTGTGGTTTTTTGTCTTAGAAGTTATGTCAAATAATAACATGCATGATGTTAGGGCTGGAGTATGTACAGTAATGTCAAAGACAGGGCTTAAAATGTTCCAGCCTGTTGTGGAGCTCCAAAGGGACAAAACTGTGTGTGTGTAGCTATATATTGTGCCCCCCCCCCCCCCCCCCCCGGCAGTATTGGTGTAGGACTATTTTTGTGGCCACATCTCACAGTAGCATGCAGAGTTCTGATCTTGCCCTTCATTGATGGACGAGAAAATCCTGTCTTGTACCTGTTTTAATTAGGTATTTCCACTAAGCTTTTCACTTCACAGACCTAGTGGCTCTCACCATCCACCTTTCTCTTGCATATCGCTTCATGCTGCAGCAATGTGTAAGAACTTCCATGGTGCCAGTCCCTTAATAAAATGCAGATACACTTTTCTACTCCCAAATTCAAGTTCTCCAGCTGTCAGCTACCAGAAGAAATTTTGCTGGTCATTACTTGACCAGGCTCCTCTGTCTTTCTAAAGCTCTGTGCTGTCGAATTGAGCTAAGACTTGCTTTACATCAGTGTAGTAATATTTGCTTTAATGGAGTTTCTCTAACTTCTGTTTTAATTGAGTGTCAGGTAGGTTCAAATTATCATGTGTAGTCTTTCAGACATACTCCCAGGGAATAGCTTTGTGTTTTCCCAAATGTAAGCAGCAAACGGGAGAAGGGCCTATAGTGATGAATGTAAGGACTTTCATTTGTCACTCCCCTCTACAACCTGTGAGTTCTTTCGCTTATAGCATCCTTTTGAATAATGTTTGAAATGGGATCCTTACCATTTGGAGTTTATTGGGTGTCAGAGCAAAGCAATACCCTAGTTACTTGTAAAGTATTCCTCTAGGAAAAAAGAAGCAGGATTCAGTTGTCTACCTGCTGTGCTATGTGGTTGATAGGCTTCTAAATTGGCACTCAGAAAACACAGCACCTACTTCCAACAGGTGAATTTTGCAAGAAGAGAGGTGTATTTATTTTGCAAGACAGAGTGCAGGGGAGTACCAAAAAAATCTTCAGACTTGCTAAGGAAACTTTAATAAAGTTGATTATGGATGACAAGCTTACTAGGGGCTGTCTTTGTAAATTATCAGTTGCTATCATCTACTCTTCTTTCCCTCTATAGCTTACAGCTCACTTCCTGTTGACAGGCCTGTGTTGTAATGTGTGCCCTGTATTTGATTTTAAAAAAATATTTATATACTGCTGATGTTTTTTACTGTTGAAGCTTTCTTGCTTGGCTGTCTTGGCGCACTATGAGAGGGAGTAAGGACTGGAATGTCACTGGATTTTACCCTAGAAGTTTGGGGGGGTGGGAGTGTACCCCACCCTGTTGTGGGATTAAGTTGTTTTCTAGGCATTAGAGTGGTAACTCAGTAGTCCGGTTTGGATAATTCATTGAGATGGGGACCGTATTTATATCCAGGAATGTAGACTTGGATTGTAAGAGTTACGCATGTGGAAATGCAGTATAACAATTCCTTCCTTTGTAAGTGCTGTGTGTTTTGTTTTAAAAGGAAATAATAATTACTCTGAGTTTAAAGAAAAAATGTTTTCAACACATCAGACAAGTTTAACTCTTCTTGATGTTTTTTTCACTTGGCTGTGAATTTCTTTGTTGCAGCCAAGTGGTCCACTTAATGCCTACCAGTTGAGCCAATTTCTCCTTTCTGCTTCAGAGGGCAACCTCTAGATCTCATCAATGCCACCAGCAGGGGTTGCTTGGGAAAAGTCACCTTTCTGTGAGAGATGAGTGTGCTTCATATGTGAGCCCTTAGAGCAGGATAATCTAGAGGCTGAAGTATTGTGTTTAGCAGCAGCGTGTGTCAGTGCGTGCACCCCGATTAAGCAGTGCCGCCATGGGCAATATGCAAGTAATCCCATGATGTCTGTAGAGTTACTTCGAATGTCTCGATGTTTAAGGTAGTCTGCTAGAGCAAGATTATAGTTCTCTTAACTGTGGTACTGAAATGTTTCTGTATGCACATATATAAAATGTAGTTTGTTAGCTCAGTGAAAACAGTTAGAAAAAAAATTTTACAAGCTCTGAAATGGTCCATCTGAGATTAGTGACAATAGCGATAGCAAACAAAGTAATACATAACAACTAAACTGTTATCCTAAAACTGAAGAAAGAAGGGGAGGCTGAGCTGGCAAGTTTTAATTGTAGTTGAAGTTCATGTCTTCTCGTTCTTGAATTTACTTCTTTCATTAACAAATCTCTTCTTTAGGTATTAGGCATTTCTGAAGCTTCCTACTGCTGTTTTATCTTTGCCTTCTATGTAAATTAGGTTTGAATTCATAACAATAGTCTGTTCTGCAGTTTTAAAATATCCTAATTATACTCTGTAGATACACTGTCTCCCCCTATGGTGGTTTTGGCCTGCCTGCCCATGTGTAAATCCAAGTTTCGGGACATGTGGTTTGAGATCACTTTTTGCTTGTTTAATTTGGGTTATTGAGCTAGGAAATAAAAATAGAAGATGAGGGAGGCTGGCTTGGTGTTGAAGACACTAGTTTGGAATTCGTTCAATTCAGTTATTATTGTAGACAGTGCCATAATTCTCCGATGTAATTGTAGCAAGTCGTTTGGTATCTGTCTTTTTCCTCAGTTTCCCAAAGTGAAAGATGATAGTGATGTCAAATTGCTTTTACAACCCAGTGGAAGAAATGGGGTCATACAAGCACTTGTGGAGATGTGGTTTCAGTAAACAAAGCTGAAATTTTGTATGCCAAATGCTGTAAGAAATAGTCACAACAAATAGTTCATGAGTGATCTTCAGGCATCTTTTCCGAGTCACCACATCATTCTTCAAAAAGAAAAAAAATATCTTAAGTAATGAAAATGTCTTTCAGTGAAAGAAAAAACTAAAAAAAAAAAATCTAGGGATCCAATACAAATATAGGAGAAGTGGCTTACCCAGCCTAAAAGGGAAGGTGTTGCAGCACAGCTGGCGCAGGTCTCAATCACCTCTCCACTGACAACTGATACAGAGTGTTCTCAGAGTTCAGCTCTGGGTGTCAGTTCTGGGTGAAGCTGCACTAGGTGCTTTTTACAGCAATATAACAACAAAGTGGGTTGACAACTACTGCCATGTCAGTAATGCACACTGACTAATGCCCTCAGTAGAAAGAAATTTGTGAGGAGGGTGACATAGGAACATTAAAGTCATTCTTCTTGTCAGAAGTAAATGCTGCATGGTCTTCTGTGCCCTTCCCAGTGTTTTGCAGTCTCTTGTTCTTGTGATCAAACCAGTTGTCTTTTGTTTTACTGATGTAAGCACATAAAAATGGAATTCGTAGTGATATGAAACACGGGAAATAAACTACCATGAACCAAATTTCTCTGCCGCTTAAATACAAGGGGCAATAATAAAATAGAAAACAAAGCAATATTGTTATACTCAAATTCAGGAGGCTAAAATTTTTACAGCAATTACTGTTGATCTTGGCTATTTCCATCAAGAAACAATATCTGTGGCTTTTGGTTTGTTTGTATTGGTCAAATTAAAAGGGAGGAGGAGTGTGGGGTGGTTTTTTGTTGTGCTATGGTTTCTTGGTTTCTTGGTGGTGTGTTGGTTTTGGTTTTTGGTTTGGTTTTTGTTTGTTTTTTTTTTTTTTTTTTAGAGGATTAAAGGGGGTGTGTTTTTCCCCAGAATGAGGTTGTTTGATAGATACCGTTTGTAAACTGGTCTGTCTGTTTTTACAGCATTGTGACTGTATGGGTGCTTTAAGCAAATACATTACTTTGTATCAGGTTCATGTATATTTGCAAAACTTAACAGGGGCAGATACCATTTATGTTTTTGTAATGATGCCATCTACCTCAGAACAAACAGAATATATAAATTATGTTTATTTTACTTTTTCTATTTGTTTAACAGATGTTAGTTAATTAATTTGCCATTTATTAGAGAAAGAATACCAGGGAGAGGATGCTGTTTCAAAGTTCCAGACTGTAGAGTTTCTGAAAACTAATTTAAATTGATGGCATTTCAGTAAATGCCACCAGGGGACTAAAATGAACAGCCCAGCAATTACAGCAGAGTATATTCTGTGTATTACAGTAAAGTGACTTCAAGTTCTCCTCAACTAGTGAAATCATTTTATATCATTCTCTTAAAATCGTTTTTTGTAGCCGCAGTAAGAGAGTGGGCATGGAATTGGTTTGAGGCGATGCGAGTTACAGGACAGCGATGTCTAGTGTAATATACTGGCAGCATAATACGTCAGAGGCCTGACTTTAAGACAGAGGGCAAACTCTGGCTTAAAATATAGTTCTACTAAATACATAAATGCATATACATAATATATTTTGTATTTCTTCTGAAGTATGGTTCTGCATTTTCTTACTGCACAACTCTGAGTTCTGTTCAGTATGCGGGTAGTGAAACTGGCCCTTTAAGTAGCTAAATTGCTAAATTGCAGTGTTTTTCTGTGGAATGCAAGCAGATTGTTTGGGGATTGGTGTTAGCAGTTGATAGAGATTAACATAGCTCCCTTTCTCTCCTTCACAATCCCTTTACTCAAATATTTGTCAGTTTACTTGTTGTTAAGGTCTCATCATAGCGATAAGCTCCTAGTTGAACACCTCCTTATTCTCCATGAAAGAATGTGGTGGTAGCTGTATCTGCATATGTGAAGCCAAGAGAAGGAAGTTTTTACTACTCCTTCCTCCCAATGGCACTTGATATAACCAAGACAATTTAACTTTCCTTGTAGCTCTGCAGAAGAGTTTCTAGTAGATTATATATCGTAGTATATGTTACACTTCTGCAGATGTGATGAAGACAATATGTCTATGCAAACATCCTTAACAGCTGTGGAAGTTTGATAACCATGAACATACAGAAGGCAGCACAAAGATAGCAGGTGAAAGGTCATGTTGTTGTCGTCTTCTTGAACAGTTGCTCCTTCAAGTATGGGATTTAGATTATATTAATTGATAAAGCTCTACTTTTCCAATAAGCAGTGGATGGAGCAGAGTCAGTTTGTTTAAGGATGGTTTACACTCACATATCATATTCTGATCAGAGATGAACCCTGAGAGATGGAGAGGTGTTTTTTTCCCCCTCCATTTTTCAGGATTCTTGGTCTTACAGACAAATTACACATTCCATTCCAGCCAGATTGAAAATGTAATGAGGGAGTTAGTTTCATTAAAAACAAAGAAAACTCTCTCTCAGACAACAAAAAGTATCTCTAACACATTGGGTTGTTGTGAAGTACAACACTAATCTGGGTAACAATATGCAAGCAAAAATTTATTACTGTATGACAAATAGGAATATTCACATAATCCTATTGTTCTTTAAGACATTAAAGTATCTGCACCTTTAGGTGCACTTTCAGGCACAGGTAAGCATGGTGAGGGCAAGTTTTCAGACCTTCTTAAAGTCATCAGGCAACCACAAAGGTAGAAAGTCTGTATATTAAGAGTGAAGCATAGCTCCAGCTACCCTCACAACTATAAGAAGTTCAGTGAGCTGATGCAAGAAGCTAGTAATTTCTGTCTGTGGTCCATCTGGTCAATTAAAGACACTTAGAAAAGCTTATATGAGCTTTCTGAATAGGATTTCAGGTGTTACAGGTTAGCCAGATGGCACTTACTGTGTGTCTGTCAGGCTTAGTCATCTCCTTTATATGGATCCTTTGTGTGTGAGATTGCTCATGCTTCATGCTGTATTTCAAAGTGTATATCCTTATAGTTAACGGTTATAAGTGTCCGCATAAATAAGAGAGGGTCATGTATCTGCTTGATAACTGAAGACTGACTGGCTTAATATTTTCCATCAGACTGTGTTCCTTTGCTAAACTGGGGTTTGGTTAGTTTTTTTGTTTTGTTTTTGTTTTTTTAAAACTAAATTTTCAGAGTAAGTGTCTGTTTTCCATAGGAGCGTGGGGTGGTTTTTTTGTTTTTTAAATGAATCTTTGAGGTTGGAAAACTGGATCCGGATCTGGTGCCTGAGGTCTTCAGCCTCAGCAGGACAGCCTTTGTGGCTGGACTTTGCCTTTCTTGACGCGTTACTGTCTCTTTAGTTGCATGGTGCAGTACCTTCTCTGATTTGCAGTGAGAAGGGAGTGGACTTCTACACTGACTCCCATAAGGCATCATGGTAGAATTGAAAAAAAAAATTTTTTGCTCTTAACTTACTATTGCCCACATGGTCTTTTCCTGATTAGATGTGTTGCACTAAAAAGCTTTTTATAGGAAAATACTGTTAAAATGGTATTATGGGAAAAACGCCCTTGCTGGTATCTGCCTTGGTTTTTTGCAGTTATGCTCACCCTTTCAATGTCCTTCTGGAGCCTAAGGTTGACAGTTTCGCTCCTCTTCGAAAGAGATTGCGTTTTACAATGTGTTGCCACCATCCTGGGGTCTTTGCCAGGAAGAGTATTATGATCACGATGAAAGCCTGTTCCTCTTCTGTCTTAAGTCCACCTTGACTTATTTTCACACCTTTTCTTATCGCAGTTTGCTTCCTTCTCAGTGGCTCCCAGTTGAAGGGAGACCACAACACACTATCCTCCCTGGTCTCAGGGCACCCAAAGGGCAGTTTTTCATTACAAAGGGATGATCCAGAGGTGCCAGGCTTCTCCCACCCACAGCACTGTCAGACCAAAGCATCTGCATGGGAGGAAGTAGTCACTTGCCCTCTAGGTATTTATTATGAAAGAAGCTGAAACCAGCTCAAGCCAAAACAAACTCTAGACAAGTCCTGAGATCCTATGCTGTCAGGTGAGCACAGAGCCTGTGGCAGATACCATGCTTATTGGACTACAGGTCTTTCCCAAAATGCTTTTTAGCTGTTTAAAAGTGTTTAGCAGGGAAGAGAGATCTAGCCATTTTTCTGCATAGCTTGACGGAGAGTTAAAATATTTCTTTTGGGGGTTTCCTGTTTGTTGCATGTTTTAATGTATTTTATTTTTTATTTGTGTAGAACAGATTAGAACTTTTCATCTTTTAAAAACTCTTGTTACTGTATTTTTGTTTTTTTGAACAAATATTAAATAGTAGCTTATTAATATATTTGCAGCTAAATGAGTTGCAGTGGTATTTAGAATGCCTCAGTCATCAATAATGGTTTAGTTAATTAATGAAAATGATCGTGAACTTAGCAACAAACGTGGATCGGACCAGGCATTAGTCTTGCCCAGTAACCCCTTTTGTGAGAGGTCAAGTATGTTTAACACTTGATTCTAATACATTACTGACCTCCAGGACTTCTAGCTTAAGGGTGTCCCTACCAGATGCAGTTTCTGTGTGTACCTTTCACCTCACTGCTGTTCTCTGAGAAACCACTTCATTTCTACTATGTCCTTTTTGAAAGGAGATATGTGGGACTCTATCCAGTATTCCAGGAATGGCTAAATCGGGGATTCATGCAGTGGCATAATCATCTCTAGTTTTATTCAGCCATGGCAGTTGATTTGTTGCTTGACATCGATGGAGGACGAACCTAAAGTATGCATGAAGCTACCTCAAGGTTTTGGTCCCCGAGTGGGAATGGTCAGCTCATAACCTAATGCTGACTTCACACATTGTTTTATGATTTGCCTGATTGAGTTTTTCATTATGGAAGCTGGAAGCTGTGGTGACTGAGAGCAGCAATATCATCTTTTACTCTAAAACCTGTGTTTCTACAGAGGAAATAGAAGTATTAAGAAAGGCCTTGAAGTATCAGTTTCTCAATGAAGAAGCCACCTTCCCTCATTCTGGGCTAAGTCCCTCACCCCTTTTCTTTTTTAACTTTCCATTAGGCTGCCTTTCTGCCATCCTTTTGAGGTTTAGCTCTTGCACCTACCCAATTATCAATTTATTTGTATTAGTTTAGCCTTTAATGTTTAAGAGTACTTAATCCAGAAGTAATCAAGAGTAATGGTTAAAGTGACAGTGTAAAAGGAATATCAGAAAAGAACAAATACAACTAATGTAATTTGGTATGTTTGTGTGCTACAACTAATTCCTCTTAAAATGAATCTCAAGATAAGATTAATGTGTTACCCTAGAGGTACCTCTGGATCGCTTGGAGAGTGCGCTAACTATGGGGGGGGGGCAGCAAAAAACCCCCCACCTTTGTGATTTTAGCACTCTATGTAGAAATAAAGTTGAATCAAATCCCATGGTTTTTGCATAAATGGAGAAGCAAAACTATGACGAAAGCACCGGCCTGAAAATACTATCAGTGACCATTACCTGTGAATAATCTTAGCTAGTTAGTTTTGGCACAAAGTAATGTGCTATAAGCCACCTATTGTTTTATTTATGCAAAATAATAAACTTGCTGCCTTGGAGTGTATTTGTCAGTTTTGCCTTTTACTGTATATGTGGAGAAGTGATTATCTGTACCAGAGAGAAATATTTCTGTACTCAAACCCAGCTATTATTAGCAATAAATTTATTCTCAGAAAATATAATTTCACCCAACTTGGCTTTTGTCAGTTAGTTTTTGACAAATGGCTTTTGTGCATGAATTTCTGCAAGCTGTAGCAAAAACAAAACTGCTGGGACAGGTGTCAAAAATCTCAACCATCTGCTGTGCTAATAACCACGAGGTTCAGGGCACTGTGGTGGAGTTAACAGCCATTAGCAACAGGGCCATTATCTCAATGTTGTTCTATACCTTGACAAGCTTCTCACTTCAAATAAGATACCAGAAAACACTGGGTGCCAAGTTGCTTAGAACCAGAGCAAATTTTGGTTTTGGAAACTGTGAAGCTAAATTGAAGTGTATCTGCAGGTACGGGGGGGGGGGGGGGGGGGGGAGCAGAGAGGCCATGTAGGTAGAAAGCAAGCTTCCCTGGGTTACTCTGGCTAGCTAGAACTCATATACTGTTCTTTCAGCATCATGAGTTAAATGATGATTCCAAAACATCTGGGTTTTGGAGCTCACTCAGTACCAAGCATAATTTGGTTCAGAAATCAATCCCAACAACAGTAACTGTTTTGTAGTGTGTTGCATTTCACTGTGCAAATGACTTGCTGTTAGTAGGTGCTAGTACACTGTAGAAAGACAGGCTGATGGGTATTGATCTACAGCATGCAGGTGAGTCCTCACTGCATCATCTTGGATGTGCTTGACCAGAGTGAAGACAGCAAAATGTATACCTGATCTCTAAGCTGCTAAGTGTCTTTACTCATTGCTTTTTTGGGGCCATGTGATACCAGATTCTAACACTTATAAGTAACTATTCAGGTGCAGCCTTTTCCAAGTATCTTCTGTGCTGTAAGTCATTAACTTGTTATGATCATTTCTTTGCTTAATTTTCTATGTTGTTATTGGACAAATCAGCAGAGGAATTAAGTTTGGCAAAGATGCTTGAGAGTGGTATCTGCCAATTTTTTTTAACCCTGTGCTGCCATCACTGCCCTTAAGCAAAGAATGATTTTTATCATTTTGTCTTTATACTTCTCCTGAACAGTATTTCAGGTGAACAGAGGCTCCTAATCGTACCGTATTATATTAAGTTATTTTGGGACAGTAGGATTGTTGTGTAACATAGACTATATAGTTTCCGAGAGAATGAAGTAAACAGACCTGTATTTCAGAGCTGTCACGTTTGGACAGGTAAACAGAAAATACTTTCTAAATTTCAATGGTATCAAGTCTTTAAAATTGCCAGTTTCTTCCAGAAAACAGCTAATAGTTCAAAGTTCTGTTTTTCTCTTTGATGGAAGAAAGTATACGTGACAAAATATTGAAATATTGACAGCTGCTGTTTGAGAAATCAAAGCAGCATTTTACAGGCAACAGGATGGTACTCTTGAGCATGTCAAATTGCATCAGTCCTCAATGTCACTCCTAAACGCAGGCTTGTAACCTACTGAATAGTTTGTTGTTACATAGTTAGACCGTAGCAGACTATCTGTCCTGCTTTTGCTTTCAATGCATGTAAGCCTCATACTGAACCTTGTATGAGTTTTAGTTGTTTGAGTAATGGAGGTTTGCGCATTTCTGGCCGGAACAACTGTATGGGCTGTATAACAGTGTTGCTAAACAATCTGGGGTTTTCATGGGGTATCTGGCCCTGATATATGGAATCTTTTAAAGCCTTTAATCACTTACGTTGTCCATGGCGATTGTGTCCTATTGGGTATAAGAGAAAGAAAAACTTTTTTTGTTTCTCTTGGCCATTGTGTAACTCCAGTACTCCATGGTTTAGTTCGTCATAGGAATTATAATCCTATAAGTAGGAAAGGGATGATATAAAGTAATTCTATCTAGTATTACGATTTGTACTTACCAGAATTGTAAGGTAATGGAAAATATTTAGAAAGAAACCACCAAGTACAAGAGAACCTTGGAACTGGTTTTATTCCCTGTCAAGGTCTTTTTGCTCAGAGCATTAATGCATTAATTTTTAAAAAGAATGACATCAAAGTCTGAAAGCAGTTCAGTGGAAATCTGTGGAAAATCATTCAAATTCAAGGTGTTATGAGTCTTGTGTGACTGTTGGCAAAAAGTATAGCACGTATAGCCACTTGCTGTTCTAGCATAACACCAAAGTAAGGTCAGGCAGTCAGCTGGTATTCATGAGAGCACCAGGCAGCGATGCATCTGTTCCAAAAACAGACGGTGAGGTGACCCAAAGGAAATGATCAGAACAGCAGAAAGCATTTTTACAGCCAGCCACCTAATCTTATATCTCTACTTTAAAAGTAAACTGAAGATGCTTGTAAGAATTTCTGTAAGAGAAGTGCATTCTCTGCATATATATACACACACATACTGCACAGTGCGTATATAATGTGTATTATATCCTATACTGATGTACTATGAATAATATAGTATACTATAAACTAAGAGTATTTAGACACATACATATAAAATACTGCATATAAAAAAGAAAGAGCTGGGCCATAATGATCTAGCAAAGCAGTTTATACCCATAATATTTTAAATTGAGAATACTCAGTATTAGTCCATAAAACTAACCCAAGGTCTACATTGTCAAGGAAGTTTTTGGGCAGATGTGTTGGAGACAGCTTGTTCCAATGCCACACGTTGCTCTGCAATTGTAACCTTAACAAATGTAGCTTCTCTGCCCATCTATGAGTGAGAAACTTATAGTAAGTCATTAAGCAAGCATCTGGCACCAAGGAGACTAAAATTCTCATGCAAGCTGCTGGTGACACATTGCAGTGCCTATTACTGACTCAGAGCAGCACGGTGCATTAGAGGCCCACCTGTGTCCTGCAGTTGTGGAATGCATGGCTGTTACAGATTTTGACTACATGATTTTAGATCCTCTCACTCAAATGAGAAGTCTGTGCTGTTTACTAGTTGTCTGGGTAACCTAACTAATCATGGCCAAGGTAGTAGTCATGCTATTAGCAGACAGGTCCTATGTGCATGTTAATGTTCCGTGGGCAAAGGTATCTGCTTGCCCTTTTTTTTTTTTGTTAATGTTGCTTTTTAGGATGTTAATAAACCTTGGATATGGTTAGAAATGTGTTGCTTTCTGGATCTGTGCCGTCATTCTCTAGTATTCTGTGGTGGTTTCTCGCTCATTTTGAATGTAATCTTTGCTATGTTTTGCTTTAATTGATAGAGTTAGGGAATCTCAGTTTTTCTTGGTTATTTACAGCTTGGCATTTTTGGAGTGGTATTGATTAATCTTTCTGTTTAAGATTGCATGTTATGTATTAAATTCCTGCTCAGGGTTGTTAAAAGCTGATGCAAGGCGTGAAGAGCCAGTTCAGTGCAAACTTCTACCTTATCTATCCCTGCTAGCAGAACGTTTGAAAGGACATAATCTGTTTTTCATAGGTCTTAGCTTGTACATTTTTTAAAAAGCAAATGAAGGCTTTATGTTGGCTTCCACTTGCAGATCCCAGCTGTACCTGTCCTCTTGTCCTCCAATATGTCTGACTTCAGCTTCCTTCCTCAACTTTTTGACCTTAACAGTAACCAAAGGTATAATTGAAGCCATCGTCTACAAAACTAAATTGTTTCTGCTTATGACAAGGTCATGGAATATAATTATTATGCGTATTATTATTATTATCATTTTTAAATGGAGAACTGCTCAATTAGTTGTTATTCCTGCCTGATGTTTGACATGAGAATACTTTGGTTGGATTGTGCTAGTTGTAACTGCAACGTTGTCCTTTGCCAGCTTTTAAGAGATGAACATGGATTATATTAAACCAAGCGATGTTTCATCTTTCTGGCTCCATTTTTTATTTCTTGTTTGTTTAAAACAAGCTGTCTGCTCCTTAAATGCAAAAATCCTGCTGATGTTTTTAACTCATTTGAGGGGAAGGAGCAACTAAAGCTAGTCTCCAATGGCATCAGGTTTCAACTTATGTGGGTTATGACAAGAAGTGTCCTTTTTACATAGGATTAAGTCCTAAATTTGAGACTTAGTAGATAATCTTAACAGAGAAGACCGCACATCAGTTCTCAATAATAGTACGTATGGTCGATGACCGGCATGAATCTACTGAGTCTATCTGTTACAATCCCAGTCCAACTTGGAGGAAATGTGAGTGTTTTAGACTAAATAAGACATAGTTGTTAGGTAGAGGCTGGAGTTTTTATAGGAGATACTATTCCTTTGATTTATTTTCTTGTGCTGCTTGTAATTTCCTACGTAATGCTAGACCAGTTCCTCTATTTGTATTACACTTTTTTAAAAAGAGCAGTGATTTTCATAGTAATGTGAATTGCTTCAAAATAAGGGAGTGCTGATGTCTTACCATGTGTTTGCTAGTTAATATAAATGAGGCACTTGTATGTTACAGTCGAGTTTTACTCACCAGAATAAAATGATGTTTTAGCCATTTAAAAAATAGATATACTTTTCCAGCCTGACCTTTATTTTAGTAGCTGTAACATATTGGAAGAAAAAAAAGTCAAGGTAATACTGCTAATCCCTGTTGTTCCTTCGTTGTGAGTAACCCTGATCATTTTTTAGGCAAAATGAGCTGTTACTTTTCTTATCTGGTAACAGTGATGTTTAGCATATTGATAACACCCTATGCTGCAGATGCAATCTTTAAATTTAGTCTGTAAAGTAAAATGGATAGTGCTATATCTATTTTACTAACAAGGAAACAAAGACCAGTTTCAAACAAGCTTTGACAACCCTTGATGCGAATCTTGGAGAGCCAACATCAGGTACTTTATTGCACTGGAAAAACTGTTTTTCATGTCACTCACCCAGGGAATATACAGGTCACATTGCCAGGAGATAAGAAAAGAAACAAACCAAAACCCTCTCTTTAGAATCTCTGAGAAGGGATTCTAATTGTATCGATAATGCTTTTAAAAACACGAGTTACTCATTGATCTTGAAAGCCTATGAACATACGGATAGCTTTGATTTCTCTAACACTTTGTTATTGACTCTCAGCTGCAGAAGACTGGAGCCTTTTTGAAGGGTGACGTACATAGGAATACACTGATTCCCAGAAATAAAGCAAGCAGGCTGAAGCAGAACAGCGGTGGTTTCTGATTCCTAATGCTTTGAAAAGGAATCACAGTATTTTCAGAATGCTAAGTATGGTGCTTGTGGGGAGGGAATTATTTCTCTGCTACAATATTAGAACGGTTGATTTATAGATCAGTGTGCTTTTCAAATATTGTGGCTAAGTCTTCCAGCGTTCCTCCTCTGTAATATGCAGAGATGGACCTGCCAATGAAAAAGATAGCAAACTGAGACACAAAAATTTAATTTGCCCAAGTAAATGAGTTAATGGCAGAGCAGGAATAGGATTAGCATCTAATTTCAAATGTCTCTACTATCTGCTCCCTTGAGAGTGTAGAGACAAAGGATCTTTGGGGCTGTGCCTCTGAGTTTTGGATGCCTACCTCAGGAGAAGCTGATGTGCCTATTTCTGAAGGGAACTTAGGAAAACCAGTTGTGGCACGAGTCCCTCTGTTTGGGCAGAGGAGTGCCATCTTTAAGGTTTTGAGTGGCAGTTACAGGACACTTGAAAGACAAAGAACAGGTCTGTTAGAAGCAACTGCTGAAAAGTGCTGCCATCTAATCACTGAATATTTATGATGCCTGTTACCAAATATTCTTTCTCCTTTGAACTGCAAAGTAAGTCTAGGGTGTAAGAATATCTTGGAAATATAATTTTAAGTTCTGGAAGCTAGAGTTCTTCTAGGATAAAAGACTCGTTTTGATTCCAGTCTGTGGAAAAAAAGTTGTGACTTCGTATGATGTTGAATTATCAGAGATCTCCAACAACTTTGTGTATCGATTGATATTTGCCATGTTCTGAGAATTTTGCAGTATAATAAAAAACCCGCAAATAATATGAAGCTGGAATAGTCAGCAAGAGCAGACTTATTTTGAAATAATTCTATGTAATATTCAAGTCATTGTTTAGCTTTCTGATCGTTTGAATGTCTGGATTTCACCATCTTCTGTCATAAGATATGCTAAGTGAAAATCAGTGCAGCACATACAGGCTATATAATACCACTGTTTGAGGAGAAATACAGCATTCTTTTCAGAAGACGTGATCGTGTAGCAAAACGTGCGCACACACATCCCAAATATGTGTGCAGACTTTGCATTTAGAGCTAGTGACAGTTGTATATTTGAGGTCAGGAAAAACTGAAACACATGGGAGAAATCCAGTTCTGACTTTGACTGCAGAAATCTTCTACCATTAGGAAGTTTTTTGACATTGTAGGCTTTTAACACTTCATTTCCAGCAATTTCTGAGTTGCATAGCTTTTAATTAGATTTCTTGTATTCTGCATGTAGGTGAACTATTTTGGTGCCTCTGCCAGGTAATTGTCAAAAACAAACAAAGAGAGGCTAGTGTACCATGTCTGCTCATGATACAGACTTTCTAGTAAAGCATTCGTATCTAGACTGTCTTTTTTTTACTGCTGAAGGCTGGCTGCAAGTCTTCTGTTAGTGGTTTTTTCCTCCAGATTTGAGATGTGTTGTTGTGAATGCCATTAGCATATTCTCACACCAAGAAATATATAAGCAAAAATTACATCAGTAGCGTATGGCAGACTTGTGTGACACAACAAGTAAATACGCAAGTATGTTCTGTTGTAGGAAGATTTGGAAAAATCTATGGCAAATGGAAATTTTCATATTGAGTATGTCACTGGCGTGTGGGAGGCAGAAATTCCAGTTGCATGCTAGTGTATTAATTGGGGTATGCAACTGAATATTAACTCTTCTTTGGTCTGAGTTAAAGCTTTATAGCCTAAGTTTATGCTGTAGCATTTTGCAGTCCAACAAGTGCTGTATTTGAAAATGCTTCTGATCAGGCTGGCAACAACAAAGATCTACATGAGAAGTATAGAAAATATCATTAAAGACTGAAACACCTCCACCCCATATCAGCAAATACTTATACAGAAAAAAAAGAGATATGGGAAGATTGTACCGTTTTATTTCAATTGTTAAAATTCTGTCTAGTCCCTTAAAGATTCATGTGTTTAATTTCTGTGGGGGTCTCCAGTTAATCTTTTCTTCTTCTAGCCATTTGACAATTTGCTATACAGTTAGGTTATCAGAGCACAATAGGTAAGTACTCCTATTCTGTACTTACAACCTTATGTAGCAAAGGCATATTTGTTTTGCCTGTCTTTTGTAGAGATTCTTTGCCAAGACCTTTTCTCTGCTGCTGTATCTACTGTTTAGCTTAATGACAGTGTTTTTGCTATTAGAAAGAGGTGTTTATATATGAAATTCTACTAATTTATATGTTTCTGAGGTGCATTTACTAATGTTGCTAGAAGATTCTCATTACTTCTACTAGGGAGGTGCTGTTAGTTCTCAAAGCACCATGCAGGATTTTAGATGCCATTTGAAAAAAATACAGGTTTTGATGGTATTTTTGTGGCAAAAGTCTTTTTATGATCTAGTAGTCGTCGGAACTGACAACTTTGTAATTCGAAGACTTGATGCACAGATGTTTCATTATTTCTGTGGGTACAGATGATTTTCCTACATTTAATCATAGTTGCTATAGTTACAGTCAATGCAGAAAATTACACTGTTCAATAGGTGTTGGGTTGGGTTTTTTTTGAAAGCATAAAACTAGCATTTTCTTATATTTCTACCATGTGCATTCTTAGATATAAACTCTAGTGGAATTTCAGCAGTTCTGGTAATTTGCCAGTCTACAACTTGAAATTTTCCTGCCAGTTCCATCATACCACCTGCCACAGTCTTCCCAGATTCTCCTTTTGTTTTGTATTGTCAGGCTGCTTTTTCTTGTCCTCTTTCCCCTGTTTTGAGAAGGTAGGTGGTAATATTTTATCAGACAAGAATGGCTCCTGTCAACTGGATTACTTTACTTGCTTAAGTACAAACAGGGTGCTTCTGCGTTCTCTAGGGGATTGGCATCTCCTTTCAGCTGAAATCTTTGTATATTCCTGTCACCACTGACCCACTGTCCAATTTCACTGTTAGCAAATCCCACTTTCCTTCCTTTCGGGCATAATATGTTTCTTGCTACTTCCCTCACCCTCAAAGTAATAAGCCACCTGTTGTCTACCTCTTCTTCATTTTCTTTACGTGTCTCGATTAGACGTGGTCATATTCTTCGTTGTTTTTTGATATTTACCATTATAATACCCTGATGAAGTTTTGGCTTTGGAGATTTATGAATCTGGGCTATTTTACAAACTGATGAAGAATGAACTCCTGCACAGCAGGTTTGTATTTCTTCTATTAAGTTTGACTGTCGTGAATTCAAAGTGCAAATACTGTAAGAGCTTTGCTGGTGCTTTCCTTGCATTTGTTATCCTGAAGTAACTTAAGTTTCCTCCTGCCAGGAATGACTTTGGATTTTTCTCATTAAAACAAACCAAATTATTCCACAATATATCCTCTAGAACACTTAATAATAAAATAGACTTTTAAAATCTGCCATATATGTAACTATTGTTTCACTTTGCCTCTGTATGGCTGCTTTGAAATTTGAAATGTACAATGATATTTGGTTTCTGATACCTTAAGGCTGCAGGATATCTTAACAAAGCACAAAAGAAATCCAAAGACAGAAGTTCAAACAAAGTCTCCTAGAAAGACTTCTTAGGATCTTTTGCTGTCACATTTTTTTCAAAAGGATTACTACTAAGTGTGAAGTTGGCTCCTGTGACTGTGCGTTGGGGCTTCCTGTTCAGTTGTGGTGCAATCTGCAACAATTAGGTCCAGATGAGACTAATCAGAAAAGAAATAATGAGGGTTTGAGCCACATCCCATGCTACTCTAGTTAAATAGGCTAACTTGATAAAGATAACCCTATTATGTAGATTGTAAAACAAAACATAAAAACAAGTCACAGTAATTTATGCCTTTATTTAAGGCTGTTTTGGTTTATAGGAATAAAATATATCTGTGGTTGTGTAACTGTAGCATAATAAAGAAGCAGTGAGCACGGACTACTTCAGCCTCTTGGGCTGCAGTCTGATCTGAATGAAGTACGCTGCTGTAACAACTAAATACTAGATAAGAAAAAAAAATCAATGGGAGAATGTTTATTTTGCCACAACATTAAAAAAAAAAAAATGACATTCAGTGGGGTTGAACCTAATTTGACTCACAATAATAAGGGGCTAATCAATTATTGATTAATATTGTTCATTTTGGTATTGGCTGTGAAGTTAATGTTTAATAAGCTAATGTATGCATGTAACCTTTACTAGTTTTCCATAACACCTTTCTAGAAATGTTACAGACTTGGATTAGCAGAATGTTACAGTAAACTTAAATGCAGCTTAACCAAGAATAGCAGCATTATTTTTAAACAAAGCATTTTGTTCTAAAAATCTTCCAATTCATTGCAACTGTTCTCATAGTAGATGGAACTATGATACTTTTCTGTGATAGCTGATTAATATTCATAAGTGTGAAAAATCCTTTTGTGCGCGCTTATGTAAAAAAACCAAATCACCAAGCATCTTTGGAGAGAGGCCCTTTGTTTCTCAAATGTTAACAATCCCGTGAGTACCTAAAGCCTTGTTACTGTCATCGTGCAAAAGGATGAAGACCGGTTGAAACTCACACTTTCTTGCTCCATGTAAAAAGCTTGCTTTCAGTTCAGAGGGAGCTAGTGGGAAAGGAAAACAAACAAAAAAATCCCTGCAACCAGGCCTAAGGAAGCAGAAGGTAAATTCTGATCCTGTCCAGTAGAGAGAAGTGGGTCTCGATAAGGGTGTTTCCTGTCGTGACGCTGTGCAGGATTTTGGGAGCTGATTGGCAGGGAGGTGTTCTGATGGCACAGTCTCTGAAGGACTGAGAGATTGACTGAAGTCCAGGGTCTTACCATTTTAAATATGCATAATATGTTGCTCAGGTTATCAGTAGATCAAAATAAATACTGGGTATTGCTGTTGGGTGGGGTTTTTTCCTTCTACATTCAGGTAATATTGGTGCTCTGTGTACGTACTCTTAGGAAATCAGTTGAATGCTGATCACAGTTACAAAGTTTACTCGCAATCTGTTTTTCTTAACTAGAGGCAAAAGGCTAACATTATAAATCTTTTCAAGGAATTCATTATTGTAATTTTATTTCATCCATTATGCTAAATAGTTTCACATAGTTATAGATTATTCCTGTGGTCCTAACTTGTTACAGTGGCAGTTAGATAAATGAACTAACATTTTTCCTTCTTTCATCATTTCATTTCTCCAAGTACTCAAGTAAACTAGGGGTGTGAGATCTTGAAAGCTTCAGTCCCTTGCTAAAGGGGAAATCAAAGTGAGACTTCTGTAAAGCTGGGTCCTTACTTGATAGAGCAGAAGATGTTACCAGGCACTAGATTTTAGACTGACATCTTTTATACTAATTCTAAAAATGTGGTTTTCAGGTTCATTGACCCTGATGTGCCATTGCAAATACATTTACTGTGGTACTAATAACCCTTTCTGAAATCTAATTAAGTGAAGCTAAAGGTTATACAAATATAATGAATGTATAGAATAACAATCCTTTAATGATAAATGAGTTGCTGCTGATGCTAGCTGGAGTTACATGTGCCATGTAGATGACTTTGTTTTTCCAGTCTGTCTGTCTTTACCCTGTAAGTTCTTTTAAGAAGCTTCTGGATGAGGAGACCACTGGTCCATATTGCATTTCAGAATACCGCCAGAAATGATACTCAGTTCATTGATTAGCCACTAAGAAAGCATGTTTCAAATCATTACTGTCAAAACATTTAAAATGCCCAGTTTGGCTTTGAGAGCTTGAAAATGTGAACTGCTTATGCAAATTCAAACCAGCATGAATATCAGGTTTGATTTGCACCCTGCAACATTTGAACAACCACAAGCAAAGGCCAAATCAATTATTTTCTGCTTAGCAGCCGCTGAATCTTGGCATTTTAAGTTAAAAACTAACATCAGTATTTTGTAAAATACTGTTATATGCTAAACGTCTGGAAAATTCTAGTTTCCTATGCCTGCAAAATTTGATAGGCAGTCTCATAGAAATACCATGTTGTCATGCTCCCCCTCCCCAGTTTGTCACTTGTCTTCCCAAGAGAGTGTCTTTTGATCATATTATAACGGTAAAATTTGGCCAAAAAACTTGCTGGTGCAAATTGGTGAGCTGATCTAAAGTCATCAAGACTGTATGAATTTGTCAGCTATACATTTTCTTGGGGACAGAAAAATATTCTGAGGAAGCTGTATTTGTATTTTGTTCAAAATTATGTCTCTCATTCTTGTGATCTACTTAATATTTTATTAAGAAAGGATACCCTTGTTCCTTTTTTGTATTTAATGGTATCTTGGTGTTGTGACAGTTAAAAGCTGTCCACCAACAGTTCAGGCTAACCAAAACTGGTCCTTATAAGCTATAATGTGGCTTTATGTTCTTGAGAATAAATGTTTTATTAATGTTCTTTGCCTTAAATGCAGAGTCTGAACACTAGTCCTTAATCTATTTTTTTTTAGATGCTAGGATAAGATAACACATTTTAATGTGTAATTTTTTTCATATATATTTTCTATCTTTGGGAAACCTTTTTTTAATTGTCAAAACAGACTATTAGTATTAACCTGGTTAAATCAAATTTAAATTAATGCAGACAGCTCATCATATAAAGTGATTCATATGCAAAGCACAGTATCTGTGTGTAATTTAGTAAAATACAGAAGTTAATATCAAGAGCTTTAGGAAAAAGGAATTACATCAAGTGTAATTTAACCTAATTGAGATTGATTTAAAATAATTTTATTTTGAAGGGAGATCTGATTTTTCAAAAGCAGTCTTTTTTTTCACTGTACAGACTTCTCAGCATTATGAACTTTTTCTTTTATAATCTTACCTAGTTGTACACTAGGTAGATTAGTTTCCCTGCTGCCCAAATGTCATCAATTATCTCGTGGTTTCATAACTTGCTACAATTCTCCGTATTCTTCTTTCCTCATGGTAGCTCTCATCCGTATAGACTTTAGTAAGCAATAGCATGCAGTATTGCTGCTAATGGAGTCTTTAATTTGTCTGTATTAAGACACATTTTTGACCAAGGGCTGTTGGGCTATTCTGTTTTATGCTACTCCTGTATTTTCTGTAGATATTCTCTAATTTCAGTAGACTTAATTCTTTGCTTTGTTCCATCAATGCCACTAAAATTGGTGTTCTTAATTGAGTGTAAAGCTCTTATTTGTATAGGGCTGCTTGTGTGTAATACTATGGATAAACCAAGGAAATAATGGTAAAATTATTGGCTAGTTAGTTCTGGTGGTGTTGTTAAATTATTTGGCAATTGATATATCAGCTACTAGAAAAATTATTAATAACCTAATGAACAGTAACAAAACTTCTGTAAATAGCATTATATATCTGAAAACATTCTCGGTCTTTCAGATGGTAAATGGGTAATATCCTGGTCATTTCAGAGTCAAGACGTTGCCACTATTTCTTCAAAGAGTTTTAGAATCATTCCCATTTTCAGTATATATATATTCTAATTCAGAAAAAATACACATTTGTCATAAACAGGGCTAAAACTGTGCAAGTAGAAGATAATTTAGATTCAGTTTTTTAGAAGTCCAACACAAAAGCTGAGTGGGTAAAACATAAGTATGACAAAGATCTGGAGAAGGACGTTATGGGTGATCTTTTGGGGGAAAAAACCTTTTTTGCTTATTTAATAAATAGCTTAATTATGGAAACTTCTAGGTTGTTTTTTTTTTTCATTTAAGATGGAAAAGAGTAGTTACAAGGACTTTGAGGAAGGGGAATGTCTTGGTGAGAGCAGTAGAACTGATTCAACAGTTGGAAGGGTGTTCTGTGAGCAGGAGAGAGAGGCAATGTCATTCACATCTAGGTATTACATAGCAGTGTCTTAAATGGGATTGAAGAAGCTGGAAATGAACCATCTCAACTTCCTCAATTTAATATTACAGTGTAAAAGCAAGCTCTTTTTCATTTGTCAATATTGTCCGTTGTTTTTACAACTAACACATTTGGTAGTATTTGAGCTTCATTGAACTTCCTCGTCTTTACTCTTGAATCCATATAAATAAGGTATTTTGTTGGAAATGATCTCTGTAAGTATACCCTTTTTTCCCCTGTAATTTAAAGTAAACACAATTGCGTAATTGTAAAGGTTTTTCAGTAACTGTTGGTTCTAGTTGCCAGGCAATTCTGGTGTTCTTGGAACAGCTGAGGAAGAGTTAATTGAAGTTACTGCTTTGAAAGGTGTAGGCAGTGTATCTAGAATTTACCATTAAGGAAGAATATGTTGGGACATAACATGTCTGTGTTAATACTCTTAACGTAAATCCTCTGTATCTGTTAGTTGGTCCCTAGTTTGTGCCTTCTACGCTGTCAGAACACCTACTGGCAGTTAAAAGTCACTGTGTATGTAAGGACAATTCCTATGCGTGTGCTCGCTAAATGTGGTGCAGCAGACGTAGCATGCAAACATGGAACTGTTCAGTCTATACACAGCAGTTTCAGCCCCGGACCTTCTGTACAATTTTATCTGGCTGTCAGGACCCGTTGAAGTTGAGGAATTGGCTTTTGAGTCTGAAAATTAGGATTTTTTTTTTGTATGCATAAATGAGGCTGTACCCCTAGCTAGGATGAGCCACTGGCAAGTTCTCCTTCATTAATTCTAAAGTTAATGGATGACGGTGTTTGGGGTGGTTCGTTGTTGTTGGTTGGTGTGTTGTATATGTGGTTTGGTTTTTTTGTTGTTGTTGTGTGGTGCATTCAGTTCTTAGGATTTTCCTCACCTTTTTTACCCCCTTCAGTTTTGTATCTTTGTTTGGTTTCTATCCCACTTCAATTAAAAGCAAGCTTTCAAACATTCCAAGGTTTATTTTACAGTTCATCTATCCAGAATTTAAGGATTTTTGTTGATCTTTATGAAAACTGTTCAGTCACAGACTACTTTAAACTATGGAATTGAACAACTGTTATTAGGCATGTTCCATGCAAAACAGAGAATCTGGAGAATCTCATACTGAAACACAAAGACTTCTAGGGTTTTTTAACCAAGATTTCTAGCTTTTTTTAACCAAGAGAAACCAGGGATGGGATTCAGTTTCATCAAACTTGAGACATCTGCAGATCTCTAGTAACATATAATTGCCTACATTAGAGGTAGTAATTGCAAACTCTGTATTCGCTGGGAAGAACCAGATTCTTCTGGGATACAATTTGTCTAACATTTTATTTCTCTAAGATTAAATAAATTGTACTTTAGAAGTGTATGTTTCTCTCTGATGCTAGAGGACATCTGTATAGTTGATATTGCAACTTTGGTGAGGAGAATCCTACTCCAAATGAGCTGCTGACAGGGCAACAGGAAACAGACAGGAGTGTGGAGGATCTTCTAAGACTGCAGCATACCTCAGCAGGACTCTCTTCCCAGCCCCTTTAGAGCTCTATTTACAGTTAATAGTTATTTACAGTATTCCTTGTAAACGTATTAAACACAACTCAAGTAAAACTCTACATTCTGAGATGTTTAGGAAGAATTCACTCAACTTAAAATTGTAGCTTACTTTGGTGTAACTTTTAAGTGTAGATAAGACACTAAGGAAAGAAAGCAAACAAGACATTGAGGCAGGTAAAGGGCAGAGGGGAATAATACCATCCAAATTCTGGAGATTTGTTGGAAGAGGGCTTTGGAATATTGTTTTAGACTGCTACTTTTGAGAAGGATTATTAAATTATATTTGTATTCTAGGGGTGGGCTCTTAAGGTCAAAGATGCTGCTTCTCAGATGAGCTACCTTTAGGTGGTCTGCGTGTTTCAAAGCCTGGTGAAAAGTTACCTGCGCAGGAAAAAAAATCCAGCATATGACCGATATGGCTTTTTATAAGAACAAGAAAAGGCCCCACCCCAAAGCCAGAAACCTTGTAGCCTTTTTGGTTGGAAGGGAATTGTTTATGGTCACTGCAGTCCTTCCTTGCCCTGCTCCCTCATCTCTCCATTATAAGTGGTTGCTGGCATTTAGTTACCACCCCTAAATACCACCATTTGTTTTGCAGATATTGCATTTGATGGATCTGATACTTTGTTCACCTTACAAATTACTGACATTTAAAGCTGCTTGTTTCTTGTAATGAAGCAGGGTTTGAGATTATGGACTAAATAATAAGGGCATGGATCATAACAGTGCTGCAGAATCACAAGGCTGTCAGGTTAACAAAAAAAAGATAGTACTATATTTTAATGAATGGCAATTACAGTGAGTGAAACAGGAAGCTGTATGATGTATTAGCAGAAGATATGGTTTAAAACAGAAGTGGAAGAGCTACTGAGGCGTGGATGAATTAAATATCAAGAGATTCCTTATGCACTGTGTACCAGTCCTTTAATGGCAGTTGATAACAAGATGATCAGTGCTGCAGTGGAATGATGGTTGGCATGCTGTGCAGCCAGTCCACAATGAATGAGCTGGAAAAGATAAATTCAAAGAAGCATAGAGCACTGTAGCTCAAACACAGAAAACTTAATATCAGTGAAATTTGGCCAAGCATAGGATAGTACTACTTATTCTTTTATTTTTGGATCCTACTTTGATTTATACTTCCCTTAGTTTGCTTGTGATATGGCAGTAATGTTGTTAGTAATTATAGTAAGGATCCTCCAAGGTTGCAGCTATGAACACAAGCGCTGGTATAACTCTGTACAGTTGCATTCTAGTGTGTCATAGTTTGATAAAAGCTAGTTTGGCATTTAGCACAACCAAGAACAGTATTAACCCCCATGACCGTTTTCTGCTGCCACTTGAAGCAGTCACAAGATGAACGTGTTCTGGTATGACGTTTCCTGCAATTTTCAAGACTAAGCATGGGTCAAGTCACCGTGCTGGTTATCATGGAAGCTTTGCTCAGACAGCTCTATTGTCTGCGATGCAACCAATGACACAATATCAGTATTGCAGTTGTGCCAACCAGGGAGCAGAACAGCTAAAGTAAAGGGGTGTTGGTATTTGTTTTCTGAACAGCAGTGGCTGGGTGGAATGAGGAATTTTCCTTTTAGTCAGAATTCCAAAATGTGAAAAATAGGGGTCTGAGGCAGTAAAATACATTTAGTAAATTCCCCTGCAATATCAGTTCTGAAACAATGCCATTCTTAAGACACTGAAATAATTAATTTGCATAGGCTTTCTAGCAGCTCCTTAATTTTGATCCTCTCCTCTTTTTTTTAATTTGTTTTTACATTTTATTTTCATTGTAAGCCTGGAAATATTGGCTGAGGAGGTGAGAAGATGAGCAGACATGAAACTGGGCAGGATTCCAGTAAATGTCATCAGAATTTTGATGCAGTCAATGTGGTTCTCTGGAGTGTTTGGATTCTTTCAGATTGGCATTTGCTCTCCTAAAGCTGTTCTGTCAGAAGAGTTTTGCCTGACTCTCTGATATCTGCAGGATAAAGCAAACTTTTCCTGCAAGAGGATTTGTTCTGCTTATGAGTATAGCCTGAAGGCCCTGAAAGCAAGCTGCTATGGAGAAGACTGGAATAAGTTTTGCATTTTCTTTCCTCAAGAAAGAGGCAAGTATGCAGTGACTTTCTGCTGGAAAAGCTGGAAAACTGTACTGTTTTGTTAGCAGAACTATTTCTACTTCATGATAATAAGTAGGTGGAGAGAGAGAGGGGAAACGCTCATTTTACCTGTTTCTCACTGCCCTTCTTTTGCAATCTCCATTCATTTCCCAGAGATAAATTTCCATTCTGTGTCCTCTTTGCTGTATTCTTTTCTCTTACAAGGACCTGGATATGAGAACAGGGAAGTAGAGGATTCCTTGCATAAGATTTGTCTGATTTTCAATTTAGATCTAAAAGTTGATAGTTTAGGCCGTTAGAATTGAATAAATAAAAATCCATATATCAGTAGAGAAAATCTACAGTAAGTACACTTGGAGATAACCTTACAAAATAGTGTATTTCGAGAGAATATTAGTCTGGACAGGGAAGGGCAGAAATAATGCATGTAAATGTAGTAAAGAGCTGACAAATGGTACTTTTCAACAAATGGGCTCTTCTTGTGGATAAAAAGCTCTGAGCGAGTAACCCCCGAGGAAATCAATTCCCAAATGGCTGTATAATCCTCCAAGGCCAGCTCCAGTGCTCTTTTGTCTCTAATTGTATTGACAGCTGGTAGTTCCAACTTTCTGGCAATTTATCTTCCCACTGCATATTTATTGAGAGGTTTCTTGTCATAGTATTGACCATACATTAATAAGGAAGTGGTGGATAATGGCAAAATCCCTACGGTCCTGACAGATGTTTTCTTGGTATGGGAGCTTTTGCTGACAGCAATGGGCCTTGTGGCATCCGCACAACAAAGTGAAACTTAACATTTTTGAATAAAAATAAAGCATTAGTTAAATGGAAGAAGTGAGTCAATGATCTATATTCAGGTTCTGATTTAAAACCAGATTGTCATGGTAATTTTTTTACATACACATGCAAAATTATATGGAGATAAACATGCAAAGCTAAAATAAATGTAAAGCGAATGCTGAGAAGATTATGGTTATTTCGGTTTCTTCTTATAAAGATTATTCCAAAAGAAAAAATATGGAAAAAGAACTTCTGAATTTAGGGTGGAGGGGTTTTTTTGGTGTGGTTGTTTTTTGTGTCAGTCTTTACCAAAATTAAGTGATTTATTTATGGTATGATAAAAAAACCCAAATAAACCAACCAAAACTGCCTGCGAAACAGATGACACAAAAAGAACCCAAAATAACAAACCACCCCTCTCCCCCCCCTTACTACAGAGAAGGCTGGGGTGTCTAGGTTGTCCTGTTTCTGTCTTTCTCACTTCTTGCAACACCGTTCCCCAGATAAAGCCAATAGAAGTGTTTGGGTCAGGAGGGGGACGAATTCCTCCCGGTGACTTGTACAGCATGGTGGTGTGCTGTTCTGTTGGAAGTGTGTGAGCAATAAGGGGTGTGTGTTTATATATATGTGTACATGCATCTGGTCTCATTTTTGCAGCCCAGTTATGTCTACCTAATATAGGTATTTGATAGTCTGAAGTATGGATGCTTTATTTTAAACTATTCCATTCTGGGTAAGACTAACTGAAGCATCATGTTTAAAGCCTTTCATAGGGCCTTAGACTTTTCCTGGGACCCCAAACAGTGTGTGAGTAGAACCCAGCAGCTTGCAGCTGGTTCCACCTACAACTTGCCAGAAAAATCTTACTGTTTGTCATGTGTGTGCTCGCTGTTTGTGCTGGTTGATTGCCTTTTCTCAGAAGATAGCAAAATGGTGTACTGTATCTGCATGTTACCAGGCAGGTACGGACGTTTCTGAGCATCCAATTGTTAGACACAAGCTCCTCTTCCGTCGATTAAAGTAAATGTTATACTGCTCAATGGATATGATAAAGTTTTTTTGTTCGCAGACAAGGCACTAAGATGTCATAGATATAGATGGATAAATATTCTCCAAACAGGATTTTTATGCTGATCGTCTGAGCAGACCTCTGTCTGCTGTCACCTTTGTTTATAAAAACCTGCTCTGTAAATGACCACCTTCCTGTTGATTCCTTCTCTACGGGAGATATTTGGACCAGCAAGTACAGCACTTTAAATGGTTTTGAACAGTGCTGCCTTAATGACCTTTAAATTTGATTACTATATGTGCGTATTAACATTTAATATTCATATTTTGCTCAAGCCATGCATTCAACTTTTGGCAGGTACTAGGAAATAGTACTCCTTTATAAAGTCAGCTTGGCAATAGTCATCTATTCATTGTAACCAAGGTACGCTGTAATAGTGCTTTACATTTGCTTTCCCTATGCGTACCTTTTGCATTGTCTGCAGAATATTCAGCGTGAGCCAACAAAAGTCCTCACAATGACGATGTTACTGCGTCATTTAGTTTTTTCCAGCTCAGTTAGTGTGAAGTCCCAGTCCAGTAACGTACCACGTGAAAACTCATCCCTCACTTGCTAAAAAGATTTGAAAATGTTAGGGCCTTATGAGGTGTTTTAGTCTTGTACCTTCTTCGTTAAAGCTTCTTTGTCTCGGATCCTCTCGCTCTTGGTTCCCCTGATCCCAAGTTCAGCCCACGTTCAATAAGTAGTTCTGTCTTTATTTGTAGCAGAAGCTGGGGTTTGTGCAGCGGTATGTTCAGCAAGGCGCTTCTGCCTGCTGACTTGACTTTGAAACTTCAGCAGTCCAGGAGGAAATGAACCTAGTAATGGCATAGCTGATGAGGAGCTTTATAGCTAAATACTATCAAAAGAACAGGAATAAAGTTTTATTTAAACACTAGCATTGAATTCCAAGCCTAGCATCCTGCTTCTGAGGTTTAACAGCTTAGTTCAACAAAGCCTTGCAGCACAGCAGCAAAATGCTTAACCCATTATGAGGACTTGGAAATTGTTCAGATGGAACAGAAACCAAAAGCAGTAAGGAGCTGTTGGGGCAGGTTTGGGAGAAAAGATGTGGTTCAGATGGCCATTCAAAGGGAAGAAAGGCAGGCCTAGAAAGGTGATGAAGTGACCTAAGGCCAGAAAAGAGGACAGTGAGGAATTTGCCAAACAAGGGGAGACTGCAGGACAGAACAAGACGTTTTTCCATCCTGCAAAAGGTTAAGCATGGCATTGCTAGGTTTGGTAGAGAAGGTCATTGCGCTCATATGCCCATCTACAGTAGCATATGTTTGTTTAGCTGTAGATTTTATGAAAACTGCAAATATAGATGTATAAAGAGAACTTAGCAATAATTGATTTTCCGGTTCATCTCAAATTTAATAAACTGTGCTTTCTGAACATTATTTTACAAATTTTTAATATCTTATTGTGACAACCTGTTTTCCTGAGACATCAAACTACAGACCTTTCACATAAAGCAGCTTTAATCTCCGTTTCTCAAACATCTATCATTAAGTATATTCTGCCTGTGCATCAGAAGAAAATCAGATTAGAAGCAGACAAGGAATTCTTAACAGCGTATTTTACTTTGAGAGAGATATTAATGTTGATTTGATTTTTAGGCTGTTGTGTTTTATGGTTTGCATTTTGATTACATCTGATTAACTTAAGGGGAGGCTATGAGAGATGACAGATTAAGTCATGCTATTTTGAGGGAGATAAAGGATGATAGATGACAAGAACTAAATAACCCACTTGACCAAGCTAATGTGCTCAGTAATCATTAGTCACCTGTGTGATGCTCATGGTGCTTCATCTACAAATGAGCAATACATACCTGATTTATAAATACTTTTTTCAAACAAAAGCACTGTTCACTGTCTGCTTTGATTTCAAATTACATTTATTTTTTTTATAGACGTGAGGTATTTGGGGAAAATAAGTGAGTCTCCAAAGCTTTCTAAATTAAAGCACAAATACTCATTTTTTTTTCCCAAAAATTTTGAAGGTTCATTTATGATGTAACTGTTTCTGTACTGACTGTGCACAATTAGCAATTTGCCTATGTCAGAACCAAAAGGCTGAAAATTATGTGGGAGAAGTAACTCAAACAAAACCTTACAAAATTAATAATTAATTTGAGATGACTCCAACTTTTATAGGTAATGTTTCTGCTGGAAAAAAATCCCCACATGAAACTTGTATCACGAATGCAAATGACTTCTAACTATGAGATTGCATAACCTAACTTCTAAAATTCTGTGAATGGTGAAAAGTTGATAGGGGTTGGGCACCTACCTTCTTGAGAGCACTTTTGGCAATCACCTCTAGTGTTTCTACGATTTAAATTCTGTTGGTGTTGCTGGTTTTGTAAGGTGTATGGCTGGATTAGAGAGAGCAGGATCACAGGTTAGCCTAACTGGGCCATATTTGTAGAAACTAAGTTGGCATCTTCCCAGCATTCGGATTTGTTTGAATTTTCTGGTCCTTTTCCAAACAATTCACAATTGTTGCTTTAATTGTATTTTTAGAATATCAGTGTCAACGTTTTGTAATTTCATTTACTCTGGATTCAAGAACTAACACCAATAAAAAGTAAAGGTCGTTAAGCAAATAATGCTATTTTGAAAGTTTCAGGACCCTAGCAAATGGCATAAGGTTTCCTTTCAAATCTGGACTAACCTGGGCTATGAATGAGCCTTTTTAATGAAGAGGGTAGCTTTTGAATGTAGTCCCTAAGGGTAATTATCATTTTCTGGGATCTTATTAGCATGCAAAGTGGCATAGGCGAAATAGCAATATGAGCCTCAGGAGCCAACTGAGGGGACAGTAACGCATATATTATTGTAGCTTGTGCAATAATATTTAGCTGTATCAAGGGATACATTGGAAAGACTGTTCTGGCTTATCCAAGCATTTTATATAATTTTTAATGCCATAATATATTCATTTATTATATAGTGAGATTAGAGCTTCATTGTGGATTTGGAAGGTAAGGATTGCAGTTTATTCCTTACAGAAAGTTCAGTAAACATCAAGTGATTTGAATGAGCTAGATCTGTGCTTTGTAGCTGTCCATCTTTTCATTTCATTTGGGCTTGGTTTCTGGTTTTGTGGGGGATATTTATTTAGGGGTGGATTTGACTTTTTGGCTAGTGAAATCTCTCAACTTAATCGCAAGTAAAAGTTTCTGACGTTTTATGGAAATGTAGTATTTGAATACACATCTTTAATATGGGACTTTGTTAATACCCAGTCATGCAGAATGTATGTTCACCCTGCTTTGAGCAGGGGGATTGGGCCAGAAGACCCGTAGTGGGTCCTTTGAACCTAAATATTTGTATAGTTCTGTATACCTCACTGTTGCTGAATTAATAAATTAAAAATAAATGGCTGTGTTCTTCACCTTCAATTTGGCCACCCATTCTAGGAACAGAAGTGTGGACATGAAGGTGAATGTTGACTTAATGTTGTTTACAGGCAGTGAAGTAATCTATTCTGCCCATAGGTCACATGTTGGTTCATGTGGAAAGGGCTAATGAAGCAATTTGCTTTGGCCTAATTCTACTTCAGAAAAGTCTGTCTTTCTGTGTCTTAACACAGTGGCATATGTAGATGCTTCAGGAGATCCCTAGCCTGCTCTCCTGCTCACAGCGGGGACAGCTCTGAGATCAGACTGGGTTGCTTTGGGCTTTGTCTAGTCAGGGCTTGAAAGTCTCCAGGGGTGGAGGCTGAACGGCCTCTTCTGCTGCTGCCCTGTCCTTATGGGCAAAAAGCTGCTCCCTATATCTACTGTGAACCTCTCCTGTTTCAGCCTAAACCTGTTGCTGCTTGTCCTCCCTCCATGTACCACAGTGAAGAGCGTGGCTCTGTCGTCTCCCTCTGACAAATTCTGTTCACTAGGTGAAAACAACATGGTGTTTTAAGTCCCTCTTCAGAAGCGTTTATGAAGTGAAGTTTAATGAAGCTTAGTTTCCTACCTTTCTTAATGTCTCCTATCCCATTCAGTAATAGAGCTTCACAGCTGGCATCATGCAATGTCTTAAGTGCCTTCAGAGAGTATTTTTGATTGCTTTCTTTTTTAAGGGATGGAAGAATTTTAATGGCAACCAGCTGAAAAAGCAAAAGTGTGTAGGATATTAAGGAAATATACATAACAAGAATTCTGAATCAGTAGCTGTTAATAACACTTACTCCAAAAGTTGTGTGGCATGTGCTTCATGATAAATAAAGGAAATTCTATGGCTGTTATACCTAGCTGACCCCTGAGGATGTAAGTTAAAAAAAAAATAAAGTGACTCCATAAGAGAATATTTTTGGGGAAGAGATTATGCTGGCCATTCCTGTACTTCAGGGAAAAGAAATTAACCATGCTCAACAAAAGTTTTCAGGGCTGGATTTTGCTCCTGTTATAACTGAGGATTTGCCATTTCCTATTAGCTTTTTTTAGGCTCATATAATATTGTTTTAATCTCTGTTCTTTTAAAAAGATTAAAGGTACTTGTGAGTTTGACTTTACAGTTTACAAATATATTATATGTGTGGCCTTGAAACTTACAGAAGTTGTAGCAGTGAAAGAACAACAGAAGTTTCCTAGACTCATGCTTTTATTGTACTATGAGATTGTCAGATGAACTGCACATTGGATACATTGTATTTGAGCGTGTATTTTATTAGTCTTGATGTATTGTTTTGTCTGTAAAAAGAGGTAGAAGATAGCAGTATATTTAAAAAAAATTGTGGAAGTGGTGTGTTTCTTAAAATACCATGGGTTTCATTTTGTTACTTAATTTCCAAATTCTCATGACATGCTTCTATACTTCTTTTGACACTAGTGGCTGATCTTCAGTGGGATTTTATTGACTCATTCTTGTAGCTGCTTTTGAAAACCTCTTATGTTCTGTGTTCTGTAACTTCAAATATTTGCAATAATAGCAACCACATTGTTCTATAGAAATTTAAATGATTTCATGTGAAGAATAAATGAGTAGACAGGCTTTCCCAACATATCACTGTGAATATTTGAAACTTTAATTCCTTTACAGTATCTGGAAATAAGATTTTGGTTCTTAAGACATCCAGCTATATCTGTAAAAAACAACAACAACAACCAAACAAACAAAAAAACCCACAAAAAAAACCCCCACAAACCAACCCAAACCTTTGCCCACAAGATCGTCCCATTTTTGCACAAATTTTGTTGCTGCAGATGAAATATTTGAAACCAAATGTGTAAGACTTTTTAAAGAGAAAACGCACATGGCATATGCAGATTGAAAACCTGAGCCTTAAGTCTTTATGGATCTATGTCCTGGTATAATCATAAAAGCAAAAGCATAAACTTACTGGTGTGAGCAAGTTTATTCATTAAGTTATTTGTAAGCCCTTAAAAATGTGTCTTAATACCTCTTTATAAAGATCAAGAGGGAGAGATCCGTATCACAGGCTTGAATAGAGATTTACTGATATACATATTCCCCATCAAACTATGCTACCCAGATTTTGAAGCTAACACTTTTGTTACTTCCTTTAATCTTTATCCTTTCTCATGGAGTCACTGTTCCACTCAAGGGTAGTGAGACTTCTTGAGCATAGTTAGAAATCTTTAGGAAAAGCTTCCACCCTCCTTCTGTTCTCTGTGCATCTTAATTGTGTTCTGTATAGGGTGGATCTAATACAGGGTAAGACTGTGTGACAGATGCGATGCTTCTGGGAAGTCCTAGAGAAGAAACTGTCATTGATGGTAATGATAGACCAGATGTAGCTAGCTGTAGATGGGGTGGCAAGCAGCTGAGACTTTGAAATGTAGCAGCTCATCATACAGCCCTGTTTCTCAAGACTGTGGAATACAGACACTCAATGCAAATGAAGGTCAGAGAAGCTTGGTCTCACTGAAACTCCCTGTTCAATTACAGGTTATCTGTTTTGTAGAGAATCAAAATACTGGGATGTTGGCCTGTAATTACATAAAACGATGATAAATATTCAAACTTTCCTGTGAAAACTGTAGGCAGTACAGAAGCCATGACTTACTACCTTTTTATTTTCTCTGGTTTGCAATCTTTAAGTTCTGTTTTTGATTGGAATGAAATATTTCAGCATATAAACCAGTTGATCTTACTGTGTATCAGTATGTCAGTGCTCTTTAAAGCTCAGAAATAGCCCCATAGAAATTGTAGGTTGTGTAATTACGGGAGACTTTAATGTATGAAAACGTGGCAATAGTTGTATATAAAATGAAACCTGATGGCATATATTTTCCTATCTCTATATGTAATTTTGTAAATTAATTCCTACTTTAGTGTAAGAGCACACCCAAAATTTGGAATGAACTTTTTTGCTTATCTCTGTACCTACCATAACAAGATATTGCACTGAAAATTGAAATGGCATGAAGTAATATTTAGGGAGGAAGAGCAAGTGGTTATTTTGGATTTGTACTAAGAGGATACTTTTACTTAAGGCAAGGTCAGCAAAACTGCTCAAGAATGTAATGAGAGAATGTTACCGGTGGAAGCTTCACCAGGAAGGAATTTAATATCTCAAGACAATTTGATATTTATTTTGTGTAGAATGAAATAAAGCAGATGAAATAGCTAAATGGGAAAAAGTCACAGGAGTGCATTGCGCTTACACAAGGGAGCATTTCTGTTCGAATGTCAGATAAAAGATGGTAATGTTTTGGTATTTTTGGACTATTGTTTTCTGTTTACATCAATTTTCCATCCTTACAGGAATTAACAGCAAGGCATTGGAATATGTTAAGCAACCACTCAGGTAGCTGTTTTCAGATATGTGGGAATGCCAGGTTGCCCTTCCTTTGTCACAAGCCTGAGGAAGGAGTAGGAGCGTATGGTGCAGAGCTGCCTTTGTGGGTTTGTTTTAGAGCGTGTGTGTTCTTTCCTCTCAACTCAGAAGTTGGGAACGGATGACACTTCTCATATATAGTCAAGAGTTTTTACTTCCTTAGACTGCCTCCTAATGCTTTCCCAGGTTCATTTAAAAAGCAGTGACATTTCAATTGGAAATCTCCCTAGAAAATTTCTCTGCAGTCTGTCAAAATATTTTTCTTTGATATGACACTATATGTTCCTTTTCTTATTTTTGCTATTACTGCATATAGAACACTAAATACTTCATCTTCATCCATCTAACTGTTTTCAGACATCTATACTCCTTCTGCTTAGCCGTCATTTGCCAAATATGTGCTTATACTAATGGATACGGAGCAATACTTTATTTCTGTGTGGGTAGACACAGAGTGTTAGATCATCTCTGAACTTGAGAGAATGTTTATGACAGTCTCCAATGCCAGATACAGAACTGTATTGGGTGGGCAGACAGTAACCACTCTCCCATCCCTAAAATATGATGAATCAAATGGCACGGTGTACTAGCAATGCTGTTTATTGTCATTCAGTTTAAATGAAAATACGTAGCTCTTTAAATGCACAAATTTCAACTTTAAGTGTTCTTGGCTATCTTGTAAACAAAAATGTTATACGTGGTACTGGGTCCAGTGGCAGAGGAAGTTCTAATACTGCTTTTTCGTCTTACACACAGCCTTATGCTTTTTCCACACTCTTGCTATTTTCTTCTATTGTTTGTTTAAAGAAAACTGCTAATGTAGTCTTTCTGCAGTTGATGAGCATAAAAGAAAGTATGCCCTCGGAGTGTTGCTTATGCAGGATGGCTTCGTAATCCTTGTACTTTGTATTTTGTGATGTTTATTTTTAAAAATGAATCTTTTCTTTCATTTAATTGATTGAAATGGGGCTGACGGGTAGTTCTTTTGCTGTTAAATCTGATCATGTGTTAAAGCCACTGGGAAGCCCTGAGAATAGCATGAAAGGAGAGTGAATGCACAATTCACCTTCGTGTGCATTAGCATCACATGGAATCAAAGATGACTATTTCATATTTTCTTCCAAGTCTTAAGATAATGAGCTTGCTAATAAATCAAATTGGAGACTGTTCTGACGCATTGGTCTCACCTAAGGATCTGTTTCTAAGTGTCAAGGGACCTAAATACCTTGTGTGGATAGTCTAGTAAAGACTGTCTTGGAAAGGATAGTCTAGTAAAGACTGTCTTGGAAAATTCTAGTGTTAGTTATGTTTTTAAGAAGTTAATGGCAGTAACATCACTCTAAGATTTGGATCCATAAATAATTTGAGAAAATGCTGAACAGAGCCTGTCAACATGGGGAATAAGAACAATTTCTCGAGTGTTACCTTGCAAATACAAATCAGGAACTCAAAACTTTGTTTAAAATTTGAAACTTAAAATTATTCCCTCCTCTGATGTCCAAGTTCACATCCCATCAGTTACCCATAGTAGACAAACCTCACTTCAAAATTAAAGAAATACTTCTATTAGAAGGTAGAGGCTGCATTTGTCATTGTTTGTTTCTCTTTAGCAGTTCAATTTTAAACAACGTTCAACAACTATAATCTAAATAAGTCGTCCCTCCCAAACCCTAAGCATCATCTGTCAAAATAAAACTGTTGCTTTATTTTGAAGAGTTGTGCTTCTAGGTTCAGTCTGTATATTGATCTTTTCTAGCTGAGATGTCAAATAATGCAAAAAGCTAGGTTAAAATAATCATTGACTGAAGCTTTTCCATTGTATATTTGAAATGTTAAGGAAAAACATTATTTATGACTAAGGAAAATGATAACAAGTGTTGTTTAGGCACTTAAAATGTTGAAAGATACTTTGTAGGAAGGCAACAGTGTGGGACTTGTGCAACATGGATCCCCTTTCGTGTTGGCACAGAAACTAGTCTGCGACTGAAAATCACCATCACCCACAGCATCAGCTTTTCTGCTGTAAATAACCCTCATCTGTTGGACCAGGCCAGGGTATTTTGATGTGCAATGTGCACAATAATATTCTGTAGCTATAGACACCTTCCTCTGTAATCTGGCTATGTATCAGTCACGTATACAGCTTCATGTATAGCAGGAATGATTCCCATAGCCAGTCGGAATAGAAAAATACTGTAAAAGTTGAGAGAGATAATGGAAGGGCGTGGAGCCAATGGGAGGCCATACTGTGGTAAAGCAGAGCTAGTCTTGTGCACATAAAATTTTATTTGTCTGTTTGTGTGTGCAGTTAAAAACACTGCCTTTTGTACATACCTCTACATACCTTCAGAATTTTATGTGCTTGCTACTTCTCTCTGGACATCAGAGCATTAGAAAAACACACATCATCTCAAGGTATCTGAAGTTGCACTCTGATTTACAACAATGTTTTGTATATAAAAAAAATCCATTAATTTCTCTGTAGTGAAAGTTTCATGGGAATTAATGGGAAAAAATCTGGATTCATAATAAGTATTATTGTATTTTCAGCAATATTGAATAGCAAAAGTGAAGAACCACCATTAACTTCTTTATGATAGAAATCTACAGTATAATTACACCTTTCTTTTGAATCTTAATCCAGTCTTTAATATTTGTTTTCTTGCTGTAGTTTTTGACTATGGTTACAATTGTAAGAATGATTTTAGATGAGAAAAAGAAATCCTATACGTTTTTCCATTCTCAGTGCAAAAATATGATTGATCTGATTGGAAGCCCAAGTGAAAGGGTGAATATTCTTTTCTAGCAGTAAGGAACAGTAGATTGGACTGAAGAAAATTATCTTATTTCACTGCTTTATGGTTGAGCTGATAACATTGAAATAATGAAGACAGACAATAGGCAGCATTACTGACAGTTGACATCAATAAAAATGGATGTTTTTTAAAAAAACTTAATGGCATTGGTGATAGAATGAAATACTCTTCTATGAGTATATATAACTTTTTAAAAATAGATTAACAGTGCTCCTCATTGCAGAGACTTTCCATGGATTACAAAATTGGTCTTATTTTGCTCCAGATCTTGAGAAATTTTCACTAATGCTGGTGCTGCTTTCGTTTTCACTCCCAGAGTATTCTTAATCAATGGCAATTTACAGAAAAATGTCTGTAGCAGAAGAGGCTTGTGTTGATGATGATGTTGGTAACTCCAGGCACAGACACTGTTTTAGCTTTTGGGCATCTATAGGAGCAAGAGTTGGAGCATCTCCCTCCTGAAGAGTCTCAGGTAGGTGGATGAAGGACAATTTTGATGGCAGGGAGGAGGAGGAGGAGCTTCAAGCAGTTAAAATGTACAAATAATCTGAGTCGGGATTTGCTAAATGGCCTGACTAGGGTTAGGTTTCTCTCTCCATTTTGAGATCACTAAAACCAGATATTTTGTCAGAAGAGCACAGACAACAGTAACCTAACCATTCTTTTTTCTTTTGACAATCAAAGAAATATTGGTAACCAGTTTTCAAAATGTCTTTTTTTTTTTTAACTGCATTCCTTAATGCTATGAAAACATTCAGCATAAGAAGGTCCAGTACTAAACAATTGTGGATTCATGTTCTGGCTCTTAAACAAAATACAAAATAGTTGAGAGAATTTGTGCTTGTGAAGAATTCAGTGTAGCTGATCTGGGGGATCTTTTTGTAATTTTTGCTTTGTTTCTCTAATGCTATTGGTTTCTGGTCAAAATCCTATTCTGAAAATTACATTTAGGCTCTTTCAAATTACTTGAAGATGATGCAGCAGTGTGTTCTAACCAGCCGCAGAACATTGCTATGTCCTGCTGGCTTGTATTTCGTCACAGGAGCTTCTTCATTTCAGGCATAGATGAAGGGATTCCTTTGTTAAGTGGTTTGCGATGTGGTCTGAAATTCACAGTGGAAGTTGTTTTAGACAAAGACAAGAATATATGATTTGTATAACCTCCTTGTAGTCCAGCTAGTTACATGAAGGCTGACTAGAACCCAATAAATAAAAATGATTATTTATAAAATTTTATTTATATGGCCATTTATTAGCTTGAGAGAGCTCCAGAAATTTATTTTTAATGCCTAAAAAGCAGATGAAATAAAATGAGAAGGGTAAAACTTTAATGTTAGTGTAAAAGTGCTAGCTTCTTTTAGACAATGTTTAAAACCAGTATGATTTATCACGTTAAGCAAACCTGTGTGCTTATGGAAATCCCAGCCCCAACATGTGGCAGTGTTATCCAAAGGAGAAGTAGCATTTCTGTTACACATTCCACTGTAAAATTTGCTTTTACTTTTCCTGGTGTAAGAAACAATAATGAAAAAAAAATCTTCCTTCAAGTTCTATTTTTCAACAGGCATTAACTGTCACCAGGATTATAAAAGTTTAAGTGAATTCAACAGAATTGCTTTTCATTAATAAATGGAGAGGTCATGGGTAATTCTCCCTCTCTGGTGGCTTATGCTGGGAAGAGAGTAAGGAGAATAAGACCAAGGATTATTTGTTCCTCTGTTTTTAGAAGTTTGCAAGTTTGAACAGTGTCCCTTCTTTTATTTTTAAAACCTGCCTCCTTTTCTCATTTTTCTTCTGCTTCCTCCATCTCTGTTAAGCATTTGATATGTGCTGTGTGAGCTGTTACCACCAAAGCATAACACCTCTGGAATAATCCTAGAAATGTTCTGTCGGTCTCCTACTTGTAATGAGTCCTGATCCAGAAGCTCACAGGTCACAGAAAATAATTGTCCCCTTTGAAAGAATACGTCCCTTAGGAAAAGCCCCTCAGTACCATGCAAAAGACTACTGAAAACAGTGGTGTTTTCAGAATAAAAGTCAGAACACATCTTGTAAGTCTCCACTGAAATGGGAATGCTTTTTAAAGTACTGTTGGTTTCTGGGGGGAGGAGAATCATGAAGTCTTCCAGAAGCATTTGCTTTCCTTCTCTCATCTTTTGTCTGATGTTTGAAATGTTCTCTCAGACACTGAAAACAGCTACATTCTGTTTCAGAGAACACATGGTATTCTTCTCATTTATGTGCAGTATACTTCAAAACATATAAGGCCAGCATTTGAAAGCACAAGATACGTGGTGACAAGGATGAAAGCATTCTGTTCCACTGCTCATGTACTGTAAGCAATTTATTGCTGTATTACACTTGATCCTCATTCTCTCTTTACCATGGGAATTGCTTGAAAAAGTTTTATTTTAAAAGTGAAATACAAGAGTCATCTAGTTAACAGCCATAAGTCTCAGAGGGTCACTTATACAACAGAAATTGAACAGGCAGTATTTTACAGGGACTGAAAAAATAGTGGGTGGATAATCACAGCTTAACTACGAAAGTTGTGTAGCATTTGTTTCAGATTCTTTTTTAAATCCTGGAAATAAAAGCTTGATACCCAGTCCTTCAAGGAGGTTCATGCTTTCCTATCTCAGTACAATTATTTTTATTGAACTCAAAAGAACCACTTACAAATAGATAGCTAACCATTTTCATTATGGTGTGCTGAATGAATTCTGTTTGCACTTATATGCAAATGTGAAAATTCATCTATACAATATTTTTTAAAAAAACCTGCTGTGGTTTAATATTACCAAGGTCTGAAATTAACCTGGAGAAGTCTACCAATTTTTGTTAAGCCTGTAGCAAAAAAAAAAAAAAAAAAAAAAACCAACAAAAAAAAAACCACCACCACAACCAACACCAAAAAATTCTAACCCCAAGCTGAAAAAACTAATTACATTTTACTGTAAATCTTTCCCATTATCCTTTTCTGTTTGGGGGGGTGGGGGGAGATAAAAAATTCCCAGTGCAAAAAAAGAAGCAAATAATGAGGGGGGGATACAATGGGACTAAGTAGGACTTGGAAAATACCTTTTCCACAGGAAAATTTAAAATAAGAGGGAAGCCAGTACGTTAAGGGAATAAGGACAACGCATTTACATTGAGACAAAACTTGGAAGTGAGAGCAATAAGCAATTTATACCAGTCAGTTTTGTAGATTGGATGCATAGAGGTTCAGTGCCAGGCTACTTTTCTGGCTTTATTCCATATTGATAATAAATAGAAACAGAAAATAAGTAACAGTTGCTTGCTTTGCAAAATGAGAGAGGAACCTTTAATTTTAAGCTTACATGTAAGGACACAAAGATTTAAGGATTGGTGGCGGGCAAATCCCTGAATTCAAACTGAAGCAACACCACAAAAGCTTAATTTGTCTGATGGGTGTTCTTTAAATTAGTTGGTAGCTTGTGTAATATGTTCCAGCTCATGGTGCAATACTCCAGCCCGCTGTATGACTTCACATGTCTGCTGAGAAGACATGAGGGGTATGATGTCATAGCGTATGAAAACAAAGCAGTTGCCTGAGAACATCGGGTTCTTGCTCGAGTGCTAAATCCACAGCTCTGAGGCAGCGTACTTGCTAAAAGACAATACTGTTTCCTCCCCACGCTGTGCTAGTTTTGTGATTGGATGGAACACCGCCTTGCCCAGTATTTTCAGTCTCTTAAGTGCAGCCTGAGTATTTTTATTTATGCGATCTAAGAGCGACTGCTGGGAATGGTTACGATATGATGTGCCTGAACAAGAGAATACATTTGACCTGAATGTGGACGGCAACATGAGGCACAGTGTTTATGGCAGATGATTTGTTTGGCTTTTGATGTTGTGCTCTTTTTTTTTTTTACAACATGTCTAGCAAAATCAATGTGATGCCCAATATGTCATTGCTTTTTTTTTTTAGCTTCTAAAAGCTATAACTGTCATTGTCAGTATCTCGGAGCACAGACTGTCAGTATATGTAAATGTCCTGCAGGTATGATTTTAATGCCAAACAGCATGGAAATTTTCCATTACTTCAGAGATCTCTAGATATTTTGAGAAATACCAAGTATGGGTATAGGTGTTTGCATTCTTTCATAAGTTTGATTCTTTTTCAGTAAATGAACAGGAATGGTTGGTGTGGTTAGCTAGCTGTGTTTTTTGTATTAAAATGTTAATCTGTTTTAAGTAATGTGGACACTTGCTGAAATAATTGATAGTCATTTTTCATGTACATGTGTTAAATGTCCTTACCTGTACAGGTATGAGGGCAGATGAATTGCAGGGAAAATACAATTTGGTAACATCTACATTTTAATATTTGTCACCTTTATCAGGGTACAAAAGTTGGTGTTTGTATGCTAGAGGGGCAAAGAGGTAGAAGAAGGTTAGAAAAGTACACATCTAACTCAAAAGAATAAGCAGATGTCTTATGTTTATTTCTTCATTGTCTAACTAAACTTGGAAGAAATACAAGTTACTGTGAATGTAAATGAAAAGCATGTGAGATCCGCTGTTCTTTCAACACATGGCTTATGGTCTGCAGAAGAAACCAAATTTTAAGTAAATATTTGAAAACAACAGTTACAGTGTTGGACCCAAAGTAGGATGCTGCCTGTTGTAAGACATGTTGCGTATTGTGGTGTTAGGTCTACTCAGTTCCAGAGAAGTCAGATGTTTAAATGAAGTTGGGGGAAGTTTTTAATGAAGTTTTGAATTTAACTTTGAACGCTAATTAAGTCATTTTTTCTTAGTCTGAGTCTCTTGCTTTCATGTATCATTCAGTCAAACTATATACTATTGTTGACTTATCTGTCCTCCATTGTTGTGGCATATAGCAACACTCAGTTACATGACTGCGCTCTTTGTAACATATGCACCCCAAACAGGGCTTTTTTTGCCAAATATCACTGACAACCCATTCATTGACTTGGCAGGGTACCCGGGCACACTGAACTGTGTAGCTCTGCACAGCTTCTCCCTCTCCACGGTTGCTGTGTCGACAGAATCTGTATGTCTCCCAGAAGGAGATGCGAGAGAAACGTCGGGCTCTGCCAGGCAGTTAAGCAGAGGCTGTCAGCTTTTTTCCAGCACTGCACAAGTTCAGTGTAGCCTTGGATACCTTTGTCAGAGCAGGTACAATAACACTTGCAAATCTGACTTCATATTCAAATGAAGTGCTATACAGGTATGAAAACATGCTCACCTTTGCGTTCTTACTGAGCGTAGTAAACTTCCTTGGGCGGGGCTGGCTAGATGTAGTATTGTGTAAATTACATCTGTGTTCACTAGTTCTCTTGTTAAGACAAGTGTTACTATGCCATGCGTGAAATTTTATTCTGGGTCTAAACGAATCCCTATTCAGCCTAAGTTCTGGTGTGGGCAGTTGCAATCCAAAAGATGAAGTTTGGAAAAGTTCAAGTCTGTTAAGACAGTTACAAAACTGTGTAGAGATAGTGTATATACTTCTAATTATTAGGCTTTTGAAGTTCATTCCTACCTGCTCTAGCCCTCCCTCCAACAGCTAATTAGAGCTTGTGCAGATGTCTATAAGAAATTAAGAATTAGTGTGTGCTACAGCCAATGGTGTTTTGTTTGTCCCATTTCCAAGCTAATCAATCTCTAGCTCTAGAAGTCTCTTGTGTCTCTTGTAGCTGTTTGAATAGTGCAACATGGGAGACAGGTGGAATCTTTGAAAAACAGCTTGAGGCAGAGATGTTTGCCTCTATCTGACCTTTTGATATTGAGATAAAATATGAACATCTGTATATACTTAGCTCACTTTAAAAGTTCTTTTCATGTTTGCTTAACAGGTTTCTTGTCTCCCAATTAGTCTGAAATTTTGTTTCTTGAACATTATTTTGAATTGCTATATATCAAAATACTTCATTCTTTTAAATAATGCATTGCTGAAATATTAATACTACAAAGTTATTTTGTTTCCATTTCCCAATAAAATTAGCAGTATTAAACTGTATTATTTTGAAAATTTGTGCATGTTCCATTTGAGGTACTGTACACGCATCTGAATGCAGATAGTGCCTGGAACAACTTAAAATTGCTATAAAATCCACTTTTGTATCACTTACATCACTGTTTATCCTGATCTTTGGTGTATACCTCTGTTCAAAGCTGGAGCTTAAGAAGACAAATTTGTATGACCTAGTTAGAACTGGATCTTAAAGCAAGTTAATCTTCTGTTATCTATGCTCTTCTGTTGCATGTAAAAATGAAATGTTCTATGACATACTACTGTGCATAATGCATGAATCTTCTCATTATGGTAAATTTTCAGTGATTAAAGTGATGTTAATTAGCTTAGCACATACAAAGACACTAGCAGTGAATTAGACTCCATTCTTCTCTCACATAAGGTGTCCCTGTTGTGTTTCTCTTTAATGCTAAACCCTTCAAAGATTCCTTCTCTGAGCCACAAGCTGTGATGTGAGATTATTAAAGGGTCTTCACTTGATTTTGGCTTCCTGTCTTTGGGGAGAAAAAACAGCCACTGGATCGAAGAAAGGTGTTAAACCTTAATAGGTTCTGGCAGAAAGATCTATAGCGAAGTGGAGACAAGCTGTACTGGTATTGATATGACATGCAGTTATTTCAATAATCTATTCAGGATAGCTCCCATGAAAGCAACATGTAGCTGGGACCTACATGATCAAGTTTTCTTCTGGTCTCAGCTATTTAAGTAACTTCATAGCACTGTGGTAGAGGAGGTAGAACTGATCAGAAGGGTAATAAATTGGACAAAGGGGAAAAAAAAAACATCAGTGCTGCCAAAAACATGCCACTGAACCATAACCATCCCCTTTTATATTTGAAGAGACTTAGTATGCATCTACTTCATGCAACAGTCTGCAGATGCTGCAGACTAACGCTAGAAATACTGCATGCTGTAGTCTTCAATCAGTGTGGTTCATTCTGCTTCCTTCAGAGCTTCACAGGCATAAGTTGACCTCCATGTACTCATGTCTGAGCCTTTTTTTTGTCAGGCTTCAATTCACTGAAGTATTTCCCACACTTTTATGATTGCAGACATAATTAGGAAAAGATACAATTAAAAGTCATAAGCACTTTTTATGGATATTGCTATGACTTTTGGCTGTTTACATCTGGTATCTTTGAGAATTCACTGACTTGCACACAATATCATGGATTCCAGATAATCTAGATAAAGGGAACAGTGAAGAGTAAAGCATAGTTATGAAGTCACTACAAAATGTGACTTTTAATCTATGGGCTTTGGGCCTAAAACTGCACTAAACCTGTGTGGTTCATCTGGTTGTGCACACATACCATTACTGTGTTTTGTGCATGGTTTTGCTAATTGCATACATGTAGTATGAACAAGTATGGTTGCATAGGAGAGTTGAAAAACTATGGTCCTGTCTTCAAAAAAAAAAAGGCAAACAAATAACTTCAGTAGATGAACATTTCAAGCCATGTCCTTCTAATCTTAACAAGTTACTGCTCCTTATTTCATTGTCTAACCATTTTCTTAGATTTTTTTTTTTTGTTTGACCTACTAGTATCCTTGTTTCTTACCTGTAGGGTCAAAACCCCAAAATATTATTTTTGTCCTATGAGGAAAGAAAAAGTTATGGTTGGCATTCAATTCATATGAGTCTTTGTACATGCAATAACTCTGTACTGATCAACTGTGTAAAATGTCTTTGTATTCTTTGACATTATCATCACCCTCTGGTAATAATGTTTATTAGATGCACCCTTTCAGTATATCTGGCATCTTCTACCTAAAACATAAAAATCTCTACTAGTAACTAGCACCCCAGTTCAACCAGCTAATTAAGGCCTTACTGAAACCTAGTAGCAAAACTAATCAGATTCCATGCATTATGTGCAGCTAGGAATGGATTAAGTAGTGAGCTGGCTGAATCCTAAGGCAGTTAAGGTATTGGTGCAAAACAATAACCATTTAGCAGAATGAAAACGGAGACTTAATGATTTCCTTGAGGCTGTGCAATAAAGTCAGTAGTTTACAAGACAACCAGGGACACTAGCTTTTAAAACAGTGTTCTATCTACTAGGCCACCAGAGTATAGAAATGTCACTTCTAGGAAGAACAGGCCTTGGTTTAAATATAGCTCAACTAATAGTAAAAATTGGTTGGAAGACTGGCAGATGTGAACGGATATGCTCTTTGTGCCTTTGCTCTAATGCTAAGCAATATTTTACATTTCTTGTAATTTAGTGGCATAGAAAATACCCCAAATACCCTTAAATGCTTTGGGAACTGTAATTCAGAAACTCATAGAAAAACATAGGTGGTCTTGTTTTCATGCCTTGTATTGTATACCATTGAGCCATATACAGAATAATACCCTGACAAATGGTGATCCCATAGCCCAAACTAATCTTTGTAGAGCAGATGGGAGTTTGACAGCGAAAGAGACAAGCTGACAGCTTTTCCTCAAATAAGAGTCATACAGTGTGTTTCCAGTGCCAAGCTGGATTTGACATTTAATTTAAAGTACTTCAGGAAAAAAAAGACAAAACCCCAAACCCCACAACCCCCCAAAAGCAAACTAGCACACACATGTACTGATACAGCTACAGAATCAATGTGGTCTTATTTAAACCTGAAACCTTGGTACCCAGAAGGCCTATCATTTGGGGGGGGGAGGGGGGGAATCACTGAGGTCCCATGGGAAATATAGACAGCATTAAAAATGTATGTTGACTGGTCTTTGCTACCAAACTTGGCTTAAGGGTATAGTGATGCTTAATAAGCAAAAGGAATTACTATAAATACTCAGCCTGAACTACTATAATTAGAATATAATATGAATGGTATGTATTCCGATAGGCTTGAGTACAATTAGTTGTCTTTTTTGTGCACTTGTGAAGTCAAGAATATTGAATATATGAAGAACTTTATTACCTTTGCAGAAAACACTTGTCATAGAAGATGTTTCTGTGTTTCAGTTCTCTGTTCAAGATCACCCCATCATGCAAACCAAAAGCAACCATAGGTGGCTCTCGTATCCTTTTGATTCCCCACGGATTTTTAGGGCCCATTCTGGAGCAGTTTCTGTCTATGAGGTGGTCCTGTGTTGCTCTCAGCTCTCCCTTGGCAGCAGTAGTTGCTGGCACTCGGTTCCTTCCTGAAAACTCATACTCAAAGGGGAGAAAGAAACACCAGAATCAGTGTTAAAAAAGGTATGAGATTCTAGGGAACGTGCCCCGAACTCTTCACAACACAATATCTTGGTTTCTCTCAGCCCCTCTTTTTATTTGTGGTTGCCTGCTTACATGGGGAACCTGAAGATGATGAATCTGATGATGGCTATATTAAAAAAGAACATAATTAAATTAGGAAGCTAGAATTGTTCCCTTTGCAGTTAGGCCTGGATTATTATAATAACTTGCAGATTTTATGCTATTTTCTGAGGGTTCAAATTCCGTGTCAAAAAACCTGCTGGCTGGGGAGGGGGGAAAGCAGCATAACACAAGTTCCTTGATGTTTCTGTGCAACTTGGCACATAAATACATTATTAATTTTATTATTTAAATTTGTACATGATACTTACTGCTCTGAAAAGGAAATGAGGATAGTTCATTTCCCAAAGGGTTTTTCAATCTAAGTGACAGATGTAGAGATGACAAGACAAACTAGGAAGCTGTAACTTGGAGGGGTTTTGTTGTTAATTTTTGAAGTAACTCTGTGCAACCTTCTCACTATATCAGGTTTAGTAAAAAATAAGTACAGAATTTATTTATCAGTACAGTGATAATGTAAACGACTAAAGTCATACACTAATAATTGCTTCATTCTAGGTAGGACTGTAAAAGCAATAGTTATTTCTATTTCATAAAGGGGTTTATTACCTTTATTTAACTTATAATGCCTAGGTTTTGAAAAGTGCTAAGCAAGTGGCATCGTGATTTCCTAATGCTTCTGGAATTATCTGACTGACATTTCTGGTGACTTCTGAAAACCTCGGTAACTGTTTATTGGTACTTTTAGACACACGAGTTTCTTTTATATTTTGTCTGTGTGTAGCGTAGCTGTCACTCAGGGATATACTCAAAGTGTGTGAATGTCCGGAGTTGCTACTGACTTGGAAAATCTGAGCAGTTCAGCCCTCGGGCATCTCTGAGGAAGAAGTAGGTCTTCCTCCAGCTGGAGCCTAGTGGGATTTGCAAGCCAGATCACTGAATACTGTGGGGCAAGAACTGGCTCTTGACGAAGCACAGGCTGTGCTCAGAGCAAAAGTGATTGTGCGCCATTGATGGGAAGGCAAGCTGCTGAGAGCACTGACTGATCGCAACATTCAAGTGGTGGATACATGATCAGTCCCAGTATCTTCACACCTCTTCCCTTGCCAACTGTGTTTTAAAAACTTGCCTCTTGATTTGTTTTTTTTTTTGGGGGGGGGGGGAGGGGGGGAAGTCACAGGTGCCTCCCTATGGAAGTATTTGCATCTGCAGTCCTGCAGTGAACAGGGATGGATTCTGTTAGGCTGGAGTGTGGTAACTTTTTGCCTCAGAGATGTGTGGGATTTCAGAACTGCTCTGACTTGAGCACTTCCTCTTTTTCATTAATGCTTTTTACTTCCTTATTCCTTATTGCAGGTCAGTGCCATGACTTACACAGCTCCTTGCCTAGCTTGTTGGTGGCTTTGAATCCCACACAGATACACATACCTCTGCCCACATCGTGTATATTGAGCCTAGACCCTGAATTCAGGCCCGTGATGTTCACTTTGGGGACAACGGTCCCAAAATTCAGTCAGCTGGCACCAGACTTCAAGGAATTGGAATCCTTCCCTGGCATTCTATCACTAGTTGCTTTCAAAAAGTGGTCTTTGGAGTCCTGCACAACTTTGGCTCTCTTGGAAACAAGTTACCCTGTTTTATTATTTAGGTTAGCTATTTCATAAATAAGTACCAGATTTCAGCTATCTTGGTAATTGTCTTAGTAGAAAGAAGCTTTTGGAACTATTGTTTCTACTTTCATTTAATCCAGGATGATACTATTTCATGCAATTGCATACTAAGGAAGATTACTACTGGTTCTGGCTTTATTGTCTTAAAGTACTAGCTGTATTCAGATTTAAAAAAAAAAAAAAAGAAAAAAAATCCACCAGCAACAATAATAACTAAAAAGTTACCATTTCTCTAGGCAGCCAAGATTAAACATCAATATAATGTGCCTCTGTAGAACATTTAAGTCCCATCGACAATAGAACATCAACTTTTTACAACACTGACAAGAGCCAGTTAAAACAGTCTTTACAGATTTTTTTTTCCCCCCTCATTTTATTAAGTAGTGAATTTAATCCCTGTGGGGTTTTAATAACTTTAGCTGCAGTAGGAGAAGATACTTGTTTCTCTCTTTAATAATCAAGTAAAGGATAGATTGTCTACTATTCATGCATTTCAATGAACCTTAGGTTTAATAAAAGTTGAAATAGTATCTAATGTTAGTAAAATACAGTAAAATAATATGGAAACATTATTTATTGGTGTAGGTTTTGAGACACTGTGAATATGTTACTGGATGTTTGGAAAACTAGGCTATCACAGCCTGTACCCCAAGTATGTATGTACTTACATGTAGACAATAATGGCTTTGATGAGAAGCAATGTTCTTGGAAATCTAAAAATTACATCAAGTGAATTAGTAGGGTCTTTTCTATGAACTAATTCAGGCATGTTAGCATTCATTGATTCCTCTTACAGTAGCAGCGGTTGAATCAGTGCTGATCTATACGAAAAGCTGCTCACTGGACTAGAGGACAGTGTATCACAGCAGGATGTTGCCAGGATAGAAATTCCTACAGCGAAGAAAGCACAGCTTTATTATATTTTGTCTGGTGTTTATATTTCTGTGAATTATTTGAAATCTCTTCCTTTTTTCCCAGGTTTTATGAGACTTTAATTGGTAGCTTTATTCGTAAAGCGTTGAAATTTTTTTTAATCTATACAAGAGACTATAGCAAGGAAGAGTTCACAAAGGACCTTGAAAATTCATATCAAAGACAGCAAGTCATTATCGCTGAAAATGAAAATGAAAAGCAATACTGAAGTCATAAATAAAACTGGGGCTGTCCTAAAATTCAGGAATAACCTCTCTCTTTTTCTATGCATGCTGTAAAGAATTGAAATGATACAGTTCAGAGCACTTCTCTTACCTGAGCAGTAGATAGAAAAAGTACATCTTCCAAAAACCAAATGATGCTTGGATAATTGACAGCATTAGTGCGACCTCATGTAAATAGAAGATGAAAGGTGAGAAGAAGGAAGCAAATATCAGAATTCTTATGACTTTATCACTTCTCCTTGAGAACCTGGAGGCATAACACTCATAAAACATTACAGACACCAAGAGATCTAATGAACACACATATAGCATCATAAAGATGACATTTGCATTACAGGGGGCTTTATCTGTTGCATAATTGCATCTCAAGTAATGTAGAAAGCTGAACATCAGAGCTGCCAACCTAACTCACTAAATCAGAGGGAGTTTATACTGCAGGAACCCGATAATCGTGCCATAGTTGTGCTTTAATGGTGCCAGGATGTGGGTATGACAGCAGCAGCTGGTGAGAGATCTTGTAGCCTGGGGAGCCTGGCTTACAGTAGATTCTGGAGCTGTTCGTCGTGTAAAAGGAAGAGCAAAAGGAGTAGTGGTATGACTTCCTCACTTCAAAAGTGACAAAATAATTGGTGTCTTCAATACAGTAATATAAAAATAACTATTTATTTACCAGCTAGTTTTAGATCACACAAATCAGAGAGCAAATGATTAATTCTTCTATGGAGGTATGGTCTGTATTGTGAAGTTCTGTTCTACAATAAAAGTCTCTTAATTTTTCTATTCTGGAAGAATATAGTTCTTGTTTGTACTTACACATGATAGCAATGATGCAATGGAATTGTGCACATCAGCAAGCTGCAGTGGTAACCTATAAATACAAGGCTATGCTGTTGGCTATGTTGAATGTGCAGAAACCGGGCGTTACATGTGATTCTGCCTACCCAACGGAAAACTTCAGGAAGCCTCAGATATGACACCATTTTTCTCATTGTAGAGTTCATAGAAGCTGTGGCGTCTGCTGAACAACTGTGCCCATTCTGTGCACTCAAAGCTAGCACTCAAATACTAATTCTTACCAAGGCATTAATTTGTATCTGTGCATAGCTGTAGCTGACCTAGAGTGCAGCAGCAAATAGACTCCCTGGCGTGAAGGACCACGCTTGTATTCTGTGTGTCTCCGTGTCTTCCTAGGGCTGTTTACAAAGCACAGGTTGTGTTCAGGTTGGCAGCCTTGCCGTTTTTAAAATGTAATTATTTATCATTTTTATATTTTGTTGCATTGAGAAATTAATTCAATGAAGAACCTTCAAGAGAAGATCCCCTCCTTTCTTAGGCATTTGTAGAAAAAAAATTCCGTTTTTTTATTTGATTAAGCACTTAATTAGGCTTGTGTGAAGTGAAAGGGGACACATATTGTACAGCAAATACAGTCATCACACCATACTTTATTTTTCTAAAGCATGGAGTTTCAAGTAGGTTTTGCCCACTGTAGCGAAGATGTGATTTTTTTTTTGTTTGTTAGTTTTTAGAAGGTGTTGAACACAGTATCTGGTAAAACTCTTCCTCTCTTACGTGAACCTGGGACTCAATCTGTTCATTGGGCTAATGTGGTTTTCTTTCATGAAGTATTGCCGATACCTGTGACTTATAATTTCTTCACTATCCACTTGTTTTCGTGTCAGTAGAATTGAAGCTTACATGTAGTCAGAAACTCAGCTTTCTCGGCCGATGAGCACCTGTAAAATTGAGAAATTAAGAAACTTCCCTTGTGTTTTACTGACCACTTCGGATATGCTCGCTACCATGAGATGGCAGCAGTGAGTAGCGTCTGCCTGCTAACTATTGCTAGCATGGGATAATACAGGTTTGACTGAAGGCTACGATAAAGTTAACTGACAGACCTTACATAAACCTTGAAATTAGAAGTATGGGGAAGATATATTGAGCTAATCAGAAAACTTGTTAAGCATTTTCATCTGAACTGTTTTTTTCCAACTGAAGGTAGAAGCTGTATGAATGTAAACTGTGCAAAGAATCTCAGTGCTACAAAGAACGGTTCTAATGTTAATATAAGTAAGTGTAACTGCATTAACACTGTTTATATTTGGCCCTAAAAGTTTTTCTCATTTCAACTCCTTGTCATGATTTCTTTAGGCGTTGGGGTTTTTTCACCTCATTTTTGCTCCCTTTTTTTTAAACTCTTTTTATATTCCAGGAAGCATTTACTGCCTGGAATATGTATAAAGTACCAGGGAAGGGAAGAAGAGGTCAAGATCCAACGCCTCTGTGCAAGTTCAGTAACTCCTCCAGTTGCTGCTTCCTTGGAATACCTCTGTGGGTTTCACAGTACTTGGGATTTTAGTGCCTCAGGTTATTGTAGCTACAGAAAAAAAGAAGAAGAATCAGAGTTCTTTGTAGTCTTAACGGCATGTGACTGAGCTAGGATAGGGGCTGGTCCTGTGAGCTACAGGAGAGATCTACCTTGTGATATCCTGACAGCAGTAAAGAGAGCTTTGTAAGTTTAATGGTTTTTTTTTTTCCATTTGTGAACTTCCTCCGAGTTGTTTTTAAAATAATTTTGAAAGTGATCCTATACAAAATACATAGAAAACACAGGAACAACAAAAGGGTATTCCTTCCCTGTGGTCTTGCTCCTTTGTAGAAAGAACATATTTGAAGCTTGTTTGGTCTAACTGCCCAAAAGCATTTGGTAAGGATCAGATTGGGGTGACTTTCTATTTTTAGTTAGAGAAATGGCAGAATCCGGGCAAAGGACAGAAGCCAAGTCCAGTACTGCTGGCTGGCGTGTGAGGACCTCTGTGTCTGTGGGATGCTACTGTTACTGGTTGCATTCCAGTAAAGAAGGGATACAGTAGATGGTGTTGCTGATTCACAGCTGCTGACAACAAGCAGGATTTACTGTTTTGGTGAAGTCACCAAGGTGCCATGTTACATGTAGGCATTGGGAAGCTGGAGTCTTACCACTTGTCACAAAGGACTTCCAGGTCGATTCTGGTTGTTTTTAAATAATGTTATTCCTTAAGGAGCGTAGGAGACCCAAATCTACCTTTGCTGTCACTAGCTTCCCACTGATTTGAGGACAGATTGAGCAACCACAGGAAACAGTCCTTCATGGTGATTTTTTTTATTACTGTTGCATCCCACTGTGGAATACAAAGATAAGTGTGAGTAGAAACACGCAAAGCTCACGCAGGAAACTACTCAGGTAAATAACTCCACTGTTAAATGTATTTGCTAGATTACATCTCTGTTGGAGTTCAGTTAATCATTAAAGAGCTTCTGATTTGTGTGGTCTTCATAACACATTAACAGAAGGAGCTTCTCATTCAATTGTAGTGCTCAGTTTGTATTACCAGGGAATGTTGTTTTTCCTGCCAGGTTAAAAAAAAAAAAAAAGTACCTGTTTGCTGTTAGTATAGTTCAAATACAACAGGACCTCGGTTTTGTTTTGGTTTTGCTTTACTTTCTTTGGGTTTTTTTGCCAATAGCATAAGAAAGAAGCAATTCAAATTTTGTAATTCATATTCATGGCTGTTGAAAGAGAGTATCCTCTCTTAAAATAAAAAAATGTATTTTCTGCCTCATATCCCACCCTACAACAGTTTACTGCAAAACCTCTGAGGTATTTTAGTTTCAGATGTTGTGCTTATTAGAGGAGTTCATTGTTAGGTCTCTAACATTGAGAAGATATTTCTAAGCCATTGATTCAGTGGATGATGCATCATCTAATGTGTAAAATAGCCTTGAAAACTAAAATCGGGCTCTGATGGCAAAGTTCTGTGACTGTCACAGTATTATGCTACATCTCTTAAGTCTGTTTCCAGACAGATAGCTTACCCAGTCCCAAAGTAGGCTTTCAAACCACTGAGGTCTATGTAATGTGTTAATGCTAATAATAGGAAGAAATTAAGAAAACATTAAATGGAAAACAATAACTTTGAGGTAGCCTTTGTCTTTCTGAACAGACATTGTGGGCAGCGTTTGTAGTGTATATTAAAACAAACAAACAAAAAATCCTAGGGACCTTTCTGTCTAAAGGTTAGTTTTAGTTGCTTGTAATTTTACCAAATGAGTCATTGGTTTTAATTTTTTCCTTTAAGCTACTTCAGATCGACCCTTTCTGTCTGTCTGTCTGTGCCTCCTCACCCTCATGTAACCAGTGTTAAGGTTACTTAACTAACTTTACCTCCCATTGTGTGTTTTTAACAGCTAGATATGGCCACTAGGTAATTTTATCTGCAATCACCCTTACAAATATTTATTTTGTACAGCATCATCTGAAAAATAGGCAGTCACATCCAGAAGTACAAAAGCAGCAGTAGCTTCACTGCTTTAGTGCAATTACATTTTGGTCTGTTCAGCAACATCTCTGATTCTCACTGTGGTATCACAATCACAGGAGATGTGGGAAAACTGCAAGCAGAGCTTCTACACATGCAACTAACAGGTTTTTAGGATGTACAAAGAGACACAGGGTATTTCATGCATATTCTGTAGCCTACAAAGAGGAGTAATCGGAAGTGCCAAGTTTACAATTTATAAATACTTTGCCAAGTGAAAGATAAAGAATAGTTGTGTCACTCTGGGAGGTTTCTTCTTGTCTTCTGAGAGTGCAAGCAGAACATCAGATAGGCATTAGGAAAGTGTTTTTAACAGGGTGACATGTGACAAACATGGACTCTTCAGGAGATGCCATGCTTAAATACCCTTCCTCACTCCACCTGTGTGCTAGGAAATAGTCCTCAGATCTCTTCAGAGAGCAGAGCTGCTAAGATCCTTATTGATGTGAACCCCTTTTTGTTGGAGGGTAAAGAGCAGGAGACTAGAATAAAGAGAGATTTCAGACTCTGCTCGGTTGTAGGGACAGACTGAGCAGTGCCTGTTGATGTCAGAAATCCTGCTGTGCACAGTCCATTTTCCTGATTAAAACATATTAAATAAACTGAATCATGGTCATTAAAATATACAACTAGAAGGTTATCTTTTTTTTTCCTGTCGTCTTTACGTAGTTAATCCAGGTTTAAAATGAAAATCGGAGGCTAGATTCTATTACTTACTGTGATGTGACTCTGAAGTAGCTGCATCACGTCAATGCAGTTACTTGATAGTGCATCTAGGTAAGTGAGACAAAAATCTGACTCTAGGGCTGCTCTGTGATGTTTGCTGTTTGTTTCATTTCTTCTTCAGGAAAGTTGGGAAAGAAATGGAAATTTGCATTCAATGAATCTAACCTCCCAGAGGCCTTCATTAGCACTCCAAAAACTCCATCTCTGTAGTTGACCTGCAATAGTCTCTAAGAGTTTGCAGATACGAGTGTTGTGTTTTATTAGTATAAGTTTGATTTTGTCCTGAGATAAAGCAGGGAACATAACCAAAGAACGCTGGCAGCGAAGTAGCTAGACTGCTACAGAGATTGCAAAACTGCTTCAATTCTTATTTCTTTCCTTAAGTGAAAATATGCTTCTCCAAGAAATCAAACTGACAACATGGAGAGATTCCATGTATGACTGTTTTTTGTACAATGGGCAATGGCTTCCAGAAGCTGGAGGCGTTTGCAAGTAAAAAAGAATAGCTCTGTTCTTAGCTCTACCAGTGCAAAGTTATGGGCTTGATCTGTCAAATTCAGATGGACTTCATTTATATCACCCTAGCTCAGGTGCTCTGTGATGCTGGAAAATTCCCTTAAATTGTCAGCCTACTTTTGCTTGACTTTAAGAACTTTTGTCTAGTAACTTCACCACTTAACTAGAGCTAGAAGCTGTTCCATTCTAGTTCTTTTTGCGGTCAGTGAGGATTTGAATTGCCCCATGACCATCTCTAGCCACTTGGCACCTAAGGAGGCAAAAATAAGTGGCTTGTGTAGGTGGCTAAAGGCAGCTGGGATGACTCCTGTATGCTTTGATGTGCTGGTGAATGAATAAAACAGGAACCAAAATATTTGTCTCTAAGAGATTTTGTGAGGCTTTCTGTAGGTGGGGAGGAGAGCTATGTGTGACTGCAATTCTTAGTTGCTTCCAAAATAAAAATAATAAATCATACCAGATAATGCCTTGAAAGCAATGCATCAAGCCCCCATCATCCTCAAAATTATTACTATTAACAAAAAGCAAGAAATGAAATACCACTATTGCATTGATGTATTGCCAGTGACTGTGTAAAGCGTCCAGTGGTGGATACACCAGCTTGTAAGATTTTTTTGGTCAGGAGCTGTCATTGGTGTAGTTTCTGATGTGGCTGTTAATCTGAAAAGTGCTTTATGTGGTATCATAATATGGCACCCTTTGGCATTCTGGTATCACCTGATGTGGTTCTCGTTTTCTTGCCATAACTTGTCCAGCAAGCGCTACCTCTTGTTCACAGTTCTCCTGAGTAATGGGTTGGGCAACCAAAACTTCAAAGTCCTGGTCTGTGTCTTCGAGATCCTGGCGCTTAAATGGCGATATACTGAACTTCATTGTTTTTGTCTGTAAGCTACTGCTGAGTTGGTACCATGCTTTGAATTTTTTCTTTGGTGTCTTTCGTTCTTCAATAGAAATGAGTTTTGTTTTGCCTGTGAGACTTAGTGCTGGTATACTCATTCCTGATTTCACTTATTTTGTAAACTAAAATTATAGAGAGGGGCAACCTTGAATCTGTATTGATAAGGAAAATAATTGAGGTACAGTACTGGCAAGTCCAGATTTCTTCCAGATATTGCACTACTTAGTTATTCAGACTATAGTAGAGGAAGTTTGCGTGTTGCCTAAGGCAGCCTACAGACCGAGTGCGTGATGTAACCCATCCGTGAGAGCCAACAGCTCTGAATTCTGTAGCTTTGCAGAATTATTCAATCTGTGTCATTGTAAATAGACTATTTCTGTTGAGGTGAGAAAGAAAAACAGCTTTCAGGGTAGGATTTCTGTTGCTTTCATAGGGAGCCGCGTGATTAAACACTAATTGAGGTTCTGAGGTTTAGTGCTCATTTCCCAACAAACTCCTTTTGAAATTTCAGCTTTGGAATTTAAAGCTTATGTGCTGAATTTAAAAACTCATCTGCATTTGTAAAACAGAAAAATATGAATTTTTTTTTTTACTTTCAGATTAATACTTTTCAGTTTCTGGCCACTCATCATCGTTTTCTCTATACAGGTTTGTGCTCTCAATTGGGAAACTGATATTTCACAGAAGCTTCATGTTTGTGTGCAGACCACTGCCTGGAAAGTAAAAACTGAATCTGACAGTTTACTCCGAGCTCTGGGCTAGTAAATTCAGTCAGAATAGTATGCAATTGAGCTACCTCAAAGCCAGCTCAGATGAGAGAGATGGTCTGCAGTTTAGATGTACCCAGATTACAGGATTGAGGCTTTTTTTTGCCACATCAGGAGCAAAACATTGACAACGGAAGTGTCTACGCATACTCCAGGCTGTGATCCAGGAATTTGCTCAAAAGATGACATCCTGTTACGCTGTATGATTCAAAGTGGCAGCAATGAAAACAAAGAACAGACAAATTTAGAACTTGAGACGTAAGTCTGCTTGCAGTTTTACGAGCAGTTATCTGTCTTAAGAGACAATATTACTAATCCATCATCTTAAATAATAAGATTTTTAAAAAAAAAAGTCAATTTAAAGTGATAGAAACTGTTGAGCTGAATGAATTGGAAGTTCTTGGTACTTTTGCTTTGAAGTCCTGCTCGAAAGAGTCAGAAAGGGGATGTCGTCGTGAAACTATCCAGTTACTGGAAAATGTGTCCTTTGATTTCTTGTTGATGTGCATTTGTCTATACTATTCCTTCTTGATGGTGGTAGAGCTGAAGTTTGTAGAAAAACACATTTCTGGTGTGATTTAATTACTGTTGGCTGAATCATAAATTATATGAAAAAGTCTTTTCCGTAATCTAATATTCCCTTGGATTTAATATATTTCTCGGATTTTTTTTTAAGTATTGAGGAAGAGAGTATAAGGGGGAAAGGGAGTATTGATTGTACTCTGAAAAGGAGGAGAAACGGATATTTTTTTTTTCTTCATGAAATGAAGGTATACGGTTTTGTAGAGCAAAAACTGCTGAACTAGGTTTATTTTTATTATGTATTAACTTCCTAGGAAAATGTCAGTTTATCAAATTCAATTATGCAACCTTCAGACTTACTAAAACCTTATGCTTTTCTACTTCCCACATGCTTTCTATATTTAAAGAGTCTTTTCTGCAGTAACTAGCCTTGACAGAGATAACTGGGAAAGCAGTTTGCTTTCTTCCTACCTTTCTAATTTTTTTTTACTTTTTAAACTAGTTCCTCACTCTAAGACAGAACGCCTCAACCATAAGAATATTTTAATAGTCGCAAGAGTTTCCTGCATGAGCAATTGTTGAGGAGTATTTTGAGTTCAGGCTGTGCAATTCATTACGATTCCAATGCCAGGTTGTTTTTAATGGCTCATTTTAAGATGTTCTAACAGCAGTGATAAATAATGCGGAGGAGTCTCAGCAGATTCTGTTGTAATTCGGAAGGATTTTCCATAGCTACGTTATTTTTCAGTTTTTATAGTTGTTTTAGTCAACTTGTCTCGCAACATGATTCTCTGTTCTTTGTCTCTTCTTTTTAACTCGTGTACTAATTTTGTATACTGTGAAGTTTGGAATATGTGAAGGGGATGGTGGTGTGTGAAGCACAGTGGCATGACTAATTATGACACAGGGTGGCACATGCTGGAGGTCTTTGGACAGGTGTGAGAATTTGCATCCTTTATGCTTTGTGTTTCAAATGTGATTGCACTTTGTGAAAGGGTTCCATCAAGGATGACTGCATGTTGCTGATTCACTGTAAAGAACGTTTTTCTAGCATAATGTCAGTTACAATAAAAGGTTTTAGTTTGTTTCCTTTTGTTTTATTCCCAGAAAAGATTTTATAACTAATTCATATTTTTATATGTGTATACATAAGTATAGACTTTGGCACACTAACTTTTACTTTTCAGAAAGGGCCGTTGCTGTCAATAGGGCTGTAATATTGTACATGGTGTAAAGGTTGTCTATTTGAATTATTTTAAATAGCTCCTTGAGAAAATATTGCTGCAGATTTTGTATGGATTTCCATTTTTATCTTCTCCGTATTCAAAATATACCTTTGTATACACCCTCGTATATGATTTTTCATATACTACTTGTTGTAAGTATACTTGGAGCAGCATACTTCAGCATGGTACTTTATAGAGTATTTAGAGAAAGTTGCAGTCCTCTTGAAGTAAATTGAAATCTTGCCATTGACTTCAAATGGGGACAGGAGACTGTTCACTGTGGCTATTTATTTCTATCTGTCTTCTGAAAACACGGGGAGAAAATGTAGGCCTTTACAAAACATCAGGAGGTTATAACAAGACCGGGCCATGGCAAGCTGAGGAGGGAATGGCTGGAACTCCCAAGGGACATCTTTGTTTAACTTTTAGTTGTTCTGGCTTCCTTAGCATCTGTAATCCTGTACTGGGTGCTGGAGAGGGAGGATCACAGCAGACCAGCTTGATGACTATGAAGCCTTTACTTAACCTAAAGGAAATACTGATAAGAAGGACATATATTAATCCTTCCCTTCTCAGAAGGTTGTGTTTAACTCTAGGGTGGCAAAAGGAGCCTGTGTCCTATCAGAATTCACAGCTGGTTGCATTTCATACAATAACTGTTGAACATAAAATGAACCGTGAGTTTCCAGGAGCAGGGGCTGGCTGAGCTCTAGCTCAGATCTCCTCTCCACTAGGTTACCTGCCTTAATCACTGTGCTGGAAAGTCATGCTCACCTGTGTTCTCTCCTATTGTTTAAGTTAATGATTTCTTTAAGAAACAGCTTTTAAAAAAAAAAAAAAGGCTTGCTTTCAGCAGGAGTGTGGGCAGTGTTTCCTGAAGGCCAAGACAATTTACAGTCAGGTGTATAGAGCACTCGGTCAAGACATCTTCTTCTATTTGAATTCTTCTGGACTAAAGGGAACAGTGAATGTGGCTTTTCTATATCCCCAACAGATGCTTTATCCACTGAGCTACCTTGTGAAAAGGGAGTGCTCAAGGGCTGTGTTTTGTATTTAAGTGTGTATTCCACATGTTTGCAGGGCATCCCTTTGATTGGATGTGGAGGAAGATAGAGAGGTGGGCATCTCTTTTGATGCTCTGAGAAGGTGTAGCCATCAGACTACTCAACTCTATGAAGACAGAATCAATTCTAGGTATGGCACAGAAATCGTACATTTAGTCACAAGGGGAAGAAAACTTAGATACTACTAAAAACATTTGCATGTGAAGGGATTGATGGTGGTTGGAGACTTACCTGCTGGGATATTGATGCCTTATTCTGCTTTAGTTCTCCTTTCAGTATTTTGGTCTTTTTGTAGATCTGGGTCTAAGAAGTAAAAATCATTTAATGAATGTCCGAATGTTGTATTTTCAAAGTAGGAGTTAGTCATTTTTCCATTGGCACGTGTTCAGAAGTATTGAAGTGAAAAATTTGTCCTTGATATAATCACCTGTAAAAAAAGGTAGTAGGTTAAGATATGTTCAGATATCATTAGGCCTTTGACACTCATTTATTAAGATGTTTATCTTGAAGGAAACATCGTTAACAAGCTTCATAAGAATACCTTGGATTATTACATGCTTTTATGAAGCAGATATTTAATACCTTGGTAATTAGTTTTGTAATTACTAGGCAATGAATACTTAAAATACTAAGTGCAAGCTATTTACCAGTGTTTCAGGTGTGCCAAAAGCTTAATGAAGCACAGCAATCTCATTTGATACTGTAAAATTAGCAACGTGCACACATATCTCGAACACCCACATAGAGCAACGTGTGAAAAAATTGCCATGAACTGCATCTATAAGGACAGGAAGTAAATCAGGGCTTAGTAATACTTCCTTTAAAGAATACGCCACTTCTCTGTTCTCCTGCGCAGGAAGCTCCAAAGGGAGGTGTGCCTGTCAGCGCTTACGTGGGTGATGCGATCATAAACTGCCATCAGCACAACCATGCAGCTGGGAGGTACAGTGGGAATTTGCAAGTTGCTAACATGTTCAACCTGACAGTGTTTTTACAGTTACCTACCCTTTCTCTCTTGTTGCTGCAATATCCAGGGGTAGTAGCAGTTCATAACTTTTCCAGGGTCATGCTCCCCTAAATATACTCTTAGAAGTTAGCGTTGTTGGCAAAATCACATCCCATGAAAAAAGGGTACTCTTGATCCATTTTTGACCTCTCAGCCCTGTGGGAATATGTCTCAAAGCGAGGTCCGAAGTCTGCTGTCTTTTTCTTGCAAGCCCTTACAGTTAAATGAATGGATTCGTATTTGTAGTAGTATGTATGTTGAGATATTTCACTTGTAAAGAACTTCTGACTTTTTACGGAATGATGCTTAAACTTAGTTCAGGTTTCAAAGAATGTATTCTGAAGAACAATATGAAAAAGTTTTGAAGTTGTATGAAATACCTGGAGATACTCTTATACCGCAAACAGAGATAATAAAAATCAGCTGTGACACTAATACCTCTCTCTTATCTATACAAAGGCCTGTTCTCTCCTGTAATCTGATCAGATTTCCAAAGTCAGAGACAAATGCAAACCCAGCTCTTTAAGATACACACCTCAGACAGAGTAGAATACTTTCTGTATGAAACATGATTTTTGATGCAATTTGGTAAGAAGAGCTGGCCGAAACATTGTCAATGAAAATTGTCTTTTAAGGAAAGCTTTGGTACAGGTGTGGGCTTTTTCCTATTTCATTTCCTCCTTTCATAAGCATAACAGTTGAAATCTTATATTTGTCTTTCTCATGAAGAAATCCTTTTTTAGATATTTTAAAAATGTGAAAGTCAAAGCATACCTGTGACTGCATAGTTTGGTTTTGGGGTTTTTTTCCAACACCTGGACAGACAGAAACTGCCTGATCTCTTCAGCCCTCCAAGTAACACTTCTAAAATTATATGGAAGGCAATATTGGTCCTGAAGGTAGAAAGAACAATCATGTTCAATCTGCGTTGTGTGGATTGTCTGACTGTTTTCAACAGCAGTGGAATAACTACTTCTTTTGACTTCTTTGCAAATCCAACCTTTATTAGTGACTCACCTTTGGTTATATTTATTTAGCTTGGAGAAACGAAGATAGGTATGAACTAGCTTTATTCTGAAAAGAGGAAGTGAAGGAAAGTATCTAGAACTTCGGTAACAATCCAGAGCCTAGCTTAAAATAATGCTCCAGAATATTAGCTTGGTTCAGAAACATCATTTTTCTTTCCTGCCTTTTCACTGGTCATTTGCTTCTGAAGAAGTCTGTAAAAAAACAAAAAAAACTAATACCGCAGTTCATTCACTTGAACTACTCTTGCTTTTGTGCTTCTAATAGGAAAGTTTCCTCATTCTTTTCTTCCTGCATCTGCAGTTACTGAGCCCTCATCTTAAAACTCAGCTCACAGAATTGTTGCCATAAGAATATCCAGAATTACAGTAGTGAACATTAAAGAGCTTTGAGAAGGATATAAATTGTCATGCTTAAAGGGTTTAAGCTACACGAAACTTCCCTTGAAAGCAAATAATGTCATAGCTGGCTAACACAGTTACTTCTGTTTCTAACACAGGTGCCCTTAGCTGCAGGTTGATAGAGTGGATAGGTCACTTGTCTTAACATGCAGCAAGTGCAGTTTTTATAGTCTTCACGTACCTTCTCTCAATGATGCGTAAGGTTTGAATCCCAAGTGTTTGCAGACAGAATGCTAGCAGTGTTTCTGTTGTGAGCTCCTATGAAGCTGGTTACTGAAACTGGGCCCCAAACTGGAACTTCACCTGAAAAAAATGCATACCTAATCTTCAGCGAACAATGGCACACATTTCTGTTGTCACTTAGTGAACCATCTATTATTGTCATGTATACTGAATTCCTAATACTACTTATTTAGTTTTTCTAGAAGTCAGCAGGGCTTAAAATCAACATCATCAATCCCATGGTTCTTCACTGAACCTCAGAGTAGAAGTTCCCAAAGGGCTAAATGCAGAGACACACCTAACTGCATTTAAATCAAGAGCAGTGATTTATTTAAATAACATCAGCAGACTTTGAAAATACAGTTGTAAAGTTATAGACACATGTTTTAATCTTTGCACAGGATGGTCAGCAGTCTGTATGTCTTGGAGAAGTAAAGAGAGCAGGGGGGTGCTAACTGTGTGTGTGGCTAACTGCCTGAATGTTCACGGATCTTTTATGAGTAGCTTTGTAGCCCGTGTTTAGTTTGTTGTTGTACCACCTTTACTGTGGTAGTATTTAGTGTAATTACCTGAGTAGGTAGTTACCTTGTGAGAGTGGCTGTCTTTTCTGACTTTTCCCCTTGCTATAAGATGCATGAAGAGAACATGTGTTTTTTGTTCGTTTGGGTCAGGAACAGTCTGGTTTCCGCTTTCATGCAAAGCGTGATTAGGAACGTGACCAGTGTCTGTATATGTTCCCTCCTATCAAGCATTAAGACTAGAGGATGGACAGCTATGACAGCAATTGACAGAACATACCTGGTTTTCTGAAATAATGGTGCCTAAAGCCCTTGAATCTTGTAGATGTTTCATTAGCGAGACCAGCAAGTGGTAAAGAGGAGCAACTGCATCACAAAATTCAGGCATTGTTTTGGTCATTCATATTCAGGTTTTTCCAGATTTGGGGTGCAAATGAATACATTTTATAAACTGAATAAAATACCAAGTGTAAATTTATAATGTATGATCAATATATTGTCATAGACCATATATAATAAAGTTTGTGCATGCATAGCTTATATGGAAAGGTACATGGACTTTAAATATTTAGAACTAGTCTGGAATTCTATCTTTCACCATTTCTGCCATCATTTTGTTCAGCTCATGATTTTGTTTCCTCCTTCTGTAGTATGTCTGTGAGGTTTTTGTCACATAGAGCACGTTGATGCTGCCGTAACAACCACATCCTGCAAATTGCTGTGTGTGTGACTTGACTCTAACGAGTAAAATGCGTATCAGTGAAATTTGTCCTGTATTACAGGTGCAAAATAATGGACCCGAATGAAGTCTTTAATCAGATTAGCTTTAAGTATGCTTAAAAGCCTATTTATTTCACAGTGCAAAGAGCTAAATGTGAACTTTGTGGGTCTGCTGTGTAAATAGCTACTAAGTCAAGAAGCAAATACCTCAATGTTTTCAATAAGCCCTTTTATTTAAAAGACTGTGACTAAGTACTACCCAATTTTGTTGCTGATAGTTATTAGTATTACATGGAGTCAGACTGTATAACTATTAAAATCCCTTTAAAATTCATAAGTGCTAATAGCTGATTGGGGGTTTTGTCATCTGGTTTTATTTTTTTTTCCCTCATGAGCATTTCTAGTTTGCCTAATCTTCTGTTTATTGCCATGAATTTTATCACTTAGTTAACATGGTTTTAACAAGAGTAACAGAGGAAGAAAGTGGTGAATTTAAAATATGCTTTAAGTATTTTGGGGTATAGTTAGGTAGATGAAGTCAGCAGGAGGTAATTGAGTTGTTTGTATTATTGAGGAGTGTGTCAAGCTGCCTTTGAACCAGAGCAGTTAATGTTAAGAACTTGGAGGGAACGGTTTAGTTCCTACCAGACTAGAGGAGGTCAAAGATTAAGGAGTGACGACCTAAGGAAGTAAGGTCTGGTGTGAGTAACTAGAGTATGGAGGCAGGTACCAAGGTAAACTTGGGAACACTTAGTTTCTGTGCCACAACAGCACAGTAAGGTTGTGAAGAACAATCAGCACAGATTTGTTGAGCACAAATCACATCAAACAAGTCTAGTTTCTTCTTTTGATCAAAAGGCCAGCAGAACAGATAAACAGGAAGAAGGAAATGTGTTTTGAGTTAGAAAACTTAATGAAATTTCACAGACAGAGTTGTATTTTCTAGTCTGTAGACTGTATAAAGATCTCCTGTTCTCCTCAATCCAGTTCTATTCAGCAGCTTCCTTGACAAGTCAGATGAGGGACATGTATGCAATTCTGCAGCAACAAGCTGAGAGGCCTGTTGGAGCACAGGAACAGAAAGGGTGGAGAAATTGCTCGAAGTCAAGAAAATGAAATTAAGTGCAGTACTACTGTTAGGAGGGAGAATTGGGTACCTGCATGCAAAATGAATCACAAGATAAACAGAAATCAGGATTTGACTGAATGGTTAAAACTATGATGGTTAGATGAGGGAAAAAAAAAAAAACCCAAAAAAAACACCAAAAAACCAACACAGCCAGTATGTGTTAACAGGATTGTTCTATGTAAGTTCATGGAGGTATTTATATTATATATGTCTGTAGATTTAAAAAGAAAATGCAATATGCAACTATGTGAATGCAGTAATGCCCAGAAATAGATGCTTTGGATGGAGTACTATGCCCAGGTCTGGGCACCGCTCTTGAGCGGAAAGATGATAGGAACCATGTTGCTTGGTCTGGAAAATAGTAAGGAAATGTGGATGTAATAATAATCTCACAGTATGTTTAAGGAGAAAAAAAAAAAAGAGGCGGGGAGGAAGTTCCTTCAAAGACAACAGTAACGTTTTTGGTACCTCTTGGAGCTATGGCAAGGAGTAATAAAAATAGGGAAAATGTCTGATTATAATTAGTGAAGCATTGCAAAAGGCTGTGATGTCCTTCATTTGGAACTATATTAGACAAAGATTTCTGGGGTGCTCAAAATATAATTAATTCTGTCTCAGGGCATGGGCAAGGCTTCTTGACAGCCCTTCCAACCCTACATTTCTGTGATTCTATCACAAGTATTTAAAGATCTAACATGACTGTATTACTGCATATCTGAAACCTTGCAATATGTTGACTAAAAATAGCTATATATCCTTCCACATTAGAATTTGTAAGCACAGTTTTCCTAGCCTGCAGCAACATAGACCAAAGCATTCTTCACAAGAAGCAATGTTAAACTACTCTGTATAGCACACAAAGATGTATTAAAACAAATACAGTGTATCCTTGTCTGTCTGGATGAGGCATTAAAGAAAAAGGGAATGCCCTAGGCAGGATAGCCTTGCTTCAATCCCGCTCAGTCCAAAAAAGACCAAAGAGGAGAAACTGCCTCTTGCACATAAATACATTTGAAACTTTTCTAAATGGAATCTTTATGCAGAGATCTGAAATGAAAGCAGAGCCATAAAAAGGCTTTTCCAAGAGCAATCTCCTGAAAGTCACAGCATGTTAGAAAAATTAGTTTAGGCCCCTACATCTTGGAGTTTTAAAATTTGTGTCTTCTTTTTGGTGGAAAGAGGGAGGAGGAGGTATTTCTGTACTGGGCTTCCTTTTCACAAGCCTCAACTGTAATCCGTGATTGTAATGCTTCAGTCGGATTTCAAGATATGATCTGAACTGTCCATTGGGTTACAGCCTAAGACAGATCAATGAGTTAATTTAATAGCATACCTTAGTAAGGAGAGAACCCCTATATTACAGCGGACACAAAATCAGTTAGTGGGGAGTACCTTACTCGGGCACAAACTCTCTGTATGGAAAAGAATCGGTTTTATTGGTGCCGCCTTTTTCCTTAGTGTTTGTCTCAAAAGTGCTGAGACCAGACAACACCCATCAAATAACCTTTGCAAAGCACTTCAGTCTCCCAGCAATATGCAAAACAAGATCACCTTCTAAAACAGAATAAGTTTCCTATAAAGTCCTCATTCGCATGGAAATGAAATTGGCTCCCAGCCAGAATGCCAGCATAAAGCCACATGGCCATAAAGCCTGTTTGAAGCTTGAAACTATTCAGAAAGGAGTAAAGTGCAACAAAGGATATTTGTGGTGTTCTGCTACCTCTGTTTGAGAGTGAGTATCCAGAGAGACCTGCTCACTAAAATGTACACAAGTTCCCATGCACTAAACAAGCCAGATATTCTTTTACATCATTGGTCTTATGATATTTACCTCTGTTTTTGTTATTGACAAACACTTAAGTAGAAACAGAAGTTTATACTTCAGTTATGTAATGCTGCTTCTTTAAAATTCGTCATCACAGTGGTTTGCTTTTAAAATAACACAAGCTTCTCCTGTGTTCTCTTAGAATTGTGACAGCTGCTGTTCTGACCCTACAGTTCCTGTAGCTTTAAGAAACATTTTTCTCTTAAATAATAACTTGTGGTAGCCAAATGGCACTGTCATTCCCTTTAGACATTCATATTCCCACTGGAAGAAGAGGTTCACATATTCTGGTATTCAGGATAGCTGAGCTCAACACCAACAATTCAAAGTTGGAACTTAGAGCCAAACACCCCCACAATTTATGGAGATTTATATTTGAGTCAATCCTGGAAAAAGGTTTGTCAGGTGAAGAGTCTGTCTCAAGTAGCAAGAATCTGGCAGTTAAAGATGGTGGCCTGCTGAATTAGTGCTGTGAAATCTGCAGGAGACCGAAAAGACTGGCTTCCCCCCTCCGTCCTACCTGAGCTGACTGGCTAGAGGAGCTGAATGCCCAGAAGAGGCAGTAAATGTGATAACCCAGAGCAGTCCTTCAGTAGCTTCTCTCACAAGGTTTGCTGGGAATGAACTCTTATTTCTGTGTATGGGATCAGAAGAGAGGGCACTGGTTTTCTAAGGTCTTACTGGCTCAAAAGAATGCAGTTTTATGCCTTCTTGCTCTAGATGTAAGGAATTGAATCCTTTATCCGCAATTGTGCCATAGCGGTGCAGTTAATGAGGTATAAATTGTGATACGCAAATATTTCTTAGCAGCTTTGGTATTAATTTAAAAATCTGAAAGCTGTTTTTTATGTGAAGAATCCTGTGTAAATCAAAAGTGTATCTGTTGGGTTTTTTTTTTCCACTTTAAAAAAAAAAAAAGCTGGGGTTTGGTTGATTTTGGTTTGGTTTGTTTTCTGGTGGTTGTTTGTTTTTAACTCAGCAAGCCTTACCTTGCTTATACTCTTAAGCAATTTTGATTACAGCAACACTATTATCCATTTAGATTGGATATATGGAAAGAACTTATTGTAGAACTTTTATCAGTTATTAGAATTGTTTAAAACAAAATGCAATTGAGTAATTAATGAAAAGAAACATATGTACTATTTGTAGTGTCAAAATAGTTAAGTACACTGTAGCAGGTGGTTGGACTATTTGGAAAACTTAGTAGAGCAGTACAGTGAACAGAGAACCAGTAGGCTAATCCAAAGAAGTGAGAGCTCTAGGGTGTTTTTTTTTTTTTTTGCATAGAAAAGGCAAACAATGTTGTTACACACCACGTGGAGTTTGGCTAATCAGAGATGAAGTATAGTATAGTAGTCAAAATTCAAGTAGCACTTAACAAGCGTAAGAAAGCACACAAGTCCTTCAGCATTTGCTTTATTCCGTTCTTCATGTAGAAAATGTCAAGTGCTACTTGAAATGGAAATAAAGGTTTGAAACACCCAAACAATGTTCAGTTTTCTCCTAACTGTAGACCAGTTAGTGAAGTAATACAGCATTTTGGATTCTAGACAAGACTGTATCTTCTGGACATACTGTCCACAAATCTGAGTCCCTGCATTTTGTCTTTAAGATGCTTTTTCAGGGGTATTTTAGATTTTTACACTTATATTTCTTAAAGGAAACAAACGATTGCAACCTCATGAATGGAAAATAATCCACGTATGGTAAAAAGATGGAGAGTCAGTTTAAAAATAAACAGTAAAATGTATGACAAAATAAAGAAACATTTTAAACTAAGATTTGAAGGAATAACATCTGTAACCACACATTTCACACTTGCCAAGAGTTTCTAGAGCTGATTGGATGCGTACGTGGATTGTGTAGTTACAAATGGTTTGTGCTTCCTCGAAGGAATGTAGGCAAGAACAGATTTGTCCGGAAGCTGACACCGCACTTGTAACTGTCTGGCTGAAATTCGGTGCCTTCAGAAATCCCAAGCCCTGGAGACCAAGGGGAAAGCCTGAAGTAAGGAAGACTTACCCTTGGTGGAAGACAATCGGGTGAGAGCATATTTGAGCAAACTGGGTGTACCTGAGTCCACAGGCCCTGATGGGATGCACCCATGACTGCTGGGGGAGCTGGCTGATGTCACTGCGAGGCCTCTCTCAGTAACCTGCGGAGGTGCCTTCCAACCTCAAACAGCCTGATTCTGTGATGCTATCCTCAAACAGAGTTTCAGGTAGAATACCTGTACTGCTCAAGCTCAGGTCATTATTGTGCTAGAATTAACTAAAAACAACAAAAAACTTCCACCTGAGATACAGTTAATTTGAAACATGGTCTGTTTTACCCACATCACGGCTAGGGACTATGAGAACTTCTGGCAGCTTAAATACAACTCAGTGCAAAAGATAGTGTTTTCAGTTTCTGGGAGAAACAATGGCCTGTACAGATCTCTTCCTGTTACTACAGAGTATCTACAAAATATTGGTGAGAGCATATTGAATTTTGTTATTTCTGAGTAGCTAGAGTAGTGTGCTAATCTTCTCCTTAAGTGTACTGTGGCGTACTGCAGATGGGAAGTAGATATGTCCTTTCTCTTGTTCTTTCCGTTTTACGAAGTGAGGCAAAATGAAATGCCATTTCTACCATGTATCTCTAGAGTCAGTAATCTGCATCATACTGCTGTTCTCCCTCCCTTCCAGTGTTCGTACTGAGTTAGCCACCTACAAGATGTCGCTGATGTAATGTGCTGGGGGACATGTCTCCCCAGCTTTACCTAGTGTAGGTGAGCAGTTGCAATGAAGGCACATGGTGGAGGAGTCAGCACAAGCTGTGCTACATCCCTCCCGGGCTGTGTACTTAATTGGGAGGCAGAGCATCCAGTCTATGTTGTAGCATTTACTGCTGCTGCTTGCTGATCTCATTAGCTAAGCTAATTAAATTATAGGTAGCACAATTACACCTACGCTTGTTACAGTTTTACCATTGGGCTTGTCCATAGACTGATTTTTCAGAAGTCACTGAAGCGCTGAGAAGCATCATCTACATTGACTTGCCATGAACCTTCAGTTCCTAAGGGTCTCGGTTGCTGTTGAATTGTGAGTTTATGGACAGATATTAGTAGGGAGGAGGAAAGTGGGGAACATGAAAATGTGTGGCTATATATGTGCAAAAAAAGAAGGTGGCACTAAAACGAAATATAGTGTGTCATATTTCAGTAGGGGCTGGCAAGTATATTCAATGTCTTTAAAAAGCTAAATAAATAAATAAACCGGGCTGTCTTCTGATAATTCTAGCAGGGATAAATATGGATCTCGGGGCTGCAGGGTTAGCAACATCAATAGGAAAATTCATGCTGCTACTCTAAGGCTGACTTCTTGAGGGCGGTCTTCATATCCTATGTGGCGCACATTAGCGAATACAGATGCCTCTGTGTTTGTTAGATGGCCGCAGTGTTTCCGTTTGTTTGCATTTATAATTATAACTTCTGTTCCTCAGTGTTTCTCTGAAGGCCAGCAAAATTAGCAGTCTTCCTATGCGTTTCTGCCAAAAAAAAAAAAAGCATACTGTTGAGGTTTGCTATACTTACTTTACAGAACTTGGACAGAATCAGGTCAATTTGTGACTCTTCTCATTTTCACTCCTCTTTTTGGCTCGTGTTTTCTTAATTTCAGATGGTAATGGGTGTATGCAATATCCTGCACCTTCTTGTTCCTTAGAAAGTTTTTGAACTGTTGATCAACAGATTTTTCATTGTGCAGAGAAAACTTGATTCTCTTACATTAACTTTGCTAGAAAATAGGACGGGTTGTGAGAAAGAATAAATTGTCAGGGCTTAAAGGACAAAAATGAATTTTCAGAAGATTCCTCTACAAAGCTCTTGATTATAGGAGTGTTTACCTAAGCTAACGTAATCAATTTTTTTATCAATGTAGATAAACTGGTTCAAATCACTACATTAATAATTTTATGTCACTTTGACTCACGTAAGGCTGTTTTGTTGATTTCATTGATTAAAGCAGAAATAAATTGACAAGAAATGGAATCAGTGGAAAAGTTTAGAACCAGAATGAACAAAATGTTAACCAAAAAGCTGTTGAAGGTGAAAATTGTGGGCTCTAGGCCATTACTGCTGTGGCTTCTGGAGAGGCAGAGAACGTGCAGCTCTTTTTCCAAGTGTAGGAAGTGAGACCAGAGTCAGGCTACCTTGGAGGTGGATTAGACAGCCCTGATGTGAAAAAGTGTTTAAGAGTCGCTTATCTAAAGAAGCCAACAGGTTTTGGATTTTTCCTACCTCTGCATGTAAAAAATAACGCGTAGTGACTTTCACTGTCAAGTGCTTACATTCTCCAGACTGTATCCTACTATGTGGCTTCTGTCATGTTTACCAAATTGTGCTTCTAATTTAGTAGTGCTTCAGAGTAGAGGTTTGTCAGCTGTTTGATCCAGTCCTCCTGCTACAAACAACTGTGATAACATTCGTTATTATTCATAATAGTAAACAATAGATTTGTGGAAATCAAGAAGTTAAAAGAAGCAGCCACAGCGAGGAGAAAACTTGATTTAATAAATGAGCAACCACAGTACCTAAATAGATCAGACTGGCTCAAAGGTTCGAAACATTTCTTTCCCCTAGGGCAGTAATTAGTAAGTAAGGAAAACAAGCAAAATCAAATAAACTGGGACCAGAGTAGAAGAGAAACGATGACCTCGATGATGCCAGTAACACAGAAAAGTCAGCAACAAGAGGAGAGAAGAGGTAATAAAAAGAGACAGGGGAAAAGATGATGAAGGCTACCAGCTCATTACAGTTGCTGTTGCTGCACTGTCTCCGTGTGTCAAACTTACTACGCACGCACGTGGCACTGGAGCACAGCGAGGCCTGTATTTTCAGTGCACGCACATGTGCACATGTCTTCTAAAAGTTTCTGTAGGCTCAGAGGAGGATGTCAGAAATGGGAAGGACTGCAGAGAAAACAGAGAGAGAGAGAGAGAGAGAGTAGCTTGAGAGTAGCTGTCTTCTCTGTAGCTGGATTTGGTTCTGTTGCTCACAAGGAGGAAATAGATTGATCTTCCAAGAAACTCTCCCTGGCAGATTTGGGTGAGTATATAAGACACTGTAGGCTTTTGTCAGCAGTGATGAGATCTTCCAGAGAGGCTGGTGATTAGGATAACAAGATTGCTGTTGTTCAGAGTTAGCTGTCAAAATTATAGAATTACATGGGAAAAATTTAATAAGAATTATTGGTTTTACTTTCACAGATGCTAAATCCCTCAGCCAAGACACGAGCAAATAAAACCTCAATACGTTACCACTATGTTTTCTCTGTAAGGAAAACTGTGTGATACAGTCACAAGTAATTAAGGAAAATGCACATCAGGGAAGGGAAAAATAGAAACACATCTTGGGGTAAGAGGCAGAAGGAAGATCCATAAAGAACAACTCCCTTATCTCAGCATAAGGTTTAGATTTTGGGCTTTCTGTCAGTCTCTAATAGTTCTGAATTTTTAGTAACAATGGGTGAAATTGTTGGTGAGTTGCACGATATGAAGACACCACTGAAAGAGTCGGATCCAGACTCCTGGGTCACAGGTCTTACATTTGCGGTGACAAACACTTAAACCCGTCCTTCTTGTTCTTTCATTGCCAGTGCCTTATCTGCACTCTAAGTTACTGTATAACTGTTCTCACTCCTGCACTTTAGCTATTTCCATAGCAATGTTTTCCATGGGATTTTTTCCTCTCTGGTAGCTTTCCAGTCGGATATCTGTCATCATGGAAAGGGACATCCCAGCTTTGGGAAAGAGTGTGCCTGAAAGGATGTGGAATTGATTGCTTTTGGCAGTGCTGTAGCCACTTTTAAGTTCTAATTTATACCAGGCAGACACAGAATGCCATCTGGTCGTGCCAAAGTGATTTGAAAGGAAGCACAGAAATACACATTTGAGTTGGCCATCTGTCCTCATGTCTGTAACATCATAGAGGGAGGTATTGGCATGTCTGAGGCCAGTAGCTGAGGCTTTGTTTTTCTCAGAGGGTAGGGAAGGAGGATCTGGCACAGCCCTCTGGTAGTAGAGATTCTTGGAGTTTTTCAAGCTTGATTGTGTAACGTAAAAGGGGAAGAACGCCAACTAATGTCTGCATACTTGGTTTCTCATTCATTCACTTACATTTTCTGGCAAGAGTGTGTGTTTGTGGGGGTGTGTGTGGGGGGGTGGGCGTAGATATATCAAGTTCTGAAATATTTTCAGAAGTAGTTGCCTTCTGACTTCATGCAAGGAAGTAACACAGTGTTAGCAGTTCAAAGAAATGAAGATACCTTTCTCTTTTTTTATTCTGGGTTTTTGTTGTTTTGGTTTTGGGGGGTGGGTATTTTTTTGTTTGTGTGGGGTTTTTTTTTAAGGCTGGTGATGTTCTGTGAAACCACTGGAAATAATCAAGTAAAAAGAAACCTTGGCTGCTTACTTCAGAGCTTTGGTGCTCACACAGCACACCAAGCACTTAGAAGAAGTAATTAGGAGTTTGATGGATGAGCCCTTCCATTTATTTCTTAAAAAATTCCCACCTTGCAGCTGGGACCATATGAATTGCCCAAACACAGATGAATAGATGAATTCTTTACTAAAAAGATGCTAGTAATTATATCATTAAGACTGTAACATTGTTACAGACTTTCTTAAGCACTTTGTCATTTGAAGGTATGGACCTGTTGACTGATTCCTGGAAGTTAAGGGTGAAAAGGCTGGTTTTATAAACTCCTAAAAATTACCAACACTTGCGGGGGGAGATATTTTTGCTATTCTGGGTTTCTTTGAGGTGGGTTTTTTTTGTGTGGTGTTTTGTTTTTTTTTTTTTAAATAGTAAATGAGGGAATATAGGTATCTGAGGCTAATACTAAAAGATAAATAAAGCTTGTGAGGTCATGGCAAATGTTATGGAAAATGGGGCAGATGAAGGTAATGAATCCTGTTCTGATACCTCTTTTCATAAATGTTATTGACAGGCTACTGGATTCAAATGGATATTAGTAATCCATTACTATTATTTCTGTAATGCCCCTCTCCCCTCTCCCCTTTTTAAAAATGAACTTTTGTTCCTGTTGGGCTAAGTGTCCCAAAATACAGATGTGTTTATCCTGTAGACAGAAAATTGAAGTTATGTTTCCAGTTGAAGGAAACTACCACACAGATTCTCTAGGAGCAGTATTATGTTCAAAAAGGAGGCCAGGCTCCACAAGGTAAATATGTTAAGTAGATACCTTCCACATGAAAGGTGGTATTTTGTCTTCTCTTGTAACTCCCATTCATGCAAACTAATGCAAATGCAAGTTACATACTGAAGGAGGATGGTTTTCTAGCATTTTCATAGAGATGGAGTAACTTGTATGCTGAGCTGGAGTTTACTGTCTAAAGTTTTGTGAATTCTCATTTTGGTTGCTACAGATGCATTAAATGTAGCATGGCTGGGCATAAACAAAGATTGCAAATCCCTATACGTTTATACCATTTATAACTGTACCATTTATAACTGAAAGTAGAATTTCTACCTGAAACTTCATTCAAAGGGAGGGAAACACTGTAAATGTCACTTTTAAAGAAAAGCTTTAAATGAAAGGTAGCAAAACCAGAGTTAGCAAAGTACTGAATTGTTGGAGTTTGCTTGCTGGGGCACAAAAGGCAACAGGCTGGGATATATTGTGGCAGAGTTACACAATTAATCCATTCCTCTCTGTACATGAGAGGGTAGAACAATTCTCCTATTTCTGTTCATTGCATTTATCACTAAATGAGTCCTTGAGCCACAGGCACTGGAGACTGGAAGAGTATCCTGAAGAACCGTCGTTGCACTTTTTCCTTGTTGTTGTGTGCTTCTCTGGGCCTCAGCTACTCATCATTGATGGGAATGTGGTACTGAGCCTGACAGAGCTTTGTGCTGACCTAGGATGGCAGTTCTTATTTACACCCCTGATTCAGGGAAAAATGCATGTTCAGAGGTTTAAACTTGTGCTTGTAATGTCTTCTAAAGTTTCAAATCTTGCAGTAGATGATAGAATCCCATCCCCCCAGGATGCATTAATTAAGTATGCTTAAGTCTTACTTGGTGTTAGAACTCCAGGAGGAGCTCCTCATGTGATTTCAGGGTTTCCAGCAGTCAGCAACTAGGCCAGGAAGACTGATCCACACTTCTGACAACAAGAACCATTTAATTTGTGTGGAGGCTCATTCTAATCAGAGACACTAGGATAGTGAATGAGTTCTTCTCACGAGCAGGTTCTAGAAGTTAATGCTTTAACAGTATCTCTTCTGAGATCTAACTCCTTGCACGTTGCTGCACATGCACAACTATGAACATGTCTGCCACCACGCTGATTTCCAATAACGTGACCTCTCTGCACATGGTTGGTTTACATTTAAGCATGTCTCAATCATATGGGTAAATAGTCTGTTCAGACTTAGGAGTTTCAGTTCCCATCAAGGTCTAGGAAAGTCTGTACACTCAGGAGGAGGAATGATGTAGTAAATAAAAATGCACCAAAGTCTCCTTTTATTTTTTTTTTCTCTGCTTTTATTTTAATCTGCAAATACCCATCATACAAATGCTCCTTTATGGGAGGGGACTCTTACTAGAACTGTTGTATTGTGTAATCCAAAAACGATAGAAGATTCCCAAATTCCCTAGCTTTTATATCTGCTTGCATACAGAACTACTAGTAAAACAGCGCTAATCTCGTAGCCTATTTAAGTGCAAAACACAGCGTGCATATTCTGTGTGTAATCCTTACGCTCCCCTCGTAGTTTAGGAAGTACTCACACAATTCTAGGACATCCGCACCTACCAATAGGTGGCTCTGACTGCTAGGCTAGAGGATTAGGTTCCCTTTTATCCAAGATTCTCAGTTGTCTGGTAGCCCTACAGCCAGAGGAACAGCTACACCAAAATCCACTAACAGCAAAGGGTTCTCCAGAGAAGCAGAGGCTGGGAACTTTCCAAAGCACCTCCCACTGGGAATGGTGTAGGGAGCATATCTCCAGCTTGCTGCACAGTGCTCTAGCCAGGAGATTGGTATGTAAAAGATGGGCTCATTTTACTCCTGTTGTCTTTCTGCCCTGAACTCCAGTGCATCAAGTGTGTTAGCTTTGCTGGTAGCATACCCAGCAAACTGGGCTTGTTAATGGGTCTAGGGTTATGGATGCTTAAATTTGGATTCAGTCAACTGTTAGCAGCAGATGTGTACCTGGGCAGTTTTGTGCCTGCTGATAATGCCTGAAAACACGCGTTTTACGTGCATGTTGCATCTAAACAGGTTCAGGTGGGGTTTTCTCTGAACAGTTTTCCAAGCTTGATATTTATTTTCAACAGCTGAATGCTGTCTTTGATCTTGTGTTTGATGCTGCATCAGCAAAGCAAATATGAGTTCTATCAGTGACTTAGGAGCTGAATTGAACCCATAGAGAGAATTTAATCCTGGTAATGTTAATGTTGATGCATGGATCCACTAAATACTACTCTTCTCGTAAAAGAGAGTGCCTTAAATTCTTGCCCTTAACTCTGAACTACGGTCGTCTCTTATTTAGCAGGGGGAAAATGTGGTACATGTTTTCGTGATGGGAGGGTGTGAGAATGGGAAAGGAGGGGGACACCACATTCAAATGTGAGAGCCTTTTTGATTTTTGTCTATAAACAGAAAGTAGAAATATACAGAAAGAAAATAAATAAGAATTCTGAACGCTGTACTTGTGGAGAGCAGGAGAGCATTCTTGCCTTTTGTAAAGCGAACTTGGGAAATACAAAGTGCAGATCACAGTAGTTGTTCCCAGTGTGCTGTTTGGTATGCAGCGAATCCAGCAAGCAAGGCCCTAAGCAGCAATTTTTGGAATCTATTACATTTGTTCCACAAAGTCACTCTAAACCTATTTAATCTCCTTCATCACTGCTTCTGACATCCACATCTTACGCACTGAGTAGACAACTGAAGAAGGAGATTTATAAGGCAGCGCTCTCAATTGATTCTCAGAAGGCCAGTTTTTACACTTTAGGAAGGGCAATGTTTCATTTTACTTTTTTTACTTTACCTTCTTCCATCTTCTCCCATACTGGATAACACTACCACCAACCCAGCAATACTTTTTGGCTTTATTAACTAACCAAAAATTAAGTGGTGATTGTCAATACCACCTTCTCAGGGATTACCTTGCACAGCAACGTAGTCCCCCTTCTCCACGTGGAACATGGAAACGCTGGGAGCAGAAAAATGGTGAGGGACTGGGGCTTTTGTGTTCATTCAAAGACTTTTTTGAACCAGGCATTTAATAGCAGATTGGTCTTTTTTCAAAGTTCTTTTGAGGGCACGGAGGGCACAGAAGCTGTGGCAGAAATCCTGAATGCAGCAGAAGGAGCAGCTTGTTTCACACACTAGTGCTGGCATTAGTAAATAGGTATTGGCAGGGTGACTGAATGAGGAGCTCTGGACTGGGAAGTAAATCAGCAGCTTTCTTTTTCTGTGCTTTATTTTCTTTTTCTTAAAAGGCCAGTGCTAAGGAGACAGAGAATATGGTAAACTTGCTGTGGAATTTTTAAAAGCATTCAGTATCGATCTGACACATTGAAGTTCCTAAAACCCCTACCTGAAGTCAAAGAGGGAAGAGTTAATCCAATGTTTTGTGCTTTAAAAAGTCCTATCGCTAGAGAATAGACTTTTGCTAAGTAAGCAGAACTCTAAGGCAGTCAGATTCCCAGCAGCAATGGCGATTTGCCCCCTATTAAGGTGTGAGCTGAATTTGCAGGAAAGATCATTATCACATAAGACTACAAACCCACTGTCGCAGCAGCGTCAAAGGTCTGGCTGTCCCTACTGTTACACCGGCATTGCTGGGAGATGTCTCTGTGGCGTGCCGCGGCCTCGCTGCTTCGTACCTGCTTTCACAGGGAATGACGAGTTCTCTGGAGGCAGGTGGAAGCTGGTAGTGATACTGGTAAAGAAGTATGTATCTTTTCCCTCAAGACTTTTCACAGTTCAGAGGCTGAATGTACAGGAAACTAATAATCTAAAAATGTTATTGGAAGGCCAAATAGAATTAACATAAAGCATAAGGGGCCTTGGAAGAAATTTTCCAGAGAGAAACAGAATTGTGCTGAGCTCTTCCTACTAAGTACTGCTAATATAATAGTTCAAGCTACTTAAATCTCAATTGTCTTACTTAATTGCATATTGTTGAGAAAAGAAGTATTTCATCAGTATAATAATGATTATAACTTATAAAAGTTGCTCTAAAATTGTATTTTTATTTCAAAGGTAAGTGATAATTGGGCTTCTGCAGCTGATACTGTATGCTAATCTGGAGAGTAAGGAGTTCAGTAGGTAGATCCTGTTAAATTAATCAATAACTCCCAGTTGTATTTTCTTACCTCCTGACTTTTAACATGTATGCTTCACAATTCAAAAATAGAAATGTGTCTCTTGAAAGATGTGGGAGAGGTCAAATAGTATCTCAATCACAGGCCTTGTGGACCTATAATTAAAAACACTTCTGAAATATGGCATAATGTGCAAAAACTTGCCTGATTGCTGTTCTGTGGAATTCCTTCTCAACAGAGAGCTATTAGTATTTTGGAGGTTTCTGACTGTAACAAATGAAATACCATCTGCTAAAAGAATTGTGGCAATACTGTCATCTTCAGTGCATCCCTTCTGGTTAATGTGGGCAAAATAAAGTGAATGTTCAGAGAAAACAATGAGACAGGAACTAATGTCATCCTTTTCTTATTGCTTATATTCTGGCCACAGGGGTAGGCTCCGTATAGGCCTGGGAACCCACCGTGTTAAGTAATGTATAAATTTGGTGTTGCCAGGTTGAGTTGAATTCATAGCAGAGAGAAGTTATATGACCTCATCAAGGCAATCAGGGTTGCAGTAGTTGCATTTCTTCTTTTCAAATATGTTCATTTGTATTTTTATCATAAGAAATAAATGGAGAGAGGGATAAGAAATGCAGAAGGGGATGAATGACAGCTGAGAATTTGTGAAAAAGGAAGGATGGGAAAGTGGGTTACTGTGACAGCAAAGATGATGCTATGAGGAAAGAAGCCAGAGAGCAGTCTAGGTACTGTGCCACAAATGGTGTTAAGGAGTTTGAAGGAGATTTAAGTGATAGTGTCATCTCTGCTAGCGAACTCTAGGGTAGTATCCGCCATGCTGGCCCTGGAGATCTGTTACTCTTCTGAGATCCTAGAACCAAAGACTAGCAGAGAAGATGAAATTACAAGCAGCTGAGAAAATGCACAAGAACACAAATTATAAAGATCAATCTTTAGCTCTCTGAGAACACTGAACATCTGCTAGATGCTTTGTTAGCTCTGGTGCTGCTCTGTTATTTTTTTAGCACTGTTTTCATTTAGGACAGTCCTGTTCTGTTTGCCCTAGCTCATCAGGCGAAGAGGGGAGGCTGATGGGAATTGCATCTTCAGAGGAATGTTCCCTCCAGTGGAATGAAATCTGAAGGCACGTGTGAGTCCCAGCTGATCTCTCTTAGTTTTGTTTATGCTGTGTTCCAGAGAGTAAACTAAAAAATTGGTATCTTTTTCATTGACTGGCTTCTCTTCTGTGGAACAGCGCACTTGGTGAATTACTTCTATTGCATAAGTTTCTTTAAATGAAGAATTTCAAAAGCCCTTTTTTCTTTCACTCCCCCTAATAAGAGAATCAAAAAGGCTAGTAACACGGGGAATGATGACAAATTATAAAGATGGGTATGGAAAATACCGCTTTAATTTTTCAGAGTCCTCTAAAATTAATGGTTTAAGGTTAGAATAAACACCGATACCCTGCCCAGTTTTCTGCGTGGATAAGGGAATGAAGTGCTTTCTTTGAACAGCTACAGTGTTGTTGTGTACCCAAGAGCCTTGGTTTCTCCACTTTGAATCTTTTGGGTTCTGTCACCATCACTATATTGAAGATGCTGAGAGTCAGCCTTCTCTTTTCCTGCTCAGAGAACATGTGCTTCGACTCCATCCTCAGCTTTCCCAGGAAGCAGCTAAATCTTACTGTTTTTTCCAGTTAAAGAACCTACTGAGGTGTGCATGGTGGAGCTCAAGAGGTGGTGTTTTGTGTATGCTAGGATGATCTTCCACAAAGAGAAATGGGTGTTATTCACTAGTGTTTGCATTTCTGGTTGATGGCTGAAAAAGCTACTTCAGAGGTTTGTAACCAAATCAAATGGATGTTTATGTAGAGAAAGACTTAAGTTCAGAGACATACTGGCTCATATCCACTTGTACTGTTCAAGGAGTTCAGTCTTGGGAAAAAAAAAAGCGCCTTTGTAATAGAATATCTTCTGTTTAGCTTCACTTGTGTCATATGATTTTCCCTCAGCACAAAATAAACATGAAATGAGCCAACATAGATACAGGTGTAAATACAAACATTGCAAGGCATCTAAGCTGAAAGTGTTTGAGCTGTTTTTGATAAATGAATATATGAATGTAATCAGTTCACCTGGTTTAATCATTCTCTTTTTGCTGCCAGGGAAAATAAATTTGTAGTGTACAATAGGTCAAGGATCTGGTAGGGAACAGAATGTGCAGTTCATAAATCTGTACAAACATGCAGGGAGCACAGCTACAGCTGTAAAATGCAATAGTGGATCCAACTTTTGCTTGAAGATGACTTTTTAAAAAATTGTGACATCTTTCAGAGGATGGGCTGTTAGACTAGATTAATTCCTGTGTGCTTCCGTCTGTATTAAAAAAAAAAAAAATAGACTGTATTCAACCAGTTGACACACTTTATTAGCAGGCCACTATTCTAGTCTACCCAGCTGACATAATGACACTGCTCAGTCACATAAAGAAAAATAAACAACAGTTTAATAACACTCGGGGATTAAGTTGGCAAAGTCAAACCCTCCAAAATTGAAGTACGGAGTCACAGGTTTGAATTTCTAAACTTAATCTGGCACTTCTGTGTGTAAAATTTACCAAACCCTTATTTATATCAACCTGTATCAATATATACACATTTTCTCTTTATAGTTCTTCTTTTAGGCAGTCCACAGAGTACACAGCTACTGGTGACTGAATGGCAATTAAATAATTTTTTAGTGTTCAGTGTCAGGTACACAATTCTATTTACTAGACAACATCCTAATATCACAATTGATTACAGATTTATTACTATTCTCATGGGCTTTTCAGGGAGTTCATTATCGTAGCATCTGAGTGTTTCACAAATGTTAACGGGTTTATCTTTACAACTCATTCTGAGTGATGGTATTACTATAGACTCCTCTGAGAATTTCCTTGCCAGTCTTTAATTATTTTCCACTGGATATTTGCAAATGGCAGCTTTAGACACTATAATTCAGTCAAAATTGGGCAGATATTTCTTGGACATCAATAACATCTCCCTAATCAGTAATCCAGTGCACATGTCAAAAGTACAAATGCTAGAAAGCTCATCAGCTAAGAACTTATAAGTTTGTTTGCTTGTTTTTAATTGTTAAACTTATGTATTTTCTCTGGCTTTGTTCTTGGAAAAAGCTGAGCCTTTTTTTTTAAACTTTCTAAACCAGTTTTTCCTGTGGACTGTAGCCCAAGCTGTTTAAAGCCTGCAAAATGTTAAGCAATTCATAATGGGATTTAAGAAAAGCATGCCAGAGAAAACTGACCATAAATGATACTGTTTATAAACATCATGCAGCTCAGTAGCTCCAATTTGTTATAACCCAATTGTTAAAATAAATCATAATGTATTAATATGATGCAAAGTATGTCAAAACTCTATTAGAACAATATATATTAATTCTAATAAATATTTTTAAACCAACTGCCCAGTGTTAAGTCATAGATTTTAATTAGTTGAAGAGTTTCTCCAGAATGTTGGCAGGAGCCCATTCTGTTTCCACCAGCCCTCCCATTGCTCTCACCGGACGTGCTGACATCTGGTCTCCCAAGGCTGCTTCCTTTCTCTCTGTAGTGCAAGTAGGTCATCTCATCGCAGCAATATGGAAAGCGAAAAGTAGAAAAGACAGAAAAGGAAAGGAAAGTAGTAAAGAAACTGGAAAAGATGTTTTACTGTTCAGATTCGTAGAACTGACCGTAATCTGTCAATGGGAGATCCAAAAGTAACTGTCTTGAAGAACCAGGTTATAACCCAGTCTTTTTAAAAGCTACACGCTCCACAGCAAGAGCGAAATCTTTGCAAGAACAAAGTAGGAAATTATGCATGAAGGACTAAGTTATTTCCATGCTGATGAATCCTTTCCTTTCTTGTGTATAGAGTGGAGAACTTATTTTAAAAGATAGAAATTACTAGGGTACTAAGTGGATGAATAGCAAGGGCCAACTGTAAAGGTTTTTAAAGGATCCTGTGATAGTGGGTTTCAGAACGTATTCTGCATATGTTTTTCTGTGTCTTTACACTTAGTTACTGATGCGAAACGTAATTCCCCTTAGTTGTCACCTTGGAGGTGCTGAAATGGCTGTGAAAATCCCCAGGCACCAGTTAGCAGAATTAATGCATATAAAAGGTAACATATCATGACACTACATGATGGCAGTCAGCTAGCCTCAGCTTTTTGTATTGTAAAGCGCTCTACGTATCCTTCTCTTCTGAGCCTGTTTTGTTTTATGTCTGCTTAAGTGAATTTTGCTTTTATGGGCTAATACAATGTTTTTATTTTCAGAAGCTGTCCTAAAGTATCAAATGCAAAATTGTCTCCTCTATATGTATGGCTTTTGGGAATGCTGGTGACTTTGGGGGGCAGAGCTTAAATATAATTTTTTATGTGAGCGTGCAGTGGTTTTGTGGGGCCTTAATTGGGTATGTATGTATCTATTTTATGGATATATACAGTTAAAGAAAAGATGATTGCACTTCTCATCTGTGCTTGAAAGGGTTTGAGGTATGTCAGGAAATGAAGTCTCAGGGGGTAGTTTACATGAAAGCTACAAGAAGGAATAGCTTCTAAAAGCTGCAGGGATTCCTCTGCCAAAGCCCTGGACGAAGGGAAGGCAGCAGGCGTGAAGTTCTCCCTGGTGCTGCATTACTAGCCCTGGAGCACTGGCATAGAAATGCTGTTCTTGCTTGCAGTGTTGCTCTCTACAAAGGTCTTCTGTAAGGGTGAAGTTCCCTATGCTGAACTTGACATTATCTTGCATTGGTAAAGAATCGCAAAGAATGATGATTGTAAAACTGGGAACACAAGAACTGCATTATCTCTAAAGCTGCTCTTTCTGTATATCTGTTTCCTTCTCTTTTTCTTTCCCTGTGGGTTTTTCTAATGCCCTCCTGTTCCGCTTCCCACAACTTTTTTCTATTAAAGAAACATCCCAGATACCTTCACATTTACTGAGGAAATTCTTCTGTTCTTCATTGAACCTTCACTGTTTTCTCATTGCAATGTTCAGTGGGATATTGTGATCTTCATCAATTGAGCATGAATACTTGTTACATCTGATTTCTAATACTAGCATATATAATGTTACTTTTAAAACACAAAAATCATAGTGGCAACTTCTTGATTTAGAAATTCTTATAAATTAAAAGTTGTTTATGCAACAATGAGATTCAGATGATTCTTGTGCAAAAGGTTCATCTGCTTAAAGCAGAGAGGAGGTGATTTAGAGGTGTTGGTGTTCCCACCCATCATTGTCCCAAATAGTGAAATTAATTGAGTTTAATAAAGGTCTATGGGATGAGCTGAACATGGTGAAGATAAAAATCTGTTGATGTTTCAGAAAATCTGCAGAGGCTTATGATAAATTTAAAACTGATTTAGAGTTACTGAATGACTGAAAGGGAAGGAAATTTGGTTAAAAGAAAAACGTTCATCCTTTGTAAGCAGATGTACGTCTTGGGTATGTGTTCATCGTTTGAGGGAGAGCAATACTTAAAAGACACAGTGATGGATAACTGATCGCGTAGTGCGGACAGATGCAGAGGAATAAATCTTTACCAAGACTTCTAATCTTGAAGTTAGTAAAAGGTTGCCCCCTCACATCAGCATGACTTTGTCCAGAACGCTCAGGAATATTCAGTGCTTAATTTCTCTGGCCATTTATCTACCAAACCAGATGGTCTGTGTACTTTGGGGGGCAGGGGGGCATCCCCCTCACCCCCATACACTGATATAGAGGCTAGTCTCCCTGGAGACATCCTTTAGTATACATCTAATTGGGTTCACTTGAAATGTATGGCTCTGGAATGTTCAGCGTGGGGTCAGGAGGCAGTCGTTTCTGGCAGGGCCCTTGTGTGGATGTGGCTGGCTGAGACCGTGCGCGTGCCATGGTGTCAGGGCAGGGGCGAATCTGCTCCTTTCCCCCAGCCCATGTGAGTGAGGAGAGCCAACAGGATTTGCAACTGGAAAGTGCGAGCCCTCTGCGGTTTTGATCAGGCCTGTGAAAAGGGGGGGTGCCAGGTTCTGGGCCGGTTGCCAGAATGGTGATACCTCAGTGCATCACTGGGTAGAGCTGGAAGAAGGGAGGGCAAAAAGATGCTCTTCATAGAGGTGTTCAGGCAGGCTGAGGCTATGAGGGCAAGTGCACACTGCTGGGTGGCAGGTTAGAGCAGGGATGGCCTTTTGAAGAGAAACAGGGAATACTGACAGCCTATCTATCTATCCCTGCCTGTTCTTTAATCCCATGTCTCTACTCCCTCATTTGACCATGAGGAGACAGCAGATAAGGATGCTAGCGAGGCAGTCAAGTCTCCTGGAGTACAGGGAAGTACACTGACTTCTTTAACATCGATAAAATCTGAGGTGCAGATGCTGTTACTAACTTGGCGTTCTGCTTATTGAGTTTTCATTGAGCCGTGACACATAGGAAGTCCTTTCAATCTCTGCTGTTCCTGGGCTCTACTGTGGGGTTTGTGCAACATGCTTCCATTGTAATACTTTAAATTATTCTTTTTATTTATTTTGTTATTTTGTTACCCACCCCTGTCAAATGAAAGAGGTGGAAGATCTCAGGTTTTGCAACAAGACTGCATGAATTGATAGAAATCTTCTCTAGCTCTTTCCCTTGATCAGATACTGTGTTTTTGAACATTACTGCATTCAGGCATGAGAATCTGCTGATTTTAATTCCCCCACAAGGCCAACTCCTTATTCAGCATTTTAATTCAAAAAGAGTCCTGTTGCCACTTAAATAATGTTTGTGCCAGAGTAGCATTTAAATGACAAGTTAATTTAAAAATTATTTTATAAGATACTTAAGTATCTAAGTCGTGATCTTGACAACTTCCTCTGAGCCACTGAAGTACACCAGCGTCTAAATGTCCTCAGTTGAGACAGTGTGATCTTTCACATTAGCCAAAATGTTGCTTCTGCTCGTGACACCCTGATGCTTTCTACAGAAAATGCTTTCTATTCTGAGGAATACGTAGTGAACCGGCAGAGCTCTAGGTCTCAGTGAGCAGATGCCCACCCTGCTAGCATAATTCCAGGCAACTGAATATTTTATAATATAGGTGGACTATGAGGGAGAAAACCAAGGACAAGGAGAGGATTTAGTGGAAGAGCTTATCTAGGAAATTGCCATGAACGGCTATGGATCTTCTGAGATCTCTTCAAATCTCGAATCAATAGATGTCAATACCATTTTAATCTCAAAGAGGATTTCCTGAATATGCCAGAAATTCCAGCTGTTTCCAACTAGCTGCCAACATGTCCAGCCTGACCCTGATAGCTCTAATAGCACAGTGACAATTTACAATACAACATCTGCAGCCCACTGATATTTGGAAGCAAAGTAAAGTTGCTTGTGCTGAATATCAAATTAAGAGGTATTGCACAGAATATGTAACAGTTGTTCGGAAGGAGATTTAGAGAAATAGTGTTAAATGGGAGAATAAATAAATAAATAGCATGCTGGGGGTGGGGGGGGAATAGTAGGGCTACTGTCTATTCTTCAGCTTTTTCCCAAAGATCCACTGTGCTATGATATAAGCTATTGACTCTGTCTGGATTGAGCACATTTGTGCTACCCAGGTTCTGCTCTTTACTTCGGAGAACACTTACGTTATTTGGGACTATCCATTTATGTATATGCTGCACTTCTGTTATCAGTCCCTTCCCTCTCCTTTTCTTCCCATTAGTGTGCCTTCTTTCAGAGTGGACTGTAAGGTCTTCATATAGAGTTCGCCCAGTGCTTTGGAGGCCCTGATTCTGACTGGTGGTGTGTAGGGCTAGCGTAGTTGCAAGTAAATTACAGCTACCAAATACCTGAACTGCTTTTGCTTGCTGTAGTTTGCAGATCTCAGAGCTGAAACATTCAACTCTGTATGGAGTTACAACTATAATAAGCCAAACAGATTTTTAGGTTCTTGGGTGAAGTAGCTTTATATTGCTAATGGCAACTACTGTCTTAAAAGTAGTAAGGGTGCAACCTAAGTTTTTGTGCTTACCGATTTAAGAAAATACTTCTTTTTTTGTTTTGGTTTTAGGTATATGGCAGTCTTCATCCCCCGCATCTTAGAAATACTTACAAACATGAGTTATTAAACTTCAGAGCACCTGAGGAGGTAAGCAAGTTTTTCTGTTTTAATGGTTAATTCTCTCACGACTGAGGCAGCGGTTGTCCATATGGATCTTGTGTTTCATCTCTGCTCTATTCCTTCTTTCTCAGTGTATCATTTAGTTCCAAGTCAGCGCTCGATTGGCAGTTGGTTTTTGTTTTTTGTTTTTTTTTCCCAGAGCCATCAGCAAATACATGCACCACATTAGGCCTGAGATGTTTAAAAATACGGACAGTTTTGGTAATCTTTAGCTTAGAATTTCTCCTGTGAGTTAACAGTTTCAACGTTTGATTTAATTTGAGATTTGCAAAGCTTTGCTGATAAGAAAAGATGATAGCTAATTATCCAAACTAGTTTTAGCAACTTCTTTAGTGCAGAAATCCTGCTAAGCAGGCCCCTAGTGCATTTATCTCAAATGGCATATTTTCAGTTTTTTAATATTGTTCCATTGTCACTGAGTTGATTGCATAAATAGCCCATCCTTACATCTATGTACACAACCAACATTTTGAAAACATTCTTCTGTGGTCTGTACTGAGCACTTTCTGCTTTAAAAATAATGTTTAAATTTTAGCAACCTGTGTAAGTTCCAGCCTTATTTTTATGCAAAATAAGTCAATACTAGTTGAAGTAGATAAATGATGAATAAAAGGCGGGTTTTAATTTTTTTGAGTTTTTCAAAGTTGAGCCTCTGAAGTTGTGTTTCTCAGTTTTGGCACAAAGGCAATTTGGAAACAAGGTTTTGTGTCTTTCTGATCTCAGTGTTGTGCTGAGAAAGGAAATAAAAAGTGGAGTAGAAAATTGAGTCCTTTTTAAAACACTCAGTATTTGTCACTATAAACCTTTTCGTGGACAAACTTGGTTAATCTAAGTCACTTTGCTTGCAGCATTTAATGGAAGGGCCCTCTGTCCCTGTTGACTTTATCGTAAGGAGTCACTTTACTTAAGCAAGGCTAACCTAAAAAGGTTGTTCCTCATTCACCTCCTGCAGTGTCTAGCAACTGCAACATAAAAGCCCTCCATTTCCCACAAAAGTTCCCATTCATTCCAGAGTCTCGTAGCCTAATTCTGATCTCTAATTGGCCATAACGCATCTCCTCCACCATTACTGGATTTAACCTATAGCCAAACAGCCTTTCCATCTGTTTCATCGTTTTCAAAAAATATTAAAGATCTTTGGAAATACTTCCAACTGTTAATCTGGTTATCTTTCCACCCCTTACACAGCCGTTCCTGCTCTTAGTGGCAAAGAAACAAACCCTTTCCTACAATAAAAAAAAAAAAATATTGTCGTAAGAACCATGCAGCTTGTTTGCTGGCATTTGAATCAGTTCAATTTTATCTACCCTTCATTCTAAATTCTATCTTGCTAGCTCAATGTCTCACCAATAATCAATTTGTTGCTTATTCATCATTGCAAATCAACAAACATAGTTAGGATGTCTGTTCAGCAGTGTATCTGCCGGTGACCACAATCAGCTCATGATCAAACAGGACACTCGCTCTAATGTAGATACTGAAGGAATGTGCTGCTTTGAGGTGCTTACCTGAGTATTATCAGCTGTACAGGTGTGAAGTACTAGGTTCTTAATTAAACCCAAATTGGTTTTGCATCATTGGCTTCCTTAGAGCCCTCTATTGTTCTCTTTGCTCTACTCTCTGTATTTAGTAGGATTCGTATGTGCTTTGTTTGGTCTGTGTGATACTACGTAAAACTGGTCATGTAAAATGAAGTGCATCGTTTTAAACAGTATATGTCAAGGAGCACTTAGCTGATGTGCTGGAAATGGTCTGATAAAATAAAACGTCAGCTTCTGGAACACTTGCTTTAGTGTTCTCAAATACAGTAGTTTAGTTTTCCTGCTCCAGACTAGAGCTGGTCCCTGCACAGATTTTTGAGTCAAAGAAAGCACCAGTTCCTCCTAGTGTGGCAATTACATACTGGGGACTTCTGTACCTACAGCCAGAGTTCAGGCTGTGTCCCAGAGAGTGCCAAGGCACAGGTAATCTCATGGACCTCGCACTTCAGAAGCGTGCTGCAGCTGAAGAGGAAGAATAAAAGCAATAATCTTGCTGTGCAGCAAAGTGCTGGTTTAGGCTTGTCCCCAAGAGGAGAGGCTTCAAGATGTTATGTAGTTCTTCAACTCCCCAGCAGGATGCTGCTGACTGACAGATCACACCAAGATTGTATGAGGCTTAACTAGTTCTTGTTTCAACTCTAAGGAGACATGCTACTATCTATTACACAAAGACTTAGAAATCAAGAAGTGGAGTTACCAACCTCTATTACTAAAAATCAAAGGACTTTTTAAAAAGTAAAGCCTTGCTGTCGATTCTTGATTTATTTCACATTTATGATCTCCTTGGCCTCACTTAAAAAAAAAAAAAAAGACAACAGATCTAAAAACCATCAGAATGGGGACAGTGCCAAAGAACCTCTTTATAAACCATGGTTTTTTTCTAACTGAAACTATTGAACTTATATGTCCATTTTCTTGTCTTCCGGAGTATATTTGTTGCACCTTATTCCACTGGTTAAACATCACTGTATTTACATGTGCATCGTGTACATATTTATCGTATTATTGAAGTTAACATGACTTTACAGATCTAGCAATGCTCCAGGTGCCAAAGCAACCTAATCTTTCATAAATCCTATCGAAGTGTTCTCAACACCTGCTGTTAAATGATCTGTATGTTCCACATCACATGCAATCCAACAAATTAATGTCACATACGTAACACAAAGATTTATTGCCTTTTACTCGGGTCCAAAAAACCCCTGTTTTTATTTAAATGGCAAACACGTTTGTTTCTATTATGCCAGTCTTGCTCAGCCTCTCAAGGGCCAAACTTGTTCCCACTTACACCACCATAATTACTGAAAATGTCCCACCAGTCAAGAAAACCAGATTTCAATAGCAATATTGAGCTTAGCATTATAGTTGTGACTTGTAAATCTTCTCCTCTAAAGATCTCGGAGTGTATTTATAACCAATAAGCATGCTAACAATGTGTTCTGAGCTTTTTACTTCTATTTGGGGGAGTTTGGGAGAAAGGTGCAAATCAATTTTTTAAAAAGCTGTGAAAATTAGAAATAGACTTCTAGAAAAAGCTGAAAATAAAAGTGAAGGAAATAGTTATCTGTGTAAGAAATACTTGCAACTGCTTGTGCAAAATTTAAAATGGTCAATAGAGAAAACACAGTTTTACTGTTATGGAGGGGTTTTAGCTTTTTAGCAAGAACTTTGTTTGTGACCCGAAAAGGGTGTAACTCAGAACAGCCTATAATACAACGGAAGGTTTGACATTGTCACAACAGAGACATTAGTCCGTTGGAAGTGTAAGACTGGAAGGACGTAGGCGGTACAGTACGTTTTAGTAAAATGTCTAAGTGAGAGGCCAGTCTACTCAAAGCGAAATCTGTTGTAACTGTAGGACCAGCAAGCGCCTGATTGAAATACAAATGGTTTTTCAGTCCTCTTCGTATGTATGTGACTAAGTTGTGGTAATCCTTTGATAACCTTACCTCTTTGTTCCTTTTTCTTTCTTAGTGATGTTTCAGGTATTTTCACAGTTCAGGTATAGATCAGTATGTTTTCGAGTCTTTTCTGAAACGTCTCTAAGGGTCATTAAAAAATGAACATCATTCAATTGTGAGGATACAATGCAAACATACTTTTTGATGGATATGCTGCTGGAGACTGTAGAGGCTATTATGTTTTGAATTTGTAAGCAGTGACTAGAATACGCTGAGTGGTTAGTGACAAAGCTGAGTGGTTAGTTTTTAAAATTTGAATAAGTCTCTGGCTTTATTTTCAATTAGTCTTCCTAACTTGTTTTGTCACAGTATCTTTTTAAGCATTTAATGGAAAAATCCATCAGGAAGATACCAGGATATTTCCATTCCTTGCTTTTCTTGTACGTGGGCTTCTTTTTCCATGTAACCTGTTCCCTCCTCCAGTTTGGTAAAGCACCAAGCTACCTTATTGAAACTCTCCTGCATTTCTAGACCAATGCAGGCTGCAGAAGCAAAGATTGGCTCACACGCTCTCTAAGCATGTGTAGGGAGTCTCAATACAACCCAGATAGATTGTGTATGCAATCTGTAATCCGCCTGCAGGCATTCAAGTGTCATGCCAGAATTGCTATTTATATAGAACATGTACAGTTCCAGCACAGTCTCTTCAGGTTATCATAATTTATCTTCCCCTAAGTTTGTGTATTATGCAGAGCAGCTTGGACTGAGTGTATGCGTACGTGGCATAGAGGCAGCACCCTGAGTTCAGCGGAGAGGCTCTTCAACTTGGTCTTTCTCTCATTCTGAAACCAGAGTATAACCCGATAGCCTTGGGCCACATTCTGACATCTCTTAAGGATATTTCAGGATAAAGCCTTCCCTCACCGTAATGAAGGAGATTTCCCCCCCTGTGTCAAGATGCCTTTTGGATGAGTTAATACAGCACATGTATTTAACCATTCTAATTGATGGTTGGCACTAACGTTCTGATTTTTGGTCTGCTTTTGTTGGTACTCTTAGTTTAGAACTCATATTATTTTTAGTGTTACTATTTTGTTAATATTAACAGCAATAATAGGAATGAAATTGTAATAACATTATTACTCCTTACTGTTGATAAATCCAACACAGTTGTGAATTGTACTGGTGTAAGGAGGATCAAAACTACATCCTGTGTTCTGATTTTAGAATGCCATGCAAAATTACAGCCCTATGTATTTATGTGAATGTTTTGTTTTATCAAAGAGAATCAACTAGATCATTGTCTGAATTAAGTAATTTTTTGTCCACATCCTTCCCATGGGATTTCAGTGATTACACCACTGAAATGCTTTCAGAGCCAGACCAGTAATAAATAAAACCGCATAGAACATACTCTTAAGCGTAGAACATAGTAGAAGGGAAGGGTGGTAAGGTGACCTAGCAACTCTGTCATCTCTCATTTTTATGATTCCTTGGGGAAAAAAAAAAAATCTTTTGAGCTGAGTGTGTTCACTGTAGCAAAATTACTATGAAAAGTTCCCATGAGATGCTTGCATAACTGACCATTAGGAAAAAACTGGCACAGTCAGGAGAATACAGTAGATACATTTTTCTGTTCTCATTATTATCTTTGTCCCAAGTGTAGGACAGGGTTATACAATCACAGTAGAATCTGTCTTGCATTATAATGCACTGATCAGCGACTGAGGATCTTGCCAAGACGAGAAGATGGCATTCAAATTAACTCAGTCTTGGGACAAATTGAAAACCCGGCCTGAACAGAAAAGAGCTGAAAGTGGGCCTGTCTACAATAATGTTAAACTTTTCACAAACGTTGCAGACTACACAAAAATCTCATCTAGCAGTTTCATACATCTTGTCATAAAAGCATAAAATAAATGGTCTAAAAGTTAGCTTGGGCTATGGCATTTACTCACGTTCAAAGGTATTGTAGTGATTCTTTAGTGTGCTACTGCATTAGGCATTAGGAAGTTTCATCTCCAAAAAAAAATATCTGTGTTGAATTGAAGATTATCAGTACTGATGTGTCTCAAAAGTAGTACAGTTTTTCTCAGGGAATAAGAACTTCAGTATTGGAAACCAATGTGAAGATTTTATTTCCAGTGCAAACACAACTGCTTTTAACTCCTGTAATTCACGATGAGGTTCTGTCTTGGCAGTGTCAGTCTACAGGGTGTTTGAACAGAGTCGTGACCACGCTTATGTCAATGGGAGTGAAAATACCTGGAATTATACTAATTGTGCGTGACCAGAAAGCTCAGTGAAATTAGTGGGAAGGTTTTCATTAATCTCAGTAAGTGCTGGAGCAGAAGGTCCTTGGCCTGGTCTGCTGAAGACCTGGGTATTCCGGTTCCCCCATCTCTCTCGGGATCCTCCCTGGAATTGTTCAGTACTGTGGATAACTGAGTTCCTTTCCAGAAAGGCCTTTTAGAGGCAGTGATTTGGGTAGGTTATTTAAGGAATCATTTCGGCTTTGCTTGAACAATGCAAAATGATATGTTGAAATGTACGCCATGGGGCAGTGCAGCAAAAGGAACTGCAACACAGGTTGCTGGAGTAGCTCCCCTAGCCACCAGACCATTTTGTGTATGTATAATTTTTTATTATTTTTTCTGTACCTTGTTAAGAGTTAATCTATATTATTATATAGAGAGACTGGTGAAATAAATAAAAGGTCTGCCAACTCTCCCCTATGTGTTCCCCAAAATAAGCTCTGAAATAACACTTTAAAAAAGGCAAAATAATTATAAAAAGCATTTTTTAAGATGTCATTATTTCATTTCCTATCATGAGGCCATAGAATGCCGTTATCTCGAACTATTAGACTTCAGTTACAGATACCAGTCCACCCACGACCAAGTTCTTCCCATAACTTACTGCAACTGAAATAATTTCTCATGATTTTCTCTGTTTTGATGGACAAGTCCATACGAATACAGTGTGTGACTACAGGTGCAGAGCTTTTCTGTAACTGTTTAAAAAGCACTGTATCTAAATTACCAAAGACTCCTGAACAAGCAGGTTTCCTGTTTGTTTGAAAAATAAAATAGGCTAAAATTAGAAGCATCAGTAGGGAATGATAAATACTCATTAGCCTGGATGCTGCTGCGGTCAAACCATATTGATTTTTGTTGTTAAGGATTGCATTCCATATCTATCTGTTTTACTATGATGCTGAGATCAGTATGTTATCTGCCTAGGGATGCCCTATGCTTTTTCTCTGCTGAGGCATAGCAGGGCGGTGACATCGGGCATTTCCAAAACACAGAGAGTTCAAGTCAGAAGTAATACAAAACCAATGTAAAACTGGCATTTGCAGACCGCTTTGGTCTGTCTTCTGTCCTGTTTAGTATTCCAAGAGCCTGTGTTACTCTGTGTAACAGCAGGTTCTGTTCAACACAAGGAAGTGACATAGTACATGATATTTGCAGCCCAGCAATGCTTCCCTGTGCTGTTATAATAGGAAACTGCACACAAGCCTTTGTTTGTCCCTCTCTAGCTGCAGTAAGTTCATCTTCACATTTGGAAGAACACTAAACCACCGTATTCCTCTTGTACCCTGCCAAGACGTGCCACACGTAGCTGCAGCGGCCATACTGCAGTCAGCGACTTGACAGAGAGGACACACATGGCTGAGGAAGGAACAGCCAAAAGCATTTATTAAGAGAATACTGGAGACAAAGTGTTGTCTTTGAGGGAGTTCTTTTGGGATCAAATTTCGTTATCCAGTTACTTGTCCTACTGCTCACAATTCAATTGCAGCTCTGTACTGTAGATAATATCCTCTGAGACTTCCAACCGAGTTCACATAAAGGGCATTTGTGCACTGTTTAAAACTTAACATAGAGCCAATGAGGTATTCTTAACTGTAAATAAGTATTCATGATTCCACTTTAAAATGTTGCCTTTGTCAGTTTTCTTCATTATAAAAATGAATCTATTTATATGCTTGGAATTATTTAAATACAGTCCTAGATTTGTGTGCATCAATATCCTGTTCAAAGTGTTGGGAGCTGAAATGTAAAAGTGGAGTAGAAAAATAGAAAGGGTAGACATAGGTTTGTTTTTAAATGGTAAAATGCTGTGTTTCCAAAATATATGCCGGGGGCTCTAAAATTGCTACAAGTATCTGGTTTTGACTCTGAAAACTAATGTGTTTATAAACTGCTGTGATTTGTAAATTACACTCTCGTATGTTAGTGGTAAACTTCTTTACTACTCGTGCCACCTTTAGCATAAATACCTACCATTCATATTTCAGAACATAGAGTTCATGCTGATACAATGTTTATTTGTAGGATTAATTTTTGAGGCTTTTGTTATTGTAGTGACATACATATCTTTACGCTATAGTGCAAAGAATGTTATTTCCCTGTACAATGTTCAGCCAAATATAACATGAAAGCTAAATCATACTTACATGTCAGCAAAGCCAACATAATTTAGTATGAGAATAACTGTGCTAGTAAGTGCTCATATGGTACAGTGATTGATGTACCTATTATGAGCAAACATACATACCGTGCTTGCTGTTTCTCAGGAAGTATAAGGCTTTTTCTATTCTCATTTTCTACTATATTCCTGGGCTAATAATAAAAATATGATATTTGAGTTGTGTTATTAAAATATGACGGTGTAAGATGGTGTATCAATTAATGTAGACTTCAGCTGAGAAACATGATGATTAAATGGTCAGCGGCAGGTGATCGTTACGAAAAATGGTAAAGCCCTCAATGGGAGCCACATCCAGTAGCAACTTTCTGGCACAGAACAAACTTGAGAATATTGCTACGGTTTCCAAGTACAATTTAGTTTGACCTTTAATTAAGCACTGATCTCTAGAAGGTAACTAAATTACCTTATCCCTAGGGTGGTCACTTAAGATAGGTGGCATTGTTTGTGTAAGGTATTTGCACTACAGAGGCTTAAGAAAAGTATGCAAATAATAACTCTTTCCTCTTTTCTTCCTTTTCATCAGCTGCCAAGCCATAACTTTCCTGAAGTAATTACACTTCTTTTGTGCTGGTACCCAGCAGTGCATGTGTATTTTACTCGTCTGGAAAAGTCTCATTGTGCTTTTGTTGCATTGATGTCAATTAGAGCTAATAGTAAATGATTATGTGTAACATCTTGGAAGCTGAAAGATAGCACAGCCCTTCTATGTTTTGTGTGCCTATTTGTCATTCTCTTATTTGTGCCCCCCTCTTCTCTTTTATGTAATTACTTCATCCTTTTTATGTCACTCATTTCTAAAATCACTCAGAGATTGAACCCCTTTTGCTGCATTTGTCAGTCAGTTCCACTTACTGGTTTTCTGCTGTACACACAGAAGTTTCTCCTAAGTTCCCTTGGTGAATAGTCCTTTGTATATCCAGTTCGTAATGTCTTGTTTCAGGACAAGCCCTCTTAGCTAGAAGACCACCTAGGATGTGTAAGTTTGTGTATGTTTACTAAGCAACCCTTCGCAGCTATGATAAGATGTAAAATCCAGCACTGACCCTGAAGCTGGGTTTTTATGCAGCTCACCTGATACGCTTGAGGATGGGGTATGGTCAGGTTGGAGAAGCAATGGAGGAAAAAATGTAGGAAGGAGACTTCGAATGGGAGAGGAGGAGTAGAGACTTCAGTTTTTCCTCTGAGAGGTGAGGCAGGAGAAAGCTACTGGAAACACGTGTGAAATGTTTAGGCTTAGCTGGAAAGGATCTACAAACTGAAGGCAGTCTCGTGCAGCAGAGCTTTGTGAGTCAGGGTGCTAGTGAAGAATGAAGGCTGAGAAGAGACGAAATGAGACTTAGGAGTTGGGAGGAGGAGGGGTGCCTGGCCTAGACTTTAGTTTCAGTCATTTGAAGTTTAGCTTTGGATGCTAACAGAGTGGAATTGGGATCCATGTTTGGGTCTCTGTGTCTTGTGGCCTGCTGTGAAGGAGAGAGATTTAAGCGAATTGGTGGGTTACTGTTGTTTTCCTGAATGCATTTTGTTTGCTGGACTTTCTGATTATGCTGATGGTTTAAACAGTGACAGGAAATGTTCCTAAAGACTGCGTCTTATTCACCTCTGCTGTTAAATTGACAGGAAAACCTCTCAGCCTGGTTTAGACCTGGGCTGACTAACACCCTCGCAAATTATTTCCAAGCATGGTTTGGGCATGGATCAGTAACTTTTGCCTCTTTGGACGTAGCCTCCCACTTGCTGGTATGATGAAGTATTTAACCAAATGAACACAAGCTCTTCCCTGCTAATTGGCCTCAGTGGCTGAAACGTCTCCTGGGAACGTGTAACATACTGCTACAGGCCATAGCTTCTGTTTCTCAGCAAGGCAAGCGACAGGAAGTGTAAGTCATAAGAAGAGGTAAGGTGGGAGGAGCAGTTCGTTCTCTAAACTGCAGTCAGTAAAGGTGCATCAGCATGTTAGTTACCCTTTTGTAGTTGATGGTCAACAGAAGCATAATGATACCCCTTCAACTGGCAGAAAGTGGCGTAGATGTGAACAGTTGCTTGGACTTCTGATAATGCACGTGCCATCCAGTTACACATCGACCCAGTGAGAGAATCCAAAGGGGGAAACCACATCACTTTCCAGTGGGAGAGGAGGTATGGCTAGTCTAAGATAAAGAGACCAAGAAAGAAACTAGGGCAAATAATGAGAGCAAATCTAAGGCAGCAGGGAGAGAGAGAGATGTCTGGATTCCATCCATAGGAACAAAAGACAGACCAAGGTATTTTTGCCTACACTGTCAACAGATGTTAATGAGAAAAGCCTGTGGTTTGAAGCCTTAATGCTGGCTTTTCAATGCTAATGCAAGCTAATAAATTTATGCAAGCTAAGGATATTATATAAATATATATTAAATATAAATTATATTGTATTATATAAATATATATTATATAAATAACATATATATAAATTATATAAATAATGCAAGCTAAGGATTTATTACTTAGGCTGGAGTATTCTCATGCTGTCACATGTTTTTGTTTTGGGCTGAGGGTTTCTTCTCATATCAGAGAGCAAATGGAGCAACCTTGCCTCCACTTGCACTGCCCTGTGTGTATTGTGAGTATGTGTATGTGAACAAAGTGCATAGAAATGCTGAAAGGGAGATGTGAGAAAACATCCGTGTAGTGTCAAGATGATGGGAGTTACCAATCTGAGTCAGGATAGTAGAGGAAAAATACTCTCAGCTAGAGATAACCTGTTCAGCTGAGCTTTTGTCCAGGTTATTTCCACATCAGTGAAAGCCTTGCCAACCACTGTCCCGACCACGAGGGACTTTGTGAAGGGCTCAGATGGTGGGGAAAAAATGGGGTGGTGTGTTTTGTTGATTGCTGGTTGGCTGTGGGATTTTCTAGTAACTGGGAAGTGCTGCACAGGACCGGGCCAGAAAGGGAGCCCACAAGAGCAGCCTGCTGGCCAGAGCTCCTGCAAGGGCTGCTCCACAATGTCAGGGGAAGAATATACAAAGTAGAAGTCACTTTTTGAACTGGCAAATCTGGGTGTTTTAATTTTCCTATATCTCTTGTAGGAAACTGTCTGAGTTCTAGTCAACAAATACCGAATTCCTTCCATAAAATAAAAACAAGAAGAGAGCTTTCTCCTGAAATAGTGCTATGAAGCATCTGCTTTCGGTTAGACACAAAATTTTGCTTGGAAACATCCTGCTGGAGATGAACACCAAATTCACTCATTTAATAAATCAATGCCAAAAAGCAATCTGAAGAGATCTCAGTCGATAATTGGCTTGACAAGATTTTTCCTCCAGAATATTTGAGAACCGTTAGGGACTGTTGATTCACTTCACGGTATCAACTGTTGAGTCCTTTGCAGCTCAGGCGGTACCCAGCAGTGTTGGCAGATGCAGACGTGTTTCTGATTCAGTGACTGAGGAGGTGTGCGTGCCTGATTGACACCTGCATACTGATTAGGCCCAGTTCGGCTATCTCTGGGCAGCAAAGGTAATCAGCATTCAGTGGGCTGTGCAATGCTCACAGACTTGTGCAGCTTAACTTTCTGTATTCTGCATATGGAGATGATTATACTAACAAAGAATTAAAACTAATAACTCACAGAAAAGGCTTGCAGCACCGTATGTGAAAATGAGCCTCTAGCAGACTCAAGGAATACATCTACCTTTGGGTAGTATTCTTCCAATTGAGAAAACCAGAGCTTTTTAAATGCAAACCAATTAAGTTTTATGTTGGGAGTCCAGATTTTCACAATCCTTTTTTTTTTTTTTAATTTGTAAATGGTATAATTTATCTTGTGAAAGGGCTTTCCCAATAATATAACATGCATGGGTTTTGTTCTACCCTTTTCCACAGGGCTGCACTTTACCTACAGCGCGCATGGAAAAGATGCGTGCTCTGTGCAAAGTTACCCGCTCGCACTCAAACCTGTCAGCCCCTGCCCTGCTCTTCCCTCTCCTGACACTTGGCATTCTGCTCCGGTTTCTATTAGGATTCAAAGTATTGCCTGCTTTGGATTTCTTCCTTCTTTCAACTGCTTTCAGGAAGCAATAACAAAATGTCTCTTGATCAAGTGTATTTTTTTTTTAACTGGATAAAACGAACTGATATGCTTGAAATCAACAGAAAGTCTAAAGTGTTCCTTAAAACATTTTTTTTTTTTTCAGACATGCATATACAAATTGTATGACTAGTGTACTGTAATCTGTACGGTCAGTTAGTTGGCATGGAAATACTTCAGGGGGTTTTTGCCTTTTTAGAATCTTTTTCCCCCCCTCAGGAAAACGTGACACCCAAGGTAGCACACTAGAAAAGCCTAGGCAAACACCTCTTAGCTAGTACATTGACAGCAATACCAGTATAGGTACTGCTTTATGCAGTTATGTTTCATGACTTCATTTTCCTCTGAATCGGTTCATGGTATTAAGACATTAAATTGAAAGATTTCAGCAATTTTGAAATAGGAGTGTCTTTCAAACAATGATGAGGATGAACAGGAGCCCCGACTGTGGAATTCTGTGGAGAAAATACCTCGAAACATCCAGGATCTGGAGTTTGCTGATAAAAGACATCTTCTGAATACTGAAGGCAACCTCTTTTCAGCTTCTATTAGAGTTCTTTTTAAAGGCAGAAAAGTAATAAGAAAAACCTCTACTGATTCTCCTCAAAATGTGAAAGAAGGAAAGTAAACATTCAATTAAGGGGATTCACTTCACTTATGTCTCACAATCTTCTTTACCAAATATCATCCCTTACATTTTGTGCAATTAGCCAGCTCAGTTTCCTCAAATAAATGCAATATTAAGAACAACGTGCTCATTAGAGATAGTATTTCCTGGTTAAGTAAGTGGGTTTGGTTTTTTTTTTTTTGCAGCAGTATATTTTTTAGTATCACTGATAGCATTTAACATTTTAAAAGGCAGTTGAGATTTTAGCTGGTAGGCTGTGTTCGGTGAGGGAATATTGGAAAAATATTTATGAACTGGAGCTGTGCTGCTCTGTGGAAATTGAGGATCTGTCTGTTAGCTGGTGGCACAGGAGGTGCTTTGTGCTGGCCAGAAAGTAGCCAGTATTGTTGGAGTCATTTAACTGAAATCACTTACTGCTTTATATCTCTCGTATTGTACAGTGTAATATCCTACTTCATTAAAAGTAGCAGGGATAAAAAAAAAAGTTTGTTTTGCTTTACATCACCATTGGCTTATCTAGCAAATCAACTGCTGATTTGACAAATTCTTTTGAGCTTGATTGTGTAGCGGATTCATTTTTCATGGAACAGTCCCTTGCTGAAATGGCTTCTGATGACATACTGGCAAGCTACAGAAAATATAAGTTTTGGTGCCATTTTCTCAGCAAGACTTACTCACAGTAGCAGAACACTTGCGCACATAGCTCTTCTAGACACATTTTCTGTAACACTGAATGTTGGGTTGTATTTATAGAACTGCTCTTAAGCTAGAAAATTACAATCATCTACTTCTCAAATGTGTGTGGGTAGCAGGCTGCAGAATCCAAACAGAAGCTTCATTTCTGTAGAGAGAAAAATCAGTGACGTTGAAATTCACAGCAAGCCTATCCCCAGGGATTCAAATTCTGACAAACAAGCACCCTGAGCTTATGAACTTATCAAGTCTCCCTTCAAATTATTTTGAAAGACAATTACAAATTTTACTATTTAGTTCCCAGAGGATAATAGCAATTTCAGACATTCTCAGAGATATGAGCAAGGGCTTGAAGTACTGACTATAGTGGCTGGATTGCTAGCAGAGGTATAGCAATGAGGAAACAGTAATAATACAGTCAGCCATTTGGCCCTATGTTTCTTGAAACAGACTGGAAAAAAAAGAAAGTTGGTGCTGACAACCTGGGTGAAGAACTTTTCCAGGAAAAAGAAGAAGAAGAAACAAAAAGGGGCAAACTTTTCAACAGACTGTATTTGATGGCTGTTGTCATCACTGTACCAGTGAGTCACATCAAACTATTGCCAAGTACCTAAGCAGAAATAAATTGACAAAGATCTACCAATTTCTGTGTCCTAGGTGTGGTCTCAAGTAACTGCTCAGTAGCTTCACAGAGATTTCTGCTTGTTTGTATCTATTATTAAGAACAGCAGAATAGGAAAAGTTGCCGGAGTCATCAATGCAGAAGGCAAAGAAAAGCCTTTTCCCTGCAATCGATAAGTTTTTTTGGTTGTGTTGCACTTTGTAAGTCTGAAAGCTGAAAGAATTTTAACAGAATTCTAAAACAACAGAAAATATTTTCTCTCAGCTGCTTTTTCTACCATTACTGATGTATTGCATTCTTGATCCCCACCTGTTGGCAAAAATACAATGGTAATGTTAGCAATGATATTCACAAGAGAGACTGTTTCTGTGAGAATGGTGGCCGTTTGCCTCCTGTTTTAGTAGATGGTTGCTTTATTGATAAATAATCTTCACTTTTAACTGTAATTTTTAAGGTAAAATAACTTCCAAACTCTCAGATTCCTTCTGTTAGCTCTGCTTAACCGATATGTTAATACATTGGATGTCAAAGGTAAAAATACCTTTGAAGTTTGTGACGTTGGAGCCTACAAGTCGCTGGTTTCCTGGATGTGTGGAGGAAAGGGCAGACTGGCTGTACGGGGAGGCAGTGGATTTTGCATTTGACCAGTACCTCCTGGCCAGTGTCTTCAGAAGGTGAGATGATGCAGTGTCCGGATTTTTTGCCTTATAGAAATGTTAAGTAAAAGTTTGAATTAGGCCTGAAAAACTTCCAAAGCAGACTAAAATCAGCTGGAAAACATGGTTAGTCATTATGGATCATATAGTCATTCCGTTTTATCTGGTGTACAGCTTATTAAAGTTAACAAAATCCTCATAAAATTGTTTGAGAGATGTCATCTGAACCTCGTTGTTCAAAAATATTGAGATTAGGTGTCATAAGTTACTCTTCTAAATCATAATAACGAGTTTCTTAGAACCCAGGGCAGTATGTCAGGCTGTAGAGAGGAGACTATTAGTTCTTTGTGGTTTATGTCATGTGTATGTTTATGCAACACAAAATTACATTAACCTTTCAGACCTACGCGTTGTGTTGCGAATAGAGGTCTAATTAGCTTTCCACTGTCACTCCTAGGTTTACTTCAAAATTATGATTTCCAGATTTTTCTCTTGAATATCCTTATTTTGGATTTTCATTCTGCAGCTATTAGCTTACGTTTATTCCAGTCTGAATCTTCTTTTCCTGGGGGAACTCTTGCGTATTTTTTTGCTACCTTAGTATTTGTTTAATCCACATTAGTATTTCGGTTTCATTGGAACTTAATAGTATGAGCAATTTGTTGAAATGGTATTGCTTCTTCTTTCCAGCTACCTAGTAACAAAATGAATCATGACTAGATATGTTGGCAGTTCCAAATACTGTGTCCCGTCTTGCTCCCCACCTGGTATTCAGCCATGGTCGGCTTTTATGGCCTTCGACCTGTTTTTAATCCAAACCTGTGCTAACAATTCTTTTTATAATTAAAATTCCTTGCTTTACTTTAAATATCTGAAAGCTTTTCCTCCCCAACAGCCAGTTCTGATTTTATATCAAAGCAAGCTATGAAATCTCTAAGTGATACAAATGCTGAAGCAAAAAATCTTGGTTATATAGCCTTTTTTGAAAGCTTTTTACAACATTAAGATAGGATTCGACTGCCCAAATGTAGGTATATATTATACCTATATCTAAGCTTGTCATCTACGTTCCCTTTATAGTAAATGGAGGGGAAAAAAAGGCATTTTTAGTATGTAGGTAATAGCATCCTAAAGAGAGGTCTCAGTCTGTAAAGCAGAATCGCGCTCAAGAAGCGCCAGTGTCTGTGTCTCCGCTAACTGAACAGAGCTCAGATACGCACTTTATGGACCGCTGATGTTAAGCGAGGTGAATTCTGTCTTTAATACCACAGGTGTGTGTTTCTTTATTAGATCAGGTTTCCAAGCTCTTGCATTAACTTCAGTAATGTTTTACATGTGAATCTAAGGCGTTATGATCCCTTACTGTAAAACTTTAAAAGATACTTCATTGTCCTTTAATTTGAAGCACTCTAGTACAAGAAGCTGGTAGTATTAAATGCAGTTTTCCCACACTTGGTCACCTTCAGGTTTTTTTTAGGTTCTGCTCCTAGGATGTTGGAAAAAAATATTTGCAACAGAAGGTATTTTTTTACAGCATTCCTGCTTTGTACTGCATCAGTAGGACAGCTCTTTGTCCAGCAGGTTTGTTGTCTGTGCTTTCACCTGCTGCAACAACTCCAACTCTTTGTTAATACGTTTGGGGCGTGAAAGCTCTCTCAAGAGACCAGAAAGGTTGCCAAGAGCGTTGATAGAACTACCACTGGGGGCATTATCATCCCACAAGTATCATAAAAGTTTGTATTGGTGCTACAGTAGGCAAAGTCAACTCTTTAATTTTGATATCAGAAAAATAACTTTCTTGTGCCCTTAACTTACATTTGTAAAATATCTGTCAGTTAGAGGAATCTCATAAAATGTCTATTAATGCTAAAATAGACATAGGTTTTTCTCTGTGCATCAATGGGAAAGGTGTACCAGAAACAATCAGAAGTACTGCAACTCCATTTTCACATTAAAATCATAATTTTAATCTACCAAAGTTTGTATACCCAACAGGTGTTTTTCAATGGCAGCAGCTTCTGGACTTCATGTTAATCATTTAAGGTCAAGTTCTGCTGCTTTTCATTAAGCCTTGTTAGCCAGTTGTTCCACTGGGGGAAAAAAAGGAGTAAGTAACATGATTTTTAAAAGTGCTCGCTTCACCTGAGTGCACTTGACTTTGTTTCTTACACCAGATGGAATAAACAACTGATCGGTGTGTTGTTTTTCCCAACAGCATAGCCTCAGTAATTCAGCAAGCCTTTTTGCAGAGTCTTGCTGCCTTCAACAATTAGCTCCAGGACAAAATGTGGAGAAATCTATAAAAGCATGTTAGGGCGCTCAGTTCAGACAGGAGATACCTAATGTAATTAGGGCAGGATACCAAATCCAGGTGCCAACACTGGCGATAAGTATCCTGATAGCTCTGCCTATGAACTTCATATATCGATTTTCTTTTGGAATTGTCCTATTTTAGATTGTTCTGTCCCCTCCTTTGCGACTCTTTTAACAAACTGGTAATTTCAAGGTGTTTTGGTCGCATGTTCTGACTGGGTTGCATGCTGGGTTGATATCTTATGCGCTTAGAAACAGCTTGGTTTCAGCCTAATGCAGATGAAATATAGAGCCAAAATGGGCAGGGGGAGGGGGGGAGTGTATGTAGATAATTTTCCCCACAGAATGCAATGCTTGTTTTTCAGCTATATTTATTTTCAGCTATATCTTGTGAGAATTAATTTGCTCCTCTTCATAACCTATATGAAAATATAGGTTGCTATTAACATATGGAAAATATTAGGTTTGGTTTGTTTGGCATAGCATAGAAAGCTGGAATAAAGAACCAGTCATTAATGTTAAAACCTTATTTCTTTGTCCCACTCACACTGTTTAGAGGTGTTAGTGTATAAAGGGAAGTTTTCAGTGGTACTGAACCTTTCTATATCTCTTTATTATCCTTGTTGCAGCCTTTGGAGAACAGCAGGAAACAGTCTCAAATGGCTTATGCTGTGCCGCCTGTACTCCTCCATGTGACAGACCATTGCAATCTGCTTTATTGGCATCAGGGTTTGGTCAGAACTTGTGGGAGCCGTGACCAGCTCTCTGAGAGGTCCCCGACCTGTTTTGCAACATGTACATTCAGCAAATTAGAATCTTGTCCTAGAGGATTACTGTATCTAAATATCACTTATGCATAGCTAACTGCAAATAGAAGAGAGAATTATACCTTTCCATTTATTAGAAAGTGTATCCTTGTATTTTATGCACAACGATAAAAAAATCCAAGCCTAGATGCAAGGAGTTGAATACGTCATCATTTTAGCTTCCCTTTCATTGATTTGGGAACAGATGGGAGGTAGACAAATAAAATTAGAGAAACCTATGGCTGATAGAGGGCTATATCAGATAACTAAGTATAAAAAACAGCTGAGAAATAGGAAAAAAAAGTCTGGGAAAGAACCTGGGATTTTCACTTTTCAGTTGTCCAAAATCAATGAGGTTCTTCAGGCGATGCTGGAATATGGTCTGTCTGCGCCCTGGCTCTGGACGTGTTGGGGAATGCCAGTGACATCGGTGGAATTTCCCCGATGAACACTCTCTGAGCCCTTGACTTTGAGTACAGTAGAGGGTTAAGATCTAGATTGCAAGGGCAATAGACCCTAGTAGCTTTAAGGCTACGAAGAGTCTTCGGTAATACCATCTTGTCATGTTACATCAGTTACAGGCAGGATAGTAGGTCAGAGCTGCAGGGAGCTATTCAATCAGCTTGTCCACGTAGGAGGTCCTGGAAACGGAGGGAGACAAATGTGCAGCTGAGGCAGCCATGCGGGATAGCAGAATGCAAGGGGCAGCAAAGTCAGACTGCTTTTGTATCTGTGTAAGATTATAAAGTGCCTTGCACCGAGCCTGCCTGCTTGTAACTACTCTGAGAAATGTGAAATAGATTGTTCACTATTGCTTTCTCATTTCCAACAGCGTTATTTTATCTGGTGTTCCTTCTATGCATCCTTGAGGGGTAATTTTGGGACGTATTCCCTTGAAACCAATAAAACTTGTGCTTTTTTGTTTATCTCCTCCCTAATATTTACTGCAGTCATTACACTGGCCTTAAGTCTGGTGAATGCCCTTTAGTGCCTTTTATTTGAAGAAAACGCTGTGCTGAAAGTGCAAGAAGCATTCTTTGTTTCCTTTTCCTCCTTCAAGATGGACGTATGCGTCCTTGTCTTTTGATTGCATGGTAAAGGGTTAGTGTGGCCCATGCAACTGCTAGGCAGAGATGACTTTCTAGGGCTAAAATACAAAACTTAGCAGCCAAGGCCAAATGATAAATGCCTGGCTTTGCTGTAGACTGATCCAAACAAGATGGCAAATCTCTGCTTACCTCAAAGTAACTATAAGTGACTGAAGTGACTATCTCTCCGAGCCCATTGATACCTCACTTTTCCAGAGGGAGCCTTCCCAGCACTGCATTCTTTCTATCTCCAGCTCCCCCCCCCCAATTACTCTACACTTGCCGTGGGCACTGCCAGTACATGAGCTTTGCCACTTAGCACACCCCCTTTGTGAGCCTGATCAACTCACTAAGCTGTCAGGAAGCTAAAGGAGGGGGGCTGTAAGTAATTTTCCTGGGACTTTTTTCCTACAGACTTAGGAAATTGAACCAACTTGGCGAGGGATCTGACAAACTCCAAAGCTGGTGCAAGGGGAAGGAGGTGGGCTGTAGGAGCAGGATGGGATCATATAGCGTAGGGTCAAGGAGCAAAAGGAAGACAGGCAGAACAGCAGAGGAGGGGGGGAGCGGAAGTACTTTCTTGGTGGAAGCTTAAGCATAGCGTCAGACTGTATTTGTGTCCTCTGCTGCCCTGTTTGTCACTGGGGCTGTCCATAACTTTGACAGGGTTAGTGTCTCAGTGAATGGCTTCCTCCAAGTCGATGTAGAGTTTAATGCAATAAGATTACTTCAGAACACATGTATATATTTAAAATAAATTATCCTTATAGAATTGCTGACCTGAATAAGTTGAAGCCAGGTTTTCAGCTAGCGCACAAACCACTGTTTTGCGCTTTTAAGACCAGAAGAGACCACGTTTCCCTGTATTTAAATGCTAGTTATGTTTACTACAGCATCAACGTGGTTCCCTTGCTTCTCATAATGGCAAAGTAGCAAGCTTCAGGTAAAAGGAAAATACCATAGCTGTGTAAAAATCAGATCTTTGCCAGCATCCTGTGCCGGAGAGTTCTTTTTTGACAACCTTTTCAGAATCATTTGATTATTGAGCAGTGTGTGTAGCTGTTGACAAAAGCTGTTCTTGAGCAAAGGGCCATGACGTTTTTGAGGAATAAAAGAGGCACCATTTCCTGTCGTAGTATATGCCCTTGAGTTTTTTACGCTCTTAGAAGTATGAATTTATGAAGATAAATCCTCAGCCAGTATAAACGTACATGGCTTCAGTGAGCTCAAAGCTGACTTGTGATATTTTATCCTTGGGTAAAATTATGGGTTGTGGCTGAGCCAATTGCATTGTTCACTGCCACTGAAAGGAGCATTTCTGCGCCCAGTCCACAGGCCTACTCCCTTCCGTGTGCTGGCTCTGGTGGCTGTTGCACTCTGCTGAGCCACTTCAGCTGGCTAGAACTGAAGAAAAAAAAAAAATTCAGCTGAAGAGTGTAACTTTAGCCTGGGCTGGAAGTGTTTCCTCCATAACTGAGTTCATGGTGTTAGTGTGAAATAGCTTGCTCAACTGAGGAATAAAACCCAAATTGTGTTAATCTGGAAAAAAACTGACCCAAAACCCAGTGTTGCTTGCAGCCTAAAGCCAACCCACTACAGTCAGAGATGTGGAACTGGTACAGAAGTGAGTATGTCAGGTAATAGCAGTCTGGTTTAGTTCTATAACATTAGGTCAGAATCACTTTAAAGACACAGTTGCTTTTATGTTTTATCTGGCAATTTAGTTTCCTAAAAGATTTCTGGTGATGTTGAGTTCTGGGGAAGAAATAATCTAATTTAATATGTAAGTATTCTTGCACAGACAGTTTCTTTAATATCAGAGCCCTGTATGCCTTTAACATGAAGACTTCTGATAAGATCTAAACTTAAAATAGTTCACTCAATGTCTTTGTCTTATTTAGTAAGGATTAAAGATTTTTCCATTTATGTATGATAAAACTGCATAATGAGAGCTAATGATTCAGTCAACAGAAAGTCATTTCATTCCTGCTACATTGTGCTGTACAAAAGTTTGACATTCATGGAGTTTCTGTCAGCTTGATTCAAGCTTATTTCATTCTCTAAATAAAGTTTCTTACACATTGGAAGTGGAAACTGAGAACTGGGATCTGTTGAGTATTTCCTAATGATTGTTTCAAATCATTACTTGAATCAGTTACTGTTATTACATTAATAAGGCTAGAATTAAAAAAAACAACAACAAAAAACAAACAAAAAACCAAACAAACAAAACAATAAAAACAAAAAACCCCAACCAACCAAATAAAAACCAAACCAACAACAAAAGAACCAACCAAACAAAAAACACCCACCACCCCCAGTGGCAATTAGGAGAATGTGACCCCATGTAAAACTTAAAATTCCCTAAAAGTACAGGATATCTGGATATCTTGCTGTAACTGTGATACAGCGAGTCTTTCACTACGTGTAGGCAAACCCTACAGCATGTGTCTAGCTTTGCCATTCATTTTGAACAAAAAAACATAAAATAGAAGTTTCCTTCAACAGAAGAAATTTAGTAAGTAGCTCCTGCTGGTGCAATGTTAGACTAGACTTGTAGCACTTTCTGCTTGACTGCTAAGCCATATAGAAAGTTTTCTAGAAGCAGTTTACAGTTTTAACCATGGGTCTTATGTAAAATAATTGTTTGATAGAACCAAAAAAAGTATTTCTGGGTTAATAACCGGACAATGGGCAATGTATACTGTCTGCTCTCTTTTTAGGGACTGAGAAAGCAAATTGAAAGGGCAGCTGCTGTGGGTAGCAGAGTTAGAATGCATGGTGCTTCAAGGGTGGGCATTCAGGTTAATAGTTACAAATATTTGCTTAATCTATTTCTTTAAAACAGTTCTGTAATTCTCTGATACCCCTATCCCCAATCTAGGAACTACAGGTGATGATGCAGAATAATCAATGTAATTCTTTTAGATAACTGATGCATCCTTGCGAGGGTAAATCATTTACTGCGTGGGGCTTTTTCACCTCCTGATAATCAGACTTCCAAAAAATCAATATGTACTTGGTGGAGAAAGAATTTAGGGTTTGCAGCAAAGTACAGCAGGCTATATTTCTTTCTGTAAAGAAAGTATCAGAAGGGGCAGTGCCGTCTCCTTCAGTTCACTAATATTCTTTCTAGCTGTTGTAACCATTATGACCAGCGAGGGTCATTCTGTGGAAAAAGGATTCGATAATGCTTTTATTTACCTCTCTGACTTGAAACATAGTATCTCTGTCTACAAAAGGATCCTGTCCTGTGCTGTGTGTACGTGCACATGTGTGCACATACTCATGTGATTTGAAGCTGCATGTAGTCAGATTTTAAGTGCATTAATTTACATTTGAATTGTGAAAGGGTGAAGTAGGTATCATTTTCTGACAAAAGCTCAGTTCATCCCAGTTTGGTACTCTTGATGAAAATGCTATGACTGTTCAGACCATCACATTTTCTTAGACTCTACAGCAGATAATCAGAGAAATGAAGCTCACACAGTCCACTAGTCTCTGCCATATGTGTGAAAGGTTAATTCACAAAGGCTTTAGCTTTAAAGTGTTAGCTGCTAGAATGACCCTCTAGAGCTTGGAGTAAGAGTTTGATCTAATGATTGAGTGGTCCCAGTTTCGCGATGCTTTTCTCCATCATGTTGCAGACTTCTTCGGCTTCTGCTAAAGCCCTTTATTATTAGAGATGGGCCTGACTGTTACAGTTCAGGCCGCCTGCCTGCTCTGAGGGCTAACAGGCAGAGGCGGTTGGGCTGGAAGCTTAGCCTGCTTCCTGCTCTTGGCAGTTAGCTCAGATGCCAATCCCTGTTTGCTGGTGGAGAATCTTTTGCTGCCCATTGACATGAAAGAATTCAGCCATAACTCACTCAAAGTAATAAGAAGTCAGATTTATCAGCAAGAGTTCCCTCTGTCTGCAAATATCCAGAGCGCTTTTCCAGCATCGTTGTTTTTTGGCTCCCAGCAACCATGCAAGCACCAGTTGCTTCAACATCATTTCCAATCTTGAGCCCAAGCTTTTAGCTTTTATTGCGTCCCTTAGCAGCAGCCTACTCGGAAACCTTCACAGAAAAATCTATCCCTCTTCTCCAACAAGGCTTGTAATTTCCTGCCAGCTCACTGGACTATCAAGGCTTAGAGGGGGAACGGCAGAGTTTTTTACGCTGTTAATTATGCAAATTAGGATCCACAAAACTTTCTTTGGACTCCCCCCATTCATAAAAGACCCAAGTTAACTCATTTATTTTAACTGCTAAAAAGCCACTATAAGCTGTGGGGGCTTTCAGCAGCACTTTCATGGCCATTTGGCTGGCCTCAGCAAAATGAATAGAATGACAATGGAAAAGCATTTAATCTCTTGCAGTTGGAATCATGCTACCACTACCCAGCCTCATCCCCAGAGAGCAGCTATTATGGTATTTCTAGAAATGCAAGTGAAACCATGTGCTGCTAGGACTAACTGGAATTATTAAGCTAAGAGGAAGTTGGTTCTGCTGTGCCAAAGATTTTCAGCCTTTGGTCTCAGGAACCCTAGAGAGCCGTAGTAACTTTGGTAAACCGTATGGTCCACGGTCCCTGGTGCTCATGGTCTGTGGTTCAGGAAACAGTTCTCTGCCATGAGAAGTGACCTGGTTGTCTCTAGGCTCCGCGCAGCTCTGCACCTCCACTGGAAAAAAGGCAGGGAGGAAGCACTGAAACAAGGTGAAAAAGTTTGATAATTGCTGCAATAAGCACTTGCAACATTTTTCATTTCTTCACTGTCTTTGGAGGTTATTACTTACACGTATAACTGCAGCGTTCCTCCCTTGCTGCTATTTTGTAAAATCTGCCTTTGAGAAATGTGTTTTCTACTTGGAGCTCTCAACACAGCAGAGTGTGGCAATGAGCTCCAAGCAGAGATTCTGCGAGAAGAATCATGATGTGTTGGCACCTGCAATATTTTCTATGTTAATTCAGTGAAATAACTACTTTCAGTGGAGAAATCAATTATTAATGAGCTACACTGAAAATGTCAGGTTAGTACTGGACAAATACATTGTAATGCTCTTGCTTATCTTTTTTTTATTGTTTCAATAATGTGTATAATTTTCTGTTAGACCGGAAATATATGTGGAGTTTAATGGTGTAGGCACTCTTGATTTCATGACAGCATAAACCACTGTTTTTATTACATTTAATGACTTTATAAATTAACTGATTAAATTGTTCAGTATATTTAGGCTTGGCATATAAAGTAGCCTATTCTAATCTGAAATTTAATTGAAAGTGTATCAGTTGTCTCTCGTATCTTTCATATAAGAACTTAATGTTATTTGGTACCTATTTTTTCCCAAGTAAAATGAGCATAATTAAGAAGTTCTTAATTAGCTGAAGCATATTTTTGGTTTCATTTTGCTTTAATTCCTCACAGAATTGTCTTTATTTTCTGTTAAGGGAACCATTAGCATTTATCATATTGGAAAACCCATTTTAATTGTACAAACTCTTAAGGTAGACATAGATAAGGAAAACGTCTGCTGAGTTAATACAGTGTTATATGTGAAAATCCTGGCTTGCCTAGTAACTGTAGAAGGTATTGTGAGTCAACAGTGGCGTGCTTGATGGATAGTGTTAGACATGGGTTTTAAGGGATGTCTGAAAATGAAAGAGTAATAAATGAAAATAGCTTGAAACTACAAGTGTTCTTGAAACCAAGTTCTACTTTGATCCGAAGCTCAAATTGCTTTCTTCCATGAAAATTCCTAACAAAGTTTTGTAGGCATAAGCAGAAGGTGGCATCCAGGCTGCACCAAAGGATATCCAGAGCCTGTCTGCTAAGAATGGGTGTTGTCAGAGGAGCTGGCTGCCTTTAAGAAAATCCATCTCTCGTGTTTCACAGTACTGCTGTAATAACTTTGTCTTTGGAATTTACATTGCTGTCTTTGCTGAACCAAAATAATGTTTCCTTTCCCTTACTTCTGTTGGAATTAAAGGCAACTTGTATGTTCTTAGCCCTTCATCTTCTACTTAGGCACAGGCTTGCTGGCCATGGCTCATGCAGATACAGGTGTTCAGATGCAAAAAAGCAGCTCCGTAGCCGGTTCTGTTATTTGAGATACTTGGTATTGTCTGCTGTGATTCACATACCCTTACTGCAAAGTTAATTCAAAATTATTTATTTAATGCTTTTAACCCTCTAGCTGCCTCTGAACAGACATATTCCTCCAGCAGTTGGCAGTGTTTTCAGTCAAACGTACCCGGCTCAGCTCCAGGGTAGCATCCTGGCCAGAGCTCAGATCTTTACTTTCACCTGGGTTGATCCTGTCCTTATCCGTCACACGAATCCTGGTCAGGGGACTCAGTGGATAGGTGTTCACTGTGAGGGTCTCCCTTTAACGAGCTTGCCACAGCACAGTGCGGGAGGATGAAGGCGTAGCTCAGCCCCCAGAACCCCACAACGTTCTAAAAACTCCAGTGCCGCTAAGCAGCGTGGCTTGCCCGCTTCCAGACCCAACTGAGGTGTCAGAGGAGCTTGTAGGCCAAGCCCTGGAAGTCTAGCGGCTTTGTTACAAAAACTGTCTTTCAGGAGAGACTGTCTAGTTTTGAAACAGATGTAATATGACCATTTTGCAACTGGACTTAATGGTCCTGGGGAACTTCACAGCACCATCTGCATTTGAACAAATAAAATAAGTTTCTGTCATAGCTGTGATCTCTGATTTGAACTGATTTTTCAAGTGGCTACTGGCCAGGTTGTGTTTTTAATGCTCTTACAAGTGCTAATGCCTGCATGCTAGAGAAGTAGCTAAAGATGATAGGTGATAGATATCCAAAAGTTTGCAGTTTTTTTCACTTTACAGTTCTTTATTGGGGGTGGTATTTAAATGTTTTTTACATAGGGAATGTTTTTCTGAAAAGAAAACAGATGAAAATTTTAAGTAGGTAAAAAACACTATCATGAAATCTTGTATATATAATGAGAAGTCAAGAAAAATATATCTGTCTCCCCTTGAACTATATGAAACATTATTAATAATTTTAATTAACTAGTTAGTTAACTATTTCCAATTGGAAGGTGTTGTAGAAATACAGACTATTATTGCTGGTTGTTTTGGTACATGAGTACCAATGACTACTTCCTACATTCGAGGCTAATTACTTCAAAAGGCATATTTAATTAAAAGAAAACCCTGCAATTTGTCAGTATAGATTCTTTTCACTGCCAATAGTTAACAAAGAGCTCCTACTTCAGCAAAGTACTGCAGTGCTGAAAGATTCATTGCAAGTGTGTAACTTAGCAAATCAGTTGCAGTTCTCCTGAAAGACAATTGCAGGAATTTAAAATAGCGCTTCTCCAAAGTTCAGATAATGAAAGAATGAACAGACTTACCAGAAAGAGCTGGCAAGTTTCTTGCAAGTATCCTTGCAAGTGAGAGAGCTCCTTCATTAAAAAAAAAAGCACGTTTGCCAAGCCGATGAGTTTAAGAGGCCTTACCTTGCCAACAATTTTTCAGTTTATCTAAGTTAAGCAAGAAATAGATGAATATTAACTCTGTGTTTACTGAACTGATTTCTTTCTTTTCTTTGGCTCCTTGAGGCCACAGCTTGCAAAGTTTAGCTCACTAAATTGAGATGTATGAAAACATTGGCTGGAAATGGTGTTCACTGGAGTTGTGTGTCATGTTTTTACAGAGCAGGCTTTTGCTCCTACTAAACACAATGGGGAATGTGCAGGTTTAGGCCAAAAATACTATTTGATGCTTCAGGGTTTGCGATATCTTCATTTCACTTGTATATTTTTAGTCACTGGTTGGCCAGCGTCACAGTTCATCTAAATAACACGTAGCGTTCCCTCTTCTTCCAGAGCAGTAATATAAGCTAAAAAAAAATAAACGTGTGTAGCTGTTGTTGCTCATTGGAAGTGGATGTAGTACACAAAAGGGAAGCTGTAGACCAAGACACACTGTTTAATAGCTGAATGGGGATGCAAAGAAGCACAGATGTTTGAAGATTAATTTCCTCCAGTAGAAGGAAATAAAAAAGGAAGAAAATTCGTGAAGGGTACCCAATCTTGTCTTCGATACAAAATTAGAGCAAATATAAGGATTCTTTTTAGGATGTTGGTAGCAATATTTCATCAGGAGAAAGCTGGAATGGGGAGAAAGGAACAATTAAAACCTAAATCCATGACTCAATTTCCATGACTATATTAAAGCAAATGAAATTGCCAAATGTAATTACCTTTAAATTTTGAACATAAGAATGATTTTGCATGAAAAGAACAATGCAATGTCTTTTATGTATAATTAACACAATTAGAAGTACTAGGGAGGCAGAGGTACCTAGAGTTTAAGAGATGAAGATATTAGAGAAAAATACAAAATCAGATATATGAGAGACTCATAGAAAAAACATGCTCATCTCAGAATAACTGTTTTGGATATTGTGAAGATGGGAGAACTTCTCACATGGCTTTAAGGGAAGGTACGTATCTGTCATACTGTTTCAGGAAAGCATAAATCATCTTCTCTAAAGGTTTGCTGTCCTTTGAAATACTGCTAAAATGTTTTTGAGGGCAAATTTTCAAATGTGGATACTGACCTTTGAATCAGTTTCAAGGAGCTTTGTGGCCTCTAACGCACCTCTCATCCTTTCATGAAACTGAGAGGAAGCTAGCCCATAGAAAAAAGTGATTACGGGTAAGGGTCAGAAATTACTCTCTCTCCTCACAGAGGATTATCATATTAAAGAGTTGTTGAAATCTCAGTTATTCCTGGAGTTCTGCGTAATAATGGCAGCCAGAACTCTGAGTAAAGGAATAAAGAATGAATAGGTAATTGAAGACAAATTCCTTGCCTCAAGCTAGGTTTTTTCTGAAAGAATCCTACACTTTTTACTGCGAACTTTAGCTTTTCCTTCTGCCCCTCAAAAATCTCATTTCTGTTAAAGCTGCTTAATTGGGCTAGCATGAGAACAGTTGCTTATCCAGGCCAGCCACTTTTTCATATTTAATTTTTTTCTTTGTGTTCTATCTTACCATTGCTTTTTATTTGTGATTTTATATAGATTACAGTAATTATAGAGAAATATTGAACCAGATCTCCTACAGGTTGGAGATATGTGGCCTTGAAAACATCTACTTCTGATGTGTTTCTCAGCAGGATCCATTTCATTATTATGAAATTATCGCAAGAAACCAGAGCTTTTTGCCTATGGCTCCAGACAATAATATGCGATGAACGCTCTGATAAAAGAACAGTAGAGAGCTAAGTCTGGTAAAGCGAAATCTGCAGCTGTGCAAAACAAAAGTTGTGGCACAGTAAATAGGATAATATCTCTGAGCTTTCAATATCTTCAGTTAGAAGAATAACTTGCTCTGTGACAAATATACGACGAAGCGAAGAATCAGATTAAACTCAAGAACATCAGAGTGTTTGGGGTGCCAAAAGGTGTGCAGGGAGATAACTCATTTTTGGATTGCTTGATTTGAAAGATACTTCATCTTCATATCAGAAACTTTGCTTTATGTAATGAAAAATCACACCATTTTCAAAGCAGGCAAAATAGGAAGGAGATGCAGGTGCTGTTTAGTCTGAGATATAAAAGACATGGAAGGGACATTTAGATTGATATGAAAGCAAAACAAGCTTTTATCCAAGAAGAGATTTTTGGTTTTCCTTATCTAGTATTCAGACCTCTAGTCACACATGAAGGGTTCATTTTGATTTCTCCATTAAAAACAAAAAGACAGACAGACATGTAGTGGTAGAATAAAATAAGTGATATAGCGGAGAATTTGTGGTCTTCCTTTATGTGCATTTTCATTGTATATAAGCTCAGATGGAGATGAACCAAACTACACTTGCATCTAGATTCTTGCCCTGAGCAAAGCCACTTCATATTTCTGGAGAGGTAGCATAAGGCAAAAAGCTGCTGGGTTGAACTCCAAGCACAGTTTATTAAAATTTTTTTTTTTCAATTCATTTTTTCAGCAGAAAAGTATTAGTGATGATAACTAATAAAACACCAAAGGCAATGTTGGTACTAGCTACGTTTTCTTTGAAAACTGAAGATGTTTGGGGTTTTTGTGGTGGTTGGTTGGTTGATTTTTCAGGTCCTAATAGCACTGTGTCAGAAGGAATTTTTCTTCAAAATTCATGCTTCATGTTTGCCTTTAATCTGATGGCAGTAGTGGTCTTTCATTTGTTCTTTACTTATGTAATAGGCTATTTAATAGTTAAGCATTTACTTCTTGCTCTTTTCCCCTATAAAAAGCTGTAAAACATATGGTGGCGGAATCTGATTCCAAATAACTGTCTTGATTTTTGAAACAACAAAAAGCAGATTTTTGAAAGAACAAATGAACTTTTCATCTAGCAGTATTATTAGTTGTTTTATTAATAAAATGTTTACTTTTGCTCCAGTTCTCCAAACAATTTGGTTATAATTTGACTTTAAAAGCTTGGCAGTCTCTTCATCTTCAATAAGACTACATCTTTCTCATCACCTAGATACACTAATTTCTTTGTTATTTGGAGGTTTAATATTTTAAACGCAAGAGTAAGGAGTAGGGATTATTACTGACATCCAGTAGTTTCTATACTTCCATGAGGAAAAAAGGGTATTGTAATTAAATGCTAATATTACAAATGTTTATGCATATATATATATGAAATCTTTCTCTCCTGAATAGTCTTCCTTGGCACTTTTTTCCTTACTAAAGCAATTCATCTATGTGACCATTTGGAAACTTGAAGGTCTAAGACTCACATGACCAAGTCTGCTTAATCCAATTCCAGTTAGAGTGATAAAGTATGGATTGAATTCATCACTACTCTTTGTGAGACAAAGCAAACTTTTTCGGCTGTTTGGTCATTCAGGAGCATTTGGCATTGGGGTTAGTGTTCAACTACCATACTTCAGACTTCTAGCTTTGACTCCTAGTTTAGGACTTTAGTCTCCCAGGACTCATATAGGTGCAAAGGAGGGGAAAAAGAGAGAGTATGATGAAAGGAGTATGTGGAGGGACAAGGGGACAATTCTATATATTGGAAGAGAATAGGTCTCCAGAGAGTGATTCAATGCACCTAAATTAGGCTATCATGTCTCTTACAAGCCTGTTCTTACTTTCAAACACAATTTTTTCATTTGCTCTCTTTCATGTCCCTTTCGGCCTGCAGTCCTCCTGTGCTAAAACTGTGGGCTTTTGGGGGAATAAGAGTGGAGTTGTTCTAGCTGGTGGGTTTTGTCTTTGGAGCATCCTGAAATATCATTTCACAAATCTTTTGCCTCATGCAAGTCTGTTTAAGAAGAGTGCAGGCTCTTCAAGGCTCTTTCTAGTGGTACTTCTGGCAGGAGAGCTGGTAAAAACTTACGGAAGCTCAGGTGCCATTCCCTGTATCTCCTGCTAGTAACAAATGGCGACTAGAGAGCATTTCACTATATGTGAAACTATTACTAAACGACTAATCTAGTATATATTTAATTAATTAGAAAATGTACGTATATTGTCAGTGGCACACAGTGTTACATATGCGAGTATATAAATATACAGCCGTATGTATGCATATATGTATAATGCTACTGCCAACTGCCAAGCTAGATTTCAGTTCTTGTGGTAGTACCAGACTGTTAGTCCTCATTCAGTCTTCAAAGAAATGATGTTTGTTTATATGTGCTATCTAAGGATCGAATACAAGAAGTCCACTCTGCGTATTGTCCCTGCAGAAATACTTCCTTCTAGTGAATTCTCCCAAAGCTTCCTAATGTATTTTCCTCATCTGTCTCAGGTTATATTAATGCCATGCAGGTACTTAAAATCTGGCTTGGCAATTCAGAGCCTGAATGTATGTCTTTACTGCTGACTCAAGTCCGTGTAGACATTCCCAAGCTTAGCTATACCTCAGCTAGCTCAGCCACTGATAGAAGGGCTGGCAGTGCAGCACAGGACTCAATACGGTCTGTGAAAACTCTTCCAGGACCTTAGGGAAATATGAGCAGATAGTCCATGGATCGTGATTATATGTTGCTCTAATTAAAAGCTAATTCAGGATGACCTCAGCATATGCTCCATAATATTCAAATAACATTTTCTTTGTATCTCATCAAATTGCAAGTAACTGTGATCTTAGGCACTATGTAGTAGGTGAGCATTATGAGGGAAACAAAACAAAAAAGGAAAGACAGTAAATCCTATATTGCGTACCACACTTTCTCCTGGGTATTTAGGGAAAAGAGAGAAGTAGTGCCAAAGAAAACTGGGGTTCAAGGCATGGATTTTTAATGGCCTCAAATACTATTTTAAAAACGTATCCAAACACCTGATTTGATTTTTATGTAGGCAATGTTTATTCATTTGAGGTTGTCTGTATGGAAAATATAGTAGACATATTTTGCTTAAGGAATACATTGCCCCATAAATGACTGCACGAGTGTGTTATCCACTATTTCCCAATGGATAGGTTTTCAGCTGAAACAAGTCTAATTTCACATTATCTTTTCCCCTCTCAAAACAAAAATAACAGGCACTTTACTGCCTGGTTCTTTTGTAAACTGGATTGTACTTCTGACAGCTCTACAGTTTGGTGACTTTTTGGCAATGCAGCAGACTATTGCTGTGATCTTCAAGCGAGATGTAACGGTCAGATCTTGTGATCCAGAAGCTGACAGTCCCGTGTAGCGGTTTAGAGTGAATCTGAGCATTTGAATTCATCTTAACACTTGAGCCTTCTCATTATTAAGTCCAGTGCTTTGCTTTGTTTTAATTATGCAAATTGAATGTTGGGAGTTATAAAGAAATAAGAAAAAGCAAACCAGAGGAGATTATTGCATGATGGTATAAATCCATGCTGTGTCTGCTTGTTGAACTTCATATGCAGTTCTGGTCCCTTTATTTCATAGAAATAATGTAAGTTTGAAAAATATTCAGAGATGGATTTCAGAGATGATCAAACATAGGCAACAGCTTTTAACCCACGTGAATAAGTACACCATCATTCTTTAGCTTGGGAAAAGAGACCAAGGGGAGACTATGAGTAGCATAGAGAGGAGGGTGAAAAGGCAATGAGCATTCATGGGTTCTTCCGCTACAAGAACTTAAGGGTCCACAAACGAGACTAGTAGGTAAAGTGGTTCCTCACAGCTAAATAATGAAGGTTTATTTTCAAAAACTGGTGAATTTATAGAAGAGAACTGTAGCAAGGCTATCAAGTACAAATGGGAATTAAGTTCGTGATGTAATTTGCTCAAGTCTAGAAACAATTCAAAGAAGTATCACTGCATGCTGGCCACCATCTTAATATTCTTCACCAAGCGTTCAGTGTTAGAACTGCTGGAGGCCTTGGATCCAGTTGGTAGGGCTGTTCTTTTTCCTTTTTTGATGAAAAGCACTGTAGAACATATTTAAGGACAGGACCAAAAGGAAGTAGACTTATCTAGATACAGAATTTATAAACCTGGTTATCACGTTTTTTTCTAAACCTGTTTAAATGGAAAAAGACCTTGAGTCCCCAGCTTGTGGTTGTCCTTTACATCTTAAAGATTTTCAGTCAAATTTCTTAGAATTTGAAGAGATCAGGATTTCAGTAGTGTAAGAGATGTGGTGGTCAGAGAGGTGGGGTTTCCTTCTTCTGTCTAATAAGATGCGTGACCCGTTTCTTAACCTGCCGTGTTAGACTTCATCTGGTAAACCAGAATGAATTCTCCCAATTTCTGTTTGTAGGCACTTAGCAGTTTGTGTCTTGAATGTCTCCATCAGTCTTTTATCCGTCCCTGCTACTATATTTTGACATCTATTTGTTAAGGTTTTGATGTATGTTTTGGTCTAACTATGTATTTGTTAAAAGGTGACCTTTTCATTTGATTGTTTGGCTGACTTCAGTGCTAATAAGCCGAAGGATGAGGTGTCTAATGAATCCTGTGTATAGAAATAATGATAGATGACTTATTTGGAATTCTACAGACACAGCACGGCTAAGCATGCTGAGGAGTCCCTGGAACTGAACCAGTCTTACAGTGGGAAGCTTTATTGATTACACAGAGACAGGGCACATTTTAATCATTTTTACAACACTGTACTGCCTAAGGTACTAAAATCCATTAAACGAGGATTATAAACTTTGTTTTAAACTGGATCCTAAATTGTTTCTTGATGTACAATCAACAGCAACTCTGTGAGATCAATCACAGTTACTAAGGCATATTAAAATCAACCTGTTTAATTTTAATTGCTCATACGCCTGACCCTCTGTGAGGCAGCTGTTCATAAAGCTAAATTGCTTTTCTCCCAGACAGGAGTTTCATTTCGCTTCATGGTAGATTTTTGCCTTGTACGCTAACCAGCATTTTGCTTTCCTTTTCCCCCACCTTCCTCCTGGCCCGTGATTCTCATTTCTCTTCAGATAATTTTCTCTCTTTTTGCCTTCTATCCTCATTAGCAGAAGCTGCAGCCTTGCCAAGGAGTCAACTTTAATAAAGTAGGTGGATCATTTGAATTATTAGTTGATGTAAAGTTGCAGACCTGGACCTCTTGTCGGGAGTCTCTGTTAACCTATGCTGCATGAGGGATTATGCTTGCGGACTCTTAATCAGATCATAAAAACTGCTGGCCGTATTGACGGGTGTACTGTGAGCAGGTACATTTATTTTAAACTTGTCTTATAGTTTCTGTTTAACTGCATGCATTTTGGTGTCCTGTGCTCTGTTTTTTTCTTAGGGGTATTCTGTAAAGCTATTTAGTAATTTCAGTCCTGCTTTTGCATCTTCTGTCATCCTCTGTTTTGATGGTGAAAGATCCCTGTTCAGTTTGTATCAATTTATTTCCTTCCTCTAGTATCTGAAGTTTATCATTGACCTTAGTATCAGAAAAGAAGGCGTAACGCACCTCAGTCTTAATCTCACACATAATGTATTAAATATTGCTGTTGCCCTAATAGTCTCATAAATACCTACTTGCTGCCCAGCATGGACACAATGAGATGCTACTCTATTCTGGGGAGTTTTGGGTGCTTTCAAATTTCCAGTTGATTTTGAGGATTTTCTGTGTCCTTCAAGAAGCAGTTGAAACTTCTATTTCTGGTCAATACTTTTAGGTTGATAGGAAATGCAGGGAAATAAGAATAAAATTACTGTTTTTCATTTATTGAAAGGTAGCACTTTTTTGAAAGGGAACAGGTGGATGCAAGAGACAGGTGAGCAAAAGCAGAATACTCCATCTTTTTGGAAAAACGGCAATGGTTCCAGCACACCAGTTTTACGACTACTGAATTTGTATAAGGCATTAGAGTAATGGCATGTTAAGGCAATAAGTGGAAGAGATTAGGATGATTTGGACGTGTTATCTGTGATTCTTGATGCAAAGGGAGTCAGTGGTATGGGAGAAAAGATGCATGTCTTTGAAAATTTAACACAATATGAAGTTGAAGAAGTAGAATAAGTATTTCTTCTACAGTAGAGAAAGAAATGAAACCCTAAGTAGTATATAAAATAATGTAAAATTATCAAGCACAATTATAGGAGTACACAGCACCAAGTAATTCTGTATTTATAGATTTTACTAAAAAATGTTACCCTAATGACAGCCTTAAACCCTTTAGATTTTAGAGCACTCTGGATTTTCCCATAGTTTCACTCCTATTAAGTAACGAAGGTGTTTTTTTTCATTTGTATGATTCCCATAATTTCAGGAGTTCAGATGTTACTTGTCTGCTTTTTTTCTCATTTTTCTTGTATGTTCTGTGCTACTTTTGCAACATTTTAAAATGCAAGCTGCCATCTTCCAGCAAGTGTGTGGGGCAGAGGGACAGCATACACTGCTGTCTTGCTGTGGTTGTAGAAAGCTTGATAAAGCAGGGAGCTCTTCAGAACTCACTTTTCATTTTTTCTTGGCTACATATAGTAATTTGCACTGCCTTTGGATTTTGGGGGTTTTCTAAGCCAATAAGAAATGCTGAAAAAAGCAAAAGCATTCCATAAATAGAGCTGTCTTGCGGTTCTCCAGAGAGATCTTCTGGAGGCCACAGTCCACTCAGCTTCACCTTAGGCCATCCTTTGCAGCTGGCTTGCCTTCTCCTTAAGCTTCCTCTCTCAAGGGTTGTATGAGAGCAGACAAAGCCCAAAGCCCTGTCCTGTGGCCTCCTCTCTCTTCTTTGAAAGATCAGTAAAGCCACGCTTGATGGTTATATGTTTCTATGTTGAGTTTCTAGAGATACATGTCACTTAGCAATGCTGAGTGTGTCTTCGTTTATCCTCTCCTCACTTGGTATGCCTGCTGAACTACTATGTGTGTCTTCAAATACAAAGAGGGTTTGCAAAATTCAGCAAGAGTTTAAAGGAGAATATACCATTTGCCGAGATTGTTCTGTGAGGGTTTGTCAGCTTTGGGATGCACTCCCTCACTGAGCTTAAATAGCTTGAATTTGTTAATATGTTTTCAGATTAAATAAACAGCTATCTCAGTGCAACTTTGTTCTTAATTATCTGGAAGGGCAAAATTTTAAACCTATTGAGGTGAACTTACCCTCTAAATAAAGCACAAATTCTCTTCTCTTAAAAAGGCCTGACAAGTTACCAGTTTAATTTAGGTAGATCTCTCCACAGAACTGCCAGATAGCAAAACAAATATGTGATTTAACTGTTTTCCTCTGACTGGGACAAATTCAGGAAAAGATGTTTTGCTGTAAGAAGGGGGCGAGATTTGCTTCTATGTGCATATAATCTGGGCAAGTCATTATTATGAATAATGGGCCATCTGAATCAGACGAGCCCCATGGCGCTCATATATCAACCAACTACCATGGTGATGGACATCGTATAAAAATCTCGCTAAAATAGAACTCTAGGATATTCTCCTTAGTTTTTATTATAAGTCCCAGGCAAGCACTGCCAGAAATGAAAATCCTCTAGGCAATTTTAAATGTAACTCAACCTTGACTTGCAGGAATTTGTCTTCGGAATGGAAAAATTGTTTGTCTCTATGTCCAATTAATTCTTGGCTTTCATTTGAAACTGTCAGCAAGTTTGCCAACCCAGTCCTGATGGGTTTTATTTATGTGATATAAATCCTTGTCGGCTGAGAGTTAGTCTCATATATATTGGAAGGGGTTTGGTTTGGTTTTGTTTTTTTTTTTATTCACCAGCAACCTGGATCAAAATGTACACAAGAGACCTGAAGATGAAAGAATCTGTCTCACCTTATGAGCCACAGAGCCAATCACTCTCTTTGAATAGCTTTCAACCCAGCATGCCCCATACAGGCAGCAGATAAACCAATGAAACATTACTTATTAACAGAAAGCAAAATAGATATATATCATCTTCCTGCCTAAAAATCCTGTTAGAAAATAAGTTTCCTGAATTCCTTGGACTTACTTTATATGAGGGGAAATTTTCGTTTTCTGTACTTGCCAAGATATCTCAATTTATTCTCAAAATAAGAAACAGTAATGACTGTAATGTTTTTGATCAAACACTTAAGACATATTGCAGAGTGTTTGAGAGTTATTGCAAGTTGCCTTTGCAAATTCTGCTTGGATTCATTCCAACATTTGGAATAGGCCTGTGGGTTTCTGCTGTTATCAATTTTAATGTTATGCTCCAATACAGATTTCCCACTCATAATCTTTCTCTTACCACAGAGGAAGATGGCAACGCTGTCATTGCTACTCTCAGTATGTGGACATCGATCCTAGCTGGATTATTTTGCCTGTGTCTGAAACTCGTGCTCAGTTCCCAACTGTCCAATGACTTAGTCAAGCGTATAATAACCAGGGTTCTCGTGAGCTGGAACCTCCGGGTTCAGTTGGTGCTTTGGCAAGTTGTTGTTCCTCTACAGCAGCCTGGGGGACTTGATTTGACAAAGTGCCTGAGAAAGGTTATATATGTCCAGCAAGAATAAACAGTGACTCAAGCAGTTACCTTTCCTTAGAGATGATATTATTAAAAAATATATTTATTTTGTGACCTGCACTCTTCAAAATCACTGTTACATTCTTGCAGTATGTTCATTCTTCTCGAGCTAAAACATAGTTGTGTGCATTCTGGCTCAGTATGTACCCTGACGTGATGTGCCAGTGTCCACCAGGAGAAACCTGAGTGTTAACACTGTGGAATAAATCAGGACCAAATCCATGCCAGTCCATAGAAATCAGTAGTGTTATGAATGTATGTTGGTCATGTTTAAGGATATATTTGAGTCAAACACTTGTATCATGCTTGTTTACTGATAAAACAGTCTCTGTTAACAGCCTCTCTACCTATTTAATTTAATTGCTTCCAAATCATGCTTTACCAAAAAAGCTGTGGAGTGGAAAGTTTGCATCACAAAAGTGTGAACTGCAGAAAAAAAATTATGCTGACTTCATATTCTTTCTTGAACTTAATTTGTATTTCTGTATTCTCTTGTTATTTAATGTGCTTAAGAGGAAGTGAATGTGGAAGAAACAAAAGCATAAGTTAGTATATAGCAAACTTAAAATTTATGTGCATAATTCTAGATGTCATAGGCTTATGAAGAATGGACAAGTACAGCTAGTTGATTTTTCTGCAAATACACAAGTATCTGAATTGTGTATAATCACATAATATAATATATTATGTTCCCACAACACATAAAATACCTTAGAATTATAAAATCATTTGTAGTTTTTAGTCTGTTGGGGACTTCTTGTGAGTGAAATGGCAGTATAAAAAAAAACATCCAGAGAAAGAAGGTGATAAGCTAATTTAGAATATTTTTTAAGCTGTTCAGTACCCCTCTCAGTATGTTCCTGTGAAGACTTACAAAGATGAGACTTTTTTATATTTTTATAAATTCTCTGTTAGAATATTTCTAGGTTAAATATCTATGTGGAGTATTTGAGGAGTGTGATTAGAGTTCCCAAGACTGTCCCTGCATCCTCAGGTTACCCCAAAAATGAATTTTTCTATTTCTGCATTGATCTCCCATAGGTTTCCTAAAGGATGGGACAGTCTTCCCCCCAGGTAGGTTTTCATGGCCACGTTATGTGTTGGCCTAATCCCAGTGAAGCTGATAGAATCACACAACTGGAGAATTTGTGGTTAAACAGATAGTACTGAGTATGTAAGATACCCGGTTGTTCACTGAGGTGCTCCCAAGTAGTTGATGCTAGGCTGATAAGATTTGTTTTACACAGATAGCTGTACGGGTAGTTAGTGAAGAACTGAAACAAATGATTACTGAAAATAATTGATTTTCAAACTACAGTTCTTTCCCAATTAAAATTATCCTGAGGCACTCAAAAGCTGTAATTTAAAGCTGTAATAGAAATCCAAGGAAGTCCTCACTTGCGGTGACTTTTTTAGATACAATAACCATTTTGAGTCATGCAAGCAGTAAAAAAAAATCCTCCTTTTTATTGTAAATTATTTAATTTTGCACTTTTTTTTAATTTGATTGAAATTGATTTTGGTTTGGTTTTCAAATGTGTTCCAACCAGGAAATTGAAGGCCATTTTTCATACTGGAGAAATAATGGATAAAAATCCCTACTCTGGTGTAATCAGTTGAAACTTTACCATTGGCTTTGACGCTGAATCTTACCCAGTGCCCTGAAACAGATTTCACTAGAGAACAACGGAAACACTATCAGCCCTGGTAACGTGAAATACCTTACTATCATGAGCTTACTGTGGGCTACTAGTCTGGTCACTTTAGTTCCAGAGTGTTTTGTACAGACCTACTTTGTCTGTAGAGATGAGAGAAGCCGGTACTTCTAATGAAGAATTTTAATGCTTACGGCGTGGGGGTTATCTCCTAAAACAAAGCTGTTACACAGCAGCAATATCCATAATACACATGTGCCGGGAAAATAAGGGGGAAATTTAACCCAGGCTCTCTTCCCCTCTGTAGCCCTTCTGCTTTTGGTCCACGGAGGATCATTCCAGTCCAGTTTTAAGACTCCCACTTCTCTTCACTCATTAGTCTGCTCAGCAGCCTCCCCTTTTTCCAACCTTGCCTCTGATTTGGTGCAAAATTTTATATAGGCTTATTTTTGTGAAATGGAATTTGTAAAGGGTTGTGGTTATTTGACATGAGAACTTACAAGAGAAAATATGATACACTTGAGATAATGCTTACGTGAAGTAACATGCAGTAATAGTTATTGTCAGTTCAAGGAAAGGTAGATATCTTTGTTAGCATTTATTTTATTTCCAATTCAGGTTTGTCTGACTCACTTCAACAATAGAAATAGTATTAGTTTGTGACAGAAATAAATTCTTGTCCAAGAAGTTTCCCACCCCAACCCTTACTTGTGGGGTCTATTAATATAACTTCAGTATCATTATGTCTACTCAGTGCTTTGACTTTGCCAGAAAATATTGATCTGTAGCATGATCTGTCCAAGGGCAACAGCATCATTAATTGCTAAGCGATCTGCAAAACAATTAGAGACCTCCTGGCTGTTGTACAAATAGATGAATGGAGCTGTCTACCTAATCAGATACGGTTGTATCTATCTATGGACCCAATTGTGTTGTTCAGAAATGCCTTCAACATCTGTCACCTTCCCACTTCTCACAATAACATATGCCATGCTCTGCTCTGCGGGGCTCCTGCTCAAAAGCCTTTGGGGAGAATTTTCGGGGGGGGGGAGGATGTGCAGAGTTTTTAAGGAAATTTTTATCCCATATCTACATTCTCAGATTTGCTTTTTGCGAGACAAGCAGGATTAAGCTAAAGACTATAAGCATACATGAAGCAGTAATTCACATTTGCATTGGTGGCATGAAGGCAGGACAAATATATTAAAAATTAACTCGGAGTCTGGATGCAGTGACTTTAGCACTTAAGGAAACGAATGGCATCGATGATTTTCTGGGCTGTGTTGTTCAGCACTTAGTACAGTGGGAGTCCGGCCTTAAATTGGGTCTCTGAGGACTAAATGGTAAGACTAAGACTGCATTTATCAGTGTCATATTTTTATATGAAGGAAACCAATTAGGAAGGAAATATACAATTAGTATCAGTCCCCTTAAAGTTAGAATCCACAAACGTTCCATAAGTATCATCTGCTTAAAATGTTTGTATTGAGCTCCAGGTGATTATTGGAAAAAACAGAGCAGCCATGGGCAAATGTATTCTGTCAGCCAAGTAACGGGGAACTAAATTTGTGATGTGGTGGAGTGACTCTGCTAAGATGTGTTCCTGTGAATGCACTGATGTTTTCCTAACTATTCCTGTTGTATGTTTCTAGAGTCTTTGAAGGATTTAGTCTACTGTTTGGGGGAGGGTGAGTAAACTGTATTTGCTTCAAGACAAATGGTATTTTTAGTAGTGTCTTACAGTGTTTAAAAAGTAAACATAAGCACTGCATGCCACACATCGGTGCTGTTTGTGTGTGATACTTAGTGCCTCTGGACAATTCAAAACTGAAGATTACATGCTGACATTTAACTTTCTTCACAGTCTTTGTTACATATGTCATTGTTTTAAAGCTCCTTTTTTTGTATCTGGATGAGATTTGTTAGCAAAATTCCTGTGGCAGTCACTCTATCATTCCAGCTAGAATTTGAAGTTGCTTTTGGCTTAAATGACATAGATTTTAAGACATTCTCCTCTATACAGAATTGGTTTAGCACAAAACCAATGAAAAATATACCCAGTGGGTAACTTCCAGTATTCTTACTGCTATATCTGGCCTAATTTTAGTCAGTAGAGTTCTACAGAAAAGCTGTTGCTTCTTTAGTACAGGCATTGCTACATACAGTACAAGGGCCAGAAGATGAGCACAAGCAGGAAAGCTCATACTTGAGAACAGAAGTGTGTAGGCTGCTGCTTTATATGTTGATTTAGATTCTTTTAAGGAGTGGTTAATCTTTGTAAATTAGCAGCAGATCCACCACCATCCTTCCAGTCCCTCAGAAGGAAAAGGGATGAGGGAGTCCCTGCAGTGAGTGATTGAGTGCAATCCCCATTATCCTCTGTCTCTGGGCAGGGCACTGTGACAGAGCCAAGAGGATTTGTCTGGTAGCTAGAAGGGTTGGAAGGAGAAAGTGATCCTTTTAAAACAACCAGAAAAGCAACCTGATTATTGTTCCTTTAAGAAGCAGTTCCTAAAAAAAAAATGAGTTTCTGTAAAAGCAGCTGTGTGTTTCATATTCTTATTTTGTCTTTGAAGCATCAGTATTCTAAACATGGATACAAGCAATAGTATTTTTACAAAAACGATCCCTATTTCAGTAGAATGGTTTTGTGATGCTTTCATTGACATCACAGCGGGGGTTAGGTGGTGCAACAGAATAATAAACTGGCTTTCCACCTTGTGCAGGCAGGTGTTCAGCTACACTGTAGATCACACGTAAAAATGAGTCTGGCAGTCCTGTCCCTACCGCTCTGGTTTATAGCCCAAAAAGGGGAAGAACAACATGAAAAATACTTAATTCTTGGCAAGCTCCCAATTTAATTTTCATCCATATATTCTCCTGCCCTCCATTCAAATAAAAGCAAGCACAAATCATAATGCAGGTCACAAGAAAGGTAACAGAAAGTCTGAAGCAATAGCCTAAACAGTGACAATTGAATTTTCTAACAGCACAGCACTGCAAAGGGTGGGTGTTTATAACAGGGGAGATTTGGGCTTTATTCATACATGATTTTAGTTTCCACCGTTACTGGGATGCTTAGGATCAGAGAAGAGTCTTACAACTCAGCTATGCTTTTCCTAGCACTGCTCCTGTGTTACTGGCAGTTGGATTTTGGAGCTGCAACAGTTCCATTTCACTTGCATAAGCAAAAAGCTTTCTTGGGAAAATAGCATTGTCCTGCCTTAGTTATACATAACACAAGAATTTTTCTGGAGTACAAGGCGTAAGAATGGAGGATTTGGGCCTATATGTGTTTTATACAGTGAAAATAATTTCCTCTTTTCCTGATGAAAATGCTTTGATTATTTTTTTTTTCTGACAATCCCACAAGTATTTATAGTCAGAATATTATAATTGAGGTGGTGCTGCGTAGGGATTCTCTGTAGGTCAGGCTCTGTATCCAGCCTGTACCTCACGCAATGCGCTGTATATAATCTCTCTCCCTTCTATCTAGCAAAGTATCATGGATGTCGTCTGTCCCAACAGTCCAGAGCAATGTTTGCTCTTGAGATCGTGACCCAGAAATGCAAGGGGGTTTCTGTAATGCTCTACGTCGTCACATCTTAGTTTAAAAAATCAGCCTTTCCTGAAAACCAGAACACGACATGTTTTTTTCCTATTTAAGTAAGCCTATGATAGTCAGCTGGGCTGTCTGTAGATTACGGTGATACTTATTCAGAAGATAGGAAATTAAAACTCGATAGTGTGTCACGCAGTCTTATGCTTAAACTGAACATTAAGAGGAGCCTCCGAAGCTGTCTGTGGCTGTTTAGAGTTGTGTGCAGCAACATTTAGTAAACAAAATGAATTGTACTGCCTTTGTGTGTTACTAGCCAACAAAGCTGAAATAAAAACTTGATTTAAAGCAGAATTACTTAATGAGTTCAAGTATTTTGTATCTGTGGATAGATGTGGCTGAAAGAAGGGCGTAGGAAGAGGAAAACAAGAGTTCCAACTTTGAACAAGAGTTTTGACTTTAGATGTGCATGCTGGACTCAAATACAGAAGTCAAAAAATGCATGTAATTGTAATTCTTTTTCAGTATGGCTCCTTTTAATTCAGGTGCATGTTGTTCTGCTTAGGGTAGAATCTGACTTGTTGACACAGAGAAAGTCCTTCCTTTCCATCCCTTTACTCTGTGTACCAGCTCCCTGCTCCAAATAAATTCTTTGATCAGACAGTGTCATCCTCCATTTCTGTTTGCTAAACTGAATTAATAACAGCTAAAAGTATATTTTTTTTTTCTCAAAGAAAACATTCTTAACTCTTTCACTGCTGTCACCTCAAACATTCACTTAATCAGCCAAACACACAACTTGCAAGCAGTCCCCTGTGTTTTTTCGGTACCTAATCCCCAGCTGTTCCATGTCTGCCAGCTGCTAAAACAACGAGCATTCATCATGAAGATGTCCGTAATTCAGTCATAAGTTATCAGTAAAATATCAATACATTAGCTTTGAAGAGTGCCGGTAATTTAGAGAGAATACTAAAATTAAATCACGTTCAAGATAAATCATGTTGGCTATTGCAATGGTTATTCATTTGTGTTAAATGCTGCAGCACCTTCATTTGGACTGCTGAAGATTTTCTGTTTTCCCTTAGCACAGGGGAGCACGTCCATGACAAAATTGTCACTCAGGTTCTGAAGATTACTGTAGGGCCCGTGCCGGGGCAAGGGCTGCCGTTGTCTTCCAGTGCGCTTTGGCCAGGACAGTCCTTGAGACATATAGGACTTTGCAAGAGCGCTCACTTGCTTTTGGTAGGAGAAATGATCACAGAATACTAAGAAGCGCTTTCCCCACGGTTGTTACTATTGCCCAGTGGATGGTAAATGCATGCTGCCAGCCTGTGCATTTTTTTTAAAACGGAAAACTTGTGGATTATAAAAAGCAAAACAAAACAAAAAAACCTGCTGCTTGTTTTTTTTTCTCTACAATGTTGCTTGTTTGTTTGTTTGTTAGTGTGTTTTGTTTTAGAGTTGCATGGCAATATCATATTATTTAATGAACATGTATTTTCCTGTAGAAGGGTTACGATACTGGTATGGATAAAAGAATTAAAGGAAATAGTCTTTTGAATTTTAAGAAAGAAAGAAAACTCTGCCGGTATAAATTCTTTTTAAAAATCTCAAACTTTTGCATCTCTTACATTTTTTTTTTTTTAAGGATTTGAAAAATATATACTGTAAAAAAAAGTCTTTCCTCAAAATCTTGACATTTCTGCATTCCAACCACAATCTCATAAATTTAGGCTTCTATGTAAGGTTTATAGTGCAGCACTTGGATGCTGTATTATAAATTAAATTTTAAAATTACATTGAAGGTAAAATCTTTTAAATTAAAACTCTATTGAAATATCCATTTCTGTAATACCACCTACAATATTTATGCATTTATACTTCTGTTCACAGACAAAAGACAACTGCCATGAAGAATAAAAAAGTGTAATGATAGGCAGTTTTAGCTTTTGATTGTCCTGTCCTGTACTTATTTATTCAGGAAAAATTTCTGCTGGTTGAGGGTGCTTATAATCTCTTATCTGAGGAAGACTCATAGTAACTTTTATAGTCTTCAGAACAAAATGTCTGTCGTATACAGAAGCTTACCTGAGTCAGGTAGGTAAAAGTCAATCAAGTACTCCAAACTGATTCTTTTTTTCCGCACACTCATCTGCTTTATCCAAGAAGCCTACTATAAATTTGAGAGTCGAGCATCTGATTTTAAGTATCTTCTACTTCTCAGACCTGTTGTGTGGAAAAAAAAATTGTTTAAAAGCTTAAAGTGTTTAGCCATTACAAACACACATTGGAAACGCTGGCCAGAGCAGTAACGTATCATTAATGTTGGATACTTCCACTTTTAATTTTTCTTGTAAGCATACCTAATCTGCTAATAAAAATATAGCAAGAAAAGACAGTATATTCTAGCATCTATTCTGATCGCAACATCAAGCTTTAGGCAAGAAGTGTGCTGTTCCCAAAGCCCAGTGTAGCTGTTGTTATTGCAGAGGAATTGAGGATTGAATTGTGAGAACTTCAGGTCATGTATGGAAATGTAAGTTCTTCTGCCATTTGCTTAGAGGAAATCCAGAGTGGTTCCAATGGGATTGTGCTGCATTTATCCTTTGTGTGACAAAGTATCTGGAGCACATTAGGCACTGTGCAAAGGCAGATTTATATTTAGAAATGTGAGCGCATTAAAATTCTGTACCCAGGTCTAACTTCAAAATAGTCTCACCTTAGCTAATTTGCTAAGAGGAAAACAGTTTCTGGAAGTTCTGTATCACAAAATAGCACTATCATATTTATAGTCGGCATTTCCAGAAATAAGACATTCAGCAGCATCTTCACAGGCAGGTAAGAAAAGCCTATTCCTGTTTACAAGATTCTGGTAATGAACCATGAAGGATAGTGCTTTGAAGCCATCTGTCAAGCAGCTTACTTTTTTTGGTAATTGAAGGTGATTTAATACATCTTAGAAAAAAAAAAGGTCGAATCATATGCTGTAATTCTTATCCTAGTGACTTCCTGTACAGAACTGGGAGGCAGCAGTTTCTTGAGGACAGTAAGGAAAGATAGATGCACTCTGTCCAAAAAGTGCAAATGAAGCCCCTGCCCTGTGGTACTAATTGAATGTACTAACAAATAAAAATCTTTGCTAGCAAAGAACTTAAAGGTTAGTTTCTTTACAACATTTGCTGTCTCCTGCGAACAGATGTTCATTCTCTAGTAATTGCAAGGCTTTAATACACATTTTTTGTAAAAGTGAATTTCACCCTGATGAATTCCACTTTGTGAAAAAGTTTTCTTCCCCCCCCTTTTCCAGTAGTCACCCCTCTGTTGATGATAACTATAGTCATTGAAAGCTTAGCATATCCAAACTCGAATACACCATGAGTGAAGTTGGTATCATTTTCTACTACCATATACAGTATTTTCACTGTGTGGACTAGAGCTTCTCCCACTCCTTGCAGACCTCTAGAGGTTATAATTGTGACAGGGGGAAATAAGTCCGTGCCTGGGAGATGCAGTTATATCAGCCATCCCAGGAAAGAAAGGATGATTTAACTGCCAGGGAAGATGTCGGACAAGTCCAATGAAATGCAGGATTGTTAGCAAGAGAGCTGGGTATCATACCTACCCAGCAAGGGACTAGTAACCCTGAGCCACCTCCGTTTGTGTGGTCACAGAACAGAGGGAAAATAAGTATCTCCAATTTGTTCTGACTCAGTCTAAATAATCATCCTAGGAAAACAAAATAACCCGCATTCTTAGGAGATTTCCTTCTTCCCTAGCCAGAATAACCAGGAGGAAGACGACTTGTAAAATGAACCCAGTACGGGATAAGATTCTATGAAGCTTTCATTATTGGTTTTTTTTTCCCTGATGAAGACTGACTGACTGTGCAACTCTTTATCCACAGTATAATCTCTCCTGTCCCTGGCTCTCTTGTACGAACTTAGGTGACCCTGCTGGTGTACAACACTAAACACTGGGATTTCAGAGAGGGAAACCTAAGCATGCTTGTTCCTATGCTTACAAACACCATGAACAATCTTTGTAAGATACAGAAGGGAAACTAATTTCTGTTTTATTCCTGAAAGTCTTTTCAGTGTAGAGCTTTCTTCTGTTTCCCCAACATAGTTTTTATAAGGAAGAATCTCAATGATCTCTCATTTTAGGAAGAGCAGAAATAGGCTGAGGTAGGTTAGTGCTATTATTCTTCCCATTGTTCCTAAAGTTCAGGAGCTTCTTGAACACAGGCTTGAGCATATATGCTTAAAAAGGGAATAGAAATGTGTGGCAAGGATGGCTTTCATTTCTGGTTCTAACTTCATCATTTCTTTCCTGGAAAAACATGGACAACACATATAATTTACCTGTCAACACCTGCCCGAAAAGAGGCTCATGTTGGGGGGGGTTGACTACAGTAGCCCAAATCTTACGTTGAAGAAGTTAACCAAAGTTAAGAAGACTTAACCAAAGCAGTGCTGGTGGTAATGCCATCTAGATTTCGATCTAAACAGTGATATATGGGTGGATCACGAGTATTAGAAGACAGTGAAGGGGAAGCTTGGCCCTTTCAGTCCTCCCATCCTCTATGGCCCTGTTCTTTCGAAGTCCTTCAAGGACCCAAACAGAGAATTCTAGATAGAATGGATCATCTCTACGTTACTTCATCTACTTTGTTAGGTCTAATTTCCAGCACAAATATCTTGGTCCACTGAATTTCTAATGTCTGTTCTTTTCTTTACAAATTACTCGGTGTGTGGCATTAGTAGATTTTAAGTTTGGACCAAACTAGTGTTGTCCTTCTCTCATTATGATGTAGGGATTCTGATACTTTGTGGGCTTTCATCCACTTTCCAGCTTTTGAGCTCATCATTGGGATAAACCTGCTGGAATCTATTTAGCCCCTGTCCTTAAAAAAGTAGATGATATTTTTTCTAGAAGCACATTACTTGACCTCAGGCTGGTGATTTTGTCAATGTTACCCTTTCTTCGGAAGGTGAAAAGCTGGAGTGACTTTCTGTGTCACCGTTCCTCCAGGGCATTTCTCCCCTATCATTTAATCTTTGACATCTGGATCATGACACAGTTAACCAGCGTACATGTAATTAGCATATATCTAGCTGTAAATATGTACATGTAACTAATTGTTTACAAGACTAGAGTGTACGTGGTTCCTGTTTTTTCTCTGCCTTGACGTAATTCGTACTTCAAAAGAAAAAACTTGCTGCTATTTTATGTAGGACAAAAAAAGAATGATTTAAACCAGCTAAAACATCTTTGTTCCATCTTTATGCAGAAAACAGATGAACAGTTTAACTTTAAAAATTATATCTAAGACAGCTTACATGCCAAGCTTCAGCCAAAAATACTTTTTGCAGCCAACTTATCAAACCCTCTGGAAGAGCATTTATAATGGAATTGCTGATGCAGCCTTTCTTATAGGGACATGAATAGCTATAATGAAGGCTTCAGCTGATGCTCTGGCAAGCCTACTGCTAAAAATTATTCTGAATTTATCTGGCATTCAGAAAATGCTTGAAGTGGCCAAAATGTTTACACCATCATTATCATTTTGACAATATCTCTTTTATCCCAAAGGAAGTCAGCGATGAACAAATTCAAGCAATGTGCGAGACGTGCTTATTTAGCATCTGTTACGCGTTCTCTTGGCAGCATTGTTTTATATGAGAAAACCAGGGCCAAGGGCTCAACCACCAACTTACAAGCAGTTGCGTTGAATCAAACATTATTGCCTATTGTGTCGTTTTCAAGTATATTAGTGAACTGCATTATGTTTTTCCTGATGATTTGATTTTGGTTTATAATCGGGAAATTCCTGGGTCTGAGCAAGAGTGTTAAATTCAGAGTGGTAGTATTTTGGAGTTCCATGTCTTTCCTTTGATTCTTTCATACCACCCCTTTGCACAGTTTTGAAATACCATTCACTCTTATTTTTAGGAATATCATACAAAGCTCTGTTAATCAGGGGCTAATTACAGATACGGCATTTTTCTGTGAGTGCATAACTTCAGACTCTCAGAGCAGATCCAGGTACATATCTGATGATAGCAATTAATGGTTGGCTTTTGGTGTGTCATAGCATAGGATGCGTATGTGGAATTGTGTATTGTAGTAGCCTCATCTCTTTTATCGGCTTTCTTTTTTTCTACTAGTGTATTTTCAGACGATAAAATAGCGCCACTTTCTCTACTTCTGATGGTTTGGCTATTTGTGCGATTGCACTGATTAATCAAGTTTGGGTGCTAAATTGATTTTATTAAAGTCTTGTTCAGGGAGCTGTCAAGTGAATTAAACCTGTCCTGTATTGACTTCCCTTAAGTTGAGAACGGCTTGACTTATACTAAATCAATATAAATCAAATTTTAAATTATTTAAATGGGTGCACAGAAGTGTTTGCACCAGTATAATGAAATAAATTTTAAAACATAGTTTAGACTAGTTCAACGTGATGTAATTCAGGCTTCTGGCTGCATTTTCCAAGGATTTCAATGCTGATGGCAGTAGAACCAGAATGTCTTTACGAAAAACCTTCCACATGAAATTTCTTAAAAGATACATATTTTTTAAGACACAGGAGTTTTCCCTCATAGAATTTCCATACAGCAAATGCTAGAATTTCTATTGGAAAAATTCTGCACCACTTTAGAAATGTCAAAAGAAAAAGGTGGCATAACATCCTTTTGAAATGAAATAAATGTTTTTTGTGAAGTGTCAACTGCAAATGCTGCTTTGTGTCACTTACCACTGAAAAGCAGAATTCTGTAAAATTTGTGAATTCTTTATCTGTCCCTTTTTACTTTCAAAAATAAAAATGTGGAAAAGGAAATTGAGAATGAACCAAAAAATTATCACTTTAATTGGAAGGCTTTAAACTGGATTTGATTTGAGGAGCTTTGCTACCAACTAAATATGCTGATGTACTGGTTTTAACAAAAACTCAGTCTCAGTGCAGCTGGGGCACTAGCCCAGGAGGAGGGAGTCTCTTGTTTATTTTCTGCGTGTCATCAGATTCAAAGCAGAAGATATTTTTTATACCAAATCATTCTGAACGAGACGGGAAGATGTTTGAAGTTTTTCTTGCACAATCCCTGCGTTGAAGGAGAAATCTTGATACGTCTTCACACCTTCATGAATTAAAAAGCCTAATGTTTCAATCAGGAATAAAAACTGTTTCCATGAAAGTGTTTGAAAAGTTTGACTCTACTAATGAGGAATAAAAGTATGTTCTGAAATGAGGGAAGTTGCTGTGAAATGGAGGTCCTCTTTGTTGCTGTATTCTGGTCCACAAATCCTATTTAGCTCTGGAGTTTTCTTCAGTTGGTCAGATTGCACTTATTCAACACCAATTGCATGATTTACTGGGTTACTACTGCTGTTCTCATTCATGTCACCATTTTACCTCCTTCCCTCCCCAAGCAATTGGATGTCTTGGCTCTGAAGTTTATGACTATACATGAGAAAACTGGAAATTACTAGCTACATTCTGTAATCCTAATCTTTTCTTCAGGGGCACGCATTGCTTAGAGAAGGAATCTCTTGTATTGAACAATAAAAAACAAAAATTGGCTCTTAATGATGGTACTTGGCACAGTTACAGCTCCTTGCAAGCTTAACTGATAGTGGGTCCTTTCTCAGTGTGAGATTTAATTTTCTTTTAGGTAGCTAGCTGTGCTTGGTGTCAGTACATATAAACCATCTTGTCAGCAGTTGGTTGCATGCTGAGATGGGAAAGTGCCCCATGGGAAGGAAGAAGAAAACCACTTCTTAACATCCTATCAACTGTAGGGCTCTGTGCAGCGCTGTCATCGTGTCAAGGTTGAGCTCATATATTATGGATATTGAGCTACAGGATATCTTATAATCTGAAGGAAAGAAGCTGAGGTACACTGGGAGAGGCAATACTAAGCACTGTTATATTAATAAACCATGAAAATTACATGGGATTAGTCAAAACACCTATGACAGCCCAGCCCATAAAATAGCTGAAAGCAAACCAGCATCTGTCTGTTTTCCATATATAAGTGTGTGTGTGTGTATTTGAGTGATTAACTACAGTGCTGTGATTTCCATGAAATTTAATGGAGAACAGAAAAATTTTATGAGATAACTGTAGGTCAAAGCAGGATCCACTTGAAGAAACCTTTTCTAAAAAATACGTAATCATATATTTAGTGTGTGACAGTGTAAGCCTGTTTCAAGCTTGAAATAAAACAAAGAAAAAAAATGGAGTAATCAGAAGAAAACAAAAGGATTGTATTGAGGATACTAGCTAGAGCAAATGCTCAATTTGTAATCCTTGGGTACTGAGCATCTCTCAAGACCATGTACTTTGAAACTTCTTGAACAAGTCCAAAATCACATACACATCTTTTTTAAGGGATCATAAGGTGATAGATCAACAATTATCTTCATTGGTCCAAAATTTTCAAACTTGCCATTTGGAATAAAAGGTCAGGTTGAGGCCCATAAGTCATAGAAGCTATATGTTATACTTTTTAATTCACAAGAGAATTGTGAATTTCTGTTTTTTTGTTAACTAGCCTTATCTGCTCCTAAAATTCTCTCTTTTGGAAACAATCTAGAACCTTAAAGGACTCCAGACATTTCAGAAAATGCAATAGCTTGTTCAACAATATGTGTAGTTCACATTAACAAATAGTAGATAAAACTTTACAACTTTTTTCATATAGTAATGGAAGGACTTAAAGATTTTTTTTTTAACTGTTTTGAGCTAGCTAGAAGAATGTTTTCACCTTTTCTGAGGGAGGCCTCCTCAGCATCTTAAAATAGCCACCAAGCACTTGATAGACTTCTAGCATTCAGTCCTTTCCAGGTCAGATTTTAACCTTGTCCTGGAAGCCAAAGAAAAAATCTTCTACTCTTTCTGCCACTGCTAATATACGTGGAAACTGTAGGAATGCTCCTTCTGCTGCTGAAGTTGCGATACATAAATGTACCCAGGTAATCTGTACACAATTCCATGAAACTACCAGCTGGCAACCAAATAGAAGTGAGAATTTAGCAGGTAATACATGGAAAATCAGCACATGCTATCTTTGATCAAAGATTACTGCAGGTGTTACAGAACAGCCACAAGTATAACAATGTACGTGGGGGGTCAGAAGCAAAGCTTTCCAATTGAGACAATTGATTCAGGCTCCCTGTACTGTAGGGCATGCCAAATAATAAAGCCGTTACATTTGTTGGCTCAGGACATGCATCAGAGGGTGCTGGGAAGGAGCAGCTAGGCAGAGGGAAGGAGTTTGTCTGATTATCTTGCCCTGGTGCACCAGGGCAGGTTGAAAGCTCTGAGGAGTGAGAGATGTTGCTCAGGGCAGCTGAGCACGCTCAGATGGGAAAATCTCCAGAAATACAGGAGAGGCCAGGCAAGGAAGGAGCTTGTGGCAGAGTTGCAGACTGGGAGATTTCTAAAGGAAGTAGGGGGCCTGCACAAAGTCAGGAGCAAACTCAAGATTAGGCTTCAGAAATGACAGTAAGAACAAGGCTTTACTGGAAACTTAGGCAAAACTATCTTGAGGGTGAGGGTGTTCAAGCTGGGAAGCCATTAAAAGTCATTGGCTAGAAGAGAGCCGAGAAGGTCTGGCATTTTATTAGAAGCATTCTCTTCTAAAATGAGATTTCTGCCTCCTTGTAAAATGTATCCTTAGAGACTGGAAGCTTTTGGTGTCTTTGGTATGTTTGCAAAGGAAACAGTCCTCTTTCAGAAACAGGATTTCTGTTACAAGGCTTTAGAAGAGTATTGTGTGCTCTAGATACTCTGTATACGTAGCAGGCAAGTTCAGCGTTTCCACAGAAGTACTACCAACTTCATTAAGTCATAAAGATCCATTTTCACGTTCAGTGCAAGTTAATTCAGAACCATGGTTACTTCAGAACTTTTTTTGAAGGTTTCATTTCAATGGTTGGTCCTTGACCAATGTCCTAGTTGGTGGTTATTAAGACTACTGCTTGTACTCTGTGTGTTATTCTGTGATGTGAATTCTAAGTTAAGTAATCCCAGATAGAATATTCTTCAAGAGGACAACTAGAAGGAAAAGCCAGGCAATTTTTCTATTGTTTTAAGAGTTTTCACCAAAATAAATATTTAGTCATGTAAAAAAAAAAACCAACAACAACAAAAAAACCAAACCAAAACATGAAAATCAGATTGGTAAATCCTCCCTTTGAAAAAAAGCTGAAAATAAATTTCAAAACTTGTTTTAGAAGTGTTTCACCTTTTTTAATTTGGAAAAAAAACACAGACTAAGCAAAGCTTTGGTTGACCAGAAAGAACTTCAGGTTTTTTTCCATGAGAAAATAAGAAAGCTTTGCTTCATCTTTTTTAACGGTGGAGGGTGCGGTTATTTCCACAATTCAGCCTGTCACTCAGTTGAATTGACAAAGATCACAAGTTCTGACAATTTCTGGGTCAACTCTAGTTTTCTATAAATTTTTTAGTTAATATATGTTGACAGCAAGCACAGTTGGATACAGTGGTAATTGGGAATCTTGTGAATACTTAACAACGTTGTTTAATTTGAAATATATTTTCTATGTTTATATTCTAATTGGCTTTTTATAGCAGAGGAGAGGGAAAAAAAAAAAAGCGTGCTTAAGCTCCTAAGCTTGAACTGAAAAGATAGCGCTGGCAAGAATAAATTGCAGTGTTGTATCTTGTGTCTTAAAACTCCAGAGTAATCATGTAGTAGGGTCAACCTAAGAATGGCTGTTGAACATTGAATCCACATACCCCATACATTTCAAGGTGCAGAACTTTCTGCAACACTTTATAACTAAATTAGGACTATTAATACGAAATGCTACAGGTGCAGAGGCATTTTCCTTCTGGGGAAAAAAGAGAGTTTTAATACTTTGTCTCTGGTAGATCCATTTTGATTCACTCTCCTTTGAACTAAATCTTTTGCATTTGAGAAAAATATTCTACAAGAATCCATTTCACATTACTTTGTGTAACTCTCTATTAAACCAGCAGTACTTCTTTCTACAGTAGTTTTTCTACAAATTGACTCTCTTTAAACAGTTTTAAAAATTATTGGAACTGAATTGATTTTTAAAAAAGCTTAGTAAAATTCTTTGCGAGGATGAACTATTCCCCTAATATATACCTCCTGTCATATGATTCACAGCAGTGGCATTACCCAGGTGCAGTTTAGGGCAAAACTGAGCCCTCAGAGAGCAGGTGGACTTAAACCTAACTTTAGAAATGATAGATGCATCCAACCAGCAATAGCTGTCGTTCATTACATCATCTGAAATGTGTTTCAGTCACATAAAATGATATTTAAATGATTTAAATTATTCTAGTACTTGTGATAGACAAGAGCAGGGAGGATGGCTTCAAATATTAACAGTTCCGTTATTCTTTAAGCTGCCAGTCATTAGCTAGACATATGTTATGGAGTGGGAGGTTAAATGGCACTGCTGAAACACTATTGTCTCCCTTGTTAATAATAATGCTTGCATGATTCTGTTCTGAATAATGGATTGAAGATTTTCACCACCAGAGGCAGGCCAGTGGGCAATTGTAATTTAAAAAGCAGGTTAGTAAATATTTAGAGAGCAATAAAAACAGTTTAAATGGAGCTTGAGCTGGCTTGAGATGCTTTGTTAGGCAAAGGATGTTGACAGACAGTAGCAGAACTTGATCTCCACTACATGCCTGAAGCTTTGATATTATAGACTTTATAAAAATAACGTTTAACATTTTATTTATCTAAAGACTTGTGCAAAGGCAAAGAAATAAGAATGTAATACTACTTTTTATTTTCTTTTTTACCAGTGTCCTTTCACTGAAAGGAATATTGCCAATATGCCAACTGAGAGAAGGTATCAGGAGCCTTGTAGGAAGAGCTTCCCAAGAGAGGCAAATCCAGTGACGCAAAGTATGATTGTTATGTAAGTGAAATTTTAATTTCTTTACACACATGCGCATGATATAGCTGCAGAGGCAATCTCTTCTTTCAAGAATTCCACACCAAAGTTATTGCCTGCCTGCCAGGGGAAAGCTGTCTCAAAAACTGATTGTAATTAGAGAGCTAAGTACAGAGCCAGTTCTACTGACTCCCTTACAAGTGCCCTTTACCCTCAACCTGGTAAACAAAAACCTCATGTGTTCATCCTCAAAAGGTGGAATCCTGCTAGGATAATAGGTGCTTCAGACTGTTTTTTGGAAGAACAAGGTTTCTGGGAAATGTACTGTTTTCTGATGGAGTAAGGCAGACTGGAACATAAGAATAGATGAAAGCTTTAGTCTATCTAAGTGGAGGAAGACCTGGTTGTGCTGTTTAATATTTTACGTTAGATGTGGATGAGATGTCAACTTGCTTTTGTTTCTTTGCATAATCATTCATACAAATACTAATGTGTCAGCCACTCTTTAAGGGACTGTAGCTGTGTTTTGCTGAATTTTGTACCTTGGTGAAGTAAAATCTATAACCTGAGGCAAGGAAGTTGTTTGTTTGGTTTGGGTTGTATTTGTCATTGTGAATTCTGCATAAATTCAGTCCTACAGGATCTGTTACAGGAGGTGGTAGTTCTCATGAAAAAAAAAAAAAACACAAAAAAACATGAAAACTTTATAATGATAACAAATACTACCAGAAACTGCTACTGCAGAGTCCAGAGAAAAATGTGAGTTTTTTATGAAAGGCTATTATAGCAATAAAGTTCATCATCAATGCTCTGTGAGCCCCCCAAAAAAGGAAAAATCTCTGTAGTATTAGGACAACTTCAATTACTAAGGCTAGTTGGCATTCTTTCCAAAATAAGTGAAGATTCATCTTTGGACACAAGCTGTGAGCTGTGTAAAATTGCCTCTGCTAAATATATGCTAATTGGCATATGAATGAGACTTTGTTAATCTGCTTAAATAAGTAGGTAGAGAAAGGCTTGGAAACAAGTCCTCATTTCTCCTTTACAAGAAAAAAGACTTGCTATCATAATTTATATTAGCAAATAAAATGCAAATATATATTTGTAGATAGAGCAAACAATTAGCAAGCATTATTTGGGAGCAATATACCAAAATACACGTTCCTGCTTTACACAAGCATTTCTGAGGATTAAAATTGACAGAAAATCACCCAAATTGTACAAGTAAAGGTGTTGAATGCAGTTTTGGATTCCTCTGGTTTCTTCTACTATAAGGGAAAATTTTCCAAGAAATCCTATATTCAGTTAGATGGGGTGCTCTGATGTCCTAACAGACCAGAAAATTCAAGTAATAGAATTAAATTTGTGGTCCAATAAGGGCTAAAATCTGCTTTTTGTCTTAATTCAGTAACACAATTCTAAACTGCCATAATTTGCAGAATACATCATTGCATTTTTAAGGGCTTTATATTCTTCCTTCAGATTTGGCATAGTGCAAAGCTGGGGCTACTCGGCTCTCACACACCTTGTCAGCTTTTTACCAGGCCACACTGGCTGTGGTTTCACATGTTCTTAGAAGAACAAGCTTGCCGTGTCCTTGGGAGGAGGCAGCAGCATTGAACCTGTGATGGCTAGGGGAAGAAAAAGGGGCAGGCAGTGAGGCACAGCTGCATAACAGAGTGTGGATGCAAAAATATGAATGTTGGGAACTGCCTTTTAAGGCAATTTCTTCCCCCCCCCCCTTTTTTTTTTTCTTTCTTTTCCCCCCGTGTTCTTTTTTTCTTGTTTCCCCTTCTGGAACAAGTGCTTTCCTTTTTGCTGCAGTATTGGCGGTTACCATCCCTTAGCATTTCCCAGTCCCCCTGACCTCTCATTCGTTGCCTTGTTGTGAGAATACTTAGCTGGTCAGCCTCACTAGCAACTTGGTAGCACATCCAGGAGGTAAACCCCAGTCTCCTGACTTGTGGTCTTGTTTCCTACCCTCACAACAATCCTGTTAAGAGTCTGTTTTCCATTTTGTTAAGTTGTAGCTATTCCAAAATCAGAAACATGTTTTGAGACACTGACCAGAACATTTAATAGGAAAACATGTTACAGTTATGTTTCATTTAACACCTATTGGCAATATCTTGCTGCACTATCTAGATCTTTAAGCTTCTGCCTCACTCATAAAATACAAAAATTACATTGTATTAAACTTACACAGGATTATAACCACATGTAACGGTGTCTCTCAATGGTACTTCAGACTGAGGACAAATCTTTGCGTCTTTGGGGTGCTGTGACAGGCACACTCCTCCCCGCCCTCAGGAGCGGCGCTTTTAAGATGGCGATCACCGGCTTTTCGCGCCTCATTTTCGCGCCGTTTTCGCTCTCTCGTGCCCGCTCCCCCGGCACGCGCAGTTCTCGGCCGGGGGAGCAGGAGGGGCGGGGCCTCTCGGTCGCCGGGCGGGGCCCGCAGCCAATGAGGCGCTTGGGCGCGAAGAAGCTTCTAGATCGTGGCCAGCGATGGCCACCGCGCAGGTCCCGCCCAGGGCATAAATAGGGCGCGGCCGGAGGCCCCCCGGGGGGCGGTCTTCTCCGAGCAGCAGTTGGGTGCGCGTGAAGCCTCTCCCCTCAGGCTGGGACGGCGCCTGAGGAAACTTGCTGACATTGACTGCCCTCGCCTCCTTCGGGTGAGTGATCTTCTCCTGGATTTTCACCCGTGAGTGAGCTCTCACACACCCCCGGGTGAGGGATTCCATCCTCTGGGTACCCACGGGAGGGAGACAATTTTCCCCCCTTTGTGTGTGTGTGTGTGAGTGAGTGTGTGCACACTTTGGATCATCATTGCCGTGTGTATTGTCGTGCAGTAATAATGCCCTGCCTGCCTGACACCTCGAACCTGTTCTGTGGTAAATGTTGGAGCGTTGATTGGTTTCTGTTGTGTGGTTTTGGTTGTCTTGTGCAATAAAGTTGTTTCAGTTGGTCCTTAGTTTTGGTTAGTCTTAGTGTACCTCCGTGACAGGTGCTCAGCCCTAAAGCAGGTTGTGTTTATTATCTTTAGAGTGGAAAGTGATTTAGTCTCACAATAATACAGCATACGAAACGAGCAGAACTTCAAAGTATGCGTGTGTGTGTATGTGTGCGTGCATTTTTATGTGTGTGGACATCAGCTGTAATGAGCTGAGCCTTTGATTTGCCTGGGGAACAGCAGGCTGAATTCCTGGGGGCTTGAGCCTGCTTGATTTCTTTCCCTTTGGAGCAGTGTTCTGCATTGGTTGGTGGTGGCCAACAAACTTGTTATCCTCAAGACCAATTCTGGTCCCTTTCTGCAGGGGTGGAAGCAATTTTTTAAGTTCTGTTTGTAAGAATAGGAGAAAAGGCCTTATGGGAAGAACTTCAGCAGTTTGTTCGTCTTAAAACCTTTTCTTTTTGAAAGTTGGCATGTCTTCAGCCATGAGGTTCAATATCCTTTTTTTTTTAATAGCTTCTCTTTCATAGTGGAAAGAAATAGCAGCACCCTGAAAAAAAAAACCTGTTAGCATTCGGCTTCTAGGGAAAATATACACATACATATTGTTATATAATATATTGGGAGGATATATATATATGAAATTGTATATATTATAAATGCATATATGTGCTTGCTATATATTTAATTATGCTTGTGGACTAAGCAGTAATAGCTGTTATGAAAGGGATAAGTCAGGTAAAGCAAATTCTACAATATTTCATTGAGAATCAGTCACCTGAGAATTGTAATTCAGTATTACAAGGATATTCTCTTCACAGTAAATGCAACTTAGCTACCATAACGAAGAAACTGGTAGTACCTTACACTACTTATACATTTTTTAGCACGCCTAAGGCAAAGTTCATTAATTATGTTACAATATTACCTTTGTGTAACTTCAAAGACAGCATATGTTATAAAAAAAAGTTTAATATATGAACATAATGCTCTGTCTTATTAATACTATGCTCAGTAAAAGAGAAAAAAATGTTTTAGACTGCGTATGTATGTACGTATTTACATCCAATACTATGTTTTTGTAATAGTAAGCATCAAAATCACTCATCCCCTCATGACAAATGCACTTCTCGAAGTAACTTCTTTTTCCTCTATTAAATAGACAAAATTGAGGAATGGCTCATTAACTGCAGAGCACACATCATTAAGTAATCTGGGTAGCCCTTCCTGCCAACTTCATGCAAGCACTGGTAATATTCAGACCCCCTCACCTTGGCCTTCACTGCTGCCAAGAGTATAAACATTGCCAAGCATCACATTGAGCCTACGATAGTAAAATCTGTTTGCTTTTATTTATTTCTAGTCTGTGTCAAAAGAATAACACCTGACTTTCATTTTTGCTCAGATAGACTCAGAATTACATTCTCTGGTTACGGCACCCTGTGCCATTATCTGTCTAGTAGAGAAATTTGGGTCCTAGAGAATAAACTTCATTCAATAATATATATTTCTTGTCAAAGTTTCCCACCCTGCAGGGCAGGTGAAGTGCTAAGACTAATCAACACTCGGGATCGTCACAGAAATGTTGAACCCTTTTCTGCATTCCCAGTGCTTGAAAACCAGACCAGCACCTTTCATACATGACAAGACATGCATGTAGTCCATTGCAGCATACTGCTTTTTCTTCATTGTGTAGGCTCAATCTTATGAAAATGTGCGTATCTTTTATAAATTACCAGAATTCCATCCTTCTCTCCTTTGTGGGGAATATAAGACATATCTCCTATGCCTCTTAGCAATTCACATTAGAAATAGAATAAATTCTGGTGTCTATGTTTCTTAATCCATCTGTTATGATGGAGCCATTAATAGGGGGAAAATAATTTTAATTCTTACTGTAACTTGCAATTATTTTATGTTATAAATTATGTCTTATTGTAAGATGGAATTATGTTTGTTATAATTGGAAATGATGTCAGTATTGAGACAGCAGAGTACAGTACAGTATTTGGAAAGAAATCTTTGGTAGTTGCATTGGCTTGAGCTTCATGAGGGACCAATTGATGTTCAGTTTTGTCTTGTGTTCACCCAGTGCAAAACATGAATGCTAAATACAGGTCTACAAGAGGTGATAATGCTGTGATTTAGGAATTCACTGTTTTTTCAGGTGTACCTTTCAGATTTGAGCCTTTTCTAAGTAGTTTCAAGAAGTTCCAGTTGAGTTTCACTAAAATTTTGTTGTATAATAGTTCTTTGGAATACCCCATCCAAATCTTTCACTCAAAATGAGTTGGTAAAATTGTCAGTAGACAATAACTATGTAATTATTGCTTTAGTTCTCAAGGTATGGAGACTTGTAAGAACATAAATCAAAATGAGTTGGTAAAAGCAGTATGGAGATTAGCAAGCAACTGTCAGAAGACAGACCCTAGTATTTTGTATGGATCTGAACAAGGAAGCCTCCGAAGGAGTAAGTCTCTCTAGAAATGCTTTGGGGGAACCGTGTGCATGGCACCTGCATGAAGAGCATTGTTGCATGAAGTTTTGTTACTCAGCCATCCTGGTGTGTATTTGTTTGTCTAGCATGAGTCAGAAATGTCTCCCTAGAATGAGCACAGAGGTTTGAAGGAGCCAAAGGGGGAAAGGGCTAATGGCTCTGCTTTTTTGAAATGGAGGAATATTTTCTTAAAGTGGAGGGCTTCCTTTTCGCGTGATGAAGCCTGTCCCAGCAGGAGCCCAGCTCATTGCTGTGCTGCTTGTGCAGAAAGGGAGCGATACTGTCTTGTACCAGCTTAGCTCCTCATTGCAGAGCTGTAGCTGTATTCATCGCTATCTCGTAACTCTGCACCTGGTGCTAGATGTAGGACATCTGGCAGCCAGGTGATCTGGGAGAGGAGCTAGTGATGTACAATGCTACATGGGGACCGTTAGTGGGGTAGTGCGATGGCTTTCTCCGAGGAAGGCAACTCAATCCTATCTCGTGGGATCCTCCCTGAGGCCAGTCCTGATTAGCAGAAGTTCTAGTCTGCCTGTTGGATTGAATATGGTAAGATGAGCTGTAAATAAGTGCTAGACGTTGTGGTGTTGTCCCCTCTGGAAGTGTCCTCAAGGGTCAGAGGTATGGGTATTTGCCATGTCCATTCAGTGGGTGATGAGGACCTTTTCCAAGCTGCTTTCCCATTTTTGTGACCAGCTCTGACTCTTCGGTGCAAGCACTGTGTGAGGGCCTGAAGACTCTCTGGTCTGGCAAGAAGATGCAAACCATGCTGGACTGCCTTGTGGGACACGCCTACGTTGACGTGCTCAGATGCAGCAGATTGTTTAGTCATCTGTGACCCCTTTGGAAGGTCCTACAAAAGCCTGGTGCTCCTGGCCTTCTGACAGTTCAGGAGGTCAAGGAATTTGGCCTTGAGGGTACTGTCAGTGGCATTAGTGCAGAACAGTAGACACAATGCCGGAGACAATGGGGGACTTGTTGGGAAAGCAGATGCTACTCAGCGAGAGCAAGAGTAAGAAAAAGTAGCTCATAGCAAATTCTCCTGCATAATGAAAGAACGTATTTGAAAAAGTCAACAGAAATGTAATGGAGATGAAACCTGGAATCAGTACAAACAGTACAAGTCAAAAAGCATTTGCAGAAAAGAATAGTCACTGGATATGAAGCCATCAAAAAGAACGTCACCCCTGTGAGCACAGTGTACTTCCCATATTGAACTACACTGCTCTCACTTAAGAAACTGACTTGCAACAAAGTTCACAAACAAAAATTGCAACATAATGAAACCAAACAGTCAGAAAATGTTCAAGAAGTAGAAGGGTAAATCTTTTCCCTACGAAAAGTAGCTAATGAAATCAAATATTGTGAAAAAAATTTTGCAGAACATAATTCAAAAAGGTGATTGGAGAGAAAAAACCCTCTTTTTTTAGTGATGTAAG